>NC_046333.1:140000716-140636905 GCF_000738735.6 Corvus cornix cornix | reverse complement strand
CCAGCAAGTCATGTCTGGTCCTGCTGCCTTTGGACTCAGTTCTGGTTGACATTCACTAAGGAAATACTCTAAGCCAGTGATCTCGTTTTAATGTTAACTTGGTTGATAATCTAGGAAGATGCCAGCACTCTAATGCTTATAAAGTGACACACTGTTACTCCCAGTACATCTGTGTCTGAACTTTTTAATGATGGAGCCAATTGAGGTGGCATGAGACAAAAGTGTGCCTTTTTGTTTGATGTACACTGCATTCCCCCAGGCATCTAAGGTGTTCAGCTGCAGAGCAGTGCTTTTTTCCCAAAACAGAAATTATCATGCAATCTAATTTTTAGTATACAAAGTGGCCATCACTGTTAATTCCACCTTACAGTTTTATATTCAGTCTTTACTTCTGTTTTCAAAAAGCAACAAAAAATAAAGCCTGGGTGGGAGGGAGGAGTTCTTTTAAACAATAAAATTAAAATCAATATCAAGTTTTTGGTATCTTTGGGCATGATCTCTGGAAGCTTTGGGTATCTGCTTTATCATTTTGTATATTTGACAATTTTGTACTCTGCATTGTTTGACTTCATTTGTGCATGGCAATGTATTAAAACATGGAATTTTTATTATACACTGAAAGTATTTTGTTTGATTTTAACAAGGTCAAGCTTGATCCAGGTCATGAACAGGAGGAGAAAAAACCCAGAGGTTTTTTCTAGCGACAACTCTCACCTGACAGTCTGACCATTCTTGTTCGGGTGGTTTCCAGCACCTGAAGGTGGGCAGAGCTTTTTGCCCACCCACAAGTCTCCTTCCCCAGCTGCAGTCCCTGGGTCTGTGCAGTGTTTTGCTGCACAGGGTGCAGGGGTTGCCTAAATGCAGCAAAGAAGGCTGTACCTGAGCAAAGGGCTCTGCTCTGCTGGGCTGGGTTTGCGTGTGAATCTAGACCAACTCTTCTGGTTTTTCTTTAGTGCAGTGCAACAGGGAGCAGACACAGCACATGGTGAGAAAGAATTCTCCTTTCACTGCCCTTATTTCTCAAGACTTGGGGGATGCCCTTGTCAGCAGTGAAGCATCCTCTAAGGGAACCAAACCGCAAAAGAAGCAGGTATTAGACTGTTTATGCTGTGAGGCATTTCACTCCCATCCCACCCACCCCATTTATTCTCAGTATTTATGGCACGTGAGCAATTTAAAAGTCAATGGATTAGATAGTTTTCAGAAAAATGCTGAAATTCCAGCATGGTACTACGTTCTTCCATATATGTGGTTTTTTTTCTTTTCAGCCATAATTCTGAATATTCTCATATTTGTAAGGTAGAGACTGATGACATGTTTTGGTCAAACACAAACACTAGATTAATACAAAATAATATAAAAAAATTATACTGTGTAAGCTATAACTGACAAAGTCAAGATAAATTGTCATCTAAAAAAAATCATAAATCATGTTTTTTATTGTAACATCTCATGATGGGACTGCAATTTACTAAATTCTGTTTATATCTTTTAAAAGCTTTCTATTCCATAAACTTTGTCAGTGAGAAGAATATGTTAGCAGGAAAAGTTCTGGTTTTGAACAGATCTGTGCATGTTACTTCTTGGGCTGAGGGAAATTAGAACAATAATACAAGTAAAGAAAAAGTTGCTATGTCATATACCCTTTTCACAATCAGGGTCTCCCTCGGGTTTACAGTGGTGCCATATTTACAACTATATGTGCTGCACACTAGGGTTATTTCCATTATAAACAATATGCCACCTAAGCCAGATCTGCTTTATAATGAAACAGCAGCTGTCATGATCATGAAATATTTCTCCCTGGTGACAGAGAAAATAGTTACTTGAAGCTGTGGACAAGGTGTGTTTCCATTTGTGCTCATACGCGTTTTGCGTTACAAATCTCTGGGATGGGGTTGCAGTTTCTTTACACACAGTTTGTTACTCAGAAGCCATCAGTGGAGCAACCAGTTGTACAGTTTGTTTTTCCTGGTCATTTTCCTGCCAGTGACAATTAGTCCTTGATGAAGATGAAACTTGCATGACCTTGTGTTATACCCAAGTACATCCCTTACCCTGAGTGTCTGTCAGGGGTTGCAGGCCCAAGTTGTGCTGCTTGGACCCTTGGGCTCAATGCTATGTCCCTGTCCAAAAATTGGATTCCTGAACTAAGATCATGTTAGCTGAGCAGATCTGTGCTGATTTGAGCAAAGCCTTCTGATGTGAGCACATGTCCTTAGTCCATAGTGAAGTCCGGTGAATGAAGTGCAACCCTAGAAACACATGACCTGTTGTTTGTGAAAGGACAAGTTCCTCACACCATCTTTTCATGTCTCATCTCCTTATCTGTAGAACTGGAACTGCATTTATCTGTCACGGTTAAACCTTGAAAGTCAACAGAGGAACTACAAGTCTTCCAAGGAGATTGTGTTACAAGTCAGATTGATTTGAACAGGCTGGGCAGTGTGGTACAAAAGAGACACCTTATTTGGGAGAAAAGGAGTTGCCATCCACAGCTCCTGCTGCTCCGATGCCCCCCTCTCCCTGTCCCCAGGTGCCGATCTGTGCATGCAGTGACACTTTCATGGGTGAGGTGTTGCATCATCCCCCTCTCAACGTGTCTGAGGTCTGTTTCTCCTTTGTGCATTCCTTTGTCTCATTCATGTCACTGCCATGTCATTGCCTTCCTGCTTTTCTGCACCTGATGGGATTTCTTGCCTTCTACTGTTATTAGCATCACATGGGAAGTACACTGAATTATTGCATGTGAGAAACACACTGTCAAAAAGAAGAGTTTTCCTTTTAATAAATGGCACCAAGGCACTGGCCTTGGGAGGAGATAAAGCAGAGAAATGAATTGCTACAGGTTTGTTTTAGGGAAACACGGGGATTAACCTCATCTCCATGTCAGTGATGGAACAGCAGGCTAAAATGGCAGCAAGGATGCACACTGGACACTTTCTAAGAACAACAAAAAATCTCCTTTTTAGGAACAGGGATGCTGAAGCAGTAGCAACTGCTTAAAAGAGATGGAGAATAGCTTTGACGAGCATGCCTCAGCAATCCTGACCCTCTGGTACTACAGGACTGAGTTGTCTACCAAAATCTCTTTCTCAGTTCAATTTTCCTGCATGTAAGACTTGAATGGGAAACAAAGACTGTTAATTATCATTATTTTACATTTCAGATGGGACTGCATCTTCATTTTCTACCTCTTCCAGGTGAAAACATGCTGCTATGTAGCTATGACTAATTCCAGACTCATTTAAGTCAATACCTCAGGCTGTCATCTGAGAAACTGGGACATGTCCCCTGCTGTGGCCAGTTCAGATGCAGAGCCAGAGCCTGGGGTGACAGCAGGGACCGGGCCCACCTTCCCATCCAAAGTCACCAGGCTGAGTGAGAGCCCAGTTCCTGTGCTGTGCAGTGACAAACGCAGCACTCAGTGAGACCTGAGAACACCAAACAGGTGGCACCCTGCAGGACCAGGGTCAGCCCAGCTCCTGCATCCAGGCTTTCATTTGGTCTTTGCTAGGCACCATCAGAAAATTAGGGATAGGTAGAGAAAAGCCTTGGAATTAGGGGTTAAAACAAACCAAAAAAATTATATTGAGCCCAGTTTGAGCTGAAGAAAGGCACCACTTTATAGCCAGCTGGCTGAAGCCTTGAGAGCTTCAGCCATCCATTACAGAGGGCAGGCTGAGGGGGTGTGCATGGCCACCTCCAGCCTCCACCAGCAGCTCTAGGCGGATTAGGAAAACTGCTTTTCCTTCACTGGGGAGTTTTACTGCAGAGAAATGAAGCACTTTAGGGCACATCATAAGTCTCAGCTTGAACACTCTGCTCTGGCACTTTCCAGGCGAGACGGGAGAGCCTGATTGGTGCTGAGCACCGGATGCTCAGCCTGAGGGGTGCTTTGGCTCTCCTCCGTGCTGTGAAATGGGACAGAGCAGACTATGTGGGAGGCAAATTGTTTTATGGAAAATATTGGAAACCATTGTACTAAGCTGATTAACTCATTTTAACAATTTTACTTAGCTGCAACAGTTGCCCCACATGAAAAGTGCAGCTGCGAGCATTTGCACAAGAGAAACGCTCCCACATGCAGGAAAGCCAGATAAGCCCCTGCCTGTTGTCATTACAGCAAGAAATTTTAGTACTCTGGGGACATTGCAGGGTTATTTCTGCCTCTGTTTAAGGTTTAATCCACAGCATGGAGGGTAGTGTTATGCTAACTGGTTTTGTCCATGTCCCTCAGGTCCCAGACTCAGCCTGGCTTTGGCAATTCTTGGCAGGTAAAACTTTTGTCAGGCACGTGAGAAACTGCAGGATTCAAGGCTCCCACTGTCTAAGTCCACCTGGGGACAACAGCTGCTTGTTTTACCCCCAGGCAGTATCTCTCCTGCCCTCCTCCATTTCCATGAGTCGTATTACGCAGGGGAAACTAGGCTTTCTTCATGCTTCCCCTCTTTCTCCATGTTATTAGTCCCATAACAATCTGCCTCTTAATCTCAAAATATTAACCTTTTGGACAGTGTTCTGCTAATCCCATGAGGGACTTGGCAACCAACAGGAAAAACAAGATTGTCTGGAATATTATCCAAACATGTCGGACCAAGGACCACCCTCAGCCTTCAGCATTTCTCTTGGGTCACCAGTCACACACCCCTCCCTTTTAAATTAAAACCACTCTAAAAACAGTGTGGTTTTAAGCACTAGCAGCAGGGCATTTGTATGGGATTTTCAGACTGATACTTCTCCACAGGCCAGTTTGGGACCTCCTGAGAGTAGGATATTGTCTCAAAATATTCCCTGAAAACCATCAAGAAGCCTTGGTATCTAAACATGTCAGTAACTGTTCTGCCGTCTCTGCAAGATGCAAATCAGTTTTACCCTCTCTGGATGTTTCAGAGCTCATGGTTGGTGCTTTTGCTCCAATTTCCTATGCTTCCAGTTATAGATTTGAAGCAGCAGCAGACCTCCACCAGAAACAGGAGCTGGGGTGGCCGCATGCTCCCTCACTGCCAGCCAAGGCACAGAGCTGCTGTAGGGAGCCAGAAGCCGTGGGCATGCATCTCCATGGAAATAGGTCCTTGGGAAGATCAGAGTGATGCTGGGGGTTGCATTCTGCCATTCAGTTTGTTCTGAATGGTAGCACTGTAAAAATCAATATGGCACTTTAAAAATGGATTATGAGGCAGTTAAATGACAAGTCTCCAAAGAGGAGTTGCAAATGAAGAGTGATCCCATGGGAGTTTTTATAGAGGGAATATTCGGGAAGCTGTTCTTGGCTGTTTACCTAAAAGGTCACAACAGATAAGCAATTGAATATGAGTTCCATGTGTGATGCTCTTGTTAAAGGGGTTAATATGACCCTAGGATGTATAAATGGGAATATTGAGTGGTAGGGGAATATATTAGCTCTATAGATGACATTAATAAGACAAAACGAGTCCAGTTCAACTGTCAACACTTAAAAATCATGTTGTAACACTGAGGAAGGTTGGGTGAAGAGCTGTAAGGCTGATTGAAAGCGTATCTTACAATGACCCAAAGGAGCACAATCCATTTTTATCATCCAAGAGGAATATAAGAGATTAATTGATCTATAAGTATCTCTACATGGAGGAGGAATATGGTACCAGAGACTACTTAACCTAGCAGACAAAGGCATATAAACCAGGAAGAGTGGAGCTAAAAAAATCAAGTTGAGAGACACATTTTTCTCTTTAATGGTCTTGTAATTAACTGCTGGAGGAGCCGACATGGGACATGGTAGCTTCTCCATCATCCCAAAAGATACTTAAATTAAGCATGGATGTCTTTCTACATGATGTAGCTCATGTATCGGTGTGGGAATTGCTGGGCAAAACTCCATGGTCTGCATTATGCAGGAGGGCAGAGGAAACCACCATGGTGGTGCCTTCTGCTTGTGAAATCTATGAAACTATCAAAGTGATGACATCTGTATATCACATACCAGCAGCATCCTGCCTATTTATGCAACACATGTTATGAAAAGGCTCTTTTAGGGATATTTAGAGGGCTTTAAATATTTTATTAGAGGTTTTTTAATATACTCTGCCTGTAAAACTAGGTAGATGAAATAAACCATTAAAAAAAAAAAAAATCCTGAAATAGATTTCCTATATCCCCAAATCCCAGTTTTAAAGCCAATATCTCAGGATACTCTGGGCTTTCAAAATGACGCTCCAAGGGCTCAGGCCTTTAGCATGGTTTAAAGCTTCTGTTTCACAGATTTATAGATGCTAAACTCAGGAGGGACTACCGTGAATATCTATCTGACCTTGTACATAAGAGAGGCCACAAGGCATCCCTCAATTGCTTCCAGGCCATGCTGAAGCCTTTCAGATTCTTCCTTCAGACCATAGCTAAGACCCAGCCTTCCCCTCCATCCTCACAGATAAACTTCAGATCATCTCACATCTCACCGCAGCATCCTTCCCTCTGCCCCTGACAAATGAAATCTTTCCTGGCACATGTCCATTCAAATCGCTGCCGCAAAGATCATTTGCCATTCCTGTGTCTCCTTGCTGGCTCTCACTTTTGCCTTTCCACCAACACATCTCCTGTTCCTCCTAGTACCTACCTTTGCCTGTTCATCCCATTTGGTATCAGCTCACTCCAGCCTCTCACGGCCTGCTTTGCTACCTTTTTTTTTTGTATCCCCTTCTTTTTTCCTGAAAAAGCCTCATGTGGTGTAGCACCAATTCACATGGAGGGACCCTAAGTCACATCAGTGCTGCTAAATGAAAAGATTCTCAGAGCACTCACACCCATCGGGGGACGGGGAATGGGGGTTGTGGTCAGTTTATCACACCTTGTCTCTGCCACTCCTTCCTCCTCAGGAAGACTCATCACACTCCTCCCCTTCTCCCGTGTGGGATAATTCCCATGGGAGACAGTTCTCCACAAACTTCTCGAACATGAGTCCTTCCCATGGGCTTCAGTTTTCCACAAACTGCTCCAGCACGGGTCCCTTCCATGGGGTGCAGTACCTTAGGACCAAACTGCTCCAATGTGGATCCCTCATAGGGTCACAAGTCCTGCCAGCAAACCTGCTCCAGCCTGGGCTTCTCTCTCCATGGTCTGCAGGTCCTTCCAGGAGCCTGCTCCAACACAGGCTTCCCATGGAGTCACAGCCTCTTTGGGCACCCACCTGCTCCAGTGTGGGGCCCTCCAGGGGCTGCAGGTGAATCTCTGCTCTAGTGCCTCAAGCACCCCCTCCCCCTCCTTCCTCACTGACCCTGTGTCTGCGGGGCTGCTTTGCTCACATATTCTCACTCCTCTCTCCACTGCTGTTACTCTGAAGAGGTTTTTTCCCCCCTTCTTAAATACATTATCACAGAGGCATTACTGACATTGCTGATGGGCTCAACCTTCGCCATCCTGGAGCTGGCTGGCATTGCCTCTGTCAGACATGGGGGAAGCTTCTGGCAGCTTCTCACAGAAGCCACCCCCCTGTAGTGCCCCCTGCCACTCAAACCCAACACAGTGTATCAGTGGCAGATTCTTGTCACTGGATTCTTGTGCAGGGAATTAATAACTCATTCATGTGAGTTATTAAATGTCTGTGTATCATTTCAAGGCATACAACAGTGTGGTACAGTTTGCATCTAGACAAAGCCTGTATTTTAATGCCCTTTGTCCTTCTTGAAAAACTTCAGTGCAGGAGACTCGCATCATGGGACTGTGAACAGGGGAGAGCTGGGGCAAAGAACAGGAGGTGCCACAGCAGTGGAGCAGGCAGGAAAAGTCAGACCATGGGGTAGCTCAGCCCAGACTCTGCTTTCTAGAGAAGAGCTCCTTGCCCTCTGTGTGTGTGTGCTCTGTCTGGGGTAACAGGTACGTGAGGGGAAGGGATGCACAGGAGAATCTACTGCCTTCACTGCTCCTGCTCCGTGAAAACTGACAAACATCCTCTTTACAAGGCCTCAGTGCACAGAATTTTTTTAACCTAATACTGCTCTACACAACTGCACAAGGTTACCTTACTTTATGTTACAGCAGAGTTTAATCCTTCTGGAGCCAAACTCCGTAAAATTGCCAAAAACTGACTCACCTCTCTGCTCAGCGCTGCCTATTGACACGCAGGCACCTCTGGCCAAACTGAGAGGAAAACATCTGTTAGTAGGTGTTAATGAGACCATCACATGTAGCAGGCAAGACCCCACCAGCTCAGCAAGATCTGATAAAATTCATGTTCTCATCAGGTGATCACAGCTATCTACAGTTCCACTCAGCTGTCAGGGAATCACTCGCAGGTATCCTTCCTCACACAGATATTTCACTAATTTTAAGAGTTAGCAGGATGCAAATCTGCCCTTTGAGGCTCGTCTGCCAAAGCAGAGCTTTGGCCAGTACCTTTCAGGGGCTTCTGCAGGCAAACAAAGCGTTATTAAAGAGTGTCCTAAGTACCCATCTCTCTGAGCCAGCACAGCTGAAGCCTGGGGGCAAAAAGTACTTTTTTTAGCAGAGATGTGAAGTTAAATGGCCCATTGTTTGTAACTAGTCCTGATGCCATGTTGTTTTTGCAGAAAGTCATGGGCGGCTTCAGTCTTCATACCCGCCAGCAGTCCTGAAGGAAACTGCTGCTGGAGAAGGTGTATGGCATGTTTTCAGTTTGTCAGGCAATGGCATTGTGGCTTTAAACACTGGTGAGTTAAAGCAGAAGGGAGGGGGGTGGGGGGAGAGGGAGGGAGGGGGAGCAGTAGCTCACAGAGAAAATTTTGATTTAATTAACTGATAATTTACATCTCACTGTACAAATCAGAGCTAAGCATATCTGTCCAAGCCAATGTATATGACTCGTAGTTCGTCAAATAAATATTCAGGAAGTGAGAAGTTACAGAAATAAAAGTCATGAATTATCAGTTGTTCCTCTATGCTCGTGGACAGCACCTTTTGTTACATGTAAATTCCTTTTATAGCCATTGCAAACAGGAAAAATAGCTGAAGTCAAGTTTGCATGGATAGAAAAGTGACAACAAGAAACTGAATCTAAGGATGGGTTTCACCCTGTTGTGTTAGAGGGATCCACCTGACCAGTACTAACCATCTGCAAAGTCTGTGTCTGGGCTCTGCCTGGGGATTCCCATCCCAGCCTGCAGCAGGCAGCTGCAGCACTGACACACACCCTAAAAGCTGCTGTTTCCCTCTCTTGACCACCTGAGAAAGCCCAGATAGAGACTGTGGTTTACTAAAATTAATAAACCACGAAGGAGCCCTACTTGCTAATGCTTCTTGAAGACAGATTCATAGACAAGTCCCTAAAAATTTTAAGAATTTCCAAAGAGACACCTAGTTTGATGCATGAGCCCTTCTCTGCAGTATGCTGAGATCCTGCCATGCTACCTATGAAGATAAAAGCAGCAAATGCCTCTTCACACACCTTTAAAAGCCACATCGCAGAATCTGAGCTGAACAGCCAAAAAAGAAATGGCTTATTTTTAATATGAGTCCATGTAAGGTTTACTGTGAGCATAGCCCAGTCCTGTGCTGCTCTTGAGAGCCAACATGGGCTTCTGCCATGGCTTGTTGGGAGGCCACACGTGGTTTGTCTGCAGAGGGTGGAAAGCTCATTTCTCAATGTTTCTTTAGCATGCCAAGAGAAGTCAAGGGTTTGCGCAGTGGGAAAAAGAGCCCCATACCAAAACACCTCAGGTGAGACACCCCTTTCAAGGCAGCTCCTGCCCCATGTCTCTCTTCTAAAGATGCACCATGCAGGAGGACTACACTGTGTATTTTTTTTCCCTCTGGAGCACCTCCATGGAGTCAACAAACAGGTGGATATAAATTTATCTGTTTAACTGACTCAATTGTTTAGAAATTTAACAAACAAATGTACATACCAGTAGGTATCTGGAAACCAGTGTTTTCTCTCTGAGACAGCAAAATGAATGAAGAGCAATATTCAAACACTAAAAGTTAGCAGACTAGGTACAAAAATATACCAGTTGCTAGGAGATGGCATTTAATCTGGAATTTTAGGCAGTAAGTAAAAATTAAGTTATAAGAAGAAATATTGTTTAGGGCAGAAATCAATCCGAAACAAGAGGCTATTTATGAGAGGGAGCACAGCAAGGGTGCTGCTCGAGCACGCGCCATGGGGCTGGAGGTGAACGGGAAGGTTATTGACTTGACCATGGGAACAAAACCCCTGCCAGTGAAAGACAGCGAGGACAAAACTCTTTCCTGGTAGGTGGAGATGTGCTACTAAGGTAAATAAGGGCTGTACTTCAACCTGCAAATATCACCTTTGCCTGTGATGGAAGTCCAATCAGAAGCTAAAATGTTGTGAAACTCAGCTCATTCCCTCCAGTTGTGAAAATTACAGGAAAAACACAGCAAAAGTTCATTGCTTGTGAAGTTGGGTCCCCAAACCGGATTCTGCTGGTTTCTTTCACCACTGAAACCCCTACTTGCTTAATAGCATTAGAATTGATAAATGCTGGGTTTGAAGACTACGCTATCTTGTGAAACCATATGGGTTCAACAGCAAGGCCAGCAGGGAGTGGGGCTGGCTGCTCCTTACAGCAGCCCAGTCCCCAGTGGGAATTGTCCAAGTGGGATTTTAGTCCTGTTGAAATCAAGGGCAAAATTGCAATAGACCTCAATAGGTCATTTTCTCCCCAACACACACAGGTAAAGGGTTCTGTGTAATCTAGTCCAGCACATGGCAATCACCTACACATACAGAGGACAAACCCCACTTCTAGTTCCTATAAGTACATGCAGGTATTAGAAGCAGTGTTTGCCTTCAGCACCACCCCTGGGTAATTTTCACCTCAGATATCCCCTTGACCAAGGCTGGTAAGCATTTCTACAATACTTGGTGACAGTGATTACATTCATTAGTCGGATCAAACTATTGGGAGGACAAGACCAAATTCTGACCTTTTACGGCTTTGATATTACCTGTAATCCTGATGCTGGAGCACTACTTGTTTAGACTTCCTTAGGCCAGTGATTGTCAAAGTGATTAATAATTTTTTCTGGGCAGCAACCAAAGATCAGAGCCCATGCTGACTCTGCAATCTGCCAGAAGGCTTTGATATTGTCAACAGGGCTATGGTGAAGCCTGAATAACCACTGGTCAAGAGGATATGTTCTTCTTGCTCAGAAATCCAAAGGATTGTCCTCTCTGCTGACCCAGATTGTCTTCCAAAGGATAACTACTGATTACAGACATTGCTGGCTGCTTCACTGGCCTCTGCAGAACAAAGTTTCTGGCAGAAAGGGAGTAATGTGTGTGCTGTTCCATCAGTGCTGCTGGTGGCACTGGCATCTCCTCTTCATGCAACCCAGACAGCAGAGTTGGTACCATCTGGATCTGCACACTTGCCAGGGTACTCTGCAGTGAGGAGGGGCTGGACAAGGACTGATTGGTTGTTGTTCAATCCCTCTGATTGATCCCACTGGTTTGGTGGCAGAGTATCAGCCAATGAGGGCTGGCTGGATTTTTGTCATTACCCGTGGTTAAGAGCCCAACCACTACAGTCACTGACTGCATCGCTCATATTTTATCATCTCTACATGACCCTGCTTGAGTGGGAGGGTTGGACCAGATGCCCTCTGAGGTCCTTTTCAACCTCAGTCATTCTGTGATTCTCTGATTTTTATGCAAGCAATGATTGCTGAACTTACAGAGCTCACTGTAAGGCTCAGCGAGAGACCTCACCTTTGGGAGCCTGCTCTTCCACCCCTGTGAGAGGCCCAGCCTGTGCTGTAAGGCTTTCCAGTTGCACTGGGGGGACCTCCAGGAGGTACCTGGAGGATGCTTTGAGGAAGGACGATAACGGTGATGTACACCACACCTAGTGCAGGAAAGCAGGAGCCCTTGCAGAAGCGCAGTGATGCACTTGGGTCACAACAATCCCATGCAACACTCCAGGCTTAGGGCAGAGTGCCTGGAAAGCTGCATGGTGGAAAAGGACCTGGAAGTGTTGGCCAACAGTGACTGAACATGAGCCAGTGTGTGCCTAGATGGCCAAGAAGGCCAATGGCATCCTGGCCTGTATCAGAAATTGTGGCCAGCAGGACCAGGGCAGGGATTGTCCCCCTGTACTCAGCACTGCTGAGGCCACACCTCAAATCCTGTGTCCAGTTCTGGGCCCCTCACTACAAGAAAGACATTGAGGTGCTGGAGCGTGTCCAGAGAAGGGCAACAGAGCTGGTGAAGGGACTGGAACACAAGTCTGATGAGGAGCAGCTGAGGGAGCTGGGGGTGTTTAGCCTGAGGAAAAGGAGGCTCAGGTGAGACCTTATCACCCTGTACGGCTCCCTGAAAGGAGACTGTAGCCAGGTGGAGGTTGGTCTCTTGTCCTAGGTAATAAATGACAGGACAAGGGGAAATGGGTTCAGGTTGCACCAAGGGAGGTTTAGACTGGATATTGGGAAAAATGCCTTCACAGAAAGGGTGGCCAGGCGTTGGAACAGGCTGGCCAGGGAAGTGATGGAGTCCCCATCTTGGGAGGTATTTAAAAGACTTGTAGGTGTGGCACTTAGGGACATGGTTTAGTGGTGAACTCGGCAGTGCTGGGTTAGCAGTTGGACTTGATCTAAGAGGTCTTGTCCAACCTAAATGATTCTTTAATTCCATGATGGCATGGCCACTCTGGGCTGCAGCCAGCTTTTCTCCCAGAATGACTGGAACTGCCTTTGCTTCTGCTGGCAGCAAGCACAGATTAATCAGTGGGTGATGGAGGCAGTAACCTCCTTCCCTGCCGTGTCAGGTGCAAGGGGCCAACTGCCCACACTGCCCATCTGTCCACACTGTGGCCTAGCCTGGGGCTCCCTTCAACCCAATGTGGGGTTTGAACTAAAATGAGAAAGAAAGAGAAATGTAAAAGAAGCATGTGGCAAACATTATGATTTTTTCAGCTTATTTTTAAGAGTGTGTTCATGGGCTTTCAAGGGACAGCAGGACGGTTTTGTCCATATGAAGTGAGTCACAAAGTGAAAGAAAATCCCAGAGTATCCCTACCCTTCAGTTTGTAATTGTTGCAGTGATTTCAACCTGGAATATTGTGCCAAAGCAAATCGTATCCTGGGCTGCGTTAGAAGCATGGCCAGCAGGTGATGCAGGAGCTTTTATTCTGCTCTTACAAGACCTCACTTGGAGTACTGCATCCAGCTCTGAGACCTCAAGTAATGGAAAGGCGTGGACCTGTTGGAGTAGGTCCAGAGGAGGGCCATGAAAATTAACAGAGGGATGGAGCATCTCTCCTATGAAGGCAGGCTGAGAGAGTTGGTGCTATTCAGCCTGGAGAAGAAGGCTCCAGGGAGACCTTTAGCAGCCTCCCAATACCTAAAGGGGTTTCACAAGAAAGACAGAGAGAAACTTTTTACCAGGGCCTGTAGTGACAGAATAAGGCATAATGGTTTTAAACTGAATATTTGATAGATTTAGACTAGATATGAGGTGATTTGACCTGGGCTGGATACCAGGTGCCCACCAAAGCCAATCTATCACTCTCTTCCTCGGGAAGAGAGAAAATATAAAGAAAGTCTTGTGGGTTGGAATAAGAACAAGGAGAGATTACTCAGCAATTACCCTCACAGTCAAAAAAGACTCAGTTTGGGGGAAATTGTTGAATTTATTACAAATCAAAATCAGAGCAGGATAATGAGAAGCAAACCAAATCTTAAAAACACTTTCACCCACCCCTTCCTCCTTCCTGGGCTTAACTTCATTCATTATTCTCAATCTGCTCCCCCACAGCAGCGCAGGGTTATGGTCAGTTCATCTCAGGCTGTTTCTGCCCCTTGATCCCCCTCAGGGAGAGTCCTTTCCACGGGAGACAGTCCATGAACTTCTTCAGTGTGAGTCTTTCCCATGGGCTGCAGTTCTCCACAAACTGCTCCAGCATGGGTTCCTTCCATGGGATGCAGTCCTTTAGGAACAGGCTGCTCCAATGTGGGTCCCTCGCAGGGTCACAAGTCCTGCCAGCAAACCTGCTCCAGCGTGAGTTCCTCTCCATGGATCCATAGTCCTGTCAGGGATCTGCTCCATGCAGGCTTCCCAGGGTATCACAGACCCCTTTGGGCATCCACCTGCTCCGGCATGGGATCCTCCAGGGGCTGCAGGTGGATCTCTGCATCCCTGTGATCCTCCATGGGCTGCAGGGGCACAGCTGCCTCACCATGGTCTGCACCATGGGCACCTGGAGCACCTCCTGCCCCTCCTTCCTCACTGACCTTGGGGGCTTCAGGGCTGTTTGTCCCACATATTTTCACTCCAATCTTCTCTAGCTGCTTTTACTTCCATGCAATAACTCTTTCATTTCCCTTTTAAAATACGTTATCACAGAGGCATTACTACCACTGCTGATGGGCTCAGCCTTGGCCAGCGGCAGGTCCATCCTGGAGCTGGCTGGGATTAGCTCTGCTGGACATGGGAGAGCTTACAGCAGCTTCTCACAGAAGCTACCTCTATAGCCCCCTTGCTACCAGAGTCTTGCCATGCAAACCCAATACAGATATTGAAAGAAATTCTTTACTGTGAGGGTGGTCACAGCGTAACTGGTTTCCCATAGAAGTTATGGGTGCCCCACCCCTGGAAACGTTTAAGGTCAGTCTGGATGGGGTTTTGAGCTTTTGAGCAACAGATCTATTGCAAGATGACCCTGACTGTGGCAGGGGGGCGGACTAGCTATTTGTTGAAGGTCCCTTCCAACCATTCTGTCGCTCCACGATTTGGCCATGTTTTGATTTGGGGGCACTTCGCAAACCTTTAAGTCAGCAATGCAACACCTAAGAGGTCTGGGAAGATACTTCTGTTTCTCTTCTGGTATCTAGAGCTGAAAATAAGCAACTGCTTGGTGAGGTAAGTACCCTCCAAATCCAGGGACTGGTACACAGACCAGTCAGTGAAACCAGCAGCCAAAGGGCTTCTTGCTCCCTGGTGAACAGGAACTTCCAAACATTAGCAGGATGTCTGTTCTTCACTCCTTCAGCGAAGCTCGCCCCCCACATGCAGGGGCTGTGGGCTGGTTGGGCCTGCTGGTCTCTGCTACCATTGGTACACAAAGCCTGATATAGTCTGGTGCCCTGGGCAAGCTTAGCAAAGACAGAGTAAGAACTGCTGCTCCAACATAAGCTGAAGAAAGAAGTAAAAGCACAAGGCACTGCCAGGGTCCAATGGCAGCACCATGTGAATTGTAAGAAATACGAAAGGGGGATAGAATTTGTTACCACTTTCCCTTGAGTTTCCTATTTCTCTTCTTTTAAAACTGAATGTTGAGGAGATATGTGAATTTTGAGGGTCCTGCTGTAACCTCAACTGTAACTCGATGTGCAGGGGGGAGAGAGTGGAGAGAGGGAGAGGTTTGTGTGCTTTTCACATGGGGAAAAGAAGAGAACCCAGGACAAAGTATTTCTGAGGTTTACTCAAGGCTCAGTGAGGATCCCAAACATCACCTTTCTAACTGGTTTAAAACCATAGAAGCCAGCTGTGCACACCCTGAAGGGACCAAGGTCATGCCAGTGAATAGAAGTGACTGCTAAAGATTCCCTTTCTGCAGCAGCATGGCTCACTGAACCCGGGGAGCCTGGAGAGCTGGGCTGAGCTGGGCTCAGCCCAGCCAAGCCAAGCCCAGCCCAACCCAAGGATTCTCCATTTTCCTGGCTGAGCTTGAGGAGCCTTCTCATTTCCTCAGCAGCCTCTTTGGGTTTACACTCACCACCTATCTATGGAAGTGGGGCTGGGGGCTCACACCCACTTACTCTGTGCAGCAGAGCAGGCTGTGTGGAGAAGATGGATTACTTTCATCTTGGTGATTGTGTTCTACCTTTTGATGCCCTGGATGTTTATTCCTTTATCATGTATCAATTATTGGCATTCTCTAGGCTTCCTTCTGTCTTAATCTGATTTAAAACAGACATTTGCATTTGAAAAGTAGCTAGCATGTATAGCAAATCCTTTCTCTTGGTTTGCTTTGATGTATTATATTAATGCTGTTTGCCAGGGGTGAAATCAGCACACCACCTATGGAGAGGCACTTCCTTGGTGAACCTACTGCTTTTACCCACAAGCAAAGCATCTGCCTACCCTGGTGAAAAACCTGGGTGCTGACTGCAGCACCATGGTCACACACCTGCTCCTCTCCCTGCTGCCTTCCACCTGGTTTTGGGAGGCTCAGAGGCTCTTCACTGTGCTCATGATGACCCAGCCTGAGGACCTGCCACCAGTGAAGGGTGGATTTACAGAAGGATTAGACATCCATTGCAATGGAGAAAGTGAGAGCTAAACACACTACAGGGCACCAAACAAGCAGGTGAGGGCTGTGCAGACAATGAAGCAGGCAAGTGCAGAGGAACTCATGGCCAGAAGAGGACTGGGTGAGATGAGGATTTGCCTGATGGTCTTCCTGAGGGTTGTAAGCACCGAGGCTGAAATGCATGTGTGCTTCAGAATTATCCAACCTTTACGTAGCAATATCTCGGCCAGCTGAGGAATAGATTAAATCAATCCTCTGGTGAGTTCAGTACCACTACTTCCTTCTTTTCCTTCTTTTTTTTTGATTGCACTGTATTGCTTACATAATTTAAGGCTTTTGGGAAGTTGTCCGGAGCCTGATTGATCTGTCTGAGCTGGTGCAAAGGGCATATGGAGCCATTGCTCTATCCCCCTTGGGCTGGGTTCACCGCAGTGGTGAGTGATGGGCACGGGACAGGTGACCAAAGGAGCAGTGCCTGGCCTGCTCCTGTGACAGTAGCAGAGGTGGCTCAAGTCACCAGCCTCAATCCACCATGGCTGCTTGTGCAGGCTTTCCCTCTGCTCTGCTGGGGTCTGACTGTCAAACTGCCTGGAGCAGCCTCTCCTCACCCTGCTCTGGCACAGTATTCCAGATCAGCTGTGACTCCTTGAATGGGAGGGTTTGCTAATCTGGCTCCTGGTAGCAGGGCTGGGTGAGAAGCTGTATTTCTGCGTGGCAGAGCTGGGGAGGGCGATGGGCTTTGGCAAGAAGTGGTGCCAAGCACTAGGGTCTGGAAACCAGGCTCTCCCAGAACAGCATATCTGATGATGGCACTCGTTGAATAGAAACAGCTCAAAGTGAGCTTGTTTCTTCCTAAATGCTCACATAGAATTTTGCACCAGGTTGAATTGGTTTGAAAAGCATTTAAGTTAAATTATTATGACTTCTGCCTCTGGACAAAACTTAAAGAGTTTCCAGAGCTCATTTACCAAAGGGGTTGGGAAAGTTATTTCAAGTTAACAGCCTACATTACAGTAGTAGTTATTTGAACAGGTGGGGACTGGGGGAAGTAGGGACATTAGCCAAATCATGAATCATAAGCTAATCAGATTGCCACCCATGTTTGCACCAAAAGAAAAGCCATGCATGAAAATACACACATCTCCAGCTACAGAATTGATTCAGCAAGGACCCGAACTTTTGTTGCGGTTTGTTGGCGTAAATGGCTACACTTCAACGTGGTAGGGGCAGGAGCTCTCTCTGGAAGCCACCAGGGAGCCTGGCTCCCCTCTGGCAACTCTGAAGGCCTGGGACTTCTTTGGACTCCTTGCTCCCCACTGCATTTCTGCTCCACCCAAGCAGGGAGAAGTTTGGGGCCTTGCACTCTTTATCCTTCATAAGGCCTGTTCTGGCTGCCCTTGGATCTGAGGCTTTTTCCACAGGTGAGCAGGAAATGCAAAAGGCCAAATAGATATTCCTGGAGGGCACCTCAGAACATCCATAGCCTCCACCTCCAGGGAAGCTCCTCTCTTTGGTAGAGCAGGATGTATTTGGCTGTCCAGGAAGAAGTGGGTCACAGAGCTGTTCCTTGACCCATCCAAAACCCAGGCAAAGGGCTGTGCAGAGCCATGCCATAGCCCAGCTATGCTGGGAAGCAAGGGCTGCAGCAGCTCTGCACTGGCTCTGCACCTGGGTGGGGGTTCATTTCCTCCTGGAGCACAGTCACTGAAAAGTCCCTGGGCTGAAAACAATATGGAAATTTAACTGGATTTAGAATAAAATAAAATAAAACTACACTATTGAAACTCTGTTAATGTTAGTGGAATTCCTTGGGTCTTACAGCAGCAGGCAGAAAAATCAGATCTTAAGTGCTAAGGCTGCTGGCAGATACTTTCCTGTTTGTGTGTGCAGTGGAGAAAAGTGCTTGTTTGGTGCTGATTGCAGACTATGGAATAAGAGCAATTTCTCATCCCACCTCCACAGAAGCTATTTAAATAGTTCGACACCCACTTTGAAAGATGCTCAGTTAGAAAGGAGTAAATCTGGAAGTTATTACTCCTCAAAGAAAGAAGCGCCAATAAATAGGCTCTGCTAAGGCTGCCGGTGCTCTCAGGGATAGCACCCGCCCAGGAGCTTTCCCTTCACCAGCCTGCCTTTGCAGTGACACAGTTATTATTAGGCAGCCTGCAGAGCAAACACACGCTGTGGGAAGAGCCCTGCGGCTCGTGTCTGAGGAGCCCTTGGACCTGACCCTTTGTCCCAGTGAGGCTCGGAGCCAAAGCCCAGCTGGCTACATGCAGGCTCCTTGCAGGCTGCACAAGCCCCCACGTGCTCCCCATCCAGCACAGGAACGGAGGGAAGAACCAGCAATACCAGGGACATGCCAGGAGAAGCAATAGGCAGAGCACTAATTTAAAAAGCCCTTATGAAATACTGGGGACAGAGTGGTGTCATGTGCAGTCATTCAATGCCTCCCTTTCCCCTCCTTGGGGATCGCTGGCGACAAACTCACCAAGTGAAAATGTTTGCCAGCTCTTTCCCAAAACTGGAGGTGGAGATTTAACCCATGGCACAGCACCTCTGCAGGGCTTCTGGCAGGATGCTGCCCACCACCTGGCTGCTCTCCTGCTGCCCGTGTCCCCCTTTGCTAGACCTCCTGCCCTGCAGGACAGTGTAGGGGGAGGCCCTTCCCCAGAGAAGTTGCTGGCCTAGTCTCTTCCTGGGGGATATGGAGCGAAAAGTTAAACTCAGGTGGAGAACTGGGCCACCAGCTCTGTGCAGGGAGAGCCAGGTGGGACCCAGGAAAGTTGCCACTGGTTGCCCCCAGGCCACCTCCAATCCTGGCCACACCTGGGAGTGGGCATTCAGGAAGCCTGGGAGCTTTCCCACCCCACCACATTAGATGTTTGTGGATTTAAGTTGTTTCCAAATTAGGTTGGACCCAAAGAGAGACTTTTATGAATTGATGCACTCAAAATAGCCAGAGTGGTAAGCCCTCACACGAATCTCATACAATGCTACTGTCAGAGCCAGCTGCTTGTATTCAGACCCTCAGCAAAGCCATTCTGCTCCATACCCAGCACACCAAGGCCCTGACCCTACAGCAAGTTTCAGGCAACACCTTGTTTGTCTCTGGCTTTTCCGCAGCAGAGCTCTGCTGCGAGATTAAGATCTTAATATTTATAAGCCTCTGGTTTTACTATCCATTTAATATCATGGTAAATCAGATGCCTACACCACTATCCCTCCAACCCACCTGAAAATCTCACCTTCTTAACAAAGGGCAGTTCCATTTTTCCTTTAAAATAAACTAATTATAAAACCACTGTGATTTTCTCACATTTAAACAGCCAATTATTTCTGAGGACATGAGAAACAGCTGTTGCAATGTTGAAGCTCAAACAGTTACATCTCTGCTATTTTAATGGATAAGAGACAATATTTTCATTCCCGTGTGATATTACCAAGACATGATAAACAACCATAGCATTAGTATTAAATTGTGGAGCAAAAATCACTTTAATTTGCCCCAATGAGGAATAATTTTAACAGAAAATTAGCATTCCACAGACAACTATTTGAAAGCCTGTTGCATTTCCCCCCCCTTTCTTTCCCCTCTTCCTTTGTTTTTTGATAAAGCAACAAAACCCCAGGCAAAGGCAATTCGAAGGCAGAGACAGTTTTTAAGGCAGCTTTTATCTTTCCAGACTGGGGAGTGGACTTCAAAAAATGCTTTCTAAAGTTTAACCTGGCACTGTTGACCACTGAATAAAGGGAGAGCACTGACTTTGCCTCCCACCAGAAGGCGAACAAATATCAAATAGGAGTCACTTCCTCTCCCGCAGCCTTCAGGTGAAGACTTCTGCTAAAAGCTTTGCTCTTCAATCTGCATATGATCACCCAAACCAAAGTGGCATCTGCAGGTACTTGGCATCTGTGGAAACCAGGCTTATAAATGCAGAGCCAAGCCTGGAGCTCCAGGCTGCCAGTTCTGCAAGGCTTTGCTTTATTCTTTGGAAATCCTTGTTGCACTTAGCCAGGGAAAAGCATGTGTGTGGCACAAAGGATGGTGGTTTAAGCTAATCAAGGAACAGAGTAACAATTTTTAACTGCACATGTGCCTGTCAACAAGCTCTTTCAAACATCTTAGCTCCATTGTATTTTTATCCTTTTTTCCCTAGGATCATGACACTCTTGACAGTGGTGATAAATCAGCTCTTATGCTGTCCTATTAGCCAAGAAAACATTATCAATCCCATTTAGCTGGAAATGTAAGACCCACAGGTAGTCTAATAGAGTGATTACCCCAGGTAGTTACCTATAACAAGCCAGTCTCAGGAGGGGAGTCATTCTACCCCCTCAGAGAGGAGGCTCTCCTGGAAAGTGCGGGGGTGATTTTAGGTCTTTTACTTGGACAAACACTTTAAGCACAGAGTTACCAGATCTAAAAAAAAGGGGGATAGGGACAAGTAAGCAAATGAGAGCATTTTTCTTTTATGTTTTGAGTGGATTTCAGTGCAAGAATCAAGTTTCTGTGTTCACGTTTGAACCCCATAGATGGAGAAACATCTAATGCCCAGTGGATCAGTCAAGGACATTACTCAACAGCACCAAAACTAACATGCATCCAAGTGTGTGAAGCAGTAGGAAATTTTTCACATTAAAAAAGTGGAAGGTACCTGTTGGGGCCCTCCCCCCCCTGCCGTGGGGTCCTGTGAGAGGAGCCCTGGGGGGAGACACGGGGTTTCCCTGCCCCTGGTCAGCCTCGTTCCCCATCAGTTGTTTTGTGTTCCCCTGCGCGGGCAGGGACCCTCGGGCCCCGGGATTGTAAGAGTTCCTCGGCAGAGCCCCGGCCATGCGGCTGGAGAAATAAACATCTCTGAAACATCTATCAAGAATCAGTCCACATATATTTCTTTTCCACTGGCCTTGTTGTTTGGTATGTGTGTTGCAGTATCTGCACTGTAACAGGTACCTCAAGATTTAAGTGACAACTGAGCCGGGAACTCTGAGGAATTAAATTTTGAAGGCATCTAAAGCTACAGCTGGACACCAAGAGAGACCCAAAAATGAGGGGTCCACACTAAACTACCTCTCTAAAAATTTGGCCCCAAGTGACTTGCCACAGATTGGGCAGGTGTTAAGTTGCAAAGTCAGAAATAGAAAACCAATTCCCTCTCCTGGCCTTCATTTGAAGGCTTGGACAGATTCCCAGACAACTGCCAGCCACATGAAGATATAAATTATTTGGAAGAGTGCAATGGGTAATGAACCAGAGTCAAAAGCCACCTGCAAACTTGCAGACCCTTAGCAGGCAGCAGTGGCCAGAGCAAACCTGGGGGTGTGACTTATGTTCTTGCCATGTGGATACACTGAAATACCCTTTCACCACTGATTCTTCCCCATCTTCAGGCAGAATTTCTATCATACACTGGTTTCTGCTCCACCATCTACCTGCCTGATAGCAGATGCAGGCAGAGAAAGGTAGGCTTCCAATTCTTGAGCGCTCTGCCTCCAGTGCCCACCCAGGCTGCGGATCACTCTCCAGCTGGAGAGCTGAAGGCTGGCTGGGTGATTCCTGCCACGCTGCCCACAGGGCCTGAGCAGCAGCAATAAAGTGGGATGGACACAGGCTGATTTCAGTCCATGACACAGGAAAGTTATAAACAGTGGGTGATGGCTGGTTTGGAAACATCTTCAAAAAGGCAACTGATCACCATAGCCACTCTCTGCCCAGTTACAGGCTCGCACACATCTCCTGAAGTTGGTTCTGCCTGGCACAATGGGATCCAGATCTCTCTGGAGCAATCATCCTGTAACTCAGGAATCCTACAGACAAAACCTGCTAGCAGTGATCTGTAGAGGTTTATTTCTCGGTGGTCTAAAATGACAACCTCATTGCCTTTTTCCAGATCCAAACATTTCAAACCTGAAGTATTCAGTATGCTGTGAAGTCAGCAACAGTGTGGGTACCTCAAGCGCAGGGCAGTTCAGCTGGAAACTCAACAGCTTTCACTTCCCTCCTACACTTCCCTGTTGCAGGGAGTGATGCCTTAGGTTTTAACTTTTATATTTTTCAAATCCTATACTACCTAGAGTGTAACTCTGAAGTTTCTTGTAGCCTGTTAATTTCTGCTCTCTCATGCCAGGTAGAGATAACAAAGCCTCTCCAGGCCTGCTCTCCAAGGACACCCAGACCGTCCTAGGCCCAAAAAGTATAAACCAAAAAGCCGCTAAAGAGGGGCAAGCTGAGGGGAACTACATCATTAACTGAAGCTTTAATTGGAGAATTAACCCTGATATGCAAACCAAACCTATAAACCAAATGAACCTATGAACCAAACCTATAAAAGTGTGAAGGACTCATGACCTGTCATCCATCTTGGGGTCCATCTTGGTGAAAGACTCTGGCTCCCCAGGGGGTACCTCTGAAGGCCTTTCAAATAAATAGATACTTTTATTCCGTTACTCCTGTCTGGTCTCTGTTTCTAGGAGGCCTCTTAAGGCATCAGGAGCAGTACCATAGTACCACAGGCTCACCAGCACCCCATCCTCAAAATCTATTTGCGACAGCTACCATCCTTGGCACAGGCAGCAAAGCTCACAGCCTTCCTTTTCTGTTTGAAACTGGTCCCCAGAGGCTTAATTTGCAGAGCAAATTTGCAGTAATGGGATTCCACCTTCCTGCGCCCGACAGAAGGTGCCTCTGCAAGCTGCCTTGGTTCACCTTTCAAGAAGCTGACCTCTTTTTTCCTGAACGGCATCCCAGTTCTGGTATGTGGACTGTGGCAAATGCTTCAGAGAAAGACTACAGGGTTAATGAATAGATTAAGCACACCTCCCCACTATTGGGTCATTGTCCAAAATTTCTGCCCCCTGTACCTAAATCTACACCAGCTACAGATACGACTTTGTTCTCAGAATCTGACTTCTTACTATTCCCAACTTCTTCCTGCAACAGTCCTCCCCACAGCCAAATTATTTCTGAAGAGAATTGTCTTCTCTTGGCTCCAACTACAGGATTGACCCTCATTTTCTATCCACAATGCACCCTTCCACAGTAGGCTCTCACCACATTTTCTGAAGAGACACTATCTTCACACACATTACAGTCTGTTTCTCCTCCTCAACTCAGCATCAGTGCAGGCAGAAGAGGAAAGGACATAACGACAGCACCTTCAGCTCATTCCTGGGATATGCATGGAAGAGCACAGGGATGGGGAAGCTTTTGGCCAGCGTGGGATTTCTGTCCCTCAGGTGGTGTAAGACCCCTCTACATCTGGCAGCTCTATAGCTGAAGAGAGGGATTGCAACCCAGGAAAGGCAAATCCGTTACAGTTTTAATGCTGGATACCTGCGACAAGGAAGGCACGTTGGGACAGGATTTAGCATTGGATAGTTACTTGACATCCAGGGTCTTGTGCAAGCACCTTGAAGCCCATCCCAGGTAATTTCCCCACTATTATTTGCTGAGCTAGCAGGACTGAAACAGATACATTCATCGGCACTGCAATCATCCCTTCCAGCACTGTGGGCGCCAAAGCAAGCTGGGGGCCCCAGCTGTGCTCCTGCCATCCCCCCGGCCTGGGTTCACGGTACAGACCACCCTGCCTGAGTGATGAGGGCTCTCCCGGAGCACAGGCTGCTGGCGATGGAACCGAATGCCAAGGGCTGGATGAGGTTAAGCTCAAACCCGTAGCTGCAGGGATGGCTAGGCGCTTAAGCAGCTCCCTACAGACCACTCGTTAATCAGCATCGTTTTGCTGTCTGCCAGCCCCGAAGAGTCGCCTCAGTGGTGCGGAGGGCCTGCTCCCGAGGGACGCCGGCCACACCGCATCCCGGCCGGCGACAGCGGGAGCGCCGGGGTGCGAGGGCAGCCCCAGCGCTGGCAGCGGAGCCACGTCCCCGCCTCTTCCAGCCTTCCCTGCCGAGGAGAGGGGCCGCGACCACGGTCCCAGGCCCTATCCGCACCACACAGAACGCTTGTTACCAGGCGCCTCGTAACAGTGTTTTTGGGTCTCAGCCCCGGTTTTGGGTCTTTTCACTCGGGGCGGCTCCAGCATAGCGGCGCCACACTCGGCAGGGGGCGGCAGCGGCGGCGCCGGCGCTGCCGGCAGAGAGCGGGGTCGGGACACCCCCGGCCGGGGGCTGAGCGCTGCACTGGCAGGGGGCCGCAGGGGCCGGGCACGGAGCGAAGCAGCCGCCGGAGCGGGGCTCACTGGCTGCCACCCCGCGGGAGCAGCACCGGCCGGGAACCCTCAGCACCACCCCGGCAACGGCGCCCCCCGCCCGCCGGGCTATGAATGGGCGCGGCGGAAGCCCCGCCCCCCCGGACGTGACGCCCGCCAATGGGGGCGCGGGGTGCGCGGCGGGGTGAGGTCAGCGCGCGGGGCCGGGGCGGGGGCGGCGCGGGGCCGGGTGCGGCGGGCGGGGTCGCGGCCCCGGGCGGGCAGGCAGGGCGGGGCGGGTGAGCGGGGCTCGGGGGCCGCGGCCTGGGGGAGGCGGGGAAGGAGGGAGGGGCGAGCAGGAGACGAGGGTTCTCGCCGCTGTTGCTCCGTCCTGGGGGCCATTCAGTGGGAGCGAGGCGAGGAGCGAGTGACGCCGGGGCCGGGCGTGGGGCGCCGGGCGATGCGGGGCTTCGTCAGGCTGCGGCGCGGCGGCCGTGGACTGTGAGCCGGCGGGGCTGGGCTGGGCCGGGCCGGGCTGGGCTGGGCTGGGCTGGCGGCGCGGGGCGGAGAGGGGTGGGCGGGAGCGTGGCGGAGCCGAGCGCCGGCAGCGGCGGGAAGGCGGGAGCGGCGCTGCCCGGTGCCCGCCCCGCGCGGGGGGCCGGCCCTGAGTGCATGCGGGGCGCCCCGCCGGGCCGCCGCCGGGCCGCCGCCCGCCGCCCCTGAGACACCGGCGGCGAGAAAGTTGCGGCGGTCGCCCACATGCGCGGCCGCGGCCGGCGGCTTGGGGAACGGCGCCGAGCGGAGGTGGGCGAAGAGAGTTTGAAGCGCTCGCCGGCGGGAAGATGGCGGAGCGGAGCTGAGAGCGGCGCCCGGCGAGCTCGGGCCGCCCCCGCCTTCCTCCGCAGCCCCCCGGACCCCCGCCGGACACATGCAGGCCAAAAAACGCTACCTGACGCTGCTCTCTGCCGGCACCTGTCTCGCCCTGCTGCTCTACCTGGGAGGCGTGCGGCTGCGGGCGGCCCGGCACCCGCCGCCCGGTAGCCGGCATGGCCCGCGCCCCGGCGGCGCTGAGCGGCCGTGGCCCCGCTTCCCCGACGCCCTGCGGCCCTTCGCGCCCGCCGAGCGCCCGGGGCCTGAGGGCGGCGGGCGCGTCTCCCCCCGCCAGCGACGGGACGCCAGCGCCGGCCTCTACCGCGGGCGCCGCTGCCGCATGGAGTCCTGCTTCGACTTCGCTCAGTGCCGGAAAAACGGCTTCAAGGTCTACGTGTACCCGCAGCAGAAGGGGGAGAAGATCGCCGAGAGCTACCAAAACGTCCTGGCCGCTATCGAGGGCTCCCGGTTCTACACCTCGGACCCCGGGCAGGCCTGCCTCTTCGTCCTCAGCCTGGACACGCTGGATCGGGACCAGCTCTCGCCCCAGTATGTGCACAACCTCCGCTCCAAAGTGCAGAGCCTCCACCTGTGGAACAACGGCAGAAACCACCTAATTTTTAATTTATACTCCGGCACCTGGCCCGACTACACTGAGGATGTGGGGTTCGACATTGGCCAGGCTATGCTGGCTAAAGCCAGCATCAGTACTGAAAACTTCAGACCCAACTTTGACGTTTCTATCCCGCTCTTTTCTAAGGATCATCCTAGGACAGGAGGGGAGAAGGGATTTTTGAGGTTTAACACCATCCCTCCTCTCAGGAAGTACATGTTGGTATTCAAGGGGAAAAGGTACCTGACGGGGATAGGGTCAGACACCAGGAATGCCTTATATCACGTCCATAACGGAGAGGATGTTGTCCTCCTGACCACTTGCAAGCATGGCAAAGACTGGCAAAAGCACAAGGATTCGCGCTGCGATCGAGACAACGCCGAATACGAAAAGTAAGTGAGCGGTGCCCCTTCCCCGTGCTTGTGTCCTCAGGGCATGCCGGCATGCCCTACGCTGCAGGCGGCCCGGGCCGCCGGGCAGATGTGAGCAGATGTGTGCCGATGCGCTGGTGGTGGCCAGAGGAAAGCATTCATCACTCCTTTGGGCGAGTCGGTGGCTTCTCCCGTCACCCGTGAGGCTGCCGGCTGGCTCTGTGCTGCCTTGGCTGGGGGAGCTGGCGGGGAGGCGTTGAAGGGCGATGCGGTGTCCTGCAGCCGTGGCGTTGCTTGCCCAGGGACTGATGACCTGCATCCGCAGCCCGATGGCTTTCCAAACGTTGCCAGCGGCGGAGGTGCTATTGGAGGATGCGCTGGCATTTGGCACTGCCTTTTGTTCCACCAGCGCCTCTTAGACTAGATGTCCTGTGCCTTCCCTGCCCTGAGACAAAGTTTGTACGAGTCCTCAGCTCTCTGCAGGTCGCATGTGAGCCAGGCTCCCGAAGTGGGTTGGTTGCTGAGGGCGATGGCTCTGCCCGGCGTGTGACCTGTGTGTATCTCTACAGACAAGCTAGTAACTTGCGTTGCCGTGTTTTAACTCTCAGTTCAAACCAGCGCAGTATCAGTAAAGAAAGAAGGAAAAATGAGTGCTGGCTGTGTTCGTGTCCTGTGTCTGAGTTTCTGGTTTTCACGTGTGAGGGGATACACCAGTGATGGGAGCTCAGCGTGTGCTTTCTGTGAACGTCTGGTTGCTTGGCTTCCCTCGGCTTTTATTTGTTGGTAATGTCACTGTGAAGCCAGATTTTGTCTCGCTGTACTGCTGCCCTTGTCTTCAGTCTGCTTTTCAGGTTTGTATGTAATAGCTGCCGGGAAATCGCTTCTGGGAATTACCTCCAGGACTGCGATGCTGACTAAGCCGTTTGCAGCTGATTAGTTCATTTAAATGCCGACCACCGCTATGTTTGCTGCAGAATAGGTGCCTGTATATGAAGTTTGTCACACGAGAATATTTCCTGGGTAGCATGAATTACACACTGAATTAAAACAGACCAGCCGTACAGCACTGGGTGATGTGCAGTGGAGCTGCACCCAGAGCTGCCAACGGCTAGAGGGTTTTGTGGTGCACAGGGGAATGTGGGTGGAAAAATACTTCTGGAGAGCATTTGGGAAGAAACTACGTTGGCATTAATGCTGGTGAAAATTGCCGACTGGCTGGCTGTTTCTCCACTGAAACTATCCCCGGGGGTTGGGAAGAGACCGGGAGGGTCAGCATTGCAAAGTCGGGAAGCCTGCATGAACTGCCTGGGTGAACTCTGCTCACCTTTTGGTTACTGTAATTCTGCTGCAGAGGGGGAGGAAAGAGCAGTGCAAATACTTAGTGGACTTTTAATCCCATTCGTTTTCAGAAAACGGATGGGTGAGTGGTGAAACAATGCACACGTGGAAGCTGTAGAGGATCAGTGCCGGGTGATCAGTAGAGATACTAAGCTAAGCTCGTGTTTTTTGTCACCAGGACGTCCCTTTGGCTTGTGATCTCCTTCAGGGAATATATGTTTGGGAAAGAAGGGAGACCTGGCAATGACAGACTTTCAGGGTGTGTTGGTTTTTCGTTTTTAGATCTCAGCAATTGGAGCTAATTTGCAGATGGGAAAAATTCTGGTTATTTGCTGTATACTACAGTATGTGTGCTGTTAAGTTGGCATAAAACCAAACATTACCTGCCTGTGGTTACATATGAGTCCATTCTTTTACAGCTATGCCGTTTGGTCTAATAAAAGATAGACCTCTCTCTGTGAGTTCTGCTCCTCCTAAAGTGTCTTTGCCACTTATTTTGTGGTGAGATTTGTACATAGCAACCCTCAGGGGACACGATAGCATGAACCCAACCGGATTATTCATACAAAAAGCATACTTGCCTCTAGGATGCGGCTGTATCTGGGGTGGGGGGCTTCAACATTTGTTGCAATGCTGCTGTTAGAAGACAGGAACTAAAAACTGATGCTGACAAGAAAATAAGATTACGCCAAGAATTGAGGCAGGCTCGGTCTGTGGTCAGGCTGCTGAGGTGAAGGGGTTTGCTCTAGTGAACAACTGCAGATGCTGCAGCTCTTTGACCCAGCATCTTACCGGAGCAAGGGCACCTGGCAGAGTGTGCTGCTGCCCCTTCTCACTTGTGCCTTGGTGCCAATGCACAGCAGAGTGTGCCATCTGCTGCTCTTCCAGTACCGCATCCTGCCAGGGCCTGTGTCTTCTGGTTCCTCTGTGCCAGTGAGGACCATGCCTGGTGCTCCACTCCCTTTATAAAATCTGACAGTGTCGCATCCCCAAGGTAGCAAGGACACAGCATCCAGTTGAAATGCTTCTGTGCTGATGTGTAGCTCAGGTGTGAAAGCCATAGAAGGAACTCCATTTTTCATCCCACATAAGGCAGCAGCCAATCATCAATGAGGCTGTAGTGCTTGGGAAAGAAGTGACTCTAAATACATCTGGGCCTTGAAAACTGTACACGGAGTGGCTCTTGTAAGGTGTTTGGAGCATGGATTTAACAATGCATCCTCAAGGTTTTAATCTAAAAGAAGGAAAAACATACTCTCCAGGATATGTCTATTTGTATATCCATATCCAATTGGGAATTGCATATTGTGCTTTTCTATGCCAATTTTCCCTTCCTCTGCTGTGATACCACTTCATGTGAAGTACAGGCATTTGGGTGCCCTGGCCATGGAGAGCTGGCCTTGACATATGACTGCTTGCCAGCGTGATGTATGAATGATGTGGTCTAGGTAGAGGCCTTGCCAAGCCAGGTAAATTAGGTGACCAAATTTTAAAACAAGCTAACCTTGTGTCAGCAGGGTAGTGGTGTTACAATATGTTGGGCTTGGGGCTGCACAGAACACAAGTTACTTGTGGTGGGGTTTCATCTAGGATGTAGTATCTGGTGCTGGGTTCATATGAGGTCCACCTGTCCACTGGATGTGGTGTTTCCTCTCTAGGAGATTGAAAAAGCCAAGAAAGGTGACTTCCTGACTTCTGGAAAAATGTGTAAGAGTATGTTACTTCATTTGGGGAAAGGAGGGATGGGCATGTGTGTATTTGACTGTCTCTGTGAATTGTATTGAAAGATCCATCTGTATGTCACAGCTAATTAATTTGCATCCTAGTTACGCATCTCAGCAGATAAAGCTGAGGCAGACTAAAATGAATTACATTATCATGATTAGACTGCTAGCAAACAGGATATAAAGGAAAACAAAGGAAACCTCTGGTTTTCTTTACAATGTCCTTGGTTGTCAGAATTGGCCTTTGTCACCCAGCACTAGGGCAGCTGGGCTTTCTGAGTTCCTCCACAATAAGGTTTCAGCCTCAAGCTTTCTATTTCACGAAGGGTTAAGTGAATAAAAGCTGCTGCTGCTGAAGTTTGAAGACAGCGTCTTAAATATTTAATGACAGGCTAAATATATACATATGTACAATGTGTTTTAAACAAAGGCAGAATTCATATACAGGCTTAACTGGTTCCAAATAATTACTTTTTGGAAGGTAATACAAATGAGTATGGATACTGAAAGAAATGGAGGAATGCAATGTTCTAGTAAAGCCAGATGCAGAGAATAGGTTTGCACCAAAATGAAGATCTTTCTAGGAAAGTAAGATAATGTCTGTGGCATATCCCCTGACCTGTAGCAGCCCTGCCATTGGAAGATGGAGAGAGTAGGTTGATAGTATCCAAAAACATAATGTCTCACCAGAAGCTCATTCAAGGAGACTTTTTTCTCATCCATATCTAAAGTAAATGATGAGAATGAAACAAGGGGAAATAAAAAGAAGAAAGTAGAATGGAGGAGGAGAAGTGAGAAAACATGTATTTTTGGAGAAAAGTGAACTGTGGTGGAGGACAAATAGTATAGTGAGATGTTCCTGATAGACTTACGATTTTTGACCAGTCAGTGCTCAAAAAGCCTTTGTGATCATGACTGAACTGAGAAAGGAAGGTAAAACATGCAGGACCTCATGAGGTGGGATTAGTTCTGCCAGAGGTGCTTGGAGGCATGTGGTAGTGGAGGAGGAGCCTGTGGAAGGAGCTGCTCACAGATTTACCTGGAGCTGCTGGGTGCTGGCAGAAGAGGGAGAGAACAGCAGCACCCTGCATGCTTATACCAGTGAGACATCTCTGCAGGGCACACAGTAGCACTAGGCAGGGTTGGATGTGTACTTTTACAGGAGAATATATCCAGCTGAACATTTTCATTGATGCCTGGTATGCAGTAGGTTTACCTGGTGTGCACACTACTGGTGGAACATGCACCAATCACAGCTGAACCTCCTACCCTTGAAAATCCTGAGTAAAGGTCACAGGCGTGCAATAGGCACAGAATGGGAAGAAAAGCAAGTTTTAGTTTTGCTTCCTTTCCACTAGGAATAAAATACACATACTGAAGAAAAAGAAATTGTAGAAGTAGACATGAGGGATGACTTTGCCACTCAGAAGACTGTTATGAGAATATGAAGCAAGGCTTAGGCTTGCCTGTCTGACATGTGATGATAATCTGAACACTCCATATGCATGTATGTGCATGTTTCAAACAAAGGTGAAATTCTTGTATTTTTAATATACTGAGCTTCTGTGTATTGTGCTAGAATACAAATGTCAATGCCATACTTAATCACTCACTGGATTATTTTTTGAATTATCTAAAAGTCAGCTCATTTGCAGGTATTTAGGACAGGTCAGAAAAATCACCCAGGTTCAGGGTGGCTGTTTTTCAGGACATATGAAATGACATGGGGACCAGTTCATTCACCTTGTAGATCACCAGGCTGTTTTGGGAGCTTGGATAAAACTCAGAAATTACTGAGAGAGCTTGGGCATTTTCCCAAAGTATCTTGGCTCCTACAGAGACCTATCCCCACCAGACTACTTTTTTATATTGATTTTTGAGAAACTGGAAATTTGCAGTTTTTGTAAACTGGTTTACAATACATTTATCCAAAATGCAGGTAAATAACAAAGCTTTAGTGAATGTCTGAGAATATAGGATTTGCTCTATTGTGTTCTTCTCTTGCTCTGTATTAGGGAATGTAAGAATGTCCTTATGCACCTGTTGATGCTGATTTAATGCGAGTAGGGTCCTGAGGTGTAGGAGCTTCCAGAGATTCCAGGCTGATGCCCTGGCAGGACCTGAGAGCAGGGGCGACAGGAGCATCCCTTAGCTCACAGCCAGCCGTGCAATCCTCAGCCTGGCTGTTAGCACCAGGCTCTTCCTTCTTGGTAGAGGTGTGGGAGCAGGTGGATGTGTGTGCGTGAGCATGTTCCCTGTGCGAGCAGTGCTGGGCACTGCCGTGTGTGTGGCCGGGTGTGTAGGGACAGGCACTGGCAGAGGAGCCCACGCTGCCTGCAGGCCTTAAACCAGGCACCTTCCTAACCTCAAGTAATTAAGTTTTCTTGTGGGGTGAGTTATTAGTATAATTGGTTGCCTCAGGCCCTTCTGTGTCTTTCTATGAAGCATCTCATAAGAGGCTGTGTGGTGACAAAGCATTACAGTAGATGGGTGATCTGGTCTGCAGCAGGTGTTTTCTGCATGTAGAAAGTATGTGAACACTGCTTTTGCAGCTGGAGGGGCTCTGCTTTTATTTTTCCTGGCTAGGAAAATTGATCTAGGATGTTTTATTGATAAATACTCATCACTGAAGAGACACTTGACAATAGAACAAAACTCAAAGAAAAAAATAATCGGAATCATCATTTTAAGTAGAATTGATCTTGAAACAAGTAGTTTCAAGGGCTTGTTGAACCCAGATCAGAACTGAGCTAAGAGTGACAGTTCCAGCTACCTATTTTGGCAAGACAAATTCCTCTTGTGCCCCCAGCGAGGTGCCCTTAGCAAGAAGGTGCTGCAGAGCATCCCATGGTGCTCCTGCCTTCTTACCCTCCCTGGCCGGGTGTTTCACAGGGCAAACTCCAACTTCTGCAGGACATTTTGTAGTGGCCTAAAGTAAGCTTCACTGAAACTGCTCCAAAGGGAGAGGGGTAGCTGAATTTGGGGTTCTTTTAGGGGTTGTGTGCAGCTCCCTGCTGCTCCCTGCTGCACTGAGGGTGTTCTGAGCTGTGGGCCTGTTTGCATCTTGCTGGGAGAATGGGATTGAACAAGAGAAGTTTCAGCTTGAGACAAACCCAAGTGAAAAAGACTACTGATCTGACTATGCTGGAAATAGTCCTTCTGCCCCACATACAGTCCTGGAACAGCCCACTGGAAAGTAAACCGGCAGCCGCTTGCGGGAGAGGGAAGTAAATGAAGCTGGTCGGCACAAAGCACTTATTTACTCAACAGATGTGAGTCAAGAGAATGTGCTGTAATCTGATGATTTCTGGAGTATTATCTGTGATTGTTTTCCCTTTCTCTCTGAAGAGTTTCTTTCAGAAAATCCACAGAGTTTTGTGGTCTTGGGTAAACAAACTGTTTTGGTAACCAGAGAAAAATAATTGGTGGGTACGTGGATAACTGTCTGGCCTGTGAATGGAGTTAAATGCCGTGTTCCGAGCTGCCTAGGTGACTGACTTGTCAAGGACTTGGCTATATCTAGATGATGATGCAAGATTTATACTCTTGTCTCATGTCATATGGAGATTAGTTTAGCCTGTGGGAATGTGTGAATATAACTTCAGGTTACATTTGAGGTTCTGCACCTTTCCACATTGCCAAGTATTTGGGACGTATCGGTTTCAAAACCTTCTCATGGTTTACACTGAGCAGTAGATTTGTTCCTCTTCCTCTGTTCTTCTGGCTATGCTGTGCTTTTATGTGAGGTTTTGTATTGTTCTTTTTTCAATCCAGATTTCAGGAGGAAACAGGACATATATCATCCCTGTTTTTCCCTTAATTTAGGAGCCTCCTCAGTCAATGGTAGGCAGCATTGATGGTACCTAATGCTGATACAACTCATCCCCATGTCTCTGGAGAAGCCAGGGAGGGAGGGAGCTATGGCAGGAGGTGCATGCGACACCAGGTGTACACAGGGGCAGTTAAAGATCCCAGCCAGAGGATGGTAGGAGTCCTTTCTTCCACTTACAGAGCAAATTATAGTTTATAACAGTTGACAGCCAAGGATGGAAAGAAACTGTCCTGTTATTGTGGCACGGGTACCACAGAGTCTGCGAGGGTGTTTGGAGGCCAAGAGGTGGGGGATCAGCACACTGCTGTGGTGCTGGAGAAACTACTTTAAGAAATGAATTCCAAATGAGAACGAAAGAGAAGAGATTTGTTTCACATGAAAAGGGGGAAGTAGTGTTTTAAGAAATACAGGCCTTATCTCAGCAAGATATTGTGTCTTAACTGCTTTGCTGGGAAAAAAACTGGTATGAGTGCTGCCAGGCTGATGGCTTTCCAAGTGCAATCTAACTTCCTAAAATGTTATCATTTCTTAGAATAAGAAAACATAACTGTAAGCCAGTCAAGAGGGTTAGGCCTCCTCAATAACAGGATAAAGAAGATGCCATTTTCTTTAAGCATCTTAGTTTCCCCGGTTGTCTCTCCCACCACCTCTTGCTGAGATTTAGCACCAGTTTTTCAGGTGGTTTAGTGCTGTCTCTTTGGCTAAAATGCTAAATGGGTGTTCCCTGAAAGGTGGTAGAGGTGGGCTGTTTGTGTTGGCTAAATCAGGCTCCCATTTCATACTCCAGTTAGACAGACTTCTCAACCCTCCTGCAGTCCCTGGGAGAAATGTGGTGCTGGCAGGGCTGTCGCAAGAGCTGCTCCTGCCTTCTCCTGCCTGTAGCAGATGTGGTCTTGGGACTGCAGTCCAACAGCCAGGACTGCCAGTGGCTACCACGGTTATGTTTCCATATACTTTTAAAATGGAAAGAAGTCTTTGCTTTTCCTAAGCATTTTGGAGGTTTACTTCAGTGCTTTATAATGTTTAGAGCCTGTATAAAACTGAAACACCACTCATTTATGTTTTCTGTATCCCCTTCTCAGTAAGCATCAGTGAGTATAGGTCTAAAATGATTTTCCAGTATAAGGTGGTAGTTGTCAGAAGCAGTATAAAGCAGCTCTTCTCCGTGTATCTGGCAAGGGGAAATTGCCACTAAAGCTTTTTTGGGGTTTGACTTGTCCTGGGTCAGGACATGTTTGGTATGTGAACCTTTTAACTCTCCTTGCTTCACTCAGCTGCTACCAAAGGCCGCTGCTTTTCCAGGCACTGAAGCGCTGTTGTTCCTGATCACTCCTCCATGGGTTCCTGCAGTGCAGTTAGTAAATTCAGTAAAGCTGCTGTAAGTTGACTTACTTTTCCATGACGGTTTCTAGTCCAGAAATACATGAAAACAAAATAATTCCTGGGTTCCTAAGTGAATTTCCCATTTATTCACTTTTCCCCCCTCTAATATCCGCTTTGTGTTTATGAATGAAACAGAATTAGGCCTAATTTAGTTGATTGGCTGCAAAACAAAAGTATGCAATGCTAAGAATGGGAAATGAGAAGGCCTTTCTGAAATGTTACTTCTTTGCATAATTGTAATAGATTATAATTATACAGTTGGGCGTTGAGCAATGGATTTGCTGTAAACACGGTCGTGGGAAATCTCTTGTCGCTCACTTGTGTCGGTTCGAGTCCCAGTGCGGTCCCATCAATGGCTGTACCAGCATCTCTAACATCATTTTCTCTTCGGGCAGGTTGACGTGCTACAGAGAATGCAATCTCCAGTTTCCTTCCCAGCTCCTCCTACAAAATTACAGCTGGTCAATATGGCCATGTCAGACTGTTGACACAAATCAATAAGATCAATCATTCTTCAGCTCCTAAACAAAATTGAGAGCGTGATGCTGGCAGCCTGCATGTAGCAGTAAATTCCTAAAGGAAAATTGCATATTGTAGTGTTTGCTGAGTGTATCTGTGGGGGATCCTGTCCCGTTAATAATTAGTTCTCTGAGGCTGTAAAAAGGAACGTGGTATAAATAGTTTGCTAGTGCTGCAGTGTGCATTATGACCTCTGCAGCCTTCAGGCTGATGGAGAACTCACCTTACCAGCAGCAGTGTGGGAGACAGGGGAGTGTGGCAGTGTTTGGGTTGGAATCCAGTTTTTCTTCATTCTCCTGGAAGATCTTGACTTCTGATACTGGGTTTTGCCTGGCGAATTATTGCAGACATTTTATCACAATACTGGAATTCCTGGTGCAGTCAGGTAGGTCAGTGTGTTACTGCCAGAAAGCCCATCAAAATTGTAGTTTTTGTTGTCTGCAAGAATAAAATCAGAGGCTGATTCTAAAAATCAGAATCATTGTCTGAAGGGAAGGACAAATTTTTGTTATAATGTCTGAGTTTATATCTCTGAAGGCTTGTTTTGGTGTGTCTCCTCATAGACTCAGCTGCTTCAGGAAGATAAACACATGAATGTTTAATCTTAAGAGTCTGCTACCAACCATTGTGCTGGGTGCTAGCAGATTTTTCTTTTAATTAAATGTAATTTATCTAATCCTAATGGGAAACATATTTATAGGACTTATTTTTTAATACTGTGATTTCAGAATTATTTTATAGAGAGGAGTAACACTTCCCCCTTAAGGGTGGTTTAAAAATCAGCAAACAAAATAGAAAAACTAAAGTACACTTTGCTAAAAGTAATAAATCTCAGACAAGATGCAGAAAAAGGCGCAGCTGACGTGTTGGAGCTGCAATAAAGCTGAAAATTAATGATCAGTAGGTTGCTGCTGCAAGAAAGAGTGCATGCATTATGGATTTGAGGAGATGCCTATAGCTTATTAAATGCCAGCAAATTTTTGCATAAGCAGTAGAAAACCCTGATCAGAAACTGTAAAGTGATGTGAACTGCAGCTGGAAGATCCAGTGCTACAGAGGATGTGTGCACTGTGTGTATGGTTGAAACATAACAAAGTGCTTTGCAGGATCATGGTCTGAAGTTGCACACTAAGCTTTTTTAGTTTCTGGTCGGAGGGGTTTAAATGTTTCAGTAAGGCATGACTGTAGTCTCAGGAACAGATTTATCATACTTTACATAAGAAGGTGTGTATCACTGTTTAAAATAATTTAAAACAAGTAACATGCCTTCACCCTTCCACACTCCCTTACACTTTTTTTTCTTTAAACCCAAAAGCTAAGACTACTACTTGAATTGTAATGGAATAATATATCAAGTGAGTGATCACATCAGGCATGGACACTTACCAAATCACAGCGAGATAACTGTGAATAACTCTCTAGTTTCAACAATTTGCATGGCCATTAACAATTGATGGGTTTCCCTTAGAACCGCATTATCTATGGCAGCAGGATCTATTCCTGTGCACCGTTCCTGCATACTAAGTGCCAGAAAAATTCTCAAAAGTGAGGATAATAAAAAATCTGATAGCAGCAAGGTGAATGAAGCAGGTTGGAATTTCAAGGCGATATTTTTTGACCGTGAGGAAGTATTTCAGGCAGTCATGCATTTTCGTAACTGTTCTTCATCCCCTTTTTCTGCCTACTTTTTTTACTACAGTTCTGCAAGTTTTAATTCAAGCTGGTGTTAGGTTTCTCTTCACTGCTTGGCATCACTTCAGGCTTGATGGTCAGTCTGGCCTGTGGATATCAGTTTAAGTAACATTTTAAAATACTTCTTGTTACAGTTTTTTGTTGGACAGGTGTCTTCAGAAGCTTTTATGCATATTTGACATAAGATAAAAATGGCACTAAATTTAGCTGTCCTAGATTGTTGGGTGGCTCTTTCATGGGAGTGATTTCAAGCAGGTGCCAAAGATGTGCTTTCCTTATGAGAATCATGCCACCATTTTAATAAGCGTGTGACACATCCCTTATTTCTAGCGCTTTCATCTCTGCCTGACAGCATGTCAGTTCTTTCTAGATTCCTCTACCAAGCTGACTTTTCCAGCCCCAAATCTCTCCTTCCTTTTATTTCTCTTTCTCACTCTCTTCCCTCTCCCCCGTTCTTCTCATGGTGCTGTTGTTGTGGCAAGATGAAAGCAGCTGAGTGAAGTGGTGGCAGGGAAGGCTCGGGTAATCAAAGAGCACAAGCAGCTGGAGTTGTGTGCAGGCAGGTGGGTGACACATCAAAGTCAGGGGTATGTGTGCTTGCTGCTCTCACCTCTCCTTGTAAATGACCCCCTGCCATAAACAGAGTTCCTGGGGTTAATTTGTGAGGTCACGCGCACACAAATGCGATTACTTTCCTATAGCCTTCCCAAAATCTACTTGCAGAGAGCAGTAATAAAATCTTAGCTTTGTTCCTTGGAAGATGGCTTTTGCATATGTGGTGTGTGAAGAGACAAATACCTGAATTGTTGATAGCAGGGGTTGGTTGTTCACCTTCAGCTGAGAGTAACCTGCCACCTTATTGTCCCATCTGCCTGCAGATGTTGTTTCTGGGTTGCTGTAGGCAGGATGAAAGCTGGAAGGTCTGAGCAGCACCTGGTTATCCCCAGCTGGGCCTTGCATGGTCAGAGACCCAACGTGTCGTATCTTGGCAATGGGTCCCTTGGCCAGGGGAGGCAGCATCTCTCGCTCAGCCACATGCGGGTGCTGCTCCCTGACCTCTGCAGCCAGTGGAGCTTCAGGTCCCCTCAGCTCAGTAGAAGCCCCAAACTCTCACCTTTAAACTCTCCGTGCACGTCTCTTGACGTGGAGCTGACTATGGGGCTGGCTATTTTCTCAGCTGTTTCATCTCCTCAGATCCTGGTTTGTCTTTGCTGTGGAGCTTGGCAGTTGAGCACCCCAAGGTCTGGGTCGACTCTTGCTGTGTGTTTCTGCAGAGGGACCTGGTCCTTGTCTTAACTGTTTGCCCTGAAGGTGTCAAAAAATCATTGCACTCTGCTCCTGCCATTTTTGACAGGACTCTTCCTTACTGCCTGCTGATGCCTGTTAGTTACTGCTGCTGAGAACTAAAACAACCAGGGCACTTGCCTCTTGACTTTCTGTATCACAGCATTAGTGAATTGTAGTGAAAACAGGTTTTCAGCTTTTGTTTTATTAGCTGTTTCTGATGGCCTGTAATAATAACCCTTTCTAGCAAACAGGTTTTTTACTCTTTCATTTTTAATGAAAATTCTTTATGACACAGGTCGTAGTAAAATAATTCATAGGGAAATTGTGTGTGTTGTTTGGGTCTAAAACGGGTGATTTAAGAATTTAGAGATAGTGTTGTGATCCCAGGTTGCTCTGTTGGTGTGGCTACTGGTTATAGCAATAGTTCTTATTTTAACTTTGGTCTCAGGATAACTATGTTTCACAATAATCAATGCACTGATTACTGTAATTGCAGCTTGTGGTACCGTGGTCTTACAATTAACTGACTGGGCCAATAAAGTATGGAACTTAAAGAATATTTGTAAACAAACTTGATTAGGAAGTAGGCTGAGGATATGCACTGGTGGAGGATAATAGAAGAGACCCATCCTCAGCTTTCATAAATAGAACAGATGGAAACCTGAAAATGAGCAGCAAAGCATGGAAACCATCCCACTGCTGTTTACCTTGCATTTATTGCTGTGCCATGTCTTAAAAAATCTCTCCTTAAAAAAAAACGGAAGTTGACTCCCCACTGCAATGAGATCCTGTGTACACAATTTCAGTGTCTTTTGCTGAACTTTAAAGCATTATCAGACACAATGTTGAAAACTGGATTTACAATGTAGGGCTGGTATTAGCCTTAAGTAAAGAAGTGTCTATTGTCACCCCATGATTTAATCATAATGCAATTAAAATGAAAAAGGAAACCACCATTGAAAATGGGAAATAGAATTTGTAGTGGTGCCTCTGGGGAGGTGGATGGCTGACATCTGGTAGTTGCTGGAAAGTTGGCTGTGTTTTACTGTCCTTGAGGAACTGTGTCCCATTTTTGCTTGTTATTGGGCATGCTTTGTGTGCCTCCCTCTGGTTGTGTCCCCCTGTTTCAGATGCACGTCCTTCATCTCTGGTATAGAGACCTGTCCTGCACCCTCTGTCAGGCCATTTGGGAGTGTTTTGTGTGAGTCTGGCAAGTTAACTGTTAAAGGTTACGTTGTGTTTTGGATGGTTGCTTTATTTTAAGGTTGCCAGAAATCCTTTACACCTCGTTGCCTTTTCTCCTCCCTTTCTCCATCTTTATTCCATCTTTAAGAACTTGACTTTTATTTGCAGGTTTTCCTGACTGAGTACATGGGTGTCTCTTTAACAAAAATACCATTAAATCCTGCTTACCCAACCTCTCCTCTTTTTTTTTTTTTTTTTTGAGCTTTTGGTTATCCGCAAAGTTTGGCATTAATGGAAATGCATGAAAGGGAAATGCATGTGTAAGAAGCCTTGATCAGAGAGCTGAGCAGAAGGCTGGTGAGTGGCTGCTCCTGCCTCAGGAGCTTGGAAGGGACGGGGTCTTCCAGCACCTACAGTTCATCCGTTTGCTTCCTACCTGCTGGTTTCCAACAGTATTAATTTTTATGCATTTATTGTATTTAATTAAAAGCAGGGCTGCTTACAGCAATGCTTGCGGTGATTCCTTCTCTCCCCCAAATGCAACAAATAGGCATCTGGTATTTGTTTTGTATAACACAATCCTCATAAAATGAAAAGTAATAAAACATAATTATCTGTAAAGGCTTGTTTTATAAACCTAGGAATGAGCTTGTTCCTGCCTTGTTTTTGTCTGCTTGTAAGATAAAGACGCCTTTGTATGGTTTTAGCCCCTCTCCAGATTAAAAGAGAATCAGTTATTACAGTGTCTTAAACCCTGGTGTATAAAGGTATAAGGTGGTGTGAATGCATGCACGGGATAGCACTACTGGATCTCTAGAGGTGAGAACAGTCTTTCTGTTCCTTTTAGAAGTTTTTCCCTTACAAACAATAGGTTTTATTTGAAAGCTTTGGTAAGGTAAGAGGGAAGAAAATCTGTGGGCTACATGAACGATTCAGCATTTCTAAGCTGTAGGCTTAAAGTTGGATTTGAGCCCTTTCTGGACGCTGCTTGTCCTTGGCAGTGTGAAGGACGGGTGTCATGGGTCCACACTCATGCTTGGATGTGTGTTAGGACTCCTTGATTTGGCCCTCACTGCATTTCTGAACAGACTTTAACTGCTGTGTATCTTCATTTCTCAGAGAATCGCTGGCTTGATCTACCTCCAGTTTGGTCATCAGGACCCCCAGCATAGGATTCAGCAGTTTTGAAGAGCTAATTATACTCATTTCACCTTAGATTTGCTGCTTGCTCTTTGTAGGTGACTATGCCATTTTGCATGCTTTTGGCTTGCTGAAACTGTGCAAAGCCCTTCCACCACGTGCTAGTGGTATATTTTCCTGGGAAAAAGTTAAACCAGATCATTTAAACCAATTAGGTAGTAAAGTGAGACATGCAAGTGGCTTATGGCTGTCTAAAAATGAAGTGTGAAAACCAAATCCTTCTGGAAAACTCACAGTCCAAACTTACTAGTTTTTTATTTTTCTTTAAAATGGTAGTAAGCAAGAATCCACTTTGTTGTAATGAAAGCTGAAAGCTGTGGGCCTGCAACACACCTTCAACTTCAGCATGCTTTGGAATATGTTTGCTTCAATCCTGTTCTTCTGTGCACAATTAATTAAAGTGATAGAAGAGAGCTTTGCTCAGCTTTTATGTGAATTGTAGCCTTCTCAAAACCAGATATGACTTAAGTATTGCTTTCTCTCTTCAAGACAGGCCTTGTAATTTTGAATCTTGATGAGTGGCTGCTTTTGTTCTCTGAGTCTCAGAAACAATGGGGTTGGGAACACATAACAAATTGCCAAATGATAGCACCGTAGAGAGAAATATCTCCTCCTTGAAGTGCCTCATTCCCTGCATCTTTTGTTCTGCAGAGGCTGCACTGATGCAGACCTGGGTGTAGTGACCCACTTTTGGGGCAAGGAGATGCTCCCCCAGCAAGTCCTGCTTTCTGGGCAGCAGCAGTACCTGGGCACAGCCATGTGCTGAGCTGCTGCTGCTCTGTTTTGGAGTAATTTCCTTGAAATACATTCTCCTTGAAATATGCTTTTTTTTCATTGTGTCTGGGGATACTGGTGTAATCTGCACATTGCTGACTTTAGTTGTTTGACAGCACTGTTGTGGCTGCTCTGGGTCCTCTGCCAGAGCACGGCCAGCAGCAGCAGGGGAGGTGCTAGGAGGCACCCAGCTGCCTTATGTGATGTTGCTTTCCATGGCCAGAAGTCTTTGATCTATTCAAACAGAAGCCTGAGAAGTGGGGGATGGATGCCACATTGCAGGCTGATGTGTAAATGCATCCTTTTGCACCAAAGTCTCATTTAATTTATAAGCTAAATGTGCCACGTATGTCAGGGGCTGCAGAGTCCAGATACAAGTCAAATGATCTGTTTGTCATCCCCACACAGTATAAAATGTTCCATTTTCTTTTTCATGCAAGGTTTGGAATTTGACTGTTGTATTTTTTATCTGGGGTATTGCTCCACTTAGGTGTAGAGTAGGGAGATATCTCCCTGGAGAGTTTACTGGTCCTTAATTCATTAATGTCTCCAGAATGTTCTGAGACCAGTGTTGCTTTGCATTCACAGCAACAGAATTGCATTTAAAAGTTCGGATGGCTTCTGACTTCTTATTCTTCAGACTTCTTATTTCTCAGGAATAATTGGGTTTCGCTTTACCAGTGTGAATGAAGTGAAGCCTTTAGCTTCAGTCCTGCTATCAGTGTTGCACGGACTCATTATTTATTCTCTTTCCCATTATGTGCAGAGTGATCGCTTTTGGCTCATTTTGTTTTAAATTCAATGTAAAGTGAAATCCTGTTATTTGCACACATCGTGTGGCATGCATCTTAAAAGTAGCTAGGCAACCTTTATGCAGATGACACTTTTAACTCAAACTTTTCCATCATTATGAGTGTGCTCCTGTGAAAAGAAGCAGGGTGAAAAAGAGAGGGAAGAAAGGGCTGGCTTGAACTCACTTTGGGCAGCTTGAGTCACTTGTAAGACTCTTTGTAGGAAGTATGACACACACTGAAGATCTCTGCTCCCTTACCCTTAAAACATCAAACTATTCCATGTTCTTCCTTTGAGCTTGGGCAGGTAGGGGATCTCTTGGCTCTGCTGGAGCTGATAGTGGATCTATCAGGAAAGGGGGATTTCAGAGCTTCTACAGTCCAGCACCAAGCTGTGGACTTCCTTGTCTGGTTCTCGGTTCCAGGCTCAGGAGGGTGAGTGGTCCAAAATGTCTTCAGCTGTAGCCCTGGGAGGTATTTGTGTTCAGACAGCTTTTGAGTTCAGCTGTGCTTCTCAGAAAACAAGAGCTGAATGGAAGACTTGAAAGACTTAAGGGGAAGCCACCATTGCTCAGTTAGTTTGCTTTTAACCCCTGCAAGGAAGAAGTAAAGCTTACTCAAAGGAGATACTTTGAATAAAAGCATGTCTGTGGGGTCAAATGTGACTGTCACCCATCAATGGCGCAGATGGAGCAGGCGTCACTACTGCAGCATTATGATCTCCAGTTGGGAATTGGCCTCTAAAGCCAAAGTCACTGAGATATGCTGCACAGGGAGTGTTGTGGTCCCAGACTTTGTAAAGGGTAGATGTCATCTCTTAGAGCAATTCTGGTTTCACTAGATCAAGCAAACATCTTCCAGGCAGAAAGCAGGGCCACTGTAAACATCGCACCATGTGCTGTGGCTGCTTTGGCAGAAATGGGATTGGTGTCCTTATGCTTGATACTTACTGCATTGGGACTGTGGGTGATCAATGTGATGCATGTTGGTATTAAGGAACACAGTGGTAGTGTAGGTCAGTGTACACAACAAAACGATCACAATTCCCCACTCCCCATCAACAGTCAGCATACACAAATCTCACTGTGTCGTGGCCTGGTCCTGGGGAACATGGTATGTTCCCTATCCAACTCTTAAGAGGATGGGGGTGTTCAGAGGGCTGATGCCAGAAGCCTGGGAGTGTGGTTTGGGGAGATAAAAGGTTGTGTGTCTGTGATTTATGTTTACTGGGAAGTGATTCCTTTGGGCTCTCACTACATTCACGGTGTCAGCTCAAATACAGGTGACCATGACGGCATCTTCCTACATGTAGTTGAGTTGGCCTAGAGGAGCAGGCTGAGCTGGCGGTGGAAGGGATGGGATGCATTGTATGCCCTTGTTGCCCCAGGTGCTGGGTTTTGGGAGGTGGCAGCCCCAAGCAGCTTACTGAGGTTTCCCTGGAAGCTGATGCAGAACAGAAAATGAAGGTCAGGTTTCTCAAGACTCCTGTTGTCAGATCCCCTTCTGCATACTCATGTCACCCCTCTGGTCTTTATCCATAGCTGAGCCTGAGTGTCCAGCAATAGCAGGACAGCAAGTGTAGCTGTTTCTTAGGGAATGCTAAAAGGGAGAAGTTGGAAATGGCCTGGACAAATACTTAAAGCATGGGGAGGAAGAATCCAGATTTTTGTGTTTGAATGCTTAGGACAGTAAATGAAAGCCTCGTGTTGCGAGGTAAGGCAACTGTTTTTGTAGCCAGAGGTTGGGTTTGGGGGTTTTTAAATTATTATTAAAGGCCAGCTGTATATATAACCTTGACTTAATTTCTCTGCTGCAAAAGGCTGAAATCATTATCTAGGACTTCATGATTAATGTCCAGTTTGCCTGTACTGAGGGTACTGCTGGTAAGTATCCCCATGCAGTGATTTCTTTATTTGACCTTATGTCTGTGGGTTGGTCATGAAAGCTGAGACTACTCTCATCTTGACTATATTTTTAATTACAGGGCAGTAAGAGTCAAGTGGGATAGCATTTCAGGTGGTTCATGTGGGAATAAAGAGATGTGGTAAACTGAGCCCTGGTAGCTCACTTGGGACAATGTGGTGAGTTGTTACTACATTATGGTGGGGGAAGCTGCCAAAGGAATACTACAGCACAGTTAAGTGGGACTGTTTAGTGACATGGCCGAGTGAATTCATTAGTGGCAATGGTGTATTCTTGTATCTGCTTTTCCTTACAATTGCCAGGGGAAGATACTCAGGTGAAACAAGACCGGTGGGAAGAAGGGAGGAGGAAAAGAGACTCCAAAGATCTGGTTCTGAAATGCAGCTGTTTCCTGGATGGGTTTTACTGAATACTGGCAGTTTGCTGTCAGAGCAGTATACTTCTGATGAAACATCTTCATGTAGATGCTGTCTCTGTGCATCTGCTTGTTGGGTAGGTTGGAAACAAGCGGAGGAAAGGACAGAGGTACTTCTGTCAGGTGGAGGCTTTAGCGCAAAAGGGCTGAATCGAGGCAACAGTTGCCTTTGGCAGAGGATATTCTCAGTTACTGGTGTTTTCACAGGCAAATAGCAGTAAACTTGCAGGGGTGTTTGAGATACAAAAATGCATAGACAAAGGTGCCATCTTTGAGATTCCAGAGGAAAGCCAAAGTGAAGAGCTGGAGGCTGCAGACAGCACAATATTTTCTTAAGTATAGACAGAGCTGTTGGCTGACCTATTTCTGTTTATCAGCATCTTTGTTAGGAATTAGTCTGCTGCTGAACCTTGTAATTTTTGGAATTAAGCGGAGATAATAAAGATGACCCTAAAGTAGGAGTGGTTTACAAGAAAAACAATGCATGTATTGCTTTAAACAGTACAATAGACCCCTGTAGCAGAGGATATACTCAGGATCAAGGACATGAAGGTTTATGCTTTCTTCTATAGAAAAAGGGGTCTCTGGTTGAGCTGTGCCAGGGTGTGCGAGATGACCTCTGTCCTGCTGGGGTGGCCCAGTGCCAGGGTTGATGTATACCGGGTGAGACATCTGGGCATCAAAAGAAGCAGGGCAAGCATTAAGGAGCTCTCAAGGAGATAAATGTTGTGTGTGAAAACCCAAGGATGGAAGGTGGGGGAGAATTAAGAATTAGAAAAGCAGCACTACATCTTTTATTGTAATAGCTTTTTCTTCCCTCTCAGGTCTGTTTCCTCTCATGTTTGCTACAAGTAGGGTTGCACTGTTTGGGTAGTGAGAGGTGAGAAGGTTACTCTCTCAAATTTGATGTGATATAGTTGAAACAAATATGCCTGCAAGAGAAATGCTCATCATGGCTTGAAACACCTCCATGTTGACCTGGAGAACTTCTGGTGTGAGGGCATTTGTGTCTGGCATCTTAATTCACAAACAAACCAAATCTGAGAGCTGTCAGTGCTGAATGGTGCACCACAAGCATGTGATTTCAAACACAAACCTTGTGTAAACTTGCTCCACTGCTCCAAATTTCATTAGAAACCAAACCAAAACACCAAAGTGTGATCATCTGAGGTAGATCTGGCAGGGTTTGTGCTGAGACAGCTATACGCTGAGGCATCCAGCTCTGTTTAGGTGCCATCTCACCTGAAAATGGTGTGAAACCAGTATGGAGGCAGAGGGAACACAGCCTGCAGGGAGATGCCATCTGCACTACAGGCTTCCTGGGTGTTGCAGCCAGGCCTCTGGTTTAAAGAGTGTGATTTTCTTTTAAACATGGCAAAAACGATGTGCAAGATGTATTTTTAAACAGAGCATGTTTGTTTTGTATCCCTTTGGAAGAGAGTTTGTGTCTATGTAATCACTTTAGTTAAATTGTATTATTTTCTGTCTCACACCAATTATGCAAATTTTATATTAAGTGCTTATGTGTTTTAGTTTTGGTTTTTATTTTGTACAAAGAATCAGGCATGGTTACATTGGGAAGCAGGTGTTGCAGTGGTATTTGAGACACTTTGCTGCTATCTGGGAAGGGGAATGCAGGACCAGGCAGGGAGGGGACTGGAGGCAGCACTGCCTCTGGGGGCAGTCCTCAGTGTCCCACTCAGTGTGGCTGCACCAAGAGTTTAATGGTGGTTGAAGCATTGCCATGCTGATATCTTTGGAGGGAAGATGTAGAAGATTAGGCACTGCACCACTGTGCAGAGAGTGGTTAAGCAGCCACCTGAGCCTCAGCTTCTGGCAATGGAAACATCCAAAGGATGTCATCGTCTACGGTATTAAAATGCAATGCTTGGAAGTGTCTCACAACGCAAAGGTTTGTTAAACGTTGTATTTGGAGAACACTGGGAAGTGCTAAAGTGGCCCTGGCTATGTGTTTGGATAATGGAGCACAAACTGGATTCTTTGTACAGGATTTTTCTCCTCCTGCTTTCCTGTTTGAGGCCTGTGTGTGTGTCTAAATTCTTGTCAATGAAATAAACTCTGAAGCCTGTTTGGGTGCTTCATCTGACAAAAGCTGCCTTTTTTCTTCCTAATTACAAATGCTGCCTGTGTTTTTGCTCCAGTTTTTTGTAATATCAGAAAAGCTGATCCAACATGCCGTGCACATTTTCCCTGTTACATTATGCCCTGGAAGTTTTCACCTCTAGCTTTTCATAGTAGTTTGTAAATTATGTATGAAAATGTTCTGTATTGTTACCGTATGAACCCCTTGGAGATGGGGTGTCTTGAGTTGCTTGGTTTGGTACTGAGCTTGGAAATATTTCCATGTGCACCCCTAAACCCGCAGCAGTATGCTATTTTGTAGTCACTTGTACTGAATATAACTTTTGTCTGTGCATGCAGAAAACCTGGAGTTGCTCTTAGCCAGTTTAAGATAATGGATCACTTGAAAGACTATTGCCTAGTATTTATTGCTGCTCACCAGAGGATAATTTCAATAAGAGTTTATCATATTTATTCAGCAGCAGACTAATAAATTCAGATTTGTTTAAACAAAGGCTTGAGGAAGAACCTGCTAAATGCTTATGGTTATATTCATGGCAGGCGTAAGCTACTCCATTTCACTCAATGTACTTGTACTTGCTTATGTCACCAATTAATTTGGCTCTTAATATCTTATTTTCAGCACTTTTTTTCTTCTGGGTACTGCAGTCATATTCATCCTTGATGTAAGTCTATTGTGGATAATGGCATCTCTGATGCTGTTTGTCTGTGGAGGGGTTTGATTTGTTGTTGTGGCAAAGTCTAGATAAAGAAAAACGCTATTGCAGGAAGGAATGATCTCATATGCTGAACTTGAATCCGGGAAGGTCTTGAATATGAATTCTCCTGTGCTGTGCTTGTAGCTTTGAATAGTTCACTCAATCTGTCTTTTCTCCACATATTTAAATACAATAAAGTACAGTGTTTGTGTATGGAAAATGTATTCAAGTACATTTGTAGTTTGAGATTTTTTGCTAGGAGTCGATCTAAAAAGGAAGAAACCAGGAGGGAAATGAGTGGTCAAAACGATGCCTGGGAGCACACTAGGATGGATGAGAGGTACATTTTGACATAATATGATCTTAAAGCTTTATGTTAATCTTATATAACTTGCTCTACCTGTGTTGGGCATTGCTTCTGGAAGACAAATGGATGTTATTAAAAACAAAAGCTTTCACCCAAACTGAAACTTCTTGCACCAAAGTTAAATTTGCAGACCCATATCCTCTGAGGGAGGGGAAATAGTCTGAGTAGGTGGAGTATATTATGTTTGGTGGTGTCCAGATTTTTCTGTGCTGCGGGGTATGTGTGATTTAAGTGTCTCTGCATGTTCAGAACTGACGTATAGATCGTGGTTTTCATTTACATGCCTCCTGCATGTACACACACATTTTAAATAGAATTGAATACACTGTGACTTTCTCTGTTTTGCTGGTTGTCATCCCACCAACTTGCCTTTTCTTTGCTTTTAATCGTCTTTATTATTAGGTCACTGCAAACTCTCTGAAATAACATGCACTACGTATATCTTATCTGTGAAAACTAAACAAACCCTCAGAGATTAAAGAGTTGGTCTTACAGAGCACAGGTGCCACAAAGAGACAACTTAGCACATCAAACACAGTGGGTTTTGCAGGCTTTATTCCTGACTCTGGTAAAGTGGGAACGTAGAATGCAGAGAATATTTCTCTGCCTGTTTTGAAAGGTTTTACCCCCCTGGACAGTACTGTTTTTGATCTTTGTCCATGGGAAAATTTGCCTAGCCTCTGGGAAGAATTTGACTCTACAATGGTGTGAATTAGGTGATAGAATACTATGTGAGATTATCACAGGGTGAAAAATTTAGAGTTTTTAGATCTATTTGCATAGTAAATAGATAGAAGTAGAAAACCTCAAAATGGAGGATAAATTGTAGTTAAAAGCTTCTTTCTCCTTCTTCACTAACTCCATATTTTGCAGCAATAGTGGTTTGGGATGATTGGATACAGAATTCTGCAGTTCCTGTCTATGTGATTTAGGAACTTGTTGGACATTGGTAAAAAAAGTGAAAATATCTTGTGTTTTAAGCTTTTATTGGGTAATTTACCTTTAAAAAGACTATGAGATCTTTGTAAGTTGCCTTCTTGCTGCATTCTCTGCTCTGTGCTATGTCTAAGCCATGCCAGTGGCTTGTACTCCTTAGATAAGAATTAATAAACACCCGTCTGGAGACTGAGAAGCATGAAGTCCCATTTGCCTCCTTTTTTCTCCTGGCAAAAATCTACACGTCTCCCCCATCAGGGAAGACAACAATTAATGACGCGGACAGCGTTATGGTAGATCCATTTCAGACCTAGCTAGAGCAGTGGCAAGAGCAGCACAACATGACCCAGAGTCCTGTGCTCCTTTTTGTGCTGGATAGTTTTACCAGTGCTTGTGCTCCGCTGGAGATTTTGGCATTCACAGAAGATGGTGATGTCTTGGAAAGCTCTGCCACAGTGAAAGTCTGGTGTTTGGACCTGCAGAATATGCAGGGTTAGTAATATTTGTTAAAATGTAACATTTTAGTAATGTTAGGAAAACGTAATGGATGGTGACCTTTTATGTGTAAAATTAAACAAACGAATGCCATGGTTATTAACATAAAAAGGCCTACTAACAGTTGTTGACTTTCTAGGAAATTGCATGTGTTGGTGGTTTCTGTTCCATCACAAATGGATTTTTCTGTGTCCTGGGAGTGAATCACAATTTTTTTTCCACTTTGTTTTTAGTTAAAAAGTAAAAGAGAGAAAACCTTTTTATACAAGTGGTTGGAAAGCTGAGCAAACCATAGGAGATAAACTGGCAAAGATTGTTGAACCAAGCAGTGGAAGTGACTGATTCTTGTGCGTTCAAATCCTTGACAAAAAAATTATTAATGTGACTAATATGTTGGTCTGATAATGCGATCTACTCTTGCACTGTAAATGATTTTACGTGGGCACTATGCTTTCTGAAATCCAGAGTAAAACAAAGGAACTGGTGTATACATTTTTGCCATTATCTGTAGTGTTTGAAGTCCAGTGCTGATGCAAGTTTAAAATTATTGGCCAGCAGGGAGTAAGAAATCTGGACAATTTTCTATGCTTTGAAGTCTTCCAGTGTACATTTAAAACACCTGGGCACTCGTGTCTGTGCAGTCTTTGGGCTGCAAGTGGTTATGTGCTTGGTGACCTTCTTCAGGCAGCACTTACCTGGCAGCCTCAAAGATACACTTGCAGTTAGTATTTGTTGCATAGATGTTAGAGGGTTTTAACTGCTTTTGTGTCTGCACTGGTGGCAGGGCCCTGTAATTGTTATTTGCATGGAATTAATGGTGGGAGGTGGATACTGAGGGATACTGAAGTGGTGGTGTGCTGGGGCTCATGGATGTGTAGGTGGTACAAGATGGGGCTCCTCAAGCTCCCTCAGCTGTTGGAAAGCTGCTGTTGTTGGCTGCATCTGCCCTTCTGCTGGAAAGAAGGAGAGGTGAAAGTCAGCATGCAGTGTTCAAAACGGGTGCTTTTTATTCCGCCTGATGTGATCTTACAGGACCTCTCTGTTAAAATAGCCAGAGGTGGTTTTAAATGGTGCTCTCCTGTGTTGTCAGCAGGGAGTGTACCACCCCACCAAGCTGTCTGGAAATACCCACTCCCTCTGTCTGCACTGCTGGGAGAGAGATGGGTGTGTGATGGGAGAAGCTGGAGTTTGGCTGGCACTGCTTCAGGAAACTCCTGCTGCTCTGCCCCGGAAACACCAGTGTTCCCCTGCATGGCCTGGATTGGGAGGTTGAACTTTGTTGCTATTCAGAGCAAAACAGTGATGGACACTGCAGAAATCAGAGTTTACAACTGTCAGTTTGGGGTAACTGATTTATTTTGCAGATAAGGGCAAGGAAGAGAACTGGGTGCTTATGCAAATTGCATTTGTGCTGGTCTGGCATTAGAGTATCAGATGTCTGGAACTCCTAAAAGTGCAGGGACATGTAGGTCTGTATGTGGTTTTGTTACTAAATGATGATGGCAAAGACAAATGGCCCACATGGTGTTTCTGTAGAGGTATTTTGTGCACTAACTATGTCAGAGCCTCACTGAAGGGTGGAGATGACTGGACTCTGTAGGTTTTGGTCCTTACCTCTTTAGCATGGGACCAGGGAAGGTGGCATTGAAGTTGTGGAGCACTATCCTTGGGCCTGAGAACCTCCTGTCAGCCAGTGACTGAAATCTGGTGTCAGGATCATAAGGGGAGATTTTCATGGCTGTGCAGCTGGGCAGCAGCTACCAGGAATACTGTTAATGAGTGCTTATGACCCTTCCTGGTGCCTTCAGTGGTTTTGGTGCAATAAATGGACACCTTTTTAGTGCTAGTTTGAAAAGGGACAAACTATTTTTGTTCAATTGCTCCCGATTTGTGCCAAGCGTGCTGTGACCTCTGCCAGTCTCTGTGCATTAACAAACTTCTTAAAGGTTTTACGGACATTTTCCATTAGCCGCACCATAGCTGTTGCATGAATATTTAATGTCAAGAGCAGTACTTTTTGTTATTTTTATTCTTTTTTTCATTGCTCTGCTTTGACAAAAGTGGATATTTGCCCTCACAGACCAGGTGGCGGCCACATGCCCTGCACACCCGACTTGTACCTTCCTCTTCACTTTTTATCTGCAGTTTAGCAAGGCCCTAAACTTCTCCTCTTCCTGGCCCTCCTCCTCTGAATCCCTCAGGGAACGGTGCCACTTCTGACAGGATTTGCAATTGAACTTCACTGAGCACAATGGCTGTCCTGTGCCTAGCCTGGGTGCCAGGGATGAATTCCCCACGCTTCATGGGTCTCTGGGCCTTCTTTATCTGCAGCAGAAACAGAGGAATGCCTGCAAGGCAGAGCCACTTCTGAGGGTGCACGTGAATCCACAGTGTCTGGGATACCCTCTGAGTATTTTATTTCTTTGCTGAAGGAACCACATTCTTTGATTTGTAGCCCAAGTCCTCTTTGTTGGTGATTTGTTCGATTAATACTTTTTCCCTTGTCGTCTTTCAGTGTTTGTATTGTCTCCTGTTCCCCACTTCTTGTGCACATCCATAGGCTGTGTTCTGTTCTCAAGGAAGACTCTCTTACATTTCCCAGGAGGAAGAATAATGCATGCCCAGGATACCCAGCTGCATGGGGCAAAGGTGGAGGTTTTATGGCATCAGGATAAGTTTTGCTAAGTGAGCGAGGTGTCTGCTTAGCTACATTTGAATGTTTCCTAAACACTGATGTGGAACACGCCTGCCATTACTGTAAGGCGGAGGGGTTTGTGTCCCCAGCTGGCCCAGTGGAGTTGCAGGGTGGGTGATGGAATTAGTCTGAACTGTGCATCTGACATCTCCATGTCAGAGCTGCAGGCAGGACATGGGGCCTTTCTATGGCTATCTACATATCTTCTTCAATACAAATTTGGGGGTGAAGCTCTTCAGTTTATGACCAGGTGACCCGCCTGGTGGATGCGGGAAAGGCTGTGGATGTTGTCTATTTGGACTTCAGCAAGGCCCTTCATACTGGCTCCCATAGCATACTCCTGGAAAAGCTGGCAGCCCCCGGCTTGGACAGGAGCACTCTTTGCTGGGTCAGGAACTGGCTGGATGGCCGGGCCCAGGGAGTGATGGTGAACGGTGCTGCATCCAGCTGGCGGCCAGTCACCAGTGGTGTCCCTCAGAGGTCTGTACTGGGACCAGTTCTGTTCAATATTTTTATTGATGACATGGATGAGGGTACTGAGTCTTTCATTAGTAAATTTGCAGATGACACTAATCTGAGAGCTTGTGTTGATCTACTGGAAGGAAGGAGGACTCTGCAGAGAGACTTGGATCGATTGGATGGATGGGCAGAGTCCAACAGGATGAAGTTTAACAAGTCTAAGTGCCGAGTTCTGCATTTTGGCCACAAAAATCCCCAACAATGTTACAAGCTGGGGACGGTGTGGCTGGACAGTGCCCAGGCAGAAAGGGACCTGGGGGTGCTGGTTGACAGCCGACTGAATATGAGCCAGCAGTGTGCCCTGGTGGCCAAGAAGGCCAGTGGCATCCTGGCCTGTATTAGGAATTGTGTGGCCAGCAGGAGCAGGGAGGTCATTCTTCCCCTGTACTCAGCACTGGTAAGGCCACATCTTGAGTACTGTGTCCAGTTCCGGGCCCCTCAGTTTAGGAAGGACGTTGAGATGCTTGAGTGTGTCCAGAGGAGGGTAACAAGGTTGGTGAGGGGCTTGGAACACAAGCCCTATGAGGAACGATTGAGGGAGCTGGAGTTGTTTAGGCTGGAGAAAAGGAGACTCAGAGGTGACCTTATCGCTCTCTACAACTTCCTAAAAGGAGATTGCTCACAGGTGGGGGTTTGTCTCTTCCACCAGGCAGCAACTGACAGAATGAGAGGACACTGTCTCAAGCTACATCAAGGAAGGTATAGGTTGGATATCAGGAAAAAGTTTTTCACGGAAAGAAGAATAAAGTACTGGAATGGTCTACCCAGGGAGGTGGTAGAGTCACCATCTCTGGATGTGTTTAAGAAAAGACTGGACATGGCACTTGGTGCCATAGTCTAGTTGAGGTGTTAGGACATGGGTTGGACTCAAAGATCTTGGAGGTCTCTTCCAACCTTGTTATTCTGTGATTCAGTTAGTTTTATGCAAACTGTGGTCACTGTTGAATTGATTTCCGTATGTGCACGTGCTGGTGCTGGTTAATGTGTAGGTGGCCAAATCTATTGGAAAGCCCCAGCAAGCCCTTTGTGCAGAAGCAGGTTTCCACCCCTGCTGGTTATGGTGGTGTGCTTTAGCAGCCTGTGTCACATACTTGTGTTTCTAAGACTTAAGGGACACTGAGGGGCATGCTACTGTAACCATTGAGTACTTCTGCAGTTATCTCAACCATGGTCCATGCTGGCTAGAGCAGGTGTAGGATGCTGCATGTATTGTCTGTTCAGAGAAGCTTTGTGCTATTTGAAGACATCTTCCTGCTGGGGATTGTGTCAGTAGGTCTCTTTCTAATAGTTAATTTAGGTGTAACTTGCTACAGCCAAGTTATAACCACACATTCTGGCTTAGTTTGTATTCCAGCTCTTAGTGTGAGGCTGGGGCTGAGGGTTAGAAAAATACTTGATGGACTAGGACGGCTTGGGAGCAAGAGGCTTTTCCTTCACCATCATCCCTTTGACTGAAGCAGCCACAGCACTTTGTTCTCCAAAGCTTTCTGCAAACACTGTTTGGTCTCTGTACTTCTGACACCAAGCTAAACCTGATGAATGGAGAGTTTGAAACCTCCTGCTTTGCCAATTAGTTCCTGAAGCCTGTGGTCACAGTCGTGACATTGTGGGTATCATAACTGCAGGGGCCCCATCTGCCCAACATCTCTTCTGGGTTTGCTTTTCTAGGATGTGAAAATTGAAATGTTCAGTTCTGGAGGCAGGTGCTGAGGAGTATGTGGGAATGGAGGGCTGGGGCTTGAGAGGCCAAAGCACTTCTCATTGCAGCCTCCCTGGAGTGATGCTGGATTGTGACAATAGTGAGATTGGGCTTTGCAAAACCTACTTAAAATTTCACGACTGCTCCACAGGTAGGTAATAGCTTTGAGGCAGCAAATGCATTTGTTCTATCTCGCAGACCTACTACTCTACCAGCCACAGCTGCTCATCGCAGCAGTCACAGACATGTAGCAGTGAGGGGATGGGGCTGCTTGGAGCCACTCTGCCTGGCCCTGTGCGCCTTTAGCTGAGGAGGGAGGGAGAGATGATGTCCACAAGACCTTTTCAGGAAGGAAGGGAAATACCCCTGGTGTCCTGCAGGCACGGAAAAGTGTGCAGAAGGCAGGAGGAGTATTACCGGTGAGTATTCATGGCTTCAGGTTTTACTTTCTAAGAATAAGAAAATGTTTCTTGGGTGAAGAATTGTTAAGAAGTGTAAAGCATTACTGGAAAGCAAGTGGTGGCTGTATTGAGCTTTCTTTCTTTCCCATGCAAAAAGCTTTTGTCTCCTTGCAGGTACCTCCCATCACCTTTGGTATGCTTCCGTGCCAAATTAAACTGATATAAGTAATCTTAATTCCTTTGGATTTAGGGAGTGAGAACCTATGCTTGATCTCTTTGCCTTCCTCTCTGCACTGAGAAAGGAACTGGGGCTGTGGTGTAGTTTTTTCAGAGGTGAGACTGGCTGCCATCTTGTCAGCAAAGGACTGCTAACCTGCAGTCTCTGAACTGGACATGCATAAAAAAAAATGTTAGTAACAAGCTCCTTCTTTTTAATCACCTTTATAAGACATGTGTTGGAAACATCCAGGCTTCCCCACTGTTCCTTGTCCTGTCCCTGGGGGAAAAATGTATCTGATTGCTTAAACTTGGATTTCCCTAAACGAGAGCTTACAAGCAATTGGGACACTTCCATCATTGCTCTAGCCTTTTATTCAAGATAATATTAAGAGACATCATAACATCACAGTGTCAGAACAAACAAAGCACTATGTAATTTTATCCCATATTAATGCAGAGCGTTGCAGATGGTGCTATCATGAGACAGCAATCTATAAAAATGGCCCATGAGACAAAGCCCTAGCATAATTATTTATTCTTCAATTATTTATTCAGCCCTTTAGGATCTGTAGTACTGACAGACAGCACAGAATGTACTGCCTACCAATTTGCAGATCTTGACTGACTGAGTCCTCCGTCATTGATGAAATAAAACGTGTGGGGGGAGGGTGATGTCTCATGGCTTTGAATTTTATTTTTTGTTTGTTTTCCTGTTTCTTGCATGACTGTAAGGCTACCACTTTGAAGCAACCTCATCCACCCTGTTGTTCATCTGTTTATTTCAGTTAATTGCAAGGCAGATTTAGTGTTCTGAACCTGGGGTTTTTAATCTCTTGTGTGCTTGGAGCCAGGGGTTGATTTCCCCACAGGACTAACATCAGCTGGCCAGCCTTGCAGGGCAGACTAATTGGGTGGGTGCCTGCTTTCCTGCCAGCCCTGTCAATCCGGAGAGCTCTGCTCTCCTCAGCAGTTGACAGTGCTGTGGATTCTGCACAGACCCACTGGTTTCCAGTTGGATTAATGAGTGAAGATGCAGGCTTGTTTGGTTAAGACTCTCTGGCCCAAGACATGGCCTGTTCCTGACAGCTATTACTATTGCAGTGGCCTTTTCAGAGAGGAATTTAACCCCTTGATGAATTTTTACTGTTGCTTTACTATCAAAATTATGTCACTGCCATCAAAAGGGACACATCTGCCTCTAAATGTACCTCTGCCTCCTCTGTGATAAGACAAATGTTTCTGTGGTTTGCCAGTGAACCAGAACCGGGAACTGATTTGGTTTAAAGCTAAGGACTGATTTAGGTTTAGGCTCCAACTGAAAATGAAACTGCTTAAGTGTCATTGTCCAAAATGGCTAATATTAATCAGAAAAATCCTCCTAAGCGGCTGTATTATATTAACAGTAACATTAACTCTGTAGGAGTTGAGAGTCCAAATAAAATGCAAATTTGTCTGTCACTAGTGTCTGCTTTCTCTTTCCAGTGTGTGTTGGTTAGGTTCATCTCTTTGACATCCATATTGTCAAAGCCCCTGCCTTTGTACTGAAGCATACCTTAAACTACTGCCCGAAGGTGTCCTTCTGTACTGTTGGGTTGTTTTTTTTATAAAATAAATCTATAATGTTCCCTTGGAAAATCTCCCTCCTTCACCACAGCACTTGTCTTCATATTAGTGATAAAAATGAACAATGGCCCTTTCACTCAGAAACAGTATTTCAGTTATTTATAGATTATATTAACTACATGTCTTTAAAACTGTAAAATCCAACCCTGCTCTTTTATTTGATGTTGAGTCATTCTAGCAAGTCCTTTGTATTAAGCTGGTAAATTTTGTGCTGGTGTAACTAACATCCTAATTTTTTAATTTAGTGGTAAATCTATAACAAGGGCCTTGTAACCAACAAGATAAACTCTCTAATTAGATTCGTTTGGAATTTCTAAGTGCCTGTTTAGAGGGCCAAGTTAGCTAGTTTTGTTCTTGATGAGATAGGATCTCTTGGTCATTTGCTTCATTTAAGTAATTTCTTAAATTTGACTTAAATCTTGTTCTGGGTTTTAAAAGTAGATGGAGAAAATGTGTATGTATTCCGTATCTCAGCCCTGTAGGCAGCCAGAGCTGCCATTGCTTGGCAGAACATTTAAATTGCATGGAAAGGAGTTATGGGCTGCTGTGCTGTCACTTGTTTAGCCAAATATTCTGGCTCCTCACTTCTATGTGAGTCCCCCTCCCTTTTCCAGCCTCTATGACCGAGGCTTCACGTGCTTCAGCATTCCTGAGGCAGCAGGTCCTGATCCAGGCCGTGCATGTGTGGAGCTGCTCCAGTGGGGGATGTTTTGTGTGTGCTGGGCCCCGGGGACTCAGTGAGGCTGTGCTGGGCACATGCTGATTGTGGTGGGAGACCAGTGAAGGCAGGGTGGGAGTGGAGCAGCCTGACACTCTTCCATGGCTGCTAGGAGCCTGTGTCCAGGAGAGCTCTCCTGCAGGAGTGGGCTTGCCTGCTGGGGTAGTTTCACAATTTAACCTACTTTCAGCCATCCCCCATTGTGTAGCTCTTAGTCACACAAGCTGAAATGGGAAAAACCTCACCTTCTTATTGCTCTGGGCTTTTTTTTTTTCCTGTGGTATTTTTAGATTTGGGAAGCCTCTGGAGGGGCTGGGACACCATGAAAAAGGGGCAGGCAGCAGCCATGGCTGTGCCCACCAGCAACTAGCCCAGGCCCACTTCTGCCCTTGGAATGGAGAATATCCCCTTTCTGGGAAGTCACTTCCCAGTGAAGGCCCCCAAAGCTTCCTATCCTCACCCTCCATTTAAAAGAGTGACTAAATGAATTCAGTGAGGGTGACTAAAAGAGCCAAGAACAGTTCCCCAAGCACCGTATTTGGCATCTCTGCCCCTTAGGAGAGCTATGCCATGGCTAATCCCCAGGGTCCTCCTCCCACCCACCTTCCTGGGTTTGGGAGGGGAGCCAAAGCCGGATCCTTGGGATGTGACGTTACTCTGAAATACTGATTGCTACGGTTGCCCAGGTCTGTTTGTCAGCACTATTCAGCACTGCTTAATCCCCTTTTGTGTCCACTCTGGAAGGACAGCTGGGATTTTGCAAGTTGGTTCATGCTGTATTCACAGCCCTGGGGAGAAGGAAGGTGAAGCCACACATGGAAAGGTGTTGGGTGTGGGGATGTGTGTGCGTATGTGTTTTGCCTTCATGAGGTGTTCATGTATTATTAAGAAGAATATATCTGAGTGATACTAGCAACTTAAGCAAGTAAATTAGTGGCAAAGTCTGAAAAATCTCTGCTGACATGCAGGCTTTAACCCAGGCAGTTGTGCCAAAAGATCCAGAAAAGGCTTAATGGCAGGAGATAATGCTGCTGTGTCAGCATACATTTTCAGCCCTGGCTGTGAATTTCCTGGCTTTTGTGTACTCAAGTTAAAACCTGATGTTAGTAGCCCATCACCCCTTCCAAATAAGTACCCTCAAACAAAGAGAGAATCAAATCCCAGCAGTTTGCTACTTAGTGGGGGAGACTGGTGGGTAATAGCGTGTTCAGAGGCATGAACCTGATGAACACTGAGAGCAATGTTACAGTCCACGAGTGACCTATTACATCTGCAGTAGTTTGGGTCAGTATGGACATTCCTGGCCAGAAATTCCCAGAAAAATATATTTAGTTCATGGATCAATAGCTGGAGCTAACAAGTCCTTGGGAGTCAGAGATGCAGCCACTGGTAATCTTTGTGCTGTTGCTAGTGAAACATGTGCGTGCTAAAAAAACCATCTTTCTTAAGCAATTGTTTGATTATACTTTCAATGAATGCACGCTGCAACCAAACACTTTCATGACAACTGTGTAATCTAAGTACTGTAGCAGTTTATCTGTGGCTCTTTCATATTTTGCTGTTTAGTCCTTTCACCCTGCAACTTCCCAGGCAGGGGCATGTGCTGCAGTAATCCGTGTTATGTCCTGGATGTTGGAAATGCCACATGAGCTCCTGGGAGCATGGTAACAGTGGCACCCAGGGCATTTGCTTCTAAAACATGATCATTCTGACAGCACCAAAATAAGAAGACAGATACTGGAAAGAATAACAAAGATACCTAGCAACATTTCAGTGACAGCAGGATTTGATTTTGAGACTCAGATTCTGTGCCGGAATCCATTAGGTTCTGATCCCCAGGTGTCCTACTCCCTCAATCTCCTTTAACAAGAAACATTCAAGAGAAAGGAAAGGGAAATCTCTCTCTTGAACTCGAAGCTGTAACTGGTGTGTGAGTGAATCTATCTAATCCAGCAAAGCAGGGATGGGGTTTATCTTCTGCCTCAGCCAAGCCCTTCTCAGTGTCTGCAGTGAGGAAATGTATGAAAATGTAATGTTCTTGGTAATCCATGCTATGTGCGTGCCTTGGGGTAGCTGTGCATTGATGTGGTGTATTCACACTGTTGGCAGCCTGTCTGTGCTCAGCCATCCGGCCAGCCCTTTCACTGGGACTGGTGTATCCACCCCGGGTGACCACTGTTAAGGTTTAGCATGGTTGGAAGCATGGCCTTGAGTATCATCAGTTCTGCTGACCAAATAAACTGGAGACATGAAATGTTAGAGGTGTTTTGTGCCAGGTGGGTTGTCTGGATTTGTGTGATAGTTGCTAGAGAGAAATGCGCACTCCAGATGTGACATTAAAAATAGGTCAGATGACTCAGGCCCTTAAGCTTCACCATGAACTCTGCAGAGATGAGATGCCTAGACAACTACAAGATTGTAGTTACTTGAAGAGGATATGACTTGTACTTGGCTTAGATGAATATGGGTTTGGACTTGTGCTTAAAACAAGTCTTAGCAGAGGTGGTGGTTTCTTGGAAGAACAAATGTTGTTATTTCCACTATCCGTGGAAAAGCTGCATGCTCAGTTTGTCTGGAAAATGAACAGCTTTTTATTTTTTTTTTCTTGTTTTGGATGCTGTACTGTGGCAAAGTTCAGGGGTACCATTCTGCATTCTTTTGGCATTGGAAATTTCCCCAGGTGTGTTTGCCTTTGTCTTACCCTTGCAGCAAGCACGCCCATGGGTATGTACAACCACCCATTTGCCCTCTCCCTTGGAACTGTTATGATGCCCTTGCTACACAATGGTTTTGTGGGAAATGGTCTGTAGGAATAAGAGTGGGGTCATCTTTTTGTTTTAAGTTATGGGTTCTGTGAGCTCATTTGATTTGTAGAGCTGACTTCTAAAAAGACCTGATGACTCTGGTTGCATACTGCTTACCATTATGAGTGATGCTTGCAGTCCTCTGTGAAGAATACAGTGCAGGGCCTATGAAATTACAGCTTACCTAATGCTTCTGCCTTTTTAGTAGGGTTTAAATGGTGTGGTTAATATCTATACTATAGTGATTGGAAATACGAGGAGGAGATCTGTCCACAAGCCAATTCTTCTTTTGACCATCTTTGCCCCCTGTATCCAGATTGCTGAACAGAGCCTTTGGTCCTACTTCCCTCCTCCATCTTCTCTGAAGAATTTTCCTCTACACAGTTGAACCCAGTATGGGTTCAGGTAAAACCAATTGTGCAGCAGACCTAAGGAAGATAAGGTGACTGCCACACTTTAATACTTAAAGTGCTTCTTAAAAGCTCCTTTTCTATGAAAGACAGCTTTTTGAGTACACAGCTGACTTGGGAAGCTGGTGTTCTACAAGTGTCCTGTGGTCCTCATTCAGATGGGTAGTTTGAAGAGGGACTGATGGGGCTGACCCAGATGTTCAGAGGCTGGTGCAGCCGCTACAGGGTTTTGGTCTGGAAACATTCAGCTGCATTTCACCCAAAGAATTGAAAATTCCTTAAACAACCAGCACTGTCAGGTGGGAAGAAGGAAATGGAGCATCTTCCTCACCTCTTCTTTTTATGAAACCAATACAACTCCAAACCTCAGTGAGTCAAACAGTCACCTTCTACTTACTTTTCTCCAGTGTACCTTCAATTTCTGTGTCATAGGGACAGTATAAATACTGCCTGTAGCTGCCATGTAAACATACAGATCATGTTTTCAATAAAACCAGACTACACTAAATTAGAAAGTGAAGTTTATTCTGCATTACTCTGATATGCTGGTTTATGCTGAAACCACAGTTTAGCCCATTCTTTCTTTGAGTTTTTAAATAAGTGGAATATCTATTACTTTTCACCTCTGTAGTACTTCAAATGCTGCAAATAAGGATAACAGCTAACATAAGGGGGATGTTTTGTCAGTGATTTGTTGGCATACAAGAGTTATTTTTTACAGAAAAGAAAGCAGAAAAGTTGGTGAAGCTCTGCCTTTGAAGATTTCACACAGAGTTGTGGTTTTTACTCTTGGCCTCTGTATGGCTTATTGTCCTTCTCACGGTGGTGGTGGTGAACATAGGCTTTTCTGATTGCTCCAGGCAATGGCTGGTAGCCTGCCCACAAGCCAGCTCTGAGCTCTGCAGAGCAGGGATTGTGGCATCAAATATGCAAGTAAATAAAAATAATTTTAAAAAAAGGGACAGTAAAATAAAATGAAACTTTAAAAAGGACATGGGAGGAGGCAGGAATGAGCATGCTCTTTTCTCAGTTTCTCCTTCTCCACGAGGTTCTTTTGGATTGTGAAACCTGATGGAAAGGATGATATGGGAATGTTGTAGTGGTCCACAATGCTGCACTTCTGCATTGGGCCACAGGTATTGGAGAGCATCTCACTGACAGACATGGAGAAAATTGTAGCTTCTCATAACTCCATAGGCTGCTTGGAAAAATGCACCATTTAATGGATATAATATTACAGAGCCTTAAGGGTGAGTCATGGTATGTTGTTCAATAGCTGGATTCTGTCAAATAGATACAAGTCTTCATTTTGGAGAGCAATGCTTTCAGGCCATGGCGAGAAACATCCAATAAAGGTTTTAATCTGTAGGAAGTTGAATTTCCTCTGTGTTGTGTGAGACCTAGGTGCCACTTAAATCTCATGTATCTGTCAAAATACTTCATAGGTGAATTGAAGTAGCATCTTGGCTTCATGGTGACCCCCTGTTTTGGTGACAGTTTCCTCCCTGGGAACATCACAAGGAGCAGAGGTGTCAAGTGTCTTTGTTTCACTTGGTCAGCCACTTGCCTTTCAGTAGCATCTTTTTTTCCAGGCCTCTATGCTAAATCAAGAAAAAACAATCTATTTTCAGCTGGCATCCCATAGGCTGGCCTCGTGCACCCCATGCAGAACCTGTGTGCTACAGGAATCATGGAGAAGTAGTTGGAAGGGACCTCAAGGATCATCTGGTCCAGCCTTTCTTGGCAAAAGCATGGTCTAGACAATATTCCCAGCACCTTGTCCAGCCGAATCCTAAACACATCCAATGCTGGAGAGTCTGCCACTTCTCTGGTGAGATTATTCCAATGACTGGTTGTTCTCATTGTGAAAATTTTCTGTCTTGTGACCAGCTGGAGTCTCTGCAGAAGTAACTTGTACCCATTGCCCTTCACTTTTCCCTGTGACAGGAGTGGAACCCTCTGGGGCAGGGAGGTCTCCGATAGCTGGGAACAGCGAGGTGATGAGGTGTTTGAGCAGCTGAGTGTTGAACTGGGGTTTGCTCAGCAGAGGTGGCTTGGAGCCGGCAGCTCAGACCTCTGCTGGGACAGGACAGCTCTCCTGGGCTGTCTACATGGCCCTGGTTGGGGTTTGAGTGGGCTGTGAGTGGTGTGGTGCTTGTTGGGAGGATTAGAGCAATAAGAGCTTCAGTGTCTCTGAAACAAGAAAAGCGTCTGGTGTATTGTGCTCACATTCCTGAATGAAACTATTTTACAGTGGTTCTGGTAAAAGGTTTTAGGGCCAAAGAGAAAATGGGAATGTTTCAAGTCTCTTTATAAGGATAGTCTATTTGCATTAATTCCTTTGTGTTACACTGAAGGGAATGTCCTGGCAAAATGTCATTTGAAAGGATTATTTTAGAGTTTAAATGCGTCTTGCCAATCCCTTCTTTCTTCCCTTCACCTCCAAGAAGAGCAGGGAAGTGTATGCTAAAATAAATTTTGGCTTCCTAGCTATTTAGGGGAGTAAGAGTATAAATAATTTTGAAAGAACTTAAAGCTTACAGAATGGAAAACATTTGTTCCTGCAGTTCATTGCAGCTGAAAAAATTTGTTTTATTAACTTTCCGCTTTTCAGTTTTGGTGCAAAGTGCACAGGTTTACAGCCTGAAAAAGGATAGAAGCTTGGCTTGCATGGCCATTCTTATTACATAGTCTTGTCCAGCTCTCACTTCTCTCCTTATTTACAACCTTTGTGAAGTTGTTTTTGTTGAGATTTGATGAATGTAAATTCTGCAAAACAGTGATGAATTGAAAGTGAGTAATAATTTAGCACTTGATTTTGAGTGGTACTCTTGACACAGTGAAATTAGACTTCTATTGCATTTTAATATATTTTAAAAAGAAAGGAAGGTAATTGACTGTTTCTCACTGAATTTTATAAATGGATTTGTAACTCTTAGTGGTTCTAAAAAGGAATAAACTTGAATGATGCATGAGAGGATGTGGTCTGACTTCTGGCACAAGAGAAGCAATGCTCTGAGGTGTACTTTACACAGATACTGCAGTGTGAACAAAGCTTTGCCACAGGCCATTCCTAATTTCTCATCCACTTGTGAACATACTGTGTTCTTGTGATTGCTTATGAAGAGATAGAACAGTCAAGACTATTAGTATTTTCTGCAGGTAAGCTTGGTGGGGGTTGAATACCACCTGTCTTGCTTTATAAACCTAATGCTGTAGTTTGGGAGCGGTCTACTCACAGGCAACTTGGCTTTCCAGTTTCTCTGGGTACTGATCTTGCAAAGTTGATTGTTGGTTTTGCTACAGCCCTCCTTTGCTATATGCACTAATTACGGACTGAGGCCTTGTTTGTATAGCATGTTTGATTCTTAAAAATATTTTAAGCTTGTTTTCTTTCTTGATGTTCACCTCTGATACCTTCTGACCCTACAGTGGAGATGCAGCAGGAGCCAATGGCAGTTCTGATGAGAGAAGAGATAGCAGAGGACCCTTGCAGCAGTGACAGCACAGAACTTTTGCAGTGGTGATGGGACAGAACCCTTAGAGTGGTGATGCCACAAAACTTTTGCAGCAGTGATAGAACAGAACTCTGGCAGTATTAAGATTACAGAGTCCTTCAAACAGAGGTGAAGCTTCTGTCCTACCTAAATAGGTCTCCTGGTAGGTAAGCATAAGTATCCTGTTCTGAGACAATCAAAATGTATACTCTCCTCTGTGCATCCATGGTCATAAAGTTTTCCTTGTGGGAAACTACCTGAGATTTTACATCTGGTTCTGTCATTCAGGTGAGGTGTCTCATGCAGCATGGCCTTTATATTGCCAAGATAGACAACTTAGTGACTATAAGCCAGCTGACAGAAGAGTTGCTTTTGGTAATTTCTTTCCTGAAAAGTGTTTTCTTCTGATGCAATACACCATAATTTTCTCCCCAAAATACAGACATCAGCACATACGTAAATGTACTCTTTACCAAAAGAGAGATGAGAATACTGCCTGACATCCAAGAGATAGCATGCAGTTCATTCACTTGTGAAGTTTAGAAAATATTTCTGCAGCAGGAGAAAAAAACGAGTAAAAATGTAGCTTGGAAACCCTGAAAACCACACTGACATGCTTCTTGTCCAGCAGCCACCTTGCCTAACCACAAGGCCAAGATTACTTGGCTCCTCAGGCAGATCTGTGCAGACTGGTGCTGGGATCCATAAATTAAGGTTATTCAGTATCACGGTTGTTAAACTCCATTTGCCTTTCATTCTGCATTTATCAGAGTGATCCATGGAGAACTGAGTAAACAAAGAAAATTATTTAATTTTAGGAGAGATTAATCTTAAAAAAAACCCCAGAATTCAGAGGAAACTGTGCAAAGTACATGTTTGTTTCCAAGGGAAACAGTAATGAGAAAGAGTTAGGTCACTGTGGAAAAAAAACCCACATAAAAGATCTTTTTTAGCAAGGACATGGAAACAGAGCTTATCTTCTTGGACAGCTTTGCCTAATAGATAAGGCCCTGGACTGGAAGCGGGTTCAAATCCCAGCTCTGCTGGAGAATTTCTGTCAATTTAGACCTCTCAGTTTGTGCCCTTGTAATTTGTTTTTGCAAAGAGAAAACAGTAGTTTGTCCTCTGAAAGCTGTTCAGAGTAGAGATGAGGGCCTTGGGTGGCCCCCTGGTGTGGTGCAGGTCCCCACCTGTGCAGGGACTTGGGGCCTGAGGGTTGAGCGTGACAGGTTGTCCTGCTCACTTGTATGTCCTGACTGGGATACTTTTGCCCTCCTTTAGCAGACAAGTTGTTACCAATCATCATCAGTGCTCTGAGAGACCTTATACATTGTAAAATACCTCCCTTTTTCACCCTCAACTTCAGAAAAACAGAGTGACTATATTGGTCACGTCAGTACCTTTGAGCCAAGGCCCAAATGCTGGTGAATTAAACCTTGTAGCAGGCTTTTGGAGTGTCTAAGCATTATCCCAGCTTTGCTGGCCGTGAATGAAGCATGGGAAGGTTAACTGGTGTGCTCAGTGCACTGGTGCACTGTGAACCACCCCAAACCTACTCACTTCGTATTCGTTCCTCTGTCTGAGGGTGAGGATTAATGTATTTCGTACTACCAAACCCAACCTATAAGGGCTAGGTTAGTTATCAAAGAGCTGGAGAATTGGAAGAGATACAGAGATCTTACTTTCTGAGCTGTGAGTCTCCAAGATGTCAGAAAATGAAGTCCTGTGTTGCTTGGTGTTACAAAACCTAAACTTGGTAACCCAGTGCTGAGCCACACCTTAAATGACGGGTAGCAATGCTTGCTTGTTTCTCAGTTCTCGGTATAATGTTGCAGTCTTTTGTTTCCTCTTTTTCTGGTATGCACAGTTTTCTGTAAGCTGCAGAATTGCTATGGTGTTGCTGACAGTGTCATGAGATGTAGTGGACAACATATTAGAAATGGGCCAGGCACATGCTGGTGGGCTGAACTTATTACCACGATTGTAAACTGTGAGAGGATACAGCCAATTGAATGAGAGCGTCTTAAGCTTTTATAAAGGAGATTTAAATTCAGCATCTTAATGAATTTTCACAAGGAGCGAGCTCAAATGGAACACCTCAAAGCCTTCAGTTAAATCAAAATTTAAGATTCACATTTCAGTATCCCACTGGGGAAAAACAGATTCCGTGTATTTTCTGCAAAAATTAACTGCAAAACCCAGTTCTGCTTCCCTACCCCCCAGCCTTCCAGGCCTACTTTAAATCTCCAAAAGAAGCAGTGAACTATAGTCAGTCTATTGGGAAAAAACCTACAAACCTAAATCACCGAACAATTGCTAGAAAAATAAAGTTCTATCCCGGATATCTTTAAGGTGATAGTTGGGTCCAACAGTATTTGTAGCATCCGAAGTACCTGCCACAGTGTTATCCTTGACTCTGCTGCCTCACATTCCCTTCATGCATCTCTGCTTAACAAGCTGGAAACCTTTAAAGGGTGTCCAGGTTCCTCCTGGAATTTTAGCTGCTGGTAAATCAAAGTCAAATAGAGGCTTTGTGAACCTTCTATTTAAGTATCTTTTAATTTTCTAGCAGTGATGCTAGATTGTTGATAGTTATTTTTTGTTCATACAATTTTTTAAAGTAATCATTATTTAATTAGTTTCTAAGTGAGAGAGAAGTAGTTGAAATCTGCCTGTTCTGAAGAGAAGAAAGAGAATATAGTGCATCAGTGAAAACTGACAAAAATAATGTAGTTCCACTTAAGAGCCTGTTAACTCCTTGGTTAACTAGCACCGTCCCAAACAAAACGTGACCACAACCTGTGTGTTCATATTTGCCACAGCGTTGGTATCACAAATTCATGCTGAGCCTTGTTCAAAAGCCAGTGGTTAAGTTATAGGTGACTTCAAAATGCAGTTGCTCCCTACATAAAAAACGTACAGTAGAAAATAGCAGCTTAACCATGTGGAGAAATAAAGCCAGAAGAGAGAATATGTTTTCAGTAGCAATTTAGTGCATGATTGATCTTACTGATAGCAGTAGTATAGTCTTCATAGCTGAGTAAGCCCACCAGCAACAACCTGCTTATAATATGTGTGTGTTGGAAAAATGCAAAGAAAATAAAGTAAGTTTTAAGTAAAATCTACATTTGTATTAGAAAATGAACATGTTAGAGTTAATTCCCTTTCCAAAACTCCTCTGTTTGTGTTTATTTTGCTATTTCCTCTGACTCTCCTGTGTTTGTCTTGTTATGTCTAGTACATTTAGGTTTTTTAAATCAGCAAAAACAGTGTTGCCAGAGGCACTTGACTTTGCCCTTGTGTGTTTCTTATTAAATTCCCTGCAGTGCTTCCTACCTTCTCACCCCTCCATCTCTCTGATAAGACAGTTGATAAAGTCATGCAGCGTGAATGTCCCGAAGGAATTGTCTACTGCCTGGGTTATACAGACAAACCATTCAGAGGGGCAGAGCATGGAGTGGCACAAAAGATTGGTCTCCCCTATGAGGACCTGGTGGCTCTGCAGCAGGGCCAGCTCTGAAGGGCGGAGTTGGTTTGAGATTCTGCAGCTGTGCAACGTGGGCTGCATACTTGGGGCATGGTTTTGCTCTAGTCATACTTTGTGGTTGAGTTATGAGTTGGGTGTTAGTGAGCAAAAGCTTGTTCTTCCTGATGATGTGAAGGGAAGCTTGTAAGCTGAAGACTTCTACCATGTGGAAATTTGAATATGAAAGTTGTCAAAACCACCTGGCAGTGGGTGAGAAAGATTTCCCTTTTCACCCTGACCACTCTTTAGAAGTTTCGCATGTGTGTCTGAACAGCCAAGGTGATTGTAAGAGTGGTGTTCAGAAAGGCTCTGGCACAGGTGGGAAGTGTGTGTCTTTTCTTCTGCAGCTCTCCCTTCAGTGTTTCCTTTTGTAATGAAGGTGCTCAGAGTAACAGGCATACTTCAGCATTGTAAAACCAGCATCTTTATATTGGTTTATCCATTGTCCAGAGCACAGCTTTTTTTCCCCATCCAAAACAAAGCAGTGGTTCTTGCCTTCCTTTCCATCCCTTGCAAAGAGTCAATTTGAAAACTGTTCTGGTAATAGCACTGAGTCCTGCATTGAGGCAGCAGTGATCCACTGTTGTGGCCAGCAGTGGCCCTTTCCCTCAGGCTCCTTGTGTTGCTCTGGCAGTTCTGTGCTTCTTGTCTACTGACCTTCAGAAATAAGACCACTGAGCTAGATTTCAGGTCCTAGCTGTTGGCACCTGTGTTCACAAACCTTAATATGGTCTGGCGGGTTGATGTCTACAAAACCTGGCTTCCCAAGAACAGAGAATGTTCACATTATTGGATGGAAGATGTTCTTGAACATGATCCTCATTTGTAGGTCCAAAAAATTAAAATGCTGGAATGTTAATGACAATATCTTGAAACACAGACCTGCTGTTATCTAGACACAGATAGCTCTGATACAGCCTTCTGAATTTTTCCCCTTTGGTTATATCCATATATTGTTTTTCTTCTAAACTTTAGTTTTGATCTGTTTTGTGTCAGGACTGGATGGTTGTTGTTCGGTTTTTTGGGGGGTTTTTTTGAATGACTGCAGTAGTTATGCCAGGATATCTAGATTAATAATACTGCTTCAGTGTTTGTATAAGGGCCTGATATATTTCAGTCCCACTTGGGAGGATGCTGGTATCTAGCTTTTGAACGTATATTAAACCATCATTGTGGGTCAAAAATTGTTGTTGTACTCTGTTCACAAAGTGCCTTAAGATTTGCATACTCTGAACTGATAAATAAAATGAGTGATTGTGTTCTGAGTAAATTTTCAGGCTTTCTGTCTTAGTGCTTTTCCTTTGAGGAATGGATGTTGCATGTTGGATTTTGCATGCATGGTGTGTGAAGCTATTCTTGTTTCATAAGAACTCACTCCACAGCCATTTATTGTGAGGTGTTACCTTGTGGCCTGGGAACAGCAGATTGTTTCAGCTTAGTTAGCCCAGTGGCAGCAGTTCTCTAAGACTCTGTTCTCAGGTTGAAAGTCCATGGTTTGCACAATGGGCTTTAGACTGTTTTCAGTTCCTTTTGTGTTGTTTCCTCTCCTTTTTACTCATTCATGACTGCCACATCATTTTTGTGCTGGGAAGAAGAAAGGGAGTTATTTCCTTTGGGAAAGAAGCCTATAAGAAGCTTTCAGTACTTGTTTCCTGCTGCTATACTTCCATCACTAGATCAGCTTCTGTTTTGTTTATACAGTCTTTGCTTTCAGATGTGCCAAACAAGACAGTAAGCTGTACAGACTATTACAGGACATGCTTATCTATGCCTGTTCTGGTATATAAAGCAAGCTTAAAGCTGCAGCATCTGACTGAAGGCCTGGGTGAGTGGTGATTGTGTGCCACTGGCATGTCACAACAGTACAGTGCTCTGGTGAGTGCTACTTTCATCAATAATTTCTTCCAGAATCTGTTTACAAGATGTGCTGAGTGAGATCTGTGTATAAAAGTGTATAACATCTCTGAGATGTATAAAGTACCTGCTGTTAAAGAGGAGTTAGTAGTGCTCTGAATTAGTCTTCTGAAACCTTAATACCTCATCCAGGATGGGTGACCAACCTCCTGTTCTACACAGTGAAGGGAGCAGCTCCAGGGGCTCGTGTTGCCCTCCTCAGGTTGGTATCCACATGGTTTACATCCATGCCACTGCAGCCATGGACAGATGGAATAAACTGGGTTTTGAGGAAACCCATCTCTTTTTCTTGACTCAGAGAGTCTGTATAGGTGACTTACAGTGCCTGGCTTTCAGATGCCTGAAGTTAGGTGTCAGGAGACCCATCCTAAATGTCTCACTCCAGCTGTGGATCCTGAATGAAGGTCGAGAACTGTCCTTAACAATTTTCTCTCTTATTTCCATGTATAAGCTGTGGATATTGTGGCTGTATTTGTGTCTTATTTTGAGGCAATTTTAAATACCTTCCTCTTGCTTAGGCTAGTTATGTCTGCATGTGTTTAGCCTGTTCAGTGGAGCTTTTCTTAGAGAAGCACATCTAGAACGTGTGGAGCTTCTCAGAAAATGAACAGAAGGAGATTTCTGAAACGTCTGTTGTGAAGGAAAAGGAGCATTTTCTGTGAAGAATGTAGCAAGAATTAACAGACATAAAGCAAATTACCATCTGAAATGTTGAGCTTTTGGGAGGTTTCAAAAGACCAAAGGAGATCATGGAAAACACATTCTGCTAATGTAGGACACAGCTTAGTCCATGAAAGTTACTAGCTTTTGGAAACTTTCTGTAATCATGTCAAACTCCTTACTAAACCATCTGGACTTTTTTCCTTTCTTGGCTCAGTTACTATGTGTAGCCTCTTTTATTTGGCGTGAATAGTATGGAGGCTGAAACAAAAGACTCCAGAGAAGGCTAAGGAGACCTTTTCCAAAGATCAATTTTATTAAGAGGTCATGTGAGACAGAGTTTTGCCTCACTTCAGGATTTTGCAGAATCTCAAGGAGCTGATGTGGCAAGTAATGAAGGAGCAAGGAGCAGTCATGCTAAACTGGGTGTAGGTGCAAGGAGATAGATGAACTTTGCCCAGAGTCATTCAGTGAGTCAGTGTGTATGTGCCTGCCTCCTAGCAGCACAAAATAACTTTAGAAACTGGATTATCTAATCAAGATAACAAGGCATTTGAGGAAGGATCTTTCCCATCTAGATCATTTTGTTGGATCAACTAAATTGTATGACTATGTTAGCTGTAATCTGCCTTGACTGAAAGCTACAGCTTGTGGAAGAAGATGGATAAGGTGGCCTGGAGTGAGCCACACCAATTGCAAAATTCAAATCTGGATCTTTTGCTCCCCTGAAATTACAGTAGTCTGGGCACATGTCTGATCAAGGTGTTTGGCTTATTTGGAAGTGTGTCTTTCTTTTTCCTCCTGTGTTGTTCACTTGCTTGAGATTCATCTTGCTTTGAAATAGCTGGTCTCTCTCCTGCAGTTGTCAAGTGTCAGGGTAAGAGTACTGTAGGGGAGTTGTTGTGTCTTGATCTTAGATGGATCAAAGATGTGTAAGTATGTGAGTGTATGTGGAGATTGCACATCACATGCTATGGGAAGAGGTTGCACTTAGGGATGAGACAGGCAGCAGGTATCAACATGTCCAAATATATATTGACAAATGCATTTGATGTGCCTGTCAGAATAGAGCTTTCTCCCTGAGATAGAGGCCAGCTGTCTGCTGCTGGCTAGAGAGGTGTTTTTGAGCAAATAAATTTTTGCCATCTTTCCATTTGCTAATGTGGATATGCTAAATTGGTGGAAAGACATAGGAGGGAGGTGCAGGAGCCTACCTGCCAGTTGACAGTGTTTTGCCCAGTTCCTTTTCTCTCCAAAAAGCTGCCATCAGAACTGGTTTTCTTACCGATTCTAAAAAGCTGTTAAAGTACCTGGAAAGGAAAGAGTAGTATTCCTAGACACTGAGTCAAAATATGATCTATGTAGAACATTTTTGTAGTAATAAACTTAGTGTGGTCCTAGGCACCAATGGAAAGGCAGACACACTTGCCAAGGAAGCTTTCCCTTGTTTGTCCTGTGGTTTGTGGTCTGCTAATTAGGTCAGTTGATTTACTTGAACTATACAGAGATTCGTTGAAGTGCATGCTTACAAAAGAAGGCATACCCATCTCCCTGCAAAAAGATGGCAGTTCTGAACAAAAGTATTGTTCTTTCTTGATACCTGGTTTTATTTTTACCAGGCTACGTGACGCCTGCCAGTTCTCTTTGTAGACTTTTAATAAATGCCAAAAGTCTAGTGTAGAAAACTGGAAATTAGGATATTCACAAGTCTGCAACTGTTTGTGATTGAAATGTGGGTTGTTGCTTTCAGTCAGAGAGAGACTGGATATTTAATTTATAAGGATGATTCCAATTAAAATGGTCATTGTTTTGCTTTTCCTTTCATATGGGAAAATGCAGAGCCTGTTCTGTAAAAGTTCCCTGTGGCTATTTCAGCACAAATACATAGTTTTTCCTCCTTCATAACTCTTCACCACTAATTATAAATCGCTAGATCACCTGTGTCTGACTCTATCTGCAGTTAAGAATTTATCTGCCTTATTCTGGAACTTCCTCTTTTCCCCCAAGGTTTAAACTGGCCATGGCTTTATCAGATTAGATGGAAAAAGAAAACTTAGACTCATTATGTAGGTCTGAGTTGAGGATCAGGGGCTATGATCTGACTGCATTCCCTCATTCGTTTTTTACCCCACAAATAGCGATGCATTCTTGCCAACAGGCAAATTTAATTCCTTGGCAGTCCACAAAGTTCCTTCCTCCCACTGCCGGCTGTTCAAAAAGTAACCTGCTATTAATGTTCATGCAATTCAAGATGTGGTCCTTCACTGTGTTCCTTATTTTCCAGGATCTCTAAGGACCACTATTGTCTGATTTGGGATCCATTGCTTAAAATAGCCATTCCTTCCAGAGCTGCAAAAGAGGGAAAGTGCTGTGCCCAGTGGTTGGGCTTTACAGGGTTGGGACTTTGCTGTCAGTGCAAATGTTTGAAAGTTCCTTTTGTGCATATCTTGCTGCTTAAATCCGTCTATTATTCTTAAAAACACATTAAGAATTTTTTTTATGCTAATTAAAAGCATATTACGTGGTTTTAGACTAAGACAACTGATGCATGGTTTTTTAAAATTGAGTATTTTAGAAATAATTTTCAGCTGTTTTTAAAAAGAAAATGGGTGAAAAGGAACTATTCTTTTTTGGTTTGGGTTTTTTTTTCCCCATCTCATGATTTTGCCTATAGATATTTTAGAGGCTTTTTTAAGGAAAAAATCTAGTTCTGTCTTGTTGCAAAAGATTAGTCTGTTGTAATCACTAGGCAGACAGTTGTACAGCAAGGGTGTTAAACCAGGAGATGATCGGTTTGGAGATGCTGGGAAGCAATTTTGTCTTCTACATCTTCTAGAAAGCAAACACAGTAGTAAAGGTTGTTTCATGCTTCTTAACTTGTTTTTGTAGACATTAATTTAACCATAATTCTTTATTTTCTCTTGTTACCTTGAAGTTGGATTTTAATGAACTGCTTTGATACTTTTAAAAAACCCACCAAATTTTGTAGTGTTGGCAGTAGATTGCAGGTAGACTGTTAAATAGAAATGCATAATAATTTTTTTTGCTTTTTGGCTCATTTGGTTTTCTGATTCCAGTGGTGCTAAATGCCAGAGTTTAGAATTCTTGTCACCACTTAGCCTTTGGTGAATTTGAATTTATACTTAAACTGTGCTGTCTGTATTGTTTCAAATTAATTTCTGGTACACACGTTTTTCTAGGCCATCCATTTGAGTCTCTTCAGGCTTTCTGAGGGTTCGGCCCTGAGTGAAGTGACCGTGACAAAATCCATCCTCTGGGGTTGGGGGTGGGAAGGAGTTGGACTCCTTATGCAATGAAAGGAAATTCGGTGAGAGGTTCTGATTTCTCTCCAAAGAGTTCGTTACATTTCGTAGCAAAGGCCAGATACTTATTACTAAAAACTGTTAATTGGATTGAATATGCTTGCAAACAATCATGGGGATAGTAACAAAGAGCTGTCAGAGAGGATGGACAATGCCTTGTTCTGAGCTTCAGGATAAATGACAGTCCCGTGCTCATTATGAACTGATGGGGTGTTTCTCCACGATTAAGGCTGCAACTACTTTCCATTGTATTTTGTTTCATCAGGTTATTTGTTTTGTTGTATGAGAAAACTTGGATTCAAAGATGTCTTTTGTGAGTTAACTTTATTTTTAACAAAGCTTTTTTTGTGTGTTTCCAGTGCTAATTGGAGTCTATCAGTGGCTATATGATTTAATGGCCTTAATAGGAATCTATGAGCACAAACAAAACAGAACGCTATAAATCTCAGCATGTGCAGAGAAATGTAATTCCTTTCTGTGGAGAGGTAAAGAGCAAAATTACTGAGCTGTATTATATTGCATACCCTGCAGGTCATCTGAAGAACTGGGACTTCACAGTTACTCGCTTTTGTAGAATAATGTCACATAAACAGAGTAAAGTACAAATATCAGTGACTTCTTTGTTTCCTTTGTGTGGCCATAAGCAGTGGTGCTGTTGTTGGAGGGTTTTAGCAGTTTACTGTGCTTCCACATACCCATAGGTACACTGACAGTAATTTAGCTTAGCACATTTGGTGGCAAGCACTGTTATAAAATAAGTGAAGAAAAGTTGTTTTTCAACTATCCACCTGTCTGTGGTTCTGGTAACTAAGGTCATTTGCTGACGGTATTGTAAGGAGATGCCTTACTTTTATTGGGATAACCTCTTTTTATTTTGAGTAGTCAGCAACTGTGCAGAAATTTTTACGTGGAAATGAGGAGAACTGCTATGCGATTTCTGGGACGTGGAATATTGTTCTAGCATCTGTTTTTCGACATGCTATATTTTAGTGTATGGACTGTAAAATCAATCTTTTTCTCCTTTTACTAGCAAGACAAGTTTTAAATTCAAAAAAGAAATACAGCAAACATTCACAGACATATGCCAGTAAAAACTGCAGTTGAAAAGGTGTGATTTCCCATCTTTTCTCTCTTGACCTTGTTACCTAGAAAATCTAGGATGTCATCTCAGCCTAATTGTGCTGCTGGAGTGTATGCATTTTACTGAGCTGAAGGATATCTTTTGATGTACGTAGAGATTTAATTATCAATATATCTCTTGACAGCATTTCAAGAATGGTAAAGAACAGAGCAAGTGGGCTATTTTTTAAACTATCATTGACATCTTCAAACTCCATAGGATGTTGACAATGCATAATGTTATGTAAAATTCCATGGTGGGATATTGAGAGCTACTGTCAAGACTCAGAATTAAAACAAAAAAAAAAATTGCAGAAGGAAGGAAGTAAGCTGTGGGTGGCAGGTTATTTCTTCTTGAAATAATGTGTCAAGAAATACGTATTTTATTGCTGCTCTTTACATCCTTCTGCTACCCTATATGCAGAACTACCTACTGTATCTTCTGTGTTACCCCTTCCCAAAGGGGAACCAATGGTGCAGAGATGAGTTGCTGAAGCTGGTAAGCTCCTAAGACATGTTAGTCCATGTGCTGTTTCCTGATCTGCACTAAGGATTTATGGAAAAGGAAGTCAGTGAGTTGCTCTAATGGGAAGCATGCAGAGTCCCTGTGTGGGGTGGATACAACCAAACCTCTAAAGAGCACAGTAGTTCTGGCTGCTGATTGGGATCAGCTCTGAAGAGCAGGAGGTTCACAGGAGGTGAGCCAGGCTTCCTTTAATGAAAAACCAAACAGCACTTCAACTAGATTGCAAGTTCTTAACTTGGGTTTGTATTTGTAGTAAGTGAAATTTTATATTAATGGCATTACAAATTTGTATTTGGAATAGTTGCGATAGTGGGGTGGCAGGGAGAGAAACAAGCTTAAAAAACAACTACGAAATAAACTAGGACATTTCTAGTTACACATGCAAAACCAGAATGTAAGATTTGAAAACAATACAATCACAGTTGCACTCACTTAAGTGCTCTTACCTTTTGATATGGTATAATGCCACATGTAGGTCCTTGAAACAAAGTGCAATAAACCTTCTGCCGTGTTTCTTTTGTTCCAGTGATGTTGTAAACCATTTAGGATTAACATTTGTAATCTGGTGCTACTTCCTGGATCGAAGTGTCACTGTGTAAAGTGTTTGTGTGTGTTTGCTGTCATTCCTCATTACTCACGTGCAAGCGACAGTCCGGCATTGTTGGCATGTGGCTTTGCCTTGCTCATGCTGCCTTGGTGTGGATAGGAAGGTCCTCTGCCTCAGTTGCAAATATTTGAGTTTCAGACCACAAAAGCATAACCCTTTTCTTTTTTTTCCCACTGAAATGCTTTGGTATGATAATGATCAAAATAAGGTGTGATTCCAAAAGAGGTATACAAACTTTCTTGATCTTGGCATAAAAATATTACTCTCTGGAAACACCTTCTATGTCAAATGATGGATATGTTCCTGTGATTTATGTAAGTGATTGTCAGGAGGTTTTGTGGCTCATCCAGTTTTAGCAGTCAAGTACTCTTTCCCTGTCACTTATGACATACTTGATGAATTTTCATGATTAGCTAATGTGCTTTCATAATTGTCAAAACTTTGCAATGGTATTCCTTGGAAATATTGAGAAGGGGGAAGTCAGCTCTACCTCCCACTTTTTCTGCACAGCCACACTTTTTTTTCAGTTCTCTTTTATTTACGCTGTCCAGTAGCCTTTTGGAAACCTCTCAGTTAGCTTTGGTAGACTCTTCCTCAGATTCATGCTTTGTTCGTCTGTTCTTTAGCAAACAACTCTGTTATTCTTGGCTTGGGCACAGAAATACCTCAGTACAGCAGCACATTAATTGTATTTAAGAGGGTGGTTTTGCTAGTAAGACACAGTGCTGCTGAGAATGTGACACTGATATTTTCCATGTTGTATTCTATCACTTGTGTTTTCTAAAGAAATACTGATAAAACTGTGTGGGGTTTTTTTCCCTACACATAACCTTTTCAGATGCCCTTGGTCTCTGTTTCGAGTTGGTGTGCACCTCGTTGCCTTGCTGTCCCCATCGTTCGTTCAGACACTCCAGCAGCCTATCAAGCACATCCTTCCTGTCACCAGAGAGATGGAGTTGTTTATGGTGTCTTTTATAAATGTTTAAATCCGTGATCCTGTGATTTCTGGCTTGGTGACAGGTGTGGCCCCTAATGGCCAACCTCTGTGCCACTGGGGAAGGACCCCACCATTACAGACAGCAAGGCCAGCACCTCCCTGCTGCCCTCTCTGCCCCTGTCACTTATCTGTCTGCCATGGCTGGCAGTAATTACAGTGCAGGGAACTGGGAAGCAAGGGAAAATGCAAAGGAGGTTTATGGTCCTGCTTTGGGTCTCCTGCACTCTGGGGAAAGGCAGAGAGGACACTGCAGGGTTTGGCTGGCTGGCTGGCTCCAGGGTCAGCTCTGGCTGATGGGCTAATGTCCATGCCCATGCTTGATGGGCACGTGTGGTTTCACCCCTCTGGGCAGAGCTGGGTCCCTGCTTATGCAGGCGGTGTGATGAGTGCTCCTGGCTCAACTCTGAGTCTGTGTGCCTATTCCTTAAGCTAAACCCCCTTCGTCTTGGAGAGTGCAGGATTAGTCCCTGAAAGTCAGAGGGATCAAGTCCTTTTGTGTCCCTGGGGCTGGCCAGGGTCTCCCTGACATCCCTCCCCAACAGTGGGTGTGTGGAGTCTGTCATGTCCTTCTGCCAGGCTCAGTTGGCTGCTGTGCATGTTCCTTGTATTGGGCTGTCACCCAGAGCTCCTCAGGGCAGGTGTTCAGAGATCCCCGTCTGATGTACGACATCTTTGAGGGGAGAATATGTACACTGCACCCTGCAAGGCTCAGAGGGTGTATTTTGTCAGTTGTTTTCCCTCCTACCTTCCATTTCAAACATTTCTGTGAACTTGAATCCTCCCATTAATTTGCCTGAAGGAAACACAAGTTCACTATTCTTGAATCTCATTATTGACTCCTTGTTGCACCAGGAGTTTATCTTCTGCAGGCAGGGGCTCTGGGTACCCGGAAGAGGATGCCATGCCACACCAGCAACACAGCATCCATCAGGTGTACTGTGGAAGCGAGGCCAAGCAGTCAGTGCTGTCATCATCACATTTGACTGGGGCCCTGCTTTGTGCCAGGGACACCAAGAAATTACCAATGGTAGGAATTGGTGCAGCGTTGCTGGTTGCTAAAGTAGTGTGATGGGGTTTAATCTTTTCTTTATTTTCCTTGGTAAAGTTTTGAAATTGAATCCTTTGTCCTTGAAAAGTCCCCACAAAAATAAAATCTCTCTGAGAAGAGAAACTGGTGGATGTGCTTTCTGAATTGCTTACATAAATAACTAGAAAACTCATTTTCTTGTCTCTTCAAAGTATCACAGCCCAGTATATCTGATGGGGTGCAGTGTTCTAGGCTTGCCCCCTGGGTGATGCAGAGGCCGGTGTGCAATTATGCCATTCTGTTTGTAGGAAAGTTGCAATGGTGAGACCTATTAAAATCTTTTGTGAATGTAAGAAAATACTTTACTGGGCTCTCTATTGCTTCTCTCTTTCCTCAATGTTTAGCCTGCTTCTCTGTCTTCTTCACCAAAACCCACTTGATTTTGTCTCTGAAATCTAGACTCATCAATTCTAATGAATCCTGTGGTGAAGTTGCTTTGTGGAAAAGGGGCATTAAAATGTTTTTAAAACTTTAAAAATGGATAGTCAGAATGCAATTTGAAAATAAGTGTTCATAGTGGAAGTTCCCCAGCTGTTACTAGGTGATTGCTCTTCAAAGGCTTTGACATTTTTATGGTTGGTTTAAGTGGGGGTGAATCTATGCTAGAGTTGGCTCCTTCTGACTGTCCAACCCATAGGACATTATAGGAAGACATAATGTAAGAACGAAGGGGAGTGGGGAGTATTTTAAAGCAAGTAGCAGTGAACAATAACTGATTTCTAAAATCCCATGAACTGAACTTTGGTTTTGATGCACTTTACTGCAGATGCCATTTTAAAAGCTGTTATTTTAGCAAAGGAAGGAGCAAGGCCCTCTCTCTAGGTCAGTTCAGGATCAGAGGTTTGAGAAGAAACTGAAATGAAAAAAAAGAAAATTAATGTTGAAGAGATTTTCTGATTTTTTAATTTAAAACACTAATAAAGTGTTCTGATGGCTCTGTAGCAGTCAGTAGATACCCAGTGACATGTACACCCACCCCTGCCCATGAGTCCCCTGCCAAGGCCAGGGAGCAAGGACAGGCTGCCCGACACAGGAATCTGACACAGGAATCCGTCACCTTGGCATTTGGGCAGATCACTTGCTACAGTGAGACTTCAGAGGGAGCTTTCTGGTTGCCTCTGCATTCCTGGATAATTCCTGAAAAGGCTACCCCAGCAATTGATCACAGAGCTGCTATAAAGCAGATTCCTGGATGACACCACAGTGTCGGGTTCCAGTCTGTTTCCTGTTTCTGCCCCTGCATGAAGGTGTCCAGGGCTGTGCCTGTGCGGACATGCTGAGCTCCATCTGCAGCCGGTCTCTCCTGGCCAGGGGAGTGGGTGACCATGCCTGTCGTGTGGTTTGTAGCTAACACAGAGCTGACAGCAATATTGATGAGCGGTGGTTGTGTTGTGCTGGAATAGCTGAGACTGGTAATATTTATGGCTGCATTAAACCCACAGCCCTGAATGCTCTCCATCCTGCATTTCCACCTGCTTTAGATGTGTTTCCAACAGTGGATTTCCAGTGTGTTAGTGTGTGTGTGTGTACATGTGCACAGATTAATCTCCAAAGTGGTCATTTCCAGTGGAGTCGTAATCTCCAGTTTCCTTTGTAAGGAGCTGTCTGTCTGGAGAGTAGATTTGAGCCATTATTCCAGCAGGTCACATGCAGGGCAGTCAGCCAGCGTGGATTTTCCTAGTCCTGCTATGCAGGAGACCTAAATCTTTTTACCTGACTGGGTTTTCCTTCTCAGCAGTGACATATCTGTGATCCTTCCCTGCTCAAGCCCAGATTTCTTTCTTGAACAGACATTACCCAGTTTGTCTGTGTATCTTATGCTTTCTTCTGCCAATACCTTTCTGTGGCTTGGACCTTACAGCTCTTCAAGGACTGAGCTGAGATCAGCAGTTCTGCCTTTATTTATTGTCCTCCCTCCAGCAAAGCAGCATGGATGGTGTTTAATCTACAGTGGTTCCTCCACTTGGCTACCCCTGTTCTTCTCCCATTCCTTACTGAGTCTGATCTTGTATTACATGAATAGCAGCATATATTAAAATATCTAAGTGCTTTATGCTGGCAAACACTGTGTTACGGACTGTGACCGCACAGGAAGTTGGAAGTTTCCCTGGATGTTTTTAATGGTGAAGTTGCCCTGGAGCATGGTTTTTGCAGTTGCGACCATTACAGCAGCTGACAGAGCTCTCATGCAGCATTTCATGAAGATGATAATATTACAAAGAGTAGGGCTGTTGCAGAATATTCTTTTTGTCAATTGCATGATATGAAGTGAGATTAAAGCTAAGTGAAATCTCTGGCCAGTACAAGAAGAATGTTGCTCACAAAAGAGCCAGTGACCAGCTTTTAAAAGACCAGGCTTCATTGCTGGAAAATCCAGATAAGCAAAGCCAGTTAGTTCTTATGAAAGAAGGCAATTAGATTTTTGCAATATAGATGAAATCAATTTGATTTTTCTAAGGCTTAAAAATTCAGCTTCCTAAATGATATTAATCAACACAGCATAGGAGAAACAGTCGATTTTTGCAGTAACTAGAGCAGCTGTGCCCTGGGCTATGGCCCCAGCCTCTCCAGTTAAGGGATGTTGTACAAGATATGATATGAGGAAAGCTAAGAGCAGTGCTGTGCTCTTCTGGGTGGGAGCGTTTTGTTCTTTGTTGGGAGCTGAGATTGAAAGGGTGAGGTGCCTTCTTCTGAGAATACTTGTAAATAGTATCAGAGTTTTATTGATAATTATAGTTCCTCTCCCTTCACCTTCTGTTATCTCTTGAGTTATTTACCTGTGTGAAGGTGCAGAGGGCTGATGTGAAAGCTGTGATGCACGCAACTCAGTGTCCATATTTTGGACAGTTGTTGGCTTCAGAAAGGAGTATTTTTCTCTCATTTTTATTGTTCAGCTGTCTTGAAGGAATTTTTTGTACTTTTCTTCTACTAAAGCTTTTTTTTTTCCTGGGTATGTTGGTACTGTCTCTTACCTTCAGAAGTTTTGAATTCTGTCCTACCATGTGGTTTTCAACATCTCTGTATTTCGACTCTCACTTGCAAACTCCTGGCAAACCAGATGGTGTCACCTGGATTTGGCCTGGGGACCCTTGCATATGAAAGGATCCTTGCTGGGTCCCTTGCTGGGTGGCTTCAGTGTGCATTACGACTTCTCCAAGTGGAGCAACCAGGAAAGGGGAAGCAAAAATCAGCATCCTTGTGAAGTCAAAGCATTTACATTAAAATACGAATGGTTTCATCCAGGTGTGAAAAGGCCTTTAGAAGTACTGGCATGAAAGGAAGTGGTGGGATTTGGTTTCAGGTAGCACTGTCAGCTTGTGCCTTCTTGAAAGCTCTCTTAGATCTTGTTTTGCATGAAGACAGTTGAAATGTTGACAGCTGTTAACATGTGTAAGTTTACTAAATGTCTATTTACATCACCAAGGTAGACATATGATCTGAAGAACATGCACTAGAGAAAAATCTTCATAATGGTAAAAGAGATCTTGGGTCTCTCTGCTGGTGGTTATTCAGTGGTTCAGTTCATAGTTACCAGGTGCCAAAATGCTGAATTTCAGGCTGGGGGCCACAGTGATGGGCTGGTCCCCTGGGTGATGAAGGTGCTCTGTGCTGCTGCATCGACTGAAGAAGGCTTGAGCTGGCTGGGGGATCTCAGACCCATCAGCAGGGTCACTGAGGGTGGTACAGCAGAGCTGGATGATTCGGGCAGTTGGAGTGTCCATCCTAGCACAAGTTAATGACCATCTGCTGCAAGAAAGGTGCAAGAGGAGGTATCCAGAGTGACAGTTCACATTCAAGAAGTTCAAAGCAATTAAGCACATTCTGTTTAATAAAAGTTTGCTTTTGCACAGTGAATGATTTACGGCAGGGTTTTAAAATGTATTGCTTTGGCTGTGCCTACACACTTTGAACACTAAATAAAAATCAGAAAACTTTGAAACAAACTCGTAAATATTCAGAATATTTTGCTTTCTGGAGGATGTGTAATGTAGTTATCACCAGTCATTTACAGGAAGATATTTACACAATGTAGACATTGTTACTTAAACCCCTAGTATACAATTATTCCATTAGTTACCAAATCCTGAAATAACCTCAAGCTCCTGAGATCTGAGGTAGTTAATGCCAGAGGGAATATGTTGTGTTTAAAGCAAAGCAAGTTATTTTAAACAAGGATTAGTTACTTGTCTTTTGTCTAATGCTTTGCAGGTGTATATTTGAAAAGAAGATTCAGATTTTCTGTCTACTCAGATAACAGCGAACTTTTCTTACTGGATTTTGGACCCATAGTGTTTCCTTACGAAACGCCGATAAGGAAAAGCTCTCCCCTCCCCCCAATTCGTTTGAAGTCCTCAGTCCATTTGTCACAGAGAGATATGTCACCCTAAAACAAATCTGGTATGCAGAGGAGCACTCAGCCACTGCTCTCTGGAGTAGAAAACCAGCAGTGGTCACCTTACTGGTGATAGCAAGTCATCACGACTGTCCACGCAGACCAGATTTATGTATATAAAACAGATGACTGGGTTGGAGGATGTGTGCCCTGCAAAGCTGGGTTCTGGGATGCAGAGGTAATTTTATTTTTGTTTTGAACAGATGGGGAAGATGGACAAAGTTATTGGTATAGGGGGAGTGGGTGGATACTCTGTTACTGTAACTGCCAGTGGGTGTTTATTCTCAACCTTCAGAAGTATTTCCCAGGTGTTTTGTGTGGAGCAGGGGTCCATAGCTGGGGAGCCTGGGCAGGTTTTTCTGTTCTTAACATCAGTACCCCTGCACTATTAGACAGTGTGGCATCCATGCGGGTCCCCCTGTGGTTTTAATAATCAAGCATTTAGGTGCTTAAGTCCTCATTTGTGGCCCTGGGAGAGTTTGGGCACACAGTTGCTGACCTGCTCTGGCCCTGGGATGGTTGTGTGGCCCCCAAATGATTTTTGAAGCCGTTTGACTGTGTCTGTACATGCTGCAGAATTGGGCCTTCCAGACTTGCCTCCTTCGCTTTGACTATGCAGGGACATGTGATTGGGTCAGAAAACAGGCTGGAAATAGTAGCCAGGTAATTTCCTTAGCTCCCCTTTGACTTGATTCCTCTGTTTCTGTGCTGGTCCTTTTTGAAATTTTTTAAGCCATGCAACAGCAGTGAGGGTATTAAGTATGTTACAGGGGTTGATCAAAAGCTTGTGGCTGAGCTAATTTCAGGCTTGTATTTAATGATACGCTCTCTATATTGGGTAATGACAAGATGGTATCCTTCATGGGAGTTCTTCCATTGTTTTGTCCTCTAGCCCAAATTAATTATTGATGTGAAACGAGGGGCAAGAGTAAGACAGGGCTTATTTCATACAAGAGTCATCATCTTAAATATTCTCATTGTAGACCGTAATTTTCTTTTACCTTGAGCACTGTCTAAGTAAGTTTACATCAAACATTGATCCTATTTTGTTGAAATATTTGCATGGTCCGTGCTTTTGATTTGTTAAATAGCACAATTTGTAGGCACACCCATTCAGGAAAACTGTGCCAGCCAGCCATAATTTTACTTGATAATAAGTTATACATGATGGCTTTGAAAACAGTCAGCGTGTAGGACTGTGTTCTCTCTGTTTCTTTTGAGTCTCTTCCAGAACTACAGTTTAAGTGTACTTCTGGTTCTGCCTGAAATTTTGACTCTGTGACATTTGTGTTCAAAAGACTTCTGGTGAGGATAGGGTCCATGTGCTACCAGACAACCTGAAATTAAGGAGTTAATAGTAAAGCTCTGTTTCCCTGTAAACTTAAATATCTTTGGGTAGTTGGATACATTTTTCTTAATCAGTTCTGACAAGAGATTCAAAACTTCCCAGTAGCCTAGAAGTTAGCTTCAGTAATTAAAATTTCTGTGTTAATAACTAAACTGATTTTTTTTTTTTTTTACTTTTAAGGGAAAACAATCTGATAAGCAGAATATAAGCAAGTGCCCAGGTGAAAGCTATTTTCTTGTGTTCTTACATTCATGTTGGGAATTGAGAACAAAATCCAAATGCCTCCAATGTCAGGTATTAGAACATGTATGTGCAAGATACTGTTCAAGGAGACAAATCAAATCAAAACTGGAAACTGTTGCATTTCCAATTAATTTTTCCTTTGATTCCTTGCTATAGACTGAGACATCACTGAATTAAGATTTTGGAGTAAATATTTCTTTGGCAAGTTTAGCAAAATTAATTTTAAGCTTACAGTAGACACGTTCTTATTATACAAATTTCCCTTTATTCTTAATTCTTTCTGTGGTCTGGTGCCTGTCTTTTGAGCAGAGGGATTTTTGTTTTGGGGTTATTTTTGTTTGTGGGTAGTGCAGCTACTGCAGCTGTGTAATACTCAATTTTGCACAGAGCCAGAATCTGTCATTGGTTAGGAGATGCTTCACACTTGGTGGTGATGATTTCCTTTCTACAAGCACAAACTCCTAAGTGCACAATTGCCGCATTTTCTGTGCAATTGGAAACCTTTTCTAGACTAAAGTACTTGTGGGCAGAGGTTGTGTTTTATCCTGGGCACGTCTGGTGCTGTGGACTTGTGAAACACACACATTTCCTTTAGGTATAGAGGACTAAACCATGACAGAAGCACAGTCCTATAGGAATTAACAAGTCTTTTCTCAAAGTGCTTCTTGTTTTAGTCTTGAAATTTAAAGCCTTTTTTGGTGAGAGGAATTTTTCCTGCCTTCTCCACATTGCTCTGGTCACTGCCCTTTGTTTTTTATTTGCTTACCTTAGTAACTGTAATTACAATATACTGTCCTGTCCTTAATGCAGTTTTTCCTTCTTTCTGTGAGATATTTCTGCCTCTTGTAATGAAACACATGATGGCTTGATTTTTTTTTTTTTAAGATGAGATAGAAATTCTGATTTCAAGGCTCAGAGTATCTGCCTGTGTGAGGGATTTGGCACTGTATTGCCTGATTTCCAGGGCCCAGCATTTTCTGTGTGAATAATTAAGTACTTCAGCAGTTTCTGCTTTTGGGATTCCTGGCTACCTGTACTGCTTTGTTTGTTGTGTTGCAATACTCAGCACATAGTCATAATCCCTGGTTTGAGAGGTAGTAATTATTGAGCAGATGCAGTATACAATGATAGTGAGGCTTTTAAGCGGCTTACTGATAGAGCAGTTTAAAGAATGTTTACCAGCTATAGTAACATTACTTCTGGTTGCCTGTCTTAATTCATTTCAGATTAATCTGTCTTATAGTCAGAAGGAAAATGAAGTGAGTCAGTAACTTAAAGAGTTATGTAAAATCTGTACAGTGCTAAATAATTGTGCAGTTTTATGTATGCTGCCGAAATTGGAATGTCAATTTGACACAAATACACCAAAACAGAATGCTAGATGATCTTATCTCTTCCTCAAATAAAAGCCTTGAAACCTCTCTTTATGTACTGCTTGGGAGTTTACCAATCTTCTTGTCTTCTTTCACAGGATGTCTTGGGCATATTTGCTTTTCCGTATGGCAGTTAACCAAATCTGTCCATGTTCGTGTGTGGGAGCGCGGGGATGTGTTTCAGAGAATGATGGTCAGAGGTGTATGTGAATATGCACACTAAACAGTATGTCCCATTCCCAGTCACTCCTGTTGAGCAAATAACCAGCTGAATTAGATAAGGATATGACAAACCAGAAACATCTAATTGTATCAAGAGCAAACAGACTAAAAGTGACTAAATATTTTGGCAGAGAGCCCTCCTGAGGAAACTAAAGATTAAGTGTTTCTGTTACATTATGTGGGAAGGAAGAGAGGGTCTGAATTCTCCCTTCCTCCAAAACTCTTAAGCCCAAAATATGATTCCCTTTGGCTGTTTAGAGCTGTTGAAAAATTGGTAAAAGGCAAGCTTGGGGCATGCCAGTGCCAGCTATTAAAATTCATCATCTGGAACCCATGTCTAAATCCTTTTACTTATTGAACTTTCTGTAGTTTGTGACTCTTAGTTTTTCCTGTTTATTTTAGAAAAGGGCCAGTGGGAAAAGTCTGGGCTCCCCGCCCTGAACAAAATAAATTGTGATTTCATCATGTTTTGGCCTTATCTCCTGTTGTTCTTTATTTCATTGCAGGCATTCAAATCTGCCCTGATTGTTGGTTCTGCTCTTTCACTGCATCCAACTCGAGCTTTGCAAACGTGGCTTAGGGCTTATTCCAATGCATATTGTCAGCTGCTCTGTATCAAGGTTCATCCTATTTCCTTAGTTTCTTAGTTCCTATTAAACTTCAAGCTCTGAAGGTTACTTAGACAAGAACCTCCTTTTTTTGCATTTGATTTTTTTTTTTCTCCCTTCATGGTCAGTGTAGGATGTTAGGAACAGTAAATACAAGCTGAATTCAAATTGGTAATCTTGCATCCATTACAAACATTTTGTGTCCATCACCTTACTGCTCATTATGGACAAAGGTTTATACCTGACTGTTGAATGCAAGACAAGTTACTTGATGAATTTGTTTAGGTTTTGGTGTGCACAGTATGGTGTTGCACATAATTATGCCCTCTTTTTTTATAACACTGGTTTCTTTGATTCTTTTTTGGGAGAGCGTCCATTTCAAGTCTATGTATCTATTGGTTTTCTTCACTGCCATTTAGATTAAGCTAAAAGGCAAGCTTCAGTGCAGTGTATATAACCTGATGTGTTTTGTAGTATCATCAACAAAGACTGCATGACCACTTTTTCATTTATCTATTTATCAGTGACAGTTCATGAGAAAAATTCCTTTACCTCAAAGGTCAAATGTGTGACTTCATTCTGTGTGCCTTGGGACAACTTTTCTTGTGTGGTAACTGGATACACAGACACTATTTAAGTCTTGAGAGCCGAATCATTTTGGTAAATGAAGCTTATAATTGTTTACTCCATTTTCTTGTGCGTAGCTTACTGCCTTGACCTGAGTTTGCAAATGAGATGAATGGCACGAAATGTGTTGTATCTCAGTCCTGCCTCCACCGAGCCGGGGCCCTGAGTGTGGCAGTGTAGCAAACAGATGTGGAAGGCCCAGCTGTCAGGTTTAGGGGTGCTCTGAGAGTATGGAGAGTTGGAGTGGGGAGAGGAAGGAGCTGTCTGATTTTAGTATCTGTCTTGGGATAGAAGAGGTGAGAGAGCATGAGGAGGAAGCCTGCTCCTTTGGGAATCCTGGCTCATTGCAAATGGCAGTTTCAGCATGAACCTGGCTCTGCCCCCTCCCTTGGTTTCTGACAAAACTTGTTAAGTGCACACAGCTCCTTCTTATGTGCCCTTGACCTCTGCAGAGGTCTTTGCAGAATGAAAAGAAATAACCATCATGCTGATTTTTTCCAAAGCTGGATGTTTGCTTGCTTGCTTGAAACATGTGCCACCTGGAAAAGAGGAGATAGTTTTTTCTCTCGTGTGCTTGTGAACACAAATAATATGTATTATGATAATAATACATCACCCAGAAAGCAACACTTCAGTGCTCCTCTGTATATGCTAGCATGTGAATTAAAGTGAAGCAACAAAGATTGGGGGGAGCATCCTGTGGGAGGAAAATACAGTGCTTTCTGCTTTTTCACAGGAGAACTGAGATTTACATTTGAAAATGTTTGGTTCATGAGCTTTTTTGTCTTCTTTTTGCCATTGAAAAAGTAAGTGAAATAGGATAGGTTGGCTGTGGAAAAGCAGAGCTACAGAAACAGAGCACAGCCAGCATTTGTTTCTGGCTTGTTAAAACAGACCATGCAGATGTCTAGCAAGAATGCCAAGACTCACTCTGAGCAAAGTTTAAGCTTTGCAAGCTTTCTTACAAACCTTAACAGTGATTAGGCACCTTAAGAGGAAAAATTCACTTTAATGAAGTGCTGGTACTGTTTCCTGTATGACTTTGTAACTTCTGTAAAAGGCTTTTCAGTCTGAAGGCTTGACCTGTCCTGAACCTGTGGAGCTTGGAAGATCTAATGAGAATGGATGCACATGGGATGTTCGAAGGTGGGAGTGATCAGACAAGCATGGATATGGAGTATGGGTGTGAGATTGGAGCTGCTCAAAAATACAGTTTTTTGTTTTTATTGGGGATTAGGTCATGAAACCACCATTAGTGCTAATAGGAATTTGTGTGTCTTAATCTTCGTAAACAGCATTAACATGCACCCTGCAATACTTAATGTGTTAATGTATATGAAAACTGGCTTTCAGCTAGCATATTTGAATGAGGCAAGATGGGGTTTTGGAGGTCATTATTACCACACATTAAAGTAAAATTTATGTTGCACAACTCAAAACTCTCAAACAGATGGAGTTGGAATTGCTCCCAGCATCTGGCTAGAACGCCAGGGCTTCCTCAGGAAGGGGGAGAAGCAATGTAAGAATTCAAACCATTCCTCCACTCCTTTTAAGTAAACCCTAACCGTGCAAAGTGAGGAAGCTGTGGCACAAAAAGCTTTTTTTGCTATCCAGCACATCCTATTTTGTCTTTCCTTGGGGGTTTAAAATGAACAGGATGATCTCCAGGCCATTGCTGCCAGTGTATGGGTTTACAGGAAAGCCAGTGTGTGGTCTGCCCTTGTGGGAGGGGGAGACAGACCCTCCAGCCTTGCACTTGCTGTCTGCTGGCATCTCCTGTCTGTCAGAGGAGCAGTGCTGAAGTGTACAAAATGCAAAGCTTGAAGTCTTTATTATATAGCAGAAAAGCAGCATCTTGGGCCAAGTTAAAGGTGGAGAGGCATGAGACTCTCCTCAGTTGCAGCTGCCACCAAAGGAGGATGGGTTTGAGGCAAGGCACTTGCACAGGTGTTCTCCAGGCTTTTTTCCCTGACTTGAAAGAGGTGCTGAGCACTATGGGATGTGTAAGGTGCCACTAACCCAGGGAGCTGGGAGTTTCTGCCATGCTTGATACTGAAGGAATCTGGCTGATTTTTCTTCCAACAAAGGATAGCAACTCACCTTTCTATGCAAACTCTTGCTTTTGTACTGTCTCCCTTTCCATATATAGTTTTCATTTGATAACTGTATGTGTGAAAATAAAAACACTGGGAAAATTAGGCCTGTGCCAGTTTTTAGTTTAGAGGTGAGATTACCTTAGCCTTTGCCACGTATCATTTAAAATCTTGCTCTTTATATCTTGATTTACATTTTAACGCTTTTATATTCCCCTGCTTGTTGACAGGATCCTCTCAAGGAAGGGCCACAAACATTACCTACTAAACCAGGAATTTTTGTAGTCTGTAAACTACACCATAAATTCTAACCTGACCATTTAGATAGAAAAAAAGCCCACTACCCATAATTAGCAGTGTGTTGGAAGCCTGCAGTGCTTGCATATTTTTTAAAGAATTTAAGAGAAATGAATTTCATATGTGAGGCTTTCTTTGTAAGCAAAGGGTAAACCAAAAGGAATTTCCTGGGATTGTTGCATGCATTAGATCTGAAGAGCTTTTGGGTGGTGGTGTGTTTAAATATTGTGAAAAGTGAACCTTAAGCACAGAAATTGAGGTCATTAGGATTTCTTTGTACTGAGAAATGCTTGCATATGGACCAAAGCAAGGAGTTTATCTGGCTACCTGCCATTGCCTCCTACATCACTCTTCGTAGAAAGCATTTTCTTCCAAACATAGCAGAATGGGAACTCGTAGCTTAAAAGAGCCTTGTGGTTTAGATGCCTTTACAGTCACTATGCAGGCAGGGGAAAAAAATGTTTGACCAAGATCCTGTTACGTAATTCAGGGCTCCTACATGTAGAAAATGTGAAACTGAGTTTAAAAAAATCATCTCCCAAAGGCTGTGTTGTAGTTCAGTCGGAAATGGTACTCTATTCACAGGAGTGAAGGCTAGGGAAGAAACTTCTGGGTTAACCCAGATTTAAATTGTGATTTTTAGCTTTTGATAAAGTAATTCTCTCAGACAAGTAGAAGAAGAGCCTGAACTAAGGCTATACTGCTCTTTATAACAAGATGCTGAACTTACTCTAACAACACAAATGGCTCATTTTGTTGCTCTTCCCACTTGTACAATTTTAATGGCATGAGAGGAACTGTATTAGTAGCCTTGGACTTTTGTTAATTCCGATCTTTGGTCCACTATAAAATATATTTCCATGGGTTATAATTAGTGGAAGCCCCCCCAGTAATTAAATGACATCTGCTTTTCATCAGAATCATGGCTTACTTAACCCCAGAGCCATCGTCTTTTGCCAGCTTTCCACAGCCTCCCAGGATGCTCGGACATGACTGTTTGAATTGCTTGCTGCAGCCTGTCATTGCCCAGGAAGATTAACGGAAATAGAGAGTCCTGGGTTGTCCGGTTTGGCAGTCAAGATGGGGAAAGTGCCATCTGCATAGCAGCTGCTGTTCCTCTGGCCTCGATTAATTTCTCTCATGTTGCATAATAGCCAACATTTTTTTCCTTTGTGCGGTGTTTGACCTTTGGGACCATCATTTTCCCCTGGCATGTGTGGGTGGGTTATTTTCCCTTATCTCTTCTATGACAAGCCTCATTTCAGACCGTGCTTTTAGGTCCTTGTGTAACATTCTGCCACCTTGATCTGGTTTTGCTCTGCTGGGTGAGTGTGGGCTCTTGGGGAAAGAAGGCTCATGCAGCTCCTGCCGGTGTGTGTGTTCAGTCCCTAATGTCCTGCTCCCCTTTTCTCACCTCCATCCCCAGGAGCTTGTTAGACCTCAACCCTCTGATGGATTAAGAGAGGTCTGCCTGAGGCTACTTTTGAGACACTCACTAGGGAGGGAAGTAGAAAGCTTCTGTTGTTGAATTTATCTTGGAAGTCCAAGTGGTGGGTCTTGTTGCTTTCAGGTGATCTCACAAGTTATTTCATTGAAACTCCTACAGATTTTATGTAGCCCCAGTGGTTTTGCTCTTATCTGCTTTGTTCTCTAATCAAACAGAAAACCCCAAATCAGCTCATTTGGACACAATTACAGTGCAACATCTGTTTGAAAAGCAAACAATATTTGTGAGTAGTTATGGTTATGAAATGGTTGCTCCGAAACAAAAACCAAACACAAAATGAAACAAAACAAAACTTCTACAGTTTTGCTCCATGAATTTACTGCATTTGGGGAAGAGGAGAAGGGAGTAAATACATAAGAAAGGAATGCAGCTTGAAAGTAACCCATTTCTTTCGTTAAGTTTTTCTCATTATTGTTGTCTACTTAGAAATAGCTTTGAGGATTACATTCATGTGGTCTACACTAGGTTCATTCATTCAAACTATTTCTGACCAGGTATTTATTTTCCCTGGAAATGAAATTTATCTTGCTGCTTTGTTGCAGCATGTGGCCATTTCACAAAGGGAATATTTGATTGGAAATAAATTAAGACTGGTTTTGGTTTGACTTTCTTTTCTCCAGATGTGAATGCCAGTCTGTGTCACCCCCACTCTTTTGGCTTTTTCTTTCTGTGATGGGAAATTACTTGAATGACTCAAATTTTTATTGTACTATGACAGAGCATCATGCATGGAACACTAGAAGCAAAGGGAGATAAAAGGTTGAGTTTTTGGACTCTTCTATATTTACTGAAGCATTCTTACCATTTTTACTAGAGTCAAAAACCTGTTCCAGCTCCAGAGCCCTCTGTCAGTCCTGATCTGTTGCATGAAAAGAGTATATAGATAGATTTTACTTATGTTTCCTAGGGGGGGTTTGCATTCATAGGTTATAGGTATTTGTAGCTGGCTTTGAGATGTAAAAACCCCACATTTTTACTTTGGATCAGAAGAAAGGTATACATCCCGTCATATTAAATGCACTAGGGAAATTACATTAAAGTAACATTTCCACACAGAAAAAAATAATCCATCAGGTTGTAGATGGATTCTTCAAATGTGCTGAATACTTTCAGATGCTGCTGCCGCTGACTTCAGTAGCGTACCAGTGCTGTATAGGTTTGGCAATTAATCCCCTTTGTCCTTTACCTGTAGCGCTGGCTTTAGAGCTTCTTGGCTTGTTTGTATAATTTTGGCAAATTGCCCTGTTCTCCTGCAAGGCACACATGGAGGGCAAAGGCAGGTGGCCCCGTGTTTGGGAGAGCTTGGGCAGATGAAGCTCCTTTGAGCAGCTGCTTTGGGGGTGCTCCTGCTGTGTGAGCAGCACCAGGGTGTCCATCCAGGGAGTCTGTGGCAGGAGTGGGGCTTTAAAGGGCCAGGAAATCCTCCTGGAGGAGGGATGGGAAACGCTCAGTGAAGACTCTCTGTGATTTGATGTGAAATGCCCATGTGATGCATCTCATTAGAGCAGGCTGACAGAAAACCTGTTTTGTTAAGCCCTGGAATAAAGCACACAGCAATGGTTTGCCTGCTTTGTCTTTCCCCAGAGATTTTTGGAGAGGGTTATGCTGTTCCAGCCACCAAATGCAAGAGCCTTATAGCTTTCTCCCCCAAGAGAGGTGGAAGAGGAGGTCAGGATGCTTTCATCATTAGACAGGCTATTCCTTTTGGCATGAAAAAACGTGATTTGGAAAGATTATTTTGTGCTCTGTGTGCTGCTGGACAAATGCAGGACAAAAATTGGGGCCAAACCTCTCTTAGTCCTCAGTCCCAGCTGGTGTGATCCCTATTGGGCCGCCTGGCCCCTAGAGGCACAAGTGGATGGGCCACGGGGATTTCCTGTGGCCCCTCTGGCAGCTTTAGGGTGGGATGCCCTGGCATCTTCACACCCATTGCCTGCCTCTACCTCCAGCTGCTGCCTGACACCAGGTAGAAATTACTGGAAGAAGCAGACAAGGCTCCTAGGATGCCAGCTGCAGTGTAGCCGGAGAAAAAATGCTATGTCCAGGGTGTCTTTTTCATCCCCCAGCTGATAGCAAAGCAGTGGGGAGTGGTAGGATTAAACCCCAGTGAAAACTGAAAGTCCTCCCATCTGCAGCATTCATTTTAATTTTGGTATTTTAAATCAGACTTTCGTTCAGTGCTTTTGAGTCTAGACCTTTTGATAGGAAAGCAAGGGAATAAAAATATCTTTGTGTGCAGGTTGTGTTTGCAGAATGAAACACTTCCTCCCCCACTTTCTCTTAAACCTAACAGATCCCTCCCACAAGAAAACTAGTGAATCTCAGAGCTGATCCCAACCCTGTGAAAAGTGTCAGACCAAAATAAAGAGTCCCAAAGCAAGTGATAGTATGAAAAAGGGAGGGAGCAAGAAAACCCTTGACTTCCATATGAAACTCAGCTTTTGGAGGGCAGTAGATGCCAGCTTTCACTGCAGACCCAGTTTCTTGTCCCTGCTCTGGAGATCATCACCTCCTCTTTCCATTTGATCAGCAAGGAAAATTGAGACAATTTCTCAAAGTGAATATAAAATATAATGCAATTGCTACTGCATTACTTTTTCACAAGGTTTTGTATTTGGAGGTCAAGGAAGGATCAGATCAAAGGAGAGAGGGGTAAATGAATGATGCCAACAGGAATGAATCAGAAATTAAGTGTTATTGCTGGGAGTTTGGGCTTTCCACATTAGCAACCAATGCCTCTGTTCTGTTGGGAGAACAAGTCAGTTTTGGACCTATCTCTGATGCTGGTTAGTCATGTTTTCCAGCAGAAGAGGAGAATTTTACCAGTCTGCTCCCCATGACAGTATGCAACTGTGTGGACAGTTTTCCATCCTGGAAAACTTGAAATCAGAGTGGAGAGTGTGTGTATGGAGGGAGGAGTGGGGGAAGGTGGATGAGAGAACTGCCTGCTCCATTGGCACATAGGAAGATGATGCTTCCTTCTGACAACAGAGCTAGAAGGAAATAGCATGTTTACAAAGTGCCACACAAATATGAAACAAGTATTGTGGATTTGATATAATGTGGATCAGAAGGCTTAAATATGTTTTAGATGGGAAAATTTTTGAACTTAATTATTTCTATTGGGCAGCTGTCAAAAAAACCCAACCCCAACCCTTCGTGAATTTTCAAAGAATAATTCAGCTTTCAGAGTATTTCCATGGATGGAGGAAAACTTGATTTGCAAGATGAAGAGATCTTCCTTGCCATGCTGCTGGCACAGGCTTGCACTTAGTGTAGGTGCTTCTATTTATTTTTTTTTTTTTATGTATCTTCTGTCACATAGCATATTTCTAGACAACCTCTCTCTCTCTCTGGGCTCTGCACAAAAACATTTAATTGAAAATGAATGTAGAAACATCTGATGTTCAGTGGTGTTCAAATTTTGGATTCAGCTTGTCTGCTGAGCTCTGCGTTACACCAGTGGAAAAATGCTGGCTGCGTTTCATCACATCTGACTGTTGACTAAGTTAGATGCATTTTAGCCGTTGCCAGATGTACAAGATACAGTAAAATGAGCATTTCCTGTAGCAAATTAAGACTTTTTGGCTTTGTGACGATATCGGCAGAAGCTGCTTGTTTGCACTGGGGATTTGGCCAGATTGTGCTGGTCAATACACACAATAAACTGAGTTAGCAGAGGAGATCTGATCTAGCTGAATTCATCTTACTCTTCTAATTAGTTAAGTTTGGGGGTTGCAGCCTTCTATTGTCATTGCTGACTGTGATACCGGTTCTAGATACACCCACCATTAAGCAAAGCCAAATGCCTTGTGGCATTTCTTAGCCAGACTGAACCAGTGAAGACAAGCTTCTCTGGAAGGGGGTATCTTGGATGAACTAACTGAATGAGTGTGTTTGTCATGCCAAACCCTGATCTGTCATGAACTGAGACGCTGTGGAGTCAGGAACACAATGCGTGATGCACCACATCATATGACTCACCACATCAAGGCCAGGTTGGATGGGGCACTGAGCAACCTGGTTTAGGGGAAGATGTCCCTGCACACGACAGGGATGTTGGAACCAGATGATCTTTAAGGTCCCTTCCAGCCCAAACCGTTCAATGATTCAGTGATTCAGTGACTTTGGCAAACAGATAGCTCATCATGCAAAGGCTTGCTAGTATGCAGATAAACTGCCCACAAGTACTGGCAGGCAGGAGATCCGTGACTGTCTCTTGCCCCTGAACTGCTTGAGGCTGAAGTGCTTATTGGATTGTATTTTAGGGTCATCTATAATTCTTCATAGTGCTCATTGATTCCCCGGAGTGGGAACTGTGCACGTATCTGGACTATAGAGTGTGGTCCTGCAGCTGCTGCTGTTGTCCATTAGCAGACTTGGAGTCTCACAGGGAGCTGGGGTTTGCCTTTGTGCAATTTTGTCCCTGCAATTACTTACTGAAGAGATGCTGCCTGCCCTAAGCAGCAGATGAGTGGCTGTGGAGGACACAAGAAGTAAACGAGGAAAATTGCCATGTTAACATGAGGTGGATAGCGTAAGCAAGATCACAGGGAGAGCAGAAGAGCTGGGTTAAGGCAATTCTGTCTCTTGTCCTCTAGCTGACGTGGAATTTACTGCTTGAAAAGCATTTAAGTGCTGTTAGGGCAGGCAAACTGGAGGGGGGGGAGAAAGCTGTTTGTGTAAGAGCCCTGGTTATGGTTGAGTATCTGTATCAGAGACTGCAGAAACCAGAGAAGAGCAATGACACTGTAAATACCTGACATTTGCTGAGCTTTAAAGAGGAAGGTTATCAGCCTCTGAAAAAGACCCAAAACTACTCATGGAGCCACCCAGCTATAAGAGCTGAAGCAAAGGAAATTTTTTTTTGAGCTGGTGCAACATTTACGATATTTAAAAATATTGTCAGCCTGGAAATGGTTTAAAAAAATCCCACACGTTCTTTTGGAAGTAGTAAGTTGACCTGAGGTGTCTGAGAGTGAATAGAGCCAGAAAGTGCTGAACTCCTGGCCTGGCCTGAGTGAGAGAAGGGGTCACAGCAAGGCTGGGCTAGTCTCGCCTGAATTTAGATATTCAAGAGAAAAACATCTGTGTTAATAGGCATGAATTTAGTACACTCAGTGTAGAAACACTGTGGTCTTTGAGGGAACAGTTTAATCCATGGTGCCTGTTTTGAGATGGAAGAGCCATGGAGCTGTGCTGGACGTGTGAAGACTTCTGAGCTTCACAGTATGACAGGAGAGATGGTCCCTCTCTGCCAGCACCAGCACTGTCGTGTAATGGGAAGAATTCCGGAAGCTGAAATTCAAAATTGGAGGTCTACAACTGTCTCTCCACATGCCATCTCTGCTCTGGTTGCTGTTTAAAGAAGGCTACCCTGTGCTGGAGCCACCCTAGCCACTACATGGGATGAAGTTACCTCCTTTGCACCTATTATCTTGTCTAAGACAAAGGGTCTACAAAGTAGGTGCATGTGAGTTGTCAACAGCAACTCTGCAGGGAGCTGAAAGCTTGGAAAGCCTGGGGAGAAAATGCTGTGCTAATAATGTATGAGGTGTATAAGCTATGCGTCATTTAAAACAGATGTATGGGTCCCCAAGGAGTGTAGTAAATGGGGCAAGGAAAGGTTTGGGCCAAGTTGTAGTACTGATTTATCTGTCTCCTTCAAAAATGAAAACAGGTCTAAATAAGGTAGTCCCTTTGGGAATACCTATAAATAAATAAATTTACAGTTATCTCCTATTACCAGATCCCTTGACTATTGAAAGCAAAGCTCATGATTTACATTAGTAAACTAACCCTGCTATTTTCCAAAACAAACAAAAAAAGAAAGTATTTTGGAGAGCTGGTGGAGGGAGGATATCTCTATCGCATTTGGTGACCTGTATTAATGCAGTGGGAAAGACACTTAGAAATTCATCCAACTGGGGAATTCATCGATATCTCACCCAAAAGCCCCAAATCCTTAGGGCCAGTCTAGATCCTGTTTACCCCTGTAAATAATCCCATACAAATCAATTTACTTTCATGGGTAGACTAAACAGGATTTGTCTGTAATTAGCATGAAGTGGAACAGATTGCAGGCGTGCTTATCTTCTAATATGGAGGTGCAGCCAGCAGAGGTTGAACACTGGGTGTTGCATCATCAGCAGAGCAAGGACAGCAGGGACTGGTGGATACTGGGAAGCTTTGGCTGAACGGAGGACCTTGGCCTTTGTCATGATTCTCTAGTAAATGCCATGAAAACAAGCCAACTTCAAAGTAAGTTTGCCAGATCAAAACAGAGCAAGATAAAACCTCATGTGAGATTAAAGTCCTTCCGTTTTATTTTTCCCTGTCACAGCACTGAATTCAGAGATTAATGCTGCCTCAGTTGTTTTTAGTTATGTTGCATTTTTTCAGATTAAAGCCAGTGGTAGTTCTGACTTGGATTGTAAAGACACATTTCATTTTTAATTTAGTAGTTCTAATACATTATTATTTAATATTTGATCTCCCAGTTGGCTTTAAGTAGCTTCTTTTTAATACGTGCATCCCCCAAGTGATAACAGTTTACTTACTGGTTTAAGCTTATTTTGTGTTTCTTATGCTGTCAAGATGGGGACAACTTTAAATCGGCCTTCCTTCAAAGATTTTTAGGTGGGGCTGTTCTTCCACCTGTTGGGTGTTAAGCAGTGATGGCACCACATGTGTATCGTCACACCAAATGGGTTATTTTTAAAATGGTGGTGTACATTCTGACAAGCTGAATGATGCCTCGTGTTTGGATGGATCTCTGTGCGTGGGGTGCAACCCGTTTGTGTCCTCAGGGTCTGAGAACATGTGGGAACCTTGCTGCCATAGCTCATGTGTGAATGCAGCCTTTGTCCTTAAAGTTGGCCTGCTAATGTAGTATGTTGCATTTGAAGTATGTTTGGTTACATGCCCTCAAAATGAAGGTTTCATTTTCCTTTGTAGCTTAGATTGATTTTTTTGGTTCATTAAGTATCTCTTAGTTCCGTGCTTGGTTTGGCAGGGATGATAGTTCACATGTACAGGGAGGGATTTCCCTCTCATCTGATACAGGTTGAAGGTGTGTTATGGCTCTTTATACTGAAGGTAATAAAATGCTTTAGTAATCTTTATTTTTTTATATTTATAATGCTTCAATGACACCTCATGTTCTGGATACCAGCACCTACTCTGATAAAGCCAATATCTGCAAAAACGAAATCCTATGTCTCAAGATACCATGTTCTCATCCACATGACTCGAACTTGCCTAAGCCAAGTTAAAATAGAGAAATAGGAGTGAGGTCAGTAGAACAACATTAAATTTACTCATGCAAAACTAAAAGGAAAAGTTGGCCTTTACAAAGGTTAGTTTTTGCTAGCAAGTGCACAGAGAGTAGATGCATAATAATAGTATTTTTATGGAACTTTTCCCTTTCAGTTTGGTGAAAACTATAGGTTTAGTATTTAACGAATAAGAAAGCCTTAGACTTTCACTTAGCCTAAATGAAATTAGAAGAAAAATAACACTGAATTTAGCAGGAGTTAAATTTGCTCAGGGATGAGTAAACCTGCCTTTTCATTCTGATTTGTGAGCTGCCAGCTCTAAAGCTGGGGGTTTAAACAAACAAAAGTGGAATGGCAGTATTACGAGATTTATTTGCACTGTATATGCAGTGAGCTGTTAATTGAGTTGGTTGAAGAAAATAAAATTGGATATGTTTGATATATTGATATAAGTAAATAAAACAGAATCTGTTTTGTAAGTTGAGCACTGGTATTTGCATTTACTCTGTGTGTCTATGTGTGTGTGTCTGTGTGTGTGTGTAAATAGGGGTCTGGCAGTTCACAACCTGTGCAGGGTTCCTTGTGGGGTAGGAGTCCACCTCATGATAACTGATGAATACGCTTTTGATAACCTCTGATACAGAAAGAAAAAAAATCTACTTGATTTGATGCGATAGCAAACATTTTAGGGAAGATCTGTCACCAAGGCAGGAAATGACCCAGCGCTTAATATCCAGGTTTGACCTTGGGATTGGTTGTTGGTTTTCCAGTTTTAGTAATAATGAACACTTAATATTTGCAGCTAAGCCTGCAAACAACAGAAGGGGGATTACAGGCGGGTTTCAAATCCATGTGCAGAAATGAGCAAACCAGAAATTTTTCATGCCTTGTGCTGAATAACATAAATATTTTACTTAGCTTTAAGGAATAACCTTTGAAGGGAAAAGTGACAGCGACCTGAAAAATGGCCCTGAGTGTGGAACTGAAAGGCTTCTAGTTGAAGAAGATTTTTAGGGATTTAAAAAAATTTTTTTCAAGTTGGGTCACTTCATACTTTCCAAATGCTAGCCCTCCTGGTTATATTTGCAGACTCCCCCATACCAGCGTACGTGTATCCTATTGTGCAGCGCCTGCCAACACTGCAGCCTCCAGCTCTTTTTCATGTTTGGGAAGTTCCCAAGCAATAGGGCGGGCATTGCATCGACGGTGCCCTTCCCTCGAGGAGCCCCAAAGCACCCAGGAGCAGCTTTTGTATCTTGGGGCCGGCCGCTGCCTCCTGCTCTGATTGTTCCCTGGGCTGCTCAGACTGACAAAGGCCATTTGAAGAGAAGGCTGGTGCAACAATGGAGCGCCTGACATGAATGCGGAGCCGGGCCCGCAGGCGTGGGGAAGGCAAGGGCAGGCCAGGCGGCCCCTCGCTGTGCCCGGGCGGTGCCCCCGGCACCCCTCGGCTGGGCACTGAGCCCAGACCCGGGAGCTGGGGAGCCTGAACCCAGGGGAACTTCCAATGTCCTTTGCCTGGCTCTTGTTTTTTTACAGCTTCTTGGTAATTGATCACACAAATCGGTGACAGAGGGCCACTGGAGTCCGCCGTTCCCCTGGTGGAGATCCTGGGCGCGTCCGGGTGAGCAGCTGGCTGCCAGGCTGGCCATGCACCCCGGGACACAGCCTGCGGGCCCCCGGCCGGGCCGGGCGAGGAGTGGGCATGGCAGTGTGTGTGTGTGTGTGTGTGTGTGTGTGTGTCAGGAAAGGGAGAGAAGGGAAGCCCATGTTTCTCTCCCAGCCATCAGATGGGAAGAGCAGTCAGCGGGTAAGGTTGGACAGTCTGGAGGATTGCTTTTAAGGTGGTCACCAGCTCCCGTGCAGGGCAGCTTCAGGCAGATGGCTCCCTGCGGCGAGTGCTGCCATTTGAGAGGCTGGCAGCACTCACAGCCATAACCTGCCCATGTCCTTGCCAGCTCCCTGCTTGCATCCCAGCCACTGGAGTGCAGGGGCTACCAGCCAAATCAGCAGCCATGCTGAGCACCTCCCTTGTCTTAGCTATGGGCAATCCACACTTTTATTCAAATTATCTGTTTTCACTGCCACACGAAGTTCATCAGCAGCTGACTGACAGGCCTGCTGTAGCATTTGATCTGCAGATCAAGAAAGGGTGCTTGGCCTGGTGCACGTTTTGGCATACCTGTCTGGTCTTGATTAATTTGTAACTGTTACTTCAGGGTTCAAAACTGCTTCTTTTTTTGGATTGTATCGAGACAGCTGTAACTTCATTAAGACAGCTGTGAAAGTGTAGCTACGGCTAGCACCTCTTGGGCTGGTGGAAGGAAGGGATTTATTAACCAATGTATCTCTTTCTGTTCACAGTGGTACTTGCTAAATTTGTCATGTTTCGCCCAAATCCAAAACCAAAGACCAAATGAGAATATCTGTACTTCCAGTGTTTCCTCATGCCATGTTTCTTGTAGCAGAGAGATAAGAACACTCTGGTTTGCTGTTGCAACTGGCAACCAAAGTCAGTTTGCATGAGAGCAGAGGTGACAAATGGGAGGGGATGGGGCTTGGGAGCCAGTGCCTGGGATCTGTAGGCGTCCATTGACAGGAGACCACATATTGCTGCACGAGCAGGGCTTGGCTGTGTGGTGATTTAATCCGTAACAAATTTTCCCATCCAGGTTTACAAACCATTGGAACAGGGCTTAAAACTGGAATTTCTAAGCAGCTCCAGCACTGTATGAACGGGGGCTCTGTTATAATAAGAAACTAGCAGACGACTGCTCCTTCTGCTGTTGTGCAGATCTCTGCATGGGGCTGCCCTCATAGCAGGACCATGTGTCTGTGCAGGCTATAATGAGACAGAGCTCTGGCTGGTTTTGTTTATGAGTGCAGGGCAGGGCTTTAAAAAAAAGTCCACTTGCTAGCTGTGAGTAAAGCTACGTGGTTTGACCAGAGAAGGAGATTAAGGTATAAATTCACCCTTCTTTTTTTTGTTTTAAGTTTTAATTAAAAGAAGAAGGTCTGACCTTTCTGTGCCAAGACAGCCTTTCAAATTAATTTAAAACGCATTAGTGAGTTCTGCTGAGGTCTACAAGTAGGTGACTCTTCTGTCACCACTGCTGCTCATTCCTTTCCCAAGAAGCAAGAAAACTAAACTCTGCCATCTGATACAGTTTTGAAACCTAGAGTTGAACAGGACATTTATTGGGCAAGGGAAAAAAAAAGGTCTTGTTAAAACAACAAGATAAATAGCAATTTGGAATGTATGTGAGAGCTGTGTGAAGGGTTGGAGGAATAGGAAGGCAGCAGCTCAAGCTGCGTTTCTGCAGTGGTCACCCTAAATTTACTCTAAAGAAGTGGAAGACCAGTAGTGCAATTCTGGCCTTGATTTACATCTCATTTTTAAACAGCAAATCTAGCTGAAGGGAATAAAGCAATTTCCATGCCATGGGAGTAGCTCCCAGATCTCTCTTTCTTCTGAGCAGCTGAATAAAGAGTCATTTTACAAAGACCTTTTCCCTAATAAATAGCAAAGCAATCTCATAAAGAAAGTAATGTGCTTTTTAGGCTCAGTAACCATATTGAATTAAATGTTATGCACAGTGTAATTACATTTGCCTGTCAATTGTATTAATGTGAATTTCCTTGATTAATTTTTCAAGTTAGTTGATATTAAGTAGGTAGGAAGTTTAACATCCCCCTAGACCTCCTCTGTCAGCCTGGCTCAGCTAGTGGAGGGAGGGCAAAGCTCAGCACAATCAGTGTTCAGTGTTACTTCATTAACTCTACCGCTTTAATAAGCACCTGGAATCTTCATCTTTCCAGTCATCTGTAGTCATCTTGTACAGCTGGGTACAGTGTGACTCCCTGAGCTGTGAGGAGCAGTCCTATCAGGTGTGGGATGCAGCACTTGGAAGCAGCATGAATTCCCAAATCCACATGTGTTGTAGAGTTTTTACAAGGCAGTGATGGTGGAAGAGTTTGTAAAATGGTGAGTGGGCTGCAGCTTTGACCATGCTGCCTGTGCCATGTTCAGAGTGGCACAGTGAGTGTGCAAGTTCACGCATTTCTTTGAAATTGTGTGGAGTATGTGATTGCAAAGGATGTGGAGCAGCAGCTTGAGAGCAGGGGTAAACAACAGAAGCCTTATCAAGACAAGATAGTGCACTGCTTTACATGCAGATCCCAGCTGATTTCTCCCAGTTACCATCCCGAATGTCAGCTCACTGCCTTTCCCAAAAGCTTTCGGTTATTGTGCTGCGCAGGTTCTGTTTACTTCTTGAGGCTTTGTATTTGGGTCTTGGCCACGTGGAGAGTATTCATTCCTCATACATACCTGGCTAGCTGGTTACTGTACCCAGTGAACTCACAACACTCAGCACAGACTCTGGAAACCAGTGGATGTTGATATGTAAGTCTGACCTTCTCTGAATTAATAAAATGCTTGAAGCTATTTTAGAGAGGAAGCTGGAGTCATTTGCACAGTGGGGGTCTGTGCATTACAGCTGTGCTTCTTTTTTGCTTGGTGTCTGCAAACTTTATATTAGGTCTGAGTTACTGATTCATCTCTCAAACATCTGTGTTAATTCAGGGAGCTTGGGGAGTCCTGGTGTAAGTGTGAAGTAGGAATGAAGTGAAACAAGCCCACTTAAATGTGGACCCTTCTTGTGTAAATTGGTCTGGATTATAGTGATCCAAATAAACAATCATTTGGATGCGTACATTCTGCAGCACTCTTTCTATTACACAGCTCTTGGGAGATGAAAAAGTCTGTTCAGAGTCTACTCAGAAGGAAGAAATGGGAGCAGGGCTGTAGAAAAATGTTTCAAGACTGGTAGTCTGTTTCATGTTACAGGGCTTGCCATATTTGATACACCAAATTTCTTAAATATTGGTGCCCTACACAACTGATTAGCAGTTAACATCTGTAAAGCCAAGTGGTGCACTGTATTTTATTTCCAATGCACATAGCTTTTGCTCCTTAATCCTGCTCTTTAAGTATTTCAAAGCAGTTTGGGAAAATGTACAAAGTCAAGTACACACGGTCAAGTAAGAAGAGACTTGGGAACAACTGGAAGCACTGTATAGGAAGGTCCAACATACACAAGGTTATTGCTTTAGGAGGACTTTTATTTACCCTTGCCCTATTGTTCCTCTATGGAGCATATACTGTAGCAAACCATATGCTGCAGGCAAAGTTCGAGGTACCTTGCCAGGCTGCAAGACCGTATGGACAGGAATGGATTCTCTGTGCTTTGCTTTTTTGCTTTCCTTTGCCCCTCCTCTGAGTAAATGGCATATTTGTCAGTTTTTAGCTTATTCTTATTTAAAAGAAAAAGAAGAAAAGACCAAACCCCCCTAAGAACAGTAATTGGAAAATAAAAGATCACCCACAGCCTTCTCTCTACTTTTAGAGCTAGTGAGAGGAATAAACTGTTTCAGGTGCATTTCATATTCATTGCCCTGCCATACACAGTTTGTTGGGAGCAAGTGTTTCTTTTTCTATGTGACCAGTGCCTTACCAAGTAAGAGAAAGTGAGATCCTGGCTTGATTAAATAATAGTGTGAAAGTTGCTTGCTTGTCAGTTCAGTGGAGCCACGTTTGTACCTGGAGTCAAAGACTGCAGAAAATGAAGTGGGTAGGGAAACCCAAATAATTGCATTTAGTTGTTGCAAGCCTCAGGGTACAAGAAATAAAAATGACCAGACACCAGATTTCTTATGTGATTGGTTGGCAGCCTGTAGGGAATGAGCCCATACACCTTGTCTTTCTACAGAAGTAATTTCTTCTGTAGAATGGGAGTGTTCATAAATGTTGCATGAGTACTATGAGAACAAATTAATTCATTATTGCCTGAACATTGACCAAACTTGTATTTTCTTGATTCAGTCATGTTTGTACCTAACAGTGTGAGCAAAAGTTTTAGTAACCACAGTGTTGAATGTCATGCTAAGGAAGAGCATGGGTTAACCATTGATACATAGAAAGCCTGGATAACCAGGGGAGCAATTACATTATTTAAGGCTATAGCAGTTTTACCTTCACATTTCTAAACAGCCTGCTTATTTTCTGTTCTTTGGATCAGCTTGTCTTTTTGCTATAGGGCAGACAAGAAATTGGCCCTGTTCCATTTTGAAGGGGAAGAAACAGTTTTGTGGGGAAATCCACTTGCTCTAGGGCTCTAATGAGTTGGAAATATTTTGAAATACTGTGATTTAGATCATGAGTTATGCTAATGATTCAAGTTAAAACTTCTTTTAACGCTTTAGGGAGGTAGGGGTATTCATGTGTTGCTGGTAGTGGTAAGTCATGTTTGGCAGATATTTTTGGTGTGCCCAGAGTGCTTAAATACTCCTTAGTGAATAGTAGAGAATAGGCTGGGATTGCTGCAAGCAACTAAAACCTCTGGCTCTATCTCAGCAGTCAGACAGGAGCGGCACAGGGATGTAGCAAAGCGCTGTGTAAGACCTCTTGGTGTTCTGGAGGGGTTATCTGGATGGCACTTGATAACCTCCTACAGATCAGACTCAGACCATACCTCTTATGTTCTCTTCATGTAAATAAAGGCTGCTAAAGCAGACCCACTGCTCAGGAAAACCTGAGTTATTCAGGCAGTAATGTGCCTTAGGAAAAGAGCTGCAGCAGTTTCTCGGGGAAAGTCTGATTCATCACTTGTCTGCATGCCTGGACAAGAAAAGGGTCATATTTCTGCTAGACACCAAAGCATGGGGGGGAGGGTGTTTCTGACTTGATTTATCAACTAGGAGAGATGAATTAGAACCCTCAGGGGAGGGAAAACTTCACAGAAACTGAAATATTTTTACATTGCAGATGATTGTGGCCTCCAGACTTTTTCTTGTATGGCATTTATGCAAGCACACATTCCAAAACAAAATTAAACAAACAGTCCCTTGAAGACTCCTAATTAGCCACTTTGCTCAATACTCAATTAGAATAACCATGTAGGTAAAATATGACTGCAGTGCAGTGAATTTCATTTGAAGTAGCAGTCCATAAGTAATGTTTAGGAACAAGTAACAGAGTTCATCAATGAATGCGTTTTGCTTGGAGCAAATTCGGCACTGCAGACGATCGGCAGTTGGGGAGGGTGAGATGCTATAAACCTGATGGAGTCTTGTAATTTAAAACAGAGGCCTAGAGTTCAGAAGATTAGGAAGATCGTGCCTCTGCCAGAAACCTTGATGTGACCTCAGGCAAGTCATTTTACCTTTCTGTGCCTTATCTGAATAAATATCTCTGTTTCCTATCTGTAAAATGAAGATAATGCTTCTTCATACGTGTCCTGAAACTTGAGTGTTAATAAAATAAACAGAAACCATCAGATAGGAGGTTCTCCAGAAGAACAAATGCTGAGTTGTATACATTTGTACAGCCATCGTTGACAAGTGTTTTTTTCTTAGGCCACTTGCAAATACGTACTCTATTGGGACTTATTTGGCTTACCCTCCTTGTGAGGAGGGTAGGTCTGAACAAGACATTTGCATTCAAACCCTCTGAATACTTGGGACAGAGAGCAGCTAGTTTCTCTATCCAGATTTAGATCTAAAGTGGAATTTTGGATGTAGTTGTTAGCTGCACAGTGACTAAAACTTTGCCTTGGAGCCTGACGCCAGAGCTCAGATAGGAAGTGAGATTTTGTGGCTAGACCCTGTTTCTCCCAAAGCATGTTAACTAAAAAAGCTTTAAACAAATTCCACTGCTTAGAAATTACCATCTCTACACGTCTATTAGTTTCATTTCCTCAAAAGGGCACAGCTCTCACAACTAGTAAATTATATATACTTTATGTTGATACCATCTAAACTGTGCTAGTAGATAGTTTTAGGTGCCTCACCTGCTTTTTGTAGTACAAAGAGAATTACCTAGAAGTTCTAACACTATAGGCTTGTCTTCTCCCCACGCCACATCTCCAGCCCCTCTTTTGGTCACATTAAAGTGTCTGCTCTGTACTTGCTCACACTTTGCTAACTGTTCGTAAAAGTGAAGACCTTACTGAGGGATGCCTCCTCAGAAAGGCATTTTGTCAAGAGATAATCATGCTTTTGAAATGTTATGTCCCAGGTGAGGTAAAATGCAAAATTCAAGGAAAGATTAGAGGAATGCCTGAATATTTCTGGAAAAAGGCAGGCAAAATTTGATGTGCTTTTAGTGATAGGTGTTAAAATAATGTCTTTAGCTTTGATATTAAAGTATTAATACCATAGTATTAAAAGAGCTATCATTTATAGAAGTGCTTTGCCTAAGCAACAACAACAAAAAAGTGATGTACTGATTTATTAAAAACCCAAAGGTTTGAAAAAACTTTTTTTAAAACCCTGGGGAAATTTTATATCTGTCTCAGGTGGTAGCTTCAGTTATTTGGGGGCAACATCTTTTAGTCATATTTCCAGGCAGTTGTAAATTACAGGATGCTGAGAAGACCAAGATCTTCTTGAAAATAAATTGCAGTCCAGCTTGTGACTTGGATCATGCATTTCTGTATGTGAACTGAGCAGCTGAAATCAAAGGCTGCAGAAGTGGCTGCAGAGCTGAAGCTGCAAAGACTGGAAACAGGGAGGGGTGTGAGGATGGCCACAGCAGCACAGGCTGCATGACGGAACGCTTTCAGGTTTGTGTGTTGTTCACAGTGCAAGAACATTTGATAGTTCATAAAATCTTTTGCTTCAATTCAAAAACAGTGTTACGGTTCTTGGAAGAGCACTTTGGGAAGTTCCAAAAGATTTTGCTTTTCCAAGGTTGTATGCACAGGTTTTGGGAAACTGAGTTGCTTTGTAGTTTCCTGGGATTCAGACAACCAAAAATCGAAAAAAAGCAGTCATGAAGTATGTGAAAATATAGCCCTTTATCCATTCTTTATGATAGACAGGAAAAGAGAGGTCACAATTAGTAACAGTTTGAAGTAAAGCTGTTTAAATATTTTGTACTTTTCCTACCTCTATTTGTAAAATTCAGATCAGGTTTCTACCTGCAGGGATCTTCAAACAGGTCGTTAAAGACAACCTAGCAGTTATGAATCAATTTATTCTAAATTTTAATTTAAAATTGCACTTGTATAATTTTCCAAACGGGTTGAAGTTTTTGTAAAACTTATTTCAATAATTTTTACTTTTCAAAAGAAGTCAGGTGGTATATCTTTACTTATCTTCCTGATTAAATCTCGCCATACTGGAGAGAACTATCATTTCCTTCCCAGCCTTTCCTTGTCTTTTGAAAATACCAATAGGTAATTTTAGCAACTTAGATAAGGAATTCTACTGTAACTGGGAAGCCAATTATCTGTCAAGACATTATTGCAATATTATTAGAAAACTGGATACTTTAGCAGCAGGTAATTTTTTTTGTATTTCCTGCATAACTATCATGCACTCTGTTTTGATTAGATCCTAATGATACTGAGAACATTTTAAACAAATACTCTCAGCCCATGCAAATGAAAAACATTTTACTTCTTCAGTTGCTCTTGTGCAGCAATGGTAATTAATATGTCTTGTAATATTCAAACTATACCTGATTAAATCACGGTGCACCAAAGAGGGCTTTATAAATAATCTTCCCATGAACCCTGCTGAGAGATTTGGGAGAAAAAAGGAAATGTGATAAAACGGCATCATTGTGCCTAAAGGTGTGGACTAACAGTGATGATGGTATGGGCAAGATTCCCTTGCCCATAACCCAGCTCCCACGCTGGCCCACCCATGGTGAATGGGACTGACTTGATTTTCCATCATTTTTACATGACAGCAGGCTTTGCAGTGCTGCACCCAGCAGACTGGCCAATTCCTGTTGAACAGTAACTCCCTCAGTTGCTTTATCCTGCATTTTACCAGTGGTTTTTCCTGGTGCTGGACAGCCTCTCCAAAAGAGCAGTCCCAGTGTCCAAGCATGTGCAGCCTAAGATGTTTCTCTCCAGTATGACCCTCACTGGTTGGTGATAGCCTTGGACTCTGGTAGAAGTGTGTTTCATAATAGTCAGCATAAAGGATATGCCAAGGAGTATCTGCTTGGACTAAGGTACCTTGGGGAGTTGTCCCTTGAGGACCATCGCCAAGCTTACATGCAAGTAGCCTTTGGGATTAAAAGACTTTAAATGCACTAGTTAATTAATAATATTGCCAATCCCTTACCTCAGTGATGTAGTATGTGCAAGCCAAAAAAAGAAGTTTGTTTTGGTTTTGAGTTAAGCATGTTTTATCTTTAGCAGCACCTTTTCTGAAGACTGAGATTAAGGCCTCCCCATCAGGGAGGGGATGAATTTTTAGAGGAGCACTGCCAACCCAACAACAGCAGAAAAAAAAAAAAAGAATCCCTGTGTTATTTTATGTTAGTTCTTTTTTCCTCCATTCCCTTTACTGAAGTTTGTTGTAACTACATGAATTTAGAGGAAAGAAATCGCTGTTTTCCAGATGATTTATTTCAGCTTTTGTTAGGCAGCTTCACTCTTTCCCCTGTGTCATCAGCTTCCCCTTGTTGTTTGCATGGCTCTTTCCTATAGGTACAGGAAGCAGGTTTGTAAAAATAGGAGAATGTGCTGTTAAAACAGAAGAAAAAAGAAGTATAGTAGCTAATGGGTATGGGACACTAACCAGGTTTTAGGGTTTCCAGTGTCTGTATTTGTGTAAGAGCCACCCTCTGTTGCTCTCTGTTTTGGTTCATGACTGGATGGTAAGCAGGCACTAGCCTTGAACACTGTCATTTGCAAAACTTCATTTTCTGTGTGTTTGGGCATGTCAGCAGGCTTTGAAGATTTATTAATAACAGATTTTTTTAAAGGGGTGTTTTCAAGTTCCTGGCTTAGATGAGGGCGTGGCCCATTTACTTCTGCAACCACCCATATCTAACTGCCTAAACCAAATCACTTCAAACTCCTTTTATAACATAACTGCCAAAAACTGGCAGAAAATCCCTCCTGGGTGGCATCCATCATGTTCCTCGGGATGGCTCCATGGGTCCGTGTCAGGTTGCACCTGAGCTGTTGCACGCAGCCAGGGGGGACCCGTGGACCCGCCTGTTGGGCGCTTGCTGCAGAGCTCAAGCTCAGCCATGTGAAAAAGCTTTTGGGCTGGAGAGCTTGGGAGGCAGTGCCCTGATGTTTGGCATTGCTAGACTTCTCTACCTGCTTGTCTAGAGCGCCAGAGTGAACTCCTTGTACTTGTGCATTTTTTTTCCCTTTGAAGACTGGAAGGCGTTTGGTAAGGGCAAAGTGTTACAGTAAGTCAACATGAGTTGCACCAGAAGGTCTCCCAGTAGACAAAGAAAGGAAGAGATTTGATTCAATTTAGCAGATTCAGTTTAGATGTAGTGTGGTAATTTCTTGTTTGAGTTAACCATGTAGGATCAGTACTTCTGAACACTTCTGTTTCGTAAAAAACAGAGCAAAAAGGAGAAACAGAGTGAGAACAAGAGGTACTGAAATACTTCTGAAGTACTACAGAAGTACCAGTGAATCAGCCTCCATTTAGCCATTCCCGAGTTGCACCTTCCCGGTGCTGGTTCCTGTGTTAACGTTTGTAACAGAGCATACAAATCTTGGATCTTTCTGTGGGAAAATACTTGGGACCTCAGACACTGACAATTTCTTAATTATAGCCTGTGGCAATTCCAGCTTTACAGAAGGAATTTTATGGAGAACTGGCATTTCTGTCCATCAGTGTACTTCATTTACATTTTAAAAATATTTTGATTATGGTTAAATAACTGGTAATCGAGTGCAGGTGGTAGATTTTGAGTATGATCTTCATTACTTTTGGCAGGAAAAGAGAAAGCTATCTTTATGAATAAATACTTCTTTCCAAAACTTAAATGCTGAGATTCCTTCTTTGTGGGAAAGAGTTTATTTTCTCAGCCCATGGTTCAGATCTGTGACTTGCCCTTTTTGGGACACACATACTAAATACACTTTTAATCTCTCAATATGCCCAGGTGTTCATTTTCTTCTTTTTTCTTTCAGCTCCAGAGCTGTAAGTAATTCTGGACTCATTCCATCCACCTGGTTGAGTGCTTTTTTCTATTCTTGATTTCTATTTTTCTCCTTCTCTTTCCGCATCTCTCTCGCGTTTCATTTCCTAAGCTTTTCTGCCAGAACAGCTTTTTATTTCAATCACCTCTGGGAATGGAGTGGACATAATGAATTGGGTATTTTATACAGGCTCCATGGAGGGATCAGGTGTGGCAAGAACTGATATTAGGCAGCGCTGAAGCAAAGCTCTGAGCCCGTGCCAGCACAGGGCACAGGGCAGCTGCCTGGCAGTGCCATCCAGCCACGGGGTGGGAATCTCTGACTTTCTGCAGTTGCTTCTGGTCCATGAAGCAAACATGGGCCTGTCACACAACCTCCCTGCAGTGCGGTTGGGGAATATTTTTGGGAGCAGGAATATAACTGCGGCAGAGATCTGTGCTCTTCCATCCTTGCTAATCAAGATTGCTGATGAAACATTTATTTGTCAGGGTTGGATGTTTAGCTAAATATAGGAATAAATTTTTTGCAGTGTGAAGATGAACATCAAGGATCTTGGCACAGGGTAATGTCAGTGAAATGCAGATGCAATGAATGTGTCTTGTCAAACTATTATCCTCCCCATGATGTAAGGAGGTGTTGGATGGGAGTGATTCATTTCTGTTTGCTTGTTTGTTTGTTCTGTCCCAGGTTATTGGTACCTGTATTGCTGTTCCATCCTCAGCTTCAGGCATGGAGCAGGACTCCCTAAGAATCCTAAACAATGATACATTTTTGCAAGAAATGATCTTGTTTCTGGCACTGGGACAAGAAGAAGTCTTGCCCTGATCTCATTTGTCTAAGCTGCTGTTGTAAAATTCCATGAAGTTAATCCTTGTTCCAGTTTTGGACATTGATTTTTTTTCACTTGATACCCAACTGAAATATATTTTGTTGCAACTAGAGATATTTTGTCCATTCACCTTTGGTCATAGTAATCTTCAACTATTTTTTTTTCCAGCTTAATTTTTTATATTTTAACTTCCTAACCCTCTTTTATTTCTTACTTTGTACAATTCTATTATCCTTTAGTCATTGGTTAAATTTCTTAAATCTCTTCTGACTTTTGCTCCCCTATTCAGGGTCTGGGCTGTTTTAAGTTTTCTGCTGCTGTATCTGTCTTAATGTATTGTCTGAGCCTGGACACAGGAATGTGACTGAGGTCTCACAGAGGCTGAACAAACAGAGCAATTATCTCCCAGAGCAAAAATAATCCCACGTATGCCATTTCTCTTCCTAAAACTCAAGATTTTGGGGTTTTTTGTAGCAGCATAACTTTGTTGATTCATGTTTGTGTTGTGATTCTCCATGACCCTCAGATTCTCATTCCTTGTTTTCATATTTGTGCATCAGTGTTGGCTTCCAAAATGTATTATTTAGTTTGTTAATTAGCTCTTCTGAGTGTACTAAGTTCTTTGGATTCGAGAGTAGCTCATATTTTCCCATGTGGAGAGGTTTTTTCCTCTTTATCCTTGCTCTTTCTTCTGTTGCTATGTAAAAGACAACACACACAGAAAACAAAGAAACTGCCAGTTATTCAGAAGAAATGGAGAAGCTGAGAATATACAAAATAAACAGGGTAAAAAAAAAGAGGAAAATATTTTTCCTTCTTAGCTGTGGTAATTTTAAGTTCGTTCTTATGAACAGTAGGGGAACCATATCTAGCATGCAATTTTAATGAAATGGAGGTTAAATTGAGAGAGAGCAAATTCTAAAAAAAATGGAAAGTAAAGAATGAGCCACAACAAAATGGAAGGATCTACTAGATATATTGCTCAGTATTTCTAGGGATGATGTTATGATTTAGCCAGCTAGAAATGGCCATAGCAGATTTTGTAAATATGATGGATAGTGGAATAATTCATGGTTGACTTTCATTTTTCAATTCAAATATGTTTGCACATGAATTACTGTTTGTCCTGGGTATATTAAAACATCATCTTACTGGATAAATAGATAGATCAATGCATTCAATGTTAATCATGTCTTCAAATTTATTTTAGCTGGGAGTCATGAAGCTGAAGTCTTCCAAACATACACATTTCTCAGTAATTTTGACTTTTAATTCAGCCAGGAAACAGGGATTTAAAGTGGATTGCTAATACCATTTTGTTGGGAGGGGAAAAAAATGAGGTGGAATGAGCTTATCCCAATAAAAACGTTTTGAAATTCACCAAATGGACAGTGAGCCCTCAGTTTGCACTGTCTGATACTGCACTGTCAATGTTATTGGCCAATATAAACTCTTCAAATGTCCTGTACTGCAAGTAAAGACCTTTCGCTGAGGAAATTTTAGGGAATAATAGCTCAGGCTTTCATGCCTAAGTAAATGCTTCACTTTTATCTGAAATTTGTAATAAGAACATTTGTGCTGCTTGTCACTGCTGTTCTCAAATCACTGAACTCTCCTCTCAAAATACAAGTCTCACATGGCCATCACGTGAGGTGGAGCACTTGTGTTTCGGGAGCGTTCACCTTTCTGAGTCCCACCAGGAAGGATCCCGCTTTGCAGAGCAGAATATAGGTGCCTCCTCCTGTCAGGGCAGGAGACCTTGAGTTTGGGCTCTTACCTATGTCTCGATTCCTTTTTCTCTATCTTCTGAAGCAGTGGGATAAGCCCAAGGATCAGGAATATGTAAGAGGATACACAGTGACCCACAACTGTTGGTGGGTGGTGGAGTTCTTCGTGGGCTTTGCTGGAGGTGGTCTTTGGTACAAAAGGTGGGACTGTCTGGCCTCATGACAGAGGGGATGGGGCAGGAGCCAGCTGTTGGGTGTCTTTGTTCCTGTTACCTCCAACCAGTCTTTCCCTTTTCATGCTGGTGCTGGAGGCTACCAAATGAATCTTGCATTTTGACCCATGGCTGCTATTGCCACTCATCCTTTTCTTACCTTTCATCCTTTCCCTTTGCACCGAGGAAGCAATTGATGGGTACTCAGGGGTGCAACAGCAAGCACTGGGAAGAGAGGTCATCCAAAATTTGTAGGGCTGCTAATTAGATTTTTTTCTTCATTAATTAGTCAAAGCTAATTAATGTCTGTCTTTGCAGAGATTCTGATGCAAACACAAGAAGAGAGTAGTTAAGTTGGGAATTTTAAAGCACCCTTGTGTTACTAACATCGGCAGCAGACATTAACCCCCTCTCCCCCTGTCCTTCTCAGTTTTTGGACTTTCCCATGGTGGGTGAGACTTACCTGTTGCCAGACAATGTTATTGAAATGCTCTGAAATCAAATAATGTGTCTAAATCACCAGCCAAGCCAGAGGGGATAGCAATTCCTTCTGTTTACATCTTGGAGGCAACTTTGCATCTGGAGGAAGGCGTCTAAGGCTCACTGGGGACTCGGTTTGAATATGTCCCCTCTCCCCCTGCCCTTTCGCCTCCTGGGCTGACCCAGCTGCAAAAGTGTCAGTCTGGCTGGAGATCTCCAACCAGCCTGACATGATGCATAGTTCCTCTGGCTCTTTGTTGTGTTCTGGTGGCTGCCAGGCTCAGGGAAGGTTTTTGCTGGACTGCTGGTGCAGGAGAGAGCCATTGCACTTCTACTGCCAGCCCCCATGCTTGTTTTGGGCGGACGTGGACAGAAAATGAATTGTTTTCCAAGCACTCCTGTTCCACAGAGCAGGGCTCCGGTGTTGTTTATCAGTGTAAAAGGAAATGAGGATTTATAGCATTACCTGTTAACTTTACTGGGGAAAAAAGATTGCTGGAATTTGAAACTACCCTGTTGGGATTTTTTTTTCTGTTTTTAATTATAAATTAGTATGCAAATAGTCCAAAGTCATTTTGGCTGCTGTTGTAAACTGCAATGCATGAGAAAAGCTCCCTATGATAGCTAAAGTGATGAAAGCAGCATGTAGAAAATGCTGGGTAACTGCTAAGTGCGGAGGAGAAGGGGAAGAGGGCAAAGGATTGAGCTTGTTCACAACTTGGAGGTCTTACGGCACAGCAGATGTCCTCTGTGTTTGATTGCCTGGGCCCTTGGGGGAGTCTGCAGCTCAGCATGCTTGGCATCAGTCTGTCATGCCACTGCTGCCTTGTCTGGGGAAACGTGTTCACTTGACATCCAGCCATGGTTTGTAGTTCACCGGCGAGGAGGCTGGCATCCTTCGTGGGGGGCAGTTGTAAATATTTCCATCCCCACACTGATTAACCTGAGAGACATGCTATCCAAAGCATAAAATAAATCTGTGCTGCTCTGTCAACCAGCAGTGCAGGGTGATCTGATGTACTAAATATTTGGGCCAGAGACTCCCAGTTCAGGATCCTTGTGCAGACCTCTGTGTGTGTTACCACATGTCTGCTGTGAACAGTGTGTGACTTGACCAAAATCTCCAGAAATGATCTTGGTTTACCTTAGTGAAGCTGAGATCAGAGTCAGATGTCTGTCCGACCTCTTTGTTGAGCACACAGATATAAAAACCCTCTCTTCTCTTCCAGGATTAATTATTGATCACAAAAAGCTTTTTTCTAACACAGAGAGCATTATGTAATTACTATTACTTCTATATACTTCTTTCCTTCTTCTTAGTCTTGGCTTGTGGACTGTTGCTGTCACAGAGGTTGTCAGGAAGGTGGCTGTCTACAGCTGTCAGCTAAGAGAGACCATTTTAATTACATTTCTTTTCATTTCACATTCAAGTCACAGTTTTAGCCATGCTGAGGTTGGCTTCTCAGCATGTGAACTTGGAGATGGCTTCTGCTGAGCCCAGTGGGGACCCCATCCCTTCTGTGGAAGTCCTTCTTTGTTTCCTTCCCCACTAACACCACTAAGGAGCAGATATTACTACCCTTTTTGATATGCTTGATATTAAAAATTAGCTTTGATTCAATACCTGATATTCCTAAAACTTTCTATTGTACTCTTTACTGCCTGGCATTTGAGGTATTGGAATTTATCTATCTCTGTAAGGTTTTTTTGTTGGCAACATCCAATTTTTAATGAGCGGAAAGTTCAGGAATGTAAACTTCAAGCATCAGACAGTCAGGAATATTAGCCTTTCAAGATCCTCTGCTGTTCTGACTGAATATGCATGACAGTCTCTTGGAAACTTCCTTCAGGTTATTTAATTAATTCAGTGGTTTAATTTTGTGTTGGACATTTACTGACTGGGAGGAGGATTGGACTGGATCTCAAATGTTCAGTGTGCCATGCTTAAAATGTATCATGTATGGGAGCTGATAATTCAGGTGTGACAGAGTCCAGGCGTCAGGAGAAAAGGAGGTGGTGGAAAGCACAGGCTCAGCCATTTCCACATCGTGCCTGGCTCTGTGCTGGCAGTGCTGCTGTGTCCCATCTGCCTACAGCCACACCACTGGTTTATGACTCAGCGCCCTTGGGACTGGAGTTTCCCCACATCTTGTGTTTTGCTTGCATATTGGGCTGGGGGTAGAAGCGCAGGTGCTAATCTCTGTAGTCCAGTGTAAGTCTGGAGTGGTGTTCCCTTTGAAATCAGCACTGTTTCCTCTACATTTGCATCTGTGCAATTGAGATCCAGATCTGGTACAAGGTGATAGGAGCTGTTTTTGCCTTTTTTTGTGGTTTTTTTTGGTAAAGTGCTGCTATTTAGAGAACATATTAGGTTTCACTGATACCTAAATCAACAAAGATGTTTCTCTGAACAGAAATTTCCACTATGGGCTGAAGCTAACACAGTTTTTTTAAGTCAAATATCTCTGAATCATTCTGAGTTTTTTTGTTTACAAGGGATTTTTCTAAAATCATAAGAAATCCCCAGTCACTCTCCAAGAGGCTTTAATAAAGTCACTTTGTAATATGCTGCCAAGCTTCCTCAACCCTTGTACTACCCCACTGCTTCCTAGATCTTAAAAGAAGCTTGAGAGCTCCTGATATTCACTGAAATAGTTACTGGTATAATTTTAAAGTAAGGGCTTTTTTTTACTTGTGTGCTTTGCCTCTCTGTCCTGGTGAACTCTGAACGCCCAGTCTGCCATGCTGGGTGGTGAGGTCTGACAGAGAGGCTGCTCTGCCCTGGCTGGCCTGGCTGCTTTCTGGCCCTGCGTTTAGTGAAGCTATTGCTAATAGCTGGTTAAATGGATAAGATCACTTGGGCGGTCTAATCCCAACAGCCTTATCTTCCTGAGACCGGTGTGCAATTATAACGAAACATGTTCCAATGTGAATGCTTAAGCGCATTATATCTTAAACCACTCAGATGCTTTGCCTTAAGTGGGAATCCTCATGGGGTGAGCATAGAAATGGTGAGTGCATCTCTTGCCCCACTCCCTGAACATCCCCTGTGGGTACGGCAGCCACTTAGCCTGGAGAAGAAGCCAACAGCTTTGAAGATTATGTGCCCTTATCAAGTGAGGTGTATTGACCCTGCCAGGAGGGATGGCCAGCTTGCTTCTCTCCATGCCAGTTTGGACATTCTCTGTACCAAAGCAGCACTCCTAGAGTTTCACCCTGAGGAAGGAGTTATGGTGGTGGGGAAGGATGGCCTGATGGGTGTCCTGAGAGCAAACATGGAGCTGCAGAGCACCACTCACTGTTTTGAACAGGGCTCTTGCCCCTGCAGGGACCACACAGCTGTGGGCTCTGCATCCTTCTCCACCATCAGCATCACTTGACTGCCCAGGATGGTTCACAGCTTGGGCAAAAAGGAGCTAATTAATTCCTTTGCCTGCATAAGTCTAGACAAGAGCAGAAGCATTTTTAGGCATGCTCTGTTTTGTTTTGGTTTGGTGGTGGTTTTGTTTTTTTTACTGAGGAGTGTAAGATGAGGCTGTGTTCTTTGGTATAAAATTAGTGTTAGTTTGCTCTGGCTAAGCAGAGCAGGACATGAATTCCTGCCTGCAGTTAAGTGTGGGAGCCTGGGAGTCGCTCTGTAAGGCTCGTGGTTTCATGCTCCTGCTGCCCCATGTGCCTTTCAGTATTTTAGATTGTGGGGTTTAGGTGTTTGTTCTTTTCATAGAACTTTCTGTGTTCTAGAGTTGTGTTCTGTTTTGGGGTCTTTAACCTTTTTTTTGTCTTTGTTTAATGATTGCATGCCAAACTATAATACAGAAGACTTTAAAGCACTTCACATCTAACCTTCCTGAAAAGCCCCTTCTGGGCTGTAACACCATAAACTAACAGTACAGAAAAAAGGAATCTTAGTCCAAAACCAAGGACCCTAATTAAATGGCAGTGTTCACCATCCCAGTATGGAAGGATGTCATGCTCCTGAACGTTTGTTTAGCTGTGACTTCTAGAGTATATTGTCAAACTTCAGAATAGACTAGAGAATAAACTGTTGGGAAGCTCATTACCAAAATATCTAGAGAATCCAACATTTTTGGCTGCAAACTACTGGTTTCTATTTCTCAAGCTAAAGAGGGATCTCTGGGAGGTCCCTGGCAGTGGCTCGAGCTCTGTGTGTTCATGTGGCCGGAGGACAATGGCACCTGTAGGCTTTAACCATCGGTTTGAACACAGGCTGCAATACTTGCATCAGACAGCAGCTCTCAAGTGTTGTTTCAGCAGATGTAATGAAGGGGAACAGAAGCTAAGCTGGAGGGAAGCAGGACCAGCAGCATCAGCTATAAGGCACAAAGTTCAGCTTCTGAAATTTCCTGTTTCCCTCCTCTCCTGCTTCTGTCCCCTCACCGTGGATCATGGGTGCATAAGTGGCCTTTGTGCTTATTATCCCTCTTAATCTTTCCCAGTGTAGATCTCCTTCCGTGCTAGAAGTGCCTTTCCTTCTTCTTTGAAAAGCAAATAAGGATGAAATAATGGAGAGCCTTTTTTTAAATTATGAAAAGAAAGAAGCTGTGGCTTGTGTGTATGAAAGAAATCACAATGCAGCCTGCCTTGTGCTGTTTATACAACCTGGGTTTAGGTCTAAACACTACCCAAGAAGTGTCAGTGACCATAAATGGGGAGGGCTAATACACAGCTGGTTTTATGGGTAGGTTAAAGCAGAGATCACTGGAGCGAGACTCATAATCCTCAAAGAATTGAATGACTAGCAGCTGCTTAAGGCGTTATTCCTATTCATAATGCCTGTGCAAGTGCACTTGAAACTGGTTACTCTTTTTGGAGGCACGAGGCAGAAAATGCATAAACAACTGAGCCAGGGAGAAAACCAGGGAGCTTGTTCCTACTCTAAGTTCAAATCTGATTGCTGTAAAGCCAAGCAACTTTAATTCATGTCGGGCACCTGCCCCTCATATAAAGCCAGAGTTGGGGGCCACTCAGTCTCTGTCTTCTCAGAGGCCGGGTCAAATTTGTAGGAGAAATGAACACCCAGTCTTCTGGAGACTGAGTGCACGTTCTTCTGAATACTTGACGATTTTCAGTATTTTAATCATCACCAGGCAGGAAGAGCTGTGCTCTGGAGGCACAGAGTCCCTGCAGGGCCAGCTTCAGGTGCAGGTCAGGCTGCTGGGGTGGCAGGGCCTGTCACTGGTGGGGCCCCGGCTTGGTGCGCACTCGGCACACCCCCTCCCATGGATATCTGGGATGGGGAATAGCACTTAGGGGAGGGTCCTGCCTGACTGGGGAGGACATTAGCACGGGCATTGTGTAGGGATGTCCTGGGGCAAACAGAGCATCTCTGCCTGCTCGTGCTGTTGCAGCACTACTGCTGTTCTCCCTGACACTGCAGAAAGGTAGATGCTTTCTTCTAAAGTGTCTTCTTTTAATTGTGGCAGTTTTTTAAGACCATTAAATGTGAAAAGGAGAAAAGCATATTTATGTGAACCCTGGGTTAAAAATAAAGGGGAATGGGATATTTAAGGACGCACAAAAAGCACTGAAGAATTTGAAATTGAAATGGTTCTGTCAGTGTGGAAATGCAGGGGTTTGTGCATGTATCTAGGTAATTTTCATATGGATTTGTGCATGTCTTTCTTGTGCAGTGTTGGTAGTGTCCATACTGCAGAAAACATCCTATAAATTACTTAATCAGTCTGTTTCTTTCCCTGTAATAATGAAATATTTGCATTAGCTTTCCATATGTCTACGTTTCTAACAGAGAAGCTGTGCTGAAGGCAATTTAGCCAAATTAAAAAATAAGTTTTGCTTAAGAATGAGGAGCTGATGAAGGGCTCAACTCTTTTCTTGCTGGGGGTGATGTAAATCATGAGTAAGTTTATTGGAGTTGATTACATTATAGTGGTGCAAGGAAACTCTATAATGAGATGTGAGTCAGGCTCAGAAAGTCCCATGCAGAGATGCCAAATGGCAGCACGGGATCATCAGAAAATCCCACAGAGCAACTTGAAAGTTAATTATTAGGGACATTTTCTCTTCTGGAGCAAAGACTGTTGTTTATTGAAGCAGGTTATGAACCTGCACAAATCCTGCTATGATTATTTGGCCAAGATCACACCACTCCGTGAAAAAAATGTGATTTCTTTCTCCCATTTGTTAGTCTTATGTGATATCCTGTTTTATGCCTTGTGTTTCCCTTGTGTTTTCCATCTGGCAGTTTCCACTCTGTGTATCTTTTCAAATAAGGATGAGGGTGGAGAAGGCAGGGTTTTCCCTGGAGATATGAAGAGAAAGGAGTCCTTTCCGCTAGCGAGTAGATTAAGAGTTTAGCCCATAAGCACCTTCACTGACCACCTTCAGAGTATGTAGCCTATTTGAGGTGCTGTACATGGAAAATGGCTCCCTTGGCTCACGTCTCTATGTCAGTTCCTACGAAAAAGACCAGAAGAGAGCGATACCATCTTATCTGACTTCAGCAATAGCTTCAGCCATCAGCCAGGGAGGATTTCCCATCACAGAACGGAGGGATGTTTCAGTTGAACCTCACTGATGCTATTTCTAATCCTAAACTAATTAATAAGCAAAATTATACCCCAGAGAGACATTCTGGTATGTTCGTTATGAATTCACACTTCCTCATCAGTAAGAAATCATTGTGTTTAAAATTGATAGGAGGAAACTGTTGCAAGGACTGCAGGATGCTTATGTGGTGGAGGTTGTAGGTGTCCTTCAGCTTGTGTATGAGTAATACTAGAAGAGTGGGAAGGACAAAGAAAAGATCATTAAGGGCCAGTGCTGTCTCAAAAAGGAAACAGAAAAAATTGGAGGAGAATCAGATGTGACTGCTGTATGCAAGAGCCTGTTTCAGGGCTTCCTGGGAAAGACTGGACATTCAGGGGTTGGTGAGTGCAGGAAGGATCACTGTCACCGGAATAAATACATGTTGCTCTGAGGATGGAAGCTCTGGTTGCAAGAACATTTCCATGGAAATATTTTGGAATGGGGAAATAAAAGGTTTCGATGGGGGAATAGTGAACAAGTCCAAGATGTTTCACCAGCCAAGATATCTGGAGAGCCAAGGAGGTGGGGACATACACCCCAGGGGGAAGGGAGTACCGTGGTACTGAGACTCAGACTCAAAGTACAGAGGAAAACTGATGGGGAAAGTAATACCTGGTAGACCAAAACCCCCAAAAGGGATGAAACAGAGTTGCACATGGGATACTGCTGTCATGAGCTGCTCTATCTGGTATGCGCTGAAATGTTACTCTGCCCCATTTCTTCCTTTTCAATGTCAACTAATGCATGCCTTTTCCTCCCCACAGCTTCTCTGGGGAATGGGAAGTTTGGGAGTTTTCTTCTTGGCATGATAACTAACATCCTTTGCGGTCCAGAAGGAACCTCCCTGGACCGTGTGAGCAGCTCTGCACATCCAGCCAGATGCGATACTGTGCATGAGCTTCTGGCCCAAGGGAAAGCAGAGTGGGGAGCCAAGCTCTCGGGAACAAGGAGTGGAAACCTGAGTCACCAGACAAGCCTACCCCTGAGCTTTGCTCCTTTTGCTAAATAGTGGGGTCAAGGCCGTTGCAAGCACAGTAATTGTACTCCCAGTGTCTCTACTGTTCAAAGCAGGCTGGAGAAGAGCTGTGAATTAACCATGTGTTAGGGGAGGATGGGTAAGATGGGCTGTTGGAGGTGAGAGCAGCCCTGCCAGCGCATGCGGCCTCCCTGGGCAAGCCCCGCCTGAGCAGCGGGAAGGATCTGGGGGGGATGCTGGGGATGGGACAGGAGCTGGGCTATTGCATGGCTTGTCTGGTGCCAGGTTTACTGCTTGTGCTAGAAGGTAGTATAGCCTTTCAGAAAAATTACACTGGAGGGAAGAGGAACAGTTATTAAAAGTATCATTAATACCTACAAAAAGTTTTCATAAAACTTTGCTTCGAAGAAAATAAAAAGAAATCTCCTTATCATGTGAATGGAGTCACCAAGGAAAGCATTCTCAGGGCTTGGAGCAACTAGTGCCTGCGTTGTGCTGAGTGCAGTGTCCTTGGAGCTTTCTCTGGGAGAGACGAACATTTTTCAGAGGGGTTAAGAAGGTTGCTCTCTGACACGCTGAATGTTTTTCAAGTAAAAAAAGTCACGCAATTCCCATGAACTTGTAAACTAGCCGTTCATAGTTTTGGCATTACCTCTTTAGGAGCAATCTGAGCCATCTCTGGCTGTGGATACTGTAGTCATCACAGAGTGACTTCAGAAATGTGAGTCAGATCATGACACCGGCTTCCTGCTTGCTGAGTAATCAGTCTGATTTGTGGTATGTGCTGCTTTGCTAGCACACCAGGCCCATTCCTGCTTTGCCACGTGTTTTGTCCGGGTTTTTTTATTCCGTTTGTTTCTTGTGTTTATTTATGGGTTGATAGGTTGAGCAGTTGACTTGAGCCAAGCACACCAAAGCATGTTGCATTCCAGGGTGGATTTTATTAACTTTTCTTCCACAATTATTACTAGTGTTGGTGAGAGGCCTGCAGGGGAGGAGGTTGAGAAGCCTCTGCTTTGTGCTTTGGTGCCAGGATATCTGCTTGCTCAGGCTTTACGTGAGCAAGCAGCACTGAGAACCAAGGAGGGAGACAGGGAGGCATGGGTCAGACTCCCTGAATCAGGGAGGTTTAGGGAGATGCTGTTTGAATTGACTCCCTGCCAGTTGAACCCAATACATCATGGATCTGGGCTGAGGCTGACGTTTTAATGGTTTGATTAGTTTAGGAAGAATACTTCTATTGCGTGTCTTCGATTATGTTAAGTACTGTGTGAAGTTGTTATATCAGGATGAGCTTAGATTGCCTTTCTGTATACAGTACAGTCTGTGCTGTCTATCCAGGATCCTACCAGTAAGCTGCTGGAATCCTCTTAAGTAAGGAGCTGTTAAATTAATAAAGCTGTTAATCACATGGAGGGTAAAAAAAGAGATAGAGAGGAGGAGAAAATCTTATGTAGAAATGCCAAATCGTAGCTCGAAGGTTTCCACATGGGATGGTCTTGCAGTGCTGGGTAGAGCAGTTCTTGTGTTAGAGAACTGCTTTTCATATGGTGATTTTTATACAGCCTCATTTTTTTAGATATTCTCTGTGTCAGAGTTTGAGCCTTGCTCTTAATCAAATGTAACACTTAGATTGCACTGTGCTTCTTAAATGTTAATCCCAACAGAACTCCTTTATCCTCAATAAAACCCTGTTACTATTATCCTCTGCGCACAGGCAAGAATTGCAGGCAGGGAGGTGAATTGTTAAAGCCCTTCTGCAGAGTTGCCATCAGTTCCAGTTCAGGACTGACAACCTGTGTTCAGACCATGGGACTGTGCTTTCACTCCAAATACAGTTGTAGGACTATGTAAAAGGTATTTCAGGTGTGTTTAAATATGACAGAATTGACTTAGGTGTTACTGAAGTCTATAGGATTTAAGTGGCTTGCCAGATACTCCAGTACTTTGAAAGTTTTGCTTTGCATCCATTGCTCAACAGAGTTGCATGAAAGAAATGGCACTGAAATGGAGCGTGATAAATAATTTACATAGAAAATAATTGAAAATTTACTTTTTCTGTATGATTGGCTATATGCAGCTGTTAATAGTACAGATAGTGAGCTGGGTTTGATTGCTCTTTTTTTACCAAACATGGCTGTAACAGAGTGCAGCTGGGGTAGACGTGGATTTATGTGTGTCTGATTGTTCATGTGTTGAAATAAACAGGGTCCTTGTCAGACTGATGTCAGCGTGGTTTTAGTCTTTGCTGCTGTTTTTCAGGGAGGAAGTGATTGCTATTGCTCAGCCTTTTAGCACAGGATGCCCCGCCTCAACTGCATATTTTAACTGAAATCACAGAATCAGAATTGGGTTGGAAGGGACCTTTAAAGGTCATCTGGTTCCAGCTGCCCTGCAAATGAGCAGAGACATCTTCAACTAGATCAGGTTGCTCAGAGCCCTGTTCAGTCTGACTCTGAACATTTCCAAGAGCTTGTTCATGTCTTGGTCTGGAAAGTTCTTATATGTCAGATATCCACTATGACGTGCTGGCAAATGGAAGCAATTAAAAAATTAAAAAAAAAACCAAAACAAAAAAAAAAACCAACCAAACAAAAAAACCCCACAACCCCAGAATTTAAAAAAATGCACCTTTATGGAGGGTCGAGGGCTGCAAGCAGAGCAGCAATGCTGACCCATGTGCAAGGGGCCAGGTCCATACAGAGATAAGTGGTATGTGTCACCAGGAAACCTACAGGCAATCTTAAGCCATAATCTGCCAGTGTTTTTGCATTTCTCTTTGAAGCTGGGGAACTGTGTTCCTCTAACGTGACCTTTGTATCCTCCTTTGGATCTTATTGTATGGACTGGAGGCCAGCATGTCATTAACAAAGGGGCAGAAAAGCAGCTCCGTCTGGGCTTTTTTTGTTGTTTTAAGACCTTTTCTGTTACAAACAGGCATGCCAGCACTTTGCCTGGACAGTCAGGGAGGGAAAGGGAAGTGGCAGTGCTGGCACACCACTGCTGCCCCCTGGCAGCTGTGCCCCAGCCCCAGCCACGCTGCTCACCACGGATGTGCCTGGCTCTGCCAGCTTGCCCTTGCCTAGTCTTGTGCCACCAAACTGCTTCTAACTGGTGTAGCTGAACGTCCACATCCACTCATCTGGACTGATGGGCTTCAGCTTTTGTCCTGTGAACAGCTGGCAAAGGCACCTGATACCAATAGCTGATGTTTTTTGGCAGGAAGGGCAGGGCATTTGGCCTCATCTCCACTGAATCCCAGCTCTTGGCTTTCTTTCAGAGGGAGGCACTCAGAGCAGATCCAGTTGACTGAGAAAATCTCTTTTTCAGATGATGAGCTGTGTCAGACGTGTAAGGCTTTCAAGGAATGGCAACTCCCAAGCCTAACTTTAGCACTTTGGCTCGAACTGCTGTGGTATGAGATGCAGCAGGATTAGAAAGGTCAGGCAACAGAAGCACCTCCCTGGCAAGCTCAGGGCTTGACAGTGACCCAGAGCTGCTGCCAGCTGTTGCCTGCTGGATGGCTCCAGGACATTCTGGGCTGTCTTGCTCCATTGCCGCCATTGGGGCTGGCAAATCTGATGTCAGCCTCTCAGTGTTTCACGGACAGCCATGGCCAGATACCACATGTGCTCTTACAGACGAGAGCTCCATCAACATTAAGACCATGAAGCCACATGATGGAGGTGCTGAGTCTGATGAGTGTGTCCTGCCATCCCTTGAGCACAGCTGACCAGTGCAGTCCCCCCCGCACAGGTGCTGAGCACCTGCTGAACAGCCCTGTTCTGTGCTCCTCAGAATCCTCCTCCAGACTTTGCATTTCCCAGCAGGAGGGCACTAAGAGCACCTCATCTCCGTCTGATATTTGGCATGCATTGTATCCAAGCCAAAAGTAATCCAAAGAAGCCACCACCAGACCAAGAGACCTGTGTTATCTCCTGCAGCTAAAGTCAACCAAAAAGCCTTGGAGGGCCCTTCGAGTACTCTGAGTTGAGAGAGACACTTTTGCATCTTGGGAAGAGCAAGTGATGTTGACTTCAGACCCAGGCAGAAGCAATATCTTTAATCTTATGTTGTACTGGATTCTTAATCTTCCTTACATTGCTGTATCTCATTTGCACATATTTTCCTGTGTACGTAGAGATAGGGGCTTTTTTCAAATATTAATCAGCCTGACTGATGGTGGAGATTTGTGCATCTGACAACATGACATCAGTTCTGTTCGAGCCCAGTTGTTTGCAGGTCATTACAGAGCACCTCCTTGAAACAAGTGTTTCACAAGCAAGTTTGGGGCTTTTAGGTGTTAGTTTTCCAGCTTGTATTTACTTCAAGAAAAGTAAGAAGGACATAATTCTTTGGCACATTAATACCCTTATGTTGCCATGTCAAATACTGTTAGAAGTTTGTTGAGATCTTGAAATCCAATTTGTATCAGATTGCCCAGTGCTGTTAAGATTACCATGGACATAACTGGAAGTGTGTCTTGCTTTCTCTCCTTCCCTCCGTCCATCCTTCCCTCCCTTACCTGGTGTGTTACCTAGAGAGAGAAACTTAAGAGCACGTAAAACAGTGCTGTATGGATCATGGTGTAGGACCAGTGATAAATGGCACCCTGTGCTGCTGTTGGGAGATGCAGGGTGTGGAGCTGCAGTTCTATTTCTGCCAGCATGTAGGAAATCCACCTCTGGTTACAGAGCAAGGCAGGCAGAATTGGGGTTTGTTTCTTGCTTGTTGAGATCTACCCTTTTTATCGCCCACTTTTCTTCTTTTTTTTTTTTTTTTTTTTTTTTTTTTTTTTTTTTTCTTATCCCAAAGCAGGCAGTGAAGCTGCTTTCTCCTGCCAGTGGGGTAGGCTAGGCTGCAGCAGAGCCAGGATAGGGCAGTGGTCGGGGCAGGGCCATGTGCTGTGGTGCAGAGCTGCCTCTGGAGTCCTGCTGGTGTGGGACTGGTGCCCAGGACAGTGAGACAAGAGGTGTGCAGCTTTCATCTGCTTGTGAAGCATCCCCAGTTTAGCCAACAGCTCTGTAGCAGCTTGTCATTTGGGAGGCATAGAAATGCTCTTAAAATGACCTTTTTGGTTTCCTTTTCTCCTCCCAGCCCTTTTTCTATGAAAGCTATTACATTCTGGCTGCTGTCAATTTAAGAGTTTGTTAAACCACTCCAGACGTATTTGTAGAATATCTGTTCTGAGTGTAATCTACACTGTGCTCCCTGGACCCTTCCTCTCTGTCACAGAAAAATAAGCTTAATAGAGTTAAATGCAAAAATACAATTTCCACTGAACTATGAGAATTGACTGCATAAGCCTCCTATGTAAACAGAAAGCACCAATTTGTGCAGCTCTGCAGTTAAATACTGGAGATTAATTTTTTACAAATGTCAAATGTCTGTATTTAAATTTAATATACATGTTAAGCCTTTTCCCTTTTTCCTCAGCCTTTCATTTATAACAGGCATGGAGTCAGTTAGAATTACTTCTTTCCAAAAAACAAAGGGGTCTGATTTCTGAACCTCATACTAGGCATGGAAAAGGTTGCTTCCCTAAACAGGATTTACCCACTCATTCTCCACAGCCGCTGTGGGCCAGGGACTGTGTCCCAGGCTGCACAGAGATGTGTTCAGCTGAGGCCAGCAGCTGCCCCATGCTGCCCTTGCACTGCTGCCTGGACCTTGCCAGTGGGGCTTGTCAGCAGCACCTCTTCCTCCCCACTCATTTTCATAGTACTTCATCTCTTCACATTATTTTGGGAATGATGGGTGGAAGAAGGAGAACCTCTCCGCCATCTCTCTTCACAGTGTCTCCTCACATCCATGCACGTTTTAAAAGCGCAATGAATATGTGTTCTGGCCCAGATTCTGTTGCTGGGGTCTCTGCATGGGGGACTTTCAATTGTTTGAAGTGCTGGCACATCTGTCAGGTGATGTAGGTTGTCTGTTGGCGGGGTCTCTGGGTGTGTCTTGCTGGGGACCAGGCGTTGGGAGGGGAGCAGTTTCCCCATCTATCTCGTCAGCCTCTGCAGCAGCTGTGCTCCCGCCCCACATACACACACAGCCTCTCCATTGCCTGGTTCTGGGCTTGCTTGTGTAGCACATTGCTTCCAGAATGAAATTACTCTTTCTCATGGGGAAAATAAGTCTCCTCGGCTTTATAGGCAAGTTAGTCTCAAGGTGTTTGAGGAGGACTTACAGGGCAGTAGCCGTATGGATGACATTGGAGGCAAATATGAACACCAGTGCCTGAGTATTTTTTAGTTTTCTGTTGTGTGCCACGCATTTGTTTAACTAACTTATTCCCTTAATTAAAGTAACAGTAAGAAATAAAACATAAAAAACTGTGCAGCATCATGCTTTATTAGTAATCTCAGGAATGTTTCTACCACTCTATCTTTTAACCTGTACTTATTTTTTAAAGAATATTGAAGAGGATGCGTCTTTTGTTATTTTCTCTTATCATGTTTGCTGTTACCTTTCTGCTCTTCCTTATATATTTGAATAATTCCCTTGAAGCTACCTGATTGGTGTGCACAGATATTTGTGTGTATAACCATCTGCAGATCGAGTAATCAGTGGGAATTAATGCTGAAATTCTTGTTGATGTAGTTCAGGAAAAAGAAGGCAGAATAGGAATAACCCTTTCAGAAAAGCCATGAAATGTAAAAAAGGCCTGTGTTGCAGCATCTGAATAACAGAGCTGTACAGAAGAGGAATGACAGTGACATTGAACCCATCAGTAAACACTTCACAGCTTTCCTTTGGCGTTGCAAACCCTTTGAGCTCTGTTCTTCTGGTTGATGTGATGCTGGCTGGACCCCATGATGTGTTTTACAGCCTTATAATTCTCTTCCCCAGCTTATATTCTCTGTATACATTGGTGCTGTGTGACCCTGCTGCCTGGCCTGCTGAAGACAAACACTCAACCAAACTCAAATCTGTTGCCTGTGTCCTGTCTGTGTAGCACTTAATCTTGGGAATGACTGCCTCTTAATTTTTCTTGTTGCTTGTATTGCTGTACCTCAGGGCAACTGAGCCTGTCCATAGATGCAGTGATGCTTTATCTGCGTGAATTAACAACCTGAATAAAAGGTAGTGTCTCAGCAGCTCTCATTATTTATTTATCTTTATGTTGGTCTTATAGAACAAATAAAAGTGCACTGGGCAGTGTGAGATATGGAACAGCTGAGGAGCCCAGTTTGGCTTTCTCCAGCTGGTATCCAGGGTGGCTTCAAAGATTTGTGTCCTCTTTAACATGTGCACGCGTAAGCCTTGGAGTGGGGATGGAGGCAGGGGCTGCATCAGTGGGTACTGAGGCAGTCCCCAGCTAAGCTCTCTGGCAGAGCTGACTGCAGGTGTCTGCAGATTTTGTGCCTCATGTAGTGGAAGATCACTCAGGGAGGTGCCAGTGCTGGTTGTGTCTGAGTATATGCAGCTTTGGTTAGCTACCAGTTACACCTTGGCTGCTCATCTCCAAGCACAAGTGTACTACTGAGCACAGCAACTTTGTGCACCATCGACTTTTAAGGCAGTACGGTCACAAATAGGGGCATGCAATTTTTACTAGGTCATGAGAGGTGGTTATTGTATTGTTGCTGAGTTATAACATCTTCATACAAGATGCTTGTGGCAGTGGAGATTCAATTTAGGGGTGACTGATTTACGAGATTACACCAGTGATATATGCATCAGTCTGTGCACAGGCTGCTCAAAATGGATGCATGGGGAGTACTTATCTGGGTATAAATGTACTATATATTATAAATACATAATGCTTATGTAGACCAGTTTATGCCTTCCAGTAGTATGTGGAAGGAGCAGAGAATAGAGAGATACCTGCCTCCACTCAAACATGGAGCATGGTACTGGAGGTGCCAATATCTCAAGGATCAGAAGGGGCTTCTTATGTGCATTCATTATACATAAATCTCATATGTGTGTGCAAAGATATATATGTAAATGAGTACTGGAAGATTGAGTTTTGTATTCTGTGTATGTAAATGCCTACTCATGCACTTGGAAGTATAGTGCTGGCTGTAGGTTGCAAGTATAGCAAAAGCATATGGCTTAAAAAATAACTTCAGCTCTGTGCTGTGAAATGGAAGAGAAATGCAGTGTAATGTGCGGAGCTGCAGTCACTACTTTTACCTCTGGGATTTTGACACATCCATTAACAAGGAGACCTTGGTGGTGCAGTTGTTCTCAATCACTGTCAGTCTCATGGAAAATTCAGAGGAAAAAAATCCACAAACTGGTGATATTGTTTAAGCGATAGCGCTGAAAGTCATTCATTTAATTTGAGTTATATATGACCATATAAATAAAATATAAGTGTATATGTGTACATAGTATTCTCATATGTATGATTAAATGTTTGTATGGTACTTTCCATTCCAAAAGGTAAGGTTGTGTAACAACCTTAAAATTAGGGAAAAAATTTAACTTGTATGCAGATGTGTTTTATTTTTTTTTGCTCATTAGTAAAATGACATGATTGCTAAGAAACAGGTTATCCACCCAACAATGTGTAGAAAGGCATCAGTTAACTTAGAAAACCAAAGTGGAGTGTAACGCAGTATCCAGCTTAACTGGTGACTTGGAGACTGAGTAAGCATTATACCCAGAGTGGGGCTGGAGGTGACTGGGGTCAGTGACTTGCTTTTAGATGGAAAAGGATTTTACTGGCTGCAAGATTATCTGGGAACCTGAGTGTGTGTAGTGGTATACGCGTAAGGAAAACTCAATAATAGATATGCAAAAATAATAAAAGAGATTGAAATAAGTAAGATAGAGATAAGTCTCTGCCTCAAAATCCAGATGTGGATTTCACAGAAGATACTTTTTTAATGAAAAATTTTGGGAAATACTTTCCCTTTCTCCTTCCAGCTGGCTCTTGCTTGCCCCATCTCTAATATAAGCCACATAAGAGAAATGCCAGTCATAATCTAATATTGCACTTGGTGACTATGAAGTATTAAGAAACAATGGGGAAATGAGAAAAAGAGACTGTAGGAGAACAGTCTCCAGACCTGGCCTCATTTTCATTGGTTTATCCGTTCTGGGAAAGAGGATATACAGTATTTTCAGTAATGTTTTCCACAGTTATTCATTTGCAGCTTTGTTTTTAACCTGGTTCTCAGTCTCTGATATTTTTCTTTCTTCTTATTTGTGATGTGAGTCTGATACCCACCATCATCGCCAATAACCTGAGAACAAATTACTTTCATAAACTGGGTAAGTTAAACCTCTGACTGTCCATAGCCTCCACTGCCATTAATGGCTTTTTTGTTCATGGCCCCAGACACCGGTCTTAAAAAACCCTTGTGCCTAGACATGACTCAGAGGATAGATGTTCAAGCATGAATGACAAATTAGTTTATCTCAAATATATGAAAAAGAAATGAGGTGTGACAATGTCAAAGTTAGATAGGCTTCTGAAAAGCCAGCATGACCTTGTGCAATGTGTGTGCCGAGTTGCTAAATTTAACTGGGTACAGTCTTGTTAAGAGAGTGCTAATGCTCCTTTTCCAGGAGGAAAATGGGCCTTTTTGGTTCCCTAGGCACCTGACCTCTTTTGGTGCACATATTGAATAGCTTGCACATCCTGACCTGCTTCTTTTTACAACCCTTCCAGCTGAGCCCAAGGAAATACTGCCAGGAGCAGGGGAGGGAGGAGACCAAAGCATGGACCAAGTAGGAGAGGGACCCACATCTCTTCACTGCTTTATACAGCAGGTCACATAGAAGTATAGGAGAGTTTTTTGACCCAGAGTGTTTTACCTGCAGAGCCTTAAAGGCTGTTCTGTTACCTTGCTGGAAATGGGATCCATGCTAAGGCCAACAGGAGATGCAGAGGGGTAGGAGAGAGCTCATGGGTTTGCTTTTCACAGCTCCTTCTTGGAGTTGCAGGTGTTGCCGTGCCCAGCAGGAGCATGCCATGCCTGGCACGCAGCATTTATTTCCGGAGCCATGGAGGCGATCTTGGGTGGGATGACACCTGTAGCTTCAGGTGTTTTCCTGTCTGTTCACTGTCAGGGTGGCCAAATGTCCTCCCCATCAGTTGTGCAGCAGTACTAGGCTGGCTAATCCCAACTGCGTCCTCTTGGCCACCTCAGTGGTATAACCCAGTGGTATATGCCCAGCACAGCCAGCTTGGCAGCTTGGAACTGCAGGGCTGTCTGGTTCAAAGACTTTTCCTATTCCCCTAGTGTACAGTGTGGCCTCACTTGGGTTTTCTCTAGAAACTCAATTGCCCTACATATTTCTGGAGGCACGTCACCTTTGCTCTGTCAGCTGGGGCCATGCAGGCTGTTGACAGCAGTGGAAAGATGACTTCATGCGTCTTGCAGTCTGTGCTCCCGTCTCTGCTTTCCAGGCTGGGCAGCATTTAAGGTTTCTCTTTCTGTTGGTTTTGGTTTGTTTTTTTGTTTTGTTTTGGTTTTTTTTTTACAGGAGGAGTTATCCTGGCTTACGCTGCATTTATGATTCACTGTAATCATTAGGTCCTTTTCTGAAAGGCTGTAATCTAATTAGTCGCTCCCCACCCTGCATGAAGTATATTAATAACAATAGGAACAGTTCATTTCAGAAAATCCTTTGTAAACTGTGCATGTGGCACATATGCACGGCAAAGTAGAAACCTTGCAGAGTAAAAATCTTAAAGAGCTTTACCAAAAATAATGCGTACCCTTGTTTCCATTTTATGGATATGGAAACAAACTCATGGAGTTAGTAACCTGACAGGTTTTTCACCACCCCAAAGGGAACTGAATGGGCTGAGCTGGAAAGGAGTGTAGTGATCTGGAGCTCCTGCCCTGTCCTGTGCCTACCCTGCCAGCAGGAAATGTGTGCAGTGTTCTGCTTATCTCTTATCTGACCCACTTCTTCATGTTATTTCCCTCTTAATTCTTGTCTTTCAAGTACTGTGGTGTGATGGAATGGGGATTCTCATCACTACATGCACCAGAAAGATAAATGTTGTGTCCCAGTATTTTGTAAGCTGGCCCACCGGAATTTTTGCTTTGGAGAGTCAGCTCTTTTGAAAAGTCCCTGTCGTGACAGCGCACATTGGGTACAAATCATCAAAATAGGAAGATAGGTGGTTTGCAGCTAGTTTGCTGGCTAGAGGTGTTTGGACTGTGAATCACTCACCATCACTCTGCTTTGCATACAAAATATCTTGTATCAAATTACATCTGTGCATTTTTGTCCTCTTTTTCTATGCCTCCAAGGTCTGACAGTAACAATTACTCTGCTTTCATAAACCTGCTGGACAGCAGTGCTTGGTCACATCTTCTATTTATTCACCTTGTTTAGGCTTGCAGTGATAATTGTTTTTTTCTCTGAAGCATATGATATAACCCATGAGGCCAATGTGAGGTTGCCATGAGCCATGCAACGCAGCAATCACTGGCAAATGCTGATTACCTTTGTGCTCAGATGATTTGAGAGGATGTTGCATGAAGGTGTAAATAGATAATTTTCTTTTCGCTTCTGTTAGCAATGCAACCAAAGGGATTCCCCCTCATTTAGCATTATTCCAATTCAATTTGCAGCAGCCTTGTCAGCCAAGAAATACCCTGGTGAGCTTCTGGTCAAGAGTGGTTTCCTAAGTGCCACTAGAAAAGCAGCCAGCCCTCCCAGGGAAAATGAGTCCTCTTTTTTGTCCATGTTTGTTGCTAGTAGCAGGCTTTAGCATTTAGACTGCCTTGTCACATTTCAAAGGCATAAAAAAAAGTATAAAATAATTTGTCTGCTTTCTTTTACACTTATTTACAGAAAATCAAAATTAATAGTTCTCTTTGAACTGAGGGGGATCCTTTTCACTTTGCCATTTCCTTCTCCTTTTTCTTCATGTTAAAGCAGGACTCCTGGGTCCTGCAATGAAAAAAAGTAGCAGCCTTGTTGCTAAAACTTAGAAGTTTTGAGAATGAGGTGGAAGTCTCTCAAGGAGATTTCTGTTTTCTTTCCAAGAACAGTTACAGTTCTTCCTAAACGGATTATCTTCTTCAGCAGGACAGCCCTGCTGAGCGTGAGGGAGTATTTTCTTTTTTTACAGGGATTTAAGGGACTTTTTAAAAACTAGTTCTTTAATTAAATATGGGGAAAGATTGTAAACTGAAGCATTTATGTGGATGGTTATGGTGGCACTGTGGGCTTTATTTTCACAGATTAGACAAAATTCTTCTTTTAGTTTTACCTTCCTTGTTTTTCTGCTGGATTGGTGGCCTTCTGGGAGGGGACTGCTGGCTAAGCAGAATGGTGGCCGTGGATGTCACAGACTCCTCTCCCAAAAAGTCTGCTGCTGTTGGAGCTGGTCCCACGTTGTAGGATGGATCTGGGCATTTCATTCCCTGTATCTCTGTGCTAGTTGGGTGTTAGAGGGACAGAGCATCAGCAAAGGGATGACCCAAGCTGGGCAAGTGTGAGGCTGGTCTTTAACTCCAAGTGCACAGTTGAGTTATTGGGATACTTCTTCCCAGTTTTGCTCTGTATCAGGATCCAGCTGGAGAAAACTCAGTGCTTTGACTAATTGCTGTTACTTGGTTCCAGTACTTCCCCATCAGGTATTTTAATTAAATAAGTTCTAGTTCCATCTTAGCATAAATGCAGACTTCACACCAATTCCCATAATTTTGGCTTAGTCTGTAGCCTCCACCAAGAGCCAGCACACTGCCACGTTGGAAATTTTAGGCTCACACAGGATGACTGCTGCTTTGAAAAGGAGATAAATATCTTTTTACTGCCTCGTAAACAGATAAAAAAGCAGAAGGACCAAGGTCCTGCATTTGTGGAGATTCAAGTCTGAGCAGGAGCTGGGTCTGGGAAGGAAAGCCAGAGTGTTCTTGCAGGGATGAAGGGAAGGTGCGACTGGAGAGCCCGTCTTGGGCCAGGAGCTGTGGCTGCACTTTTGAATCATAGCCAAACTGTGCCCTGCAGTGGGGACATCTTCTCACCTTCCCTCCCCCTTGCTTGGCTTGGGGGCTGCCACCATGGACAGCCCAGTGGTAGCAGAGTACATCTGGTAGGAGAGAGTTTGTGGGTCATGATTCATCTGGAGGGCGAATTAAAAAGTGCCTTATTTTTAGAAACAAATGCCCTCACAAGGCTAATTCTTCATGCGTTTGTAGTGAAACAATTCACTTCAGGTATGTTTTAGTTTTCCTGTTCAACTTTCAGCTTTAAACCAGGTCTTCCTCATTTTAATCACTCGTGTATGGCTGCCATCTCCTCCAAGCTGGTTGCTGGATGTGGGCAGGCATCCTCCAGCTGTGACTGCCCCTGAAGCCCGTGGGTCAGGTACTGATGCAGGTGTGTGGGGTGACCTCCCTGGGCTTGGGGTGGCCAGCAGGACTGCCATGACCTGCAAATGCACCTGGCATTCATCACCACCTTTGTCGAGGGAAGCACTCATGGTGCGGGAATTACCAGTCCCATTACCACTCCAGTGCCAGGGAAGTGAAGCTTTTGCATTACAAGACCATGGTAAATCACAGGGAGCGATGACAGCTTCGTTAGCATGGGCAAAGTTACTGTAATTTACGTATAAATAACTCCTTTGTGTCAAGATAATTCAGCTACCTTAAAATGCCTTCTCGAATTCTGTAGAGATACCTGTGATTTACACACCATAGTTCTTGGCATTTTCCTAATTACATGTAGACATTTTCAGGGATTTTTTCGGTGTTCATGCTTGCAGGTCAGCCCTTAGCTGTAAACTTTCTCCAGGAGGTCCTGGAGGACATGGGGCAGGTTGGCTTCTTCCTCCTCTGCTTTCCTGGCTGGGCTGGGACAGTGGCGCAAGGGTGTCCATTGGCAGTGGGGCTTTGCTCAGCAAGTTCACACAGTATCCCAAGGCTACTGGCCAAAGACTGCCCGAGGGGCAGGCACTAGGCAAAGCATGTGATGCCTCCTGCAATGACAGGCCGTGTCATTGGTTTCCATCAGTTCTCAAAAGGTTTTTTGGGAAGAATTTTTGCTTACAATTAAGCATGGCTTTACAAATGGGGAATGTTTCACCGCTTCCCTTTGGTCATATTGTTTGCTTGCCGAGGAGCAGTACAGCTGTCAGGTTCAATTCTGTGCCTACGTGAACTTGTTTAGATTTGCCTGCCTCCTGGTGGCTAATGCCAAGTGTCTGAAGGCACTGTTTCCTGTTTAACTGTGTGGGAGAAGGTGTTTTTTTAATAAAAGGTTTGAAAGGGCTTGGCATTACTGGGCCTACAAATCATCGGAGCATTTCAGCAGCCTTAATTGTTTTCCAGCACAACTGTGTTTTCAACTCATTATTGGCACATTCAATAGCATCTGTATTTTTTGTGTTAGGAGTGTCGTGCTGTGCAACCTTTTACCGACTGTAGTCTTTAGCCAGGTGAAACGCTCCATCTGGTCTTTGGGGTACAGCTTGAGCTCCTCATGTGTGCTCCTCTGGACAGGAAACCCACAACGCTGCTGCGCCAGGTCGGTGGACCTGCGGCGCTGGTGTTTCTTCCACGTACTTTGCAGAGAAGTAAGTCTCAGCCTTTTGGGGTAGACCAGGTATGAAGGGGGCTGGATCACAGGCTCCTCTCTGCACTTCTAGTTCACTTTCCCTGCTATGCAGATTTTGTCCTGGCACCCTACATAAGGACCACTGGAATTAGACTTGAAAGCCATAACATGAGTGTGCATTACAGTAGCTTCTGGTGTGGTTGATGATTTTACCTTTGTTACAGAAATTTCCATTCCACAGAAGAGCCAAGTAGGAAAACAGCTTTTGAATCATGGGGCTTTCAGTTGGAGAACAGTTTAATGGAAGTGCTGCATTCCTCCAGAAATTCATCACATGTTGCAAACAGCAGTCAAGTTGCATCATAGCCCAGTAAGGTGCAGGCAGGCTCCTCCACCCACTATAATGACAGGAAAAAGACAGGTGGTTCAGGTACTGTATGTGGACACTGAAGGGGTAGAGAGAGGAGTCACACACTAGTAAGAATAACTAAAAGAGCTGAGACAGCAGCCCCAGCTTGTCTGATGCCTTTGTTTGGTGGACAAAAGGCATGTTTTTCATTTCCATTAAGCTTAATATGATTGAATTAACAAGAATTGAAATGCCCCCTTCATCACTGCTGAGACACGCTCGCATCTGTGGCTGCTGTCATAATGTTGGAGTGTGTTGAGGACCACTGGCAGCATGTCCTTCATCACACCATCCGAGTGTGAGCTTGAGGATGTGCTCTGCCGTACCTGACAGAGGAGGTGTGAGAATTTGGTAATAGTTGTACCATGCAACCAGTATTTGAGCTGTTTTTTCAGTTTGCCTCCATCCAGCTCAGAGCACAGCAGGAGCAAGGGGAAAAAAAAATCAAGCGATGATGAGCTGCATGCAGGCTGGGCTGGAGGAGAAGCACCCTACCAGTCTCTTTGGGGAAAAAACAAATGGGGCCTTAGACATTGAACAGTTTTGGAAGCTTCACCTTTGGGTTTTTTTATGGAAGGGGGAAACGCAGGCCTTGAAGCTCCAGGGGTAGAGCAGGATATTTTATTGAGCACCATCTTCAGATGAGGAGGGCTGTTAGAGAGAGGGACTTCAGGGTATGGGCCTAAGTATTTTGTGGTGTCTTTTCATGGCAGAGTAGTAGTATTACCTTGCGCTGCTGTATCTACAAACCCAGCCTTTCTGCAGTCTTCTTTTCCAATAGGGGACTTTTGCCTTAAATACAGAACCTGATAAAAATAATGATTAATCTGCTGTTCTTATGCCTCAAAGCAGTTGTTCACCGAATAGTTTAATGTCTGGACCTTTAAAATAGAAGGAATTACTTAGGCACTTTATAGGTTTTTTAACTTTAGCCTCAGAGATGGCGAGCAGGGGATTCAACCTGAAGAGAAAAACACATGTGCACTAAGGGAATTGTGGGTTGGCGTTTCTTTCCAAGCTCTGCTTGGCTTTTGCAGGCTCCAGCCCCATAGTCCCCTGGCCATGCTTCCTGCTGCAGGAGGACTGCAGGGCTTGGGGAGAGTGAAGGTTGTGGTGTCCTTCAGAAAATCCAGCTTTCCAAAGGTTTGAAATAAAGATTTTGCAACTGAGCTGCAGAGTTTTTAAGGGGAATTCTTTGGGGATGGAAACAAATAGCTCGTCATACCATTTCACAGGATTTAGCAAAAGGTATTGCTTCAGCAAGGGATAGTGTGGGTATTTGGGTTTTTTTTTAGTAATGGCATGGGGGATTTCTGTTTTCCTTTTGTCTCATAGTGAGTAGAGTGTGTACAACTGACTTCTGAATGGAATAGATTCCTTTTAGAAACTGGAACTGATGTTAAACTGTGATTTGACCCACTGATGAATTAATGAAACACTGAAGCACTACAGATTTTAAATAACTCTCCCAGTCCCACAGGAAATTCAGAGCAGACCCAGGACCAGAGCCCATGTCTGTTGCTGTGGGAGCAGACTTCCCCAGAGACTGATTAGGGTGTGAAATCCCTGGCAGTTCCTTCTCACTCACCATCTATCTGGGAGAAGCTGCAACTGAAGTGAGCCTTCCTGCAGGGAGTCTGAATATTTTGGTTAATCACTTTTTCTCCCACGGTCCATTTTTCCATGCCATTTCAATTTTTTTTAATTGCTTGAATTTCTAATGAGCTAAAAATACGAAGGGTGTGTGTGCCTAGATGCTGCCGTAGGTCTCAGCGTACCTTCTCTGGAAATGATGGAGCAAATTCAAAAATGTGGTGCCAAGAGGATCATTTGAAAGGGAATGAATTTGCAGTCAGCTGTAGCATTGCCATGGTAAACAGGCATGATTGTAGGGGTTTAAATCCTCAAAGGGTCTTGCAGAGCTCTAGAGATACAGAGGAAAAATGAGTTTAAAATTGCAAGCTCACTGCCACGTTGGGGGAAGGCTGCTGCAGCAAGGCATTGTTTAAGGGCTCTGTTTTCGCATGCTTCTGAAAATGTGCTCTTGGAAACAGGGATTTGTGCCTAAATGGGAATCCAGACAGACAAAACACTTCATTTATTTATGTAAATGTCTGTATAAAAATGCAAATGCGGTACCTATGGCTATTGCCTCCATATTGGGCTACAGTATAGCATATAAAAGGCATACTGATGAGTTTTCAGTGAATTTTCTGAAAATGCTTGAACAGTTATGGGCTCTGATGTATAAAGTTACCTTTTAAAGTTATTTAAAGAACTAGATATTTGGTTTTGCATCCCAATGGCTCAGCTCCCCACTTTGAAAATACTTCCAATTTAAAAGAAATCTGAATCTAGAAATCAGCTTTAATTCTGCTGCTGGTTAACTTCACTCTGGGGTATATTTCCTAGATAGTTCCAACCTCAGCTTATGCATTTATTTACTTAATTCAGAGTTTTGTAATTTTTTTGAAAAGCATGCTTTGATCTTCAGGCAGATGCAATGCAGCTGAATCCAAAACACAGTAATTGAACAGGATGGCTGAGGACTGGAACTGCCTGTACCTGGCAAAACCAGCAGTAGATAGTAACACCGAGCTTGCTGAAGAGTCCATTTAAAAATGGTGATTAATTTCAATTTTTAAACTGTCCTTAATTTGATATTATGTCTTGCCATGTTGCAAGTATCCTTTGACAGTCTCCTGTTAAGAATTTCAAATAAAAATGTTTTGGCTGACACTTAAATAAAATACCAGCTGATTTGGAAAGATATGGATAATGTTGGTGAGTTGTGCATAACCTGTGCCAGCACTAATGCTCTCCTGCCAGTCTTCATCTGTTTCTATGAGGAAGAGTTAAAATACTGTGGTGCCTGTGCTGCCATTCTCCCAGCACTGCTTTTGACAAGAACAAGGAGCTTTTTCTGTGGGTAAGGCAGACACTGTCTGAGCTGTCTTCCCAGGAGAACAAGAAATAAAAAACGAGAAGAAGAAATGAAAAAAGAGGAAACTCTGGCATGTGAACGTGCACATGGGGACAGACACACACCTCCCCTCAAGTCGTCCTGGGGAAAGCAGCATTCCTTATCTGCAGCATATCGTAGGGAAAGTATACACAGCAATGTACCCGTAGGCACTGTATGTTCTTTTCTCAGTCACATCTGGAGATTTCCAGCTGACTTCCCAAGATGTGGGGATGATCTAGAGGGGTTTAAGGTTTCCATGCTGGGAGTCTGTTTTGCAGTAAAGAAGAAAATTATCAAGTTTGGTCACTCCTGGTGCTCTATATTTCAAAGTGCACCTGCCCTACAAGGTTCATTTCCACAGTGTTAGCTCCTTCTAATCTTCAGTTTGAGACCCTGAGCTCTGGTGGATCAGACATAATAGAGTTATATTTAAATGTATGAATCTGCAATACCTACTCTCACTTTCTTCTCTCTTTGCTTGCTTTTCTGGTGATTTTCCTGCCTGTCTTCCCTGGTGCTTTCTCCTTCTCCACCTATTAAAAATAAAACCAGCCTGGCTGAAATGGATGGTGTTTGTTGCTGCAGGCTCAGATTTCATGAGCCTTGTCAGACAACAAAGTGAGCAATGCACTGGATCGCCTTTATCCAGCCTGAGAAACTGCTGTTGATCAAATCTGCCGTGTCCTGGTTGAAGAAGCTTTCATGGAGCAGGAGTGATCAGCTATCTCCATGACAGCCTTGTCGCAGGGTGCCTATTGCCTCCCTTGGCTCTCTGCTTAGCCAAGCCAAGCTGCTTGGAGGTGCCTAATGAGGGACAAGCCAGGATTCTTTGTGCTCTAATTAATAAAAAATTAACCTCTGGTCGCTGGCTGTTTCCAGCACTCCCAGCGCTACTTGTTTGCAGGGAGGCAGCTATTATTTTCTGTCTCATTCTTTCAGACAGGCACAAGTAAGAGACAAGGGAATCACCCTTTGCCAAGGGCTTTTCCAGAGTTTTTTTAGAAAGCATCATATGTCCGTGCATGTAAGTTTTTAAGTCATTCTGGGATTGAGTGTTCAAGTAATGAGCTGTATTTGTCTTTTGAGCTGCCTGGATCCCACTGCAGCCCTTCAGCAGCAGTACTTAGGGGTTTCTGCCCTGTATTACTAAAACCACCATCAACTGCTCCCAATCTTTAAATAGTTAAAGATTACCTTGATCTTTAATATTGTTTTTGGGATGCTTTTTTTTCTCCCTACTTTTGCTCTTTTGCAGTCATCATAGTGAGCTTGAAAGGAAGAAATTGTCCAAAATACATATTTTTTGTTTTTCTCAGGTCAGGGGGAAAGGAAGAAAAATAGTTATGACTTGCTGGCTTTGAGAGAACAGACTTTCTAGCCATGTGTGTGCTCACCAGAGTAGGTGAATTCCTTGTTGACTGGGAGTGGAGAGAGGTTTGGGTTCCACCAGCTGGTTCCTGCCCAGCCGCTGACTTTACGTGACCTTGGAGGAGTTACTAAACCTGCCAACTTTATTTTCTCTAACTATAAATCAACCATTATTTCTGTAACAGAAAAGGAATTTTTGTTTTGAATTAATGGCAGAGGTTTAGGGTCCAATTTCTCAGCTCCATGCAATGTTGGAGACTGTAGAGCAGTTAAATTGGTTGGGCTCAATCTTCATATGTCTTCTGCTCCATAGTTATGAGTACTATAGTTATGAGTGTTGATGGAGTGTTAATTCTTCCTACAGTGACTAACAGTATTTTCAGGCTTGTGCAGGATGCAGAGAACTTTAATTTTTTATATTTTATGCAGAGGGAAGATGATATCAATGCTGGATACTCTTGAGGGGGTCATTTGTGCAAGCAGTCTTTGAGGGGTGAGCAGGTCTGTGGTAGTGTTTGGCACCAAACATCATCTTGATATGATTTTGTATCACTTTCACAGTGCATATTTGCAAGCCTGGAGGAAGGATACACTACTGGCCCACAGGTGCTGTGCTTTTATTAATTTCTTTCATATGTGCTCAACAAATGAGCAACTTTTGTGATAATACCACTTCCTGAATTTCCTTTCATTTTGGCCACTGATAAAGGTTTTATTTGATGAATAGCAGAATATACCTGAGGTGGTCAGCCTTGATTTTTGTGGTATGTTGGCTCTTCAAGGAAAGAAAAGGAAGGGTAGAAGAGAGTTCAAATTTATCATCTTGAGAAGTCAGACTACCATGTAAAGAAGCAGATGTTATCATCCTTTGCACAGAATACCCCTGCCAGATTTCTGCAAGACAGTGCGTTAAATACCTGATAGTGGCTCAACAATGTAGTCAATCTTAAATACCTTCTACCTGTGTTAGTGGCTGAGGTGTAGAAGTACTCAGGAAACCACTGTTGCAGGTTCAGAGGCAGCCTGTCTGAAAGGTGGTGCTGTAGTGATGTGGTCCCAGGGCTGGAAAAGCTGTCCCAGTGGTTGTACTCCAACACATCATGCTTCCAGCCCTGGGCCACCGTCACTGGCCACAGTAGGTTTCATGTTGTCCCTTAGGAATACCCTGCTTTATTTTTCCATTGTGTTGAAGTGTTACTGTCCACCAATTAATACTGGAGGTCCGTGTTGGTTCCTTACTGAAGATGAAGGTAGACATTCATGCAGGCTGGAAAAAGCAGGATGCTGTTTACAAGGAGGAAAGGCTGTGGGAATGATCAGCTTTTATTGTGAGTCAGGAGGGGGCTTTTCTTGTTCTTTAGTTTCTTTGATTCTTCCCTGCCTTGGGAGAAAAGGCAAAAAGTACCGCCTTTCATAGAATATTCATCAAGGTAAACAAAATTCAGCCCAGAAAGAATGTTTGGGGAATGATTTTTTTAGAGCTAAGGGGAGCTATCTGATGAGAATGCTCTGCTGTATACTTCAGCAATATATATAGATACAGATATAGATATATATAGGGAGAAAGAGATATATATATATATGCATTGGAAGAAATACACTAGCTTGGTCGTTTTGTTTGTTACTGTTGGCTTTGGCACTGAAGTGATGTAGTTCTTAAAGTAACACAGGAGACTATCTTTATTGCATTAAAAAGTCAGAGGAGAAGAATGAAGCCATCTCAGTGAACCAAATTGTTGGTGATCTAGCATACAAATTTTTTACATTTTTTGAAAAAATATCTGGTGAAAAAGTGTGACAGTTGAAAATGAGGCAGCACCTTCTTTGCTAGGCCTCTGCAAATGTAATAGTAATCTCCAAAAAATTACCTATTTCTAGTCTAAATGTTTCATGAGTAACTGCCTACAAGTGGCAGGAATTAATCAAAATGAGAATGCTTTTAAGCTACATCTTTTAGCTTCTTTTCAATAATAGATAATTATTGACATTTCTGGGAAGCATATGGAGTCCCAGAACAGCAGCAGTACAGTAAGCTCCTTCAGTCTTTCTTTCAACTTGAGCTTGGGGTTCTTCCTGTCGAAAGAAGCAAAATCTCAAGTCTGTTGATGGCAACAGAAATGCTCTCTGCAATTGAAAATTGGCTGTTTCCACCATTTAGTCATTTCTGGTTTGAGGCACATTCAGTCTTTGAGGTCTCTGCTGAGAATTGCCAGCGAGTGGAACAATAACTGAGGTTATAATTTTTGTGGTGCAGAAATATTAGCTCTCTGGCAACTGGACTAAACATACCAGACTCATTTCTCATAAGACACCAGAAAAGGTTCAGTGCAGAACATTACTCAGACAAATTGTTGATATTTCAGAGCACAGAGCAGGAAGGATTAATTTGTCCAATAACTCTCTTCATGTGATCAGAAATTTTGAGTGGCAACAACTTGTTTGGCAAATGACATTGCTAATGTCGTCTGCAAACTCTTAACTCCACTCCTAAACCTGAGAGTGTATGTTTTTTCATTGATGAATGCTGCTGTAGGTATAAATTTCCCCTATATCCAAAAGGAGAATGTAACCCTCATTTCAGATGTGTGTGCTGAAGGAGAGAGGAAGAGAGTTAATGCCGTAAGTCCTTTAGGGCTCTGGGTTTATCAGGCTTGGCAGGATTTGGTTGTAGTTCAAAGTGCAAATTCTTGAAACAGTGGAGATGGCTGCTGAGCCTTACTGGCATTGTTTTAGTTTTTGGTCTTTTGTTTTAAGAGAAAGCTGTGGTTCATATAACTTGGGAACCCTTTTTTCTTCAGTCTCCGGAATTTCTTGCATGTGCTTTCCCAGTGTATAACATGCACACATTTCTCATGTAAAAGTGCAAGCTTTCATATAAGAAATGTATTTTTGCTGTGTTGAGACCTACATAAAACCAGTAAGGATGCTTGGTTCTTGCTAGTATACAAGCATATATACATGCATGTAAAGATCTTGAGTCTGAGGTGTATCTAAGTCTGCAGTTCAGTCTGTGAACCTCTCATTTAAGTTATATTCTGAATTATTTTGATATTGTTTTTAATCTCAAAGACATCAACACATTTCTTAAAAAACTGTAAATCAGTCCCTTTGTGGATTTCACAGCTCTGTCAGGTTCAGGAGTAGTAAAGCTTATTTGAGAAAGTGCTTTTTGCAGTATTTCTAAATGTGAGTGTGGCTTCTGCAGTTGTTGTTCATAAAAAGCACTTTTGACAATTTCAGAAAATGTAAATTTAATCTTGATAAGTGCTTTCCCTGAATGCGACCTTTCCTCTGTAGTGGGAGAGTGCATATTACATCAGCATAAATGCATTCAGATAGCTCTATATACAGGCAAGTGACCTCTCATTCAAAAGATGTTTTAGGATCATTTCGAAGACCCTATTATCCAGCAGAAAGTTTAATGTAGATTAGGGAAAATGTAATATAGTTTTAGGTTTTCTGTGTTTTTTCCCCTGTGTAACAAAGCGAATCAGGACTTTGCCTAGAAATCATTTCGCACACTGTCTTCTGAGCTGATCACTGTCATTATTTTAGGTCTAGAAAGCACTATTCATTCATTTTTTCTGCCCTGTAATACAGACGGAGTTAGCAGGTAATGCAGAGCTTTCTATTGTAAATAAATAGCATAGAAATGGAAAAACTGGCATCTTTATTTTTCACACGTTGTTGTTTCTTGTCCATTTACAAATGAAATTTTAAGTTTTTCAATGGCATTTTGAAAACCTTCACATCCTACCTTGTCAGAAGAGTCACGGCAGTAATACAGCAAGATTGTTTAAAAACAAACAGTAATTTTTTAGGGATCTTATTGTGTACAAGTAGTATTAGTATGCATGAACTACCTGACTTGTAAATCCTGAGACATTGGTGGGGTGTTGGGGCTTGAAAACAATTCCAGATTTGTATTTTCTCCAGGTATTCAGCATCCCAACAACATTGTGGTTTCCACAGATACAGTTGAAAGGGAAGATTTCTCAGAGCCCCGTGCTGTTTTAATGAGGGTATCATGTGTCAATCCCAGTGGAGCCGTTACCCTCTGGACAGGCAAAGCACAGCACCAGCTGGGTTTAAAGGTTCCTGCACAGCCTTGCTTCCTTGTCAGCACCACCAAGAGAGGGATCCAGGCACCACAAGCAGACAAAATGCATCTAAGCCATCTTCCCAGGCCTGGCATATGCAGTTCAGGATGCGATGGATATCTGCACCCTTTCAGACTGGCAGCTGGAGACTGGGGAGAAGACCGTAGGAAGCCTGAAAAGGTAGCAGACCATCTGCATTTGGGCATATGAGCTGCTTAGGAGAGCAGGAGAGGGATCAGTACCAGTCAAAGCTTATTAGAAATTTTTTGAGCAAATTTCAATGGGTACTGGATGACATCTTTGTGGTGTGGGGGTTGTGGTACTAGGAAACGTTATGCTGGATTTTATCATCAAAGTGCATCTTCACCTTGATTTTCCCATTGTTGCGGTTTAACCCCAGCCAACAGCCAAGCCCCAGGCAGCCACTCACTCACTCTCCACCAGTGGGTTTGGGGACAGAATTGAAAGGGTAAAAGGTAGAGAACGTGTGGGTTGAGATGAAGACAGTTTACTAGGGAAAGCAAAAACCACACATGCAAACAAAGGAAAAAAAAGGAGTTAATTCACTGCTTCCCATGGGCTGGCAGGTGTTCAGCCATCTCCAGGAGAGCAAAGCCCCATCATGTGTAATGGTGACTTGGGAAGACAAATGCCATCACTCTAAATGTCCCCCTTTCTCCCTTCTTCCCCCACCTTTATATCCTGAGCATGATGTCATATGGTCTAGAATATGCCTTTGGTCAGCTTGGGTCACCTGTCCTGGCTGTGTCTCCTCCCAACCTCCCAGACACCCCCAACTTCCCTGCCAGTATGGCAGTACAAAAAGCAGAAAAGGCCTTGGCTCTGTGTAAGCCCTACACAGCAATAACAAAAGCAGCTCTATATTATCAACTTCTGTGTTCAGCACAAATCCAAAACACAGCCCCACAGCAGCCACTGTGAAGAAAATTAACTCTACTACAGCCAAAACCAGCATACCCATGTATTAGTTGAAAGGGCTTTCTCAGATGGCTTGTGCTAGTCCAGAGCAGTGTTCTTGGACTGGTTTAGGGCCCCTAAAACTCTTACTTGTATATTATTAGTCCAGTTATTTACATTCCTGTCCAGGCCTTGAAAAATCTTTTGCCTCTTTGTTTTCAGGTTTTCTTCATGACTGTTTAGCCTGTTCAGGCAGTGCCTGTGCCTCAGTGGAAGGCACCCTTGGCTTCTAATCTTGTGACTCTCAAATGAGCTCTATTTCAAAGTCTGTGCAAACCAAGCTTTTTAATCTGATGATTGGATGGGAGTGTAAACCTAAGAACTTGGCAGCAGAGAGAAAAATGAGAGGATTCATCTTCTTTAGCTTAACACTTTGGAGGTTTCAGCCTTTGCCCATTGCCCTGAATTCTGTGATGATTCATGCATGTGGATGTGCGGAGGTGTTCCTGGGTAAAGCATGTGTGGGCATATAGATGCACTCTGGTGAATACCGTGGTTGATGGTGATTTGGTTGAATTGCAGGTTTCTATAGACAAGAAGAACAAGAGGGTGAACTATGGCAAACGCGAGCGTGATTAGCATTTCCAGCATGAAACCCTTTGGTCAGCAGGAAGGAGGAAAAGCAAAGCAGTTTGACACATGAGAACAAGAACATTTCTTATTGCCTAAGCTGGTCCCTGAGACTTTGAAATGCCCCTCTTTGTTGAGGAAGCATGCAAATGTTCTCATTATTTTCTATAATTTGCATTATTAAACAAAAGTTATTACCCAGGCTCAAGCTTTCTCAGAGCACTGAGTCAAAGATACACTTTTGCTTGCTGACACTGCATGCTCAAATGGACCTAATGGTGTTCTGTGCAGAAGTATTTTATCTTTAAGGACCCTTAATTGCTTTAACATGCTGTGCTGTAAACAGACTGAATCACAGATAAGCAGCAGTCCTTTCCAGCTCTATTGTTAGGTAAGGTTAAAGGCTCTGGCTCAAATTAAGAGTTAATCCTTACTTTTAAATAAGGGGAACTAAGTCCTTAAAAGAAAAAGTAAAAAAGCACCTTTAGTAGTTCCTAATCTGGATTTTTAGCCCGGGATGCTTCCAGAGAAATCTCATCTCTGATTCTGGAATCCTATTTCTGGCTGTTTTTTTCTGGCATCTGTGTTTGTTTCTCTCCCTATGATCATGGACTGACATTGCTTCTTTGAGGCTTGCCAAGTTTTTTTCCTTTTTCTGAAGGTCCACCCCTTTGCAGACACTGTCTGTCTTTGATAGTCTGGAGGTGTCCTGATGGAGCAAGGCTCTCCTCTCCTCCAGCAGTGCTGTAGAAGATGCTTTACCTGAAGGATCTGGAGCAAGATGCATGCACTCCATGGAGTAACAATGCCCTTGATCACAGCAGGAGCCCTATGGCTGCTGAGGCAAGGAGTGGGAGGTAATGGGGATCTGTGAGACTGATTCCCCAAACTGGCACCAATGCCTCAGATTTTAAACACAAATCCTATTAAATGAGTGGAGAGTTTTCCACTGTGTTTTTCTTACCTGGGCTGATGGTTAAAGTGACGTGGGTTCAGGGTGAAATGCAGCGTTGGAAGCGGCTGACTGGCTGTGGGGAGGGAGCCCTGCTGCAGAGTGTGGCAGTGCTGCCCTGCTGCTCCATTTTATTCCCCATAAGGAAGAGACAAAATCAGTTGTTGATGTCTGGGAAAGGTAAAGGGCAGGGGAAAAAGCAATAAAGTGCTTGTCTGGCACACAGGCTGGAGCAGCAGGGAGGGAAGCCATAGGAGATGGAGGGCTGGCACCAATTCCAGCCTTCCGTCCTGCACCAAGCTGTGTTGAAGAGAATGTTTGGCTGCAGAAGAACAGATACTGCTCTACCCTGGAGGTCAGTTTGCTTATTCATTTCTCATCACTGGCTTTCCATTTACCCCAGGAAGCAGTTTAGCTCTTCGAAAGACTTTCTTGGTGTGAGGGGTTGCTCTGGTACCCATGTAGCCTTATCACATCCGCTTACCTTACCCCAGACTTTTGTCTCTAAGGATTCTGAATACTGGTGAGGATATTTCCCGTGGTCCAGCTCTCCTGCATGTACACACACACATAGTGGGAGGTCTGTGTCTGAGCTTTGATTCTAGCTGTAGGATGACTACAGGATGGGTTGGAGTGCTGTGATAACAAAAAGACAATTTCTGTAATCCAGATTAGCCTCTGCTCTGCTTGAAAAAGAACTTGGTTGCTCTTAGCCCCTCAAATGGTGTTCTGTGAACAGCACTGAAGAGTGGATCCTCCTAATCTGTCCAGGCATCAATACAGCGTGTCCTAGCTCACCAGAACCATTTTCACACAGCAGATCTAGTTGATGAAACGGGTGTGAGGTTGGCTCCCCAGTAGTAACTGTTGTGAAGAATGGGATTGCTGCTGGTGCTCTGGTCACAGAATCAGGTGAAAGCGGCCTCTGTGGAGTAAAAAGGTGTTTGCCCTGGTTGAGACAAAGCCAGGCTGCACAAACTCAAGGTCCCTCACTTAGCTCTTCAGCCAGAGGGGGTGCTTCTTGCTGCGGCTTCACAGGCTTCCTCGGCAAAGGGCAGCAGGAGATGCTGGTGGCTCTCTGGATCAAGGGCATTGCCTGGGCACTTGTTACCCTGCAAGACCAGGATGGCATCACATTTTACACAGAGTAATCCTGGAGTCCAGATGAGTATTAAAATAAGTTGAATCTGGGGATATGATTGTGATTAGGCTGCTTCGTCTTCTTGACTTGGAATATTTCTCCTCAAGGGTGTTCAAAACAATGGAGTTGAGCCTTCAGATTCATAGCTGCCACTTTATTATCCTATTAGTCAATTATGGCTGCTGAGGAGCAGGAGTAAGTGACAGTATGGCAGATAACAGCAATTTATTTGCAGTTCTCTTAGTCTGGTACCACATATCATCAGGCTGTTTAAATTTAATGATAGGGTTTTTGCATGTGTTTTAGTGCAGTTAAAGTTGTAATCAAAATGTTTAGGAAAACCCCCACTGACCTGCATAAATACTCCCATCTTCAGCACTGCTTTCATGCCCTGTTGTAATCTTTATTAGCAGAGCTGACTCACTAATTAGGAGAAGCAACCTGCCTTAGAAATAATAGGGTTTTTTCTCTTTTTTACCACTCTACAAAGCTTTGAGGAATAGAAGTTGGTGGTGACCTTTGTTTGGCTCTGCTTTTGAGATATTCTCTCACCTCCCACCCAATTGAAATTAAAATGTAGAAACAGGTACATGTTAGCTTGTTTATCATAAGCCCAGCACACTATATTCCATGTGGGGGAAAAGAGTCACCCATTGGACTGTAAGCGTCAGGCACTGGTGATCTTGTTCTTGAAGAGGTGTCTGTGGTCAAACAATGCAGCCTTCAGCATGGTCCCAGCTCCCATCACACTTTTGTCATCAGAGATCACTGTTGGAGAGGAATGGAGAAACTACCAAAATTTTGTCTCTTCATGTTTCATGGGTTTGTAGCTGAGGAGACGACAACCATGAGGTCTGAAAGCAGGCTTGGGCATCCTCCAAAGCGGCATCCATGGCCTTTCAGTAGAGGTTGTGTCAGGCATACAGGCTGAACACTGATGACCATCTGCTCTTTCGAGACACTCAACCTTAGGACCAGGATGCGTTGCTGCTGCTGGCCTGAGGTACAGCCATTCAGTAGAGCATCCAAAAGCTTCATGGCCAGAATACATAAACACATGGCTTCTGAAAAATTTAAGAGTTTTTTTTCAAGGATTTGGGGTTAAGTGGGATGTTCAGTCATTTCATAAAGGTGTAATCATCAAACTTAGGAGCATATTCAGGCAACATGGTCAGAGCCCATGTGGGAGAGATGGATGAGGTTGCAGCTGCCAGCCACTGTGTGCTTTCATGCAAAGCAGCAACCTAAATGAAATAGGGATGTGCAGGATGAAATTTAGGGATTAAGTGTTTTGTGACTTATGGGGAGCTCCTACATATAGCTGCTAAGCACTGAGTACATAAAGCATGTTGCTTATACAGAGCAGAACAGGTGGCCAGGAGACAAACGGCTCTGGCAAAAACACATGAAGAATGTGTTTCTGCTATAATGCCCTGAAACAGTGAAGGATGATGTGAAGGCCTGGATGGAGGCTGTAGCCACAAGTGGACAGACGTTTCTCCTGTTTTGTCCTCAAGAGGAGATGGCAGGCTTCATTTTTGTTTTTTTCCTCTGCAGCTCAGCTTTTTGATTGAGTTGAGGCCGGGTTTTCTACTTGCCTTTCCATTCACCTGCATCGATTCAATTACTGTGGATGAGCTGCCTGGATCCTGCTGCAGCCCTTCAGCAGCAGCACGTTGGGCTTTCTGCCCCTTTACCAAAGCGCCGTCAAATGCCCGCAAAGGGTGCACCTCACCAACCCTCTCCCACCTCTCTGCCCTGCACTGGAGCTTTCCCAGGGGAAAACCAGCTAAGACCCTGTAGCTGCCATTCACAGGAGCCCCATGCACCTCAAAGAATATTCTCTGAGCAGAGAAGTGGTGTCAGATTGGTGTTTAGAAGTTGCTAATTAGTGAGTAATGTTATGTAAGCTGAGCTGGGCTTCCAGAAATATATCAGTCGTGTACAAGTTAGGGAATGGTTTACAGATGACGGGTGTTATTTTGTGCTAGGGCAGGGACAATTAAATGGATTTTCTTTGAGTTGTTAACCAGGAGGCATAATACCATTTATTACATCCATATTGGGAATATGTCACATAAAAACATAATTGATGGAAGTATTATCTTGCTTAATTGGGAAATCGAAAAAGCCACTTCCCCTTTATTTACAGTTTATTAGTAACAGTATCTCCTGTTTGGTCTGGGATAGTTTGTACATAAGTCACAGGCTTTCTGCATTAGATTCAGTATATAATTCTCTTAAAGGACTCCTCTGTCCTTTAAGACAGGAAACTAAGAAAACTGGCTCCTCATTTTAGAAATGACAACTTCTGTTGAACGTGCTGTTGAAGCTTCACAGTATTTTACAAAGGCGCAGTACAACCAACACCTAGGATAACTGAAAGATTCAGAGGAAAAGTAGCAAAAATACTGTCTTCTATCTTATTAAGTAGGTGAACTCCCTAAATCTTTTGTTGCTTCTCTTCGTGAGAAGGAGTTTCAACTTGACTCTGCTTGACAGTGCCTTGTGTAGTCAGGATAATTATTTTTCCAGTAGTGTTCAGCAGTAAGTTTCTCTCTGGTGATTTTGAGGATGTTCTTCCAGTAACAAGAAACTCATTTTTAAAGGGAAAATATGATTATGAAATCATAAAAATATGTGAAAAGTCTGAGGCAGAGATAAAATTCAAATGGAAGAAAACAGGAAATGAAAGAATTGACCCCATTTGGATTTTAAGCTCTTGCTTTGCTTTTAAACTTTATTTTTAAATCAAGATGCTACCAGAAATCCAGACTTTTTCAAGCACCTAAAATATTAAAACCAAAAATAACAAGTATTTGATTTTGCATCAAAAAAATTAAATGTTTTACTAAAAATATTGATTTCAGTGAGTGGGCAGTGCTTCTGAGAAGAAATTAATCAGTGAAGGATTTGAGTTTTTGTCATAATCAACTTTAATGATGTTATCCTCAGTTTAAAGCACTTTTTTTTTCAACTGTGGAACCCATTTTAGTGAATGTAAGACACATTTCCATCTCATCATCCCAGGGATGTTCATCTTTGTAACCACCACATCCACAGCACAGCAGGAGAAAGTGGGTGGACTTGCCAGGAGTGGGTGGCAAGGGTGGGACAAGGTGCTTGGATTGCTCTGGTGCCCTTCTGCTGGACACAGAAATGCATCCACTGTCCCAGGGTGTTCAGTTCACCCAAAGTGAAGCTGGACCCATGGTCAGTTTTGAGTCCTTATTCAGTGCCTGAGAGGTTGCCATGGGGGCAGGGGAGGGAAAGTGAACAACATTTGGTTTTATTCTCTCAGTATGAAAACAGATTTTAAAGAAACTTCCAAGCAGAAGCTCACTGTCTGAAACATATGGACATTTTTCAAGCAGAGTAATTTATTAACCTCTATTCAAATACACAGAAGGCTACTGAGATGCTGTTTTCAAGCTTAATGCAAAATGAGAGAAAAGCGTATTTCTGAAAGAAAAATTACTCCTTTGGAGTCCCGGCTCCCTGTTGCACATTTTTGCTCTCCTAAGCTGAGTGGTTCAGGTATCACCAAGGCAGAAATGATGAGAGGGAAAGCTGTTTAAGCAGTGAGCCAAAATTTGTCCACATGAAACCAGGAGAACATTCCTGAGCTGCAGCCCATCACATCACACTGGTCAAAAGTTCTTGGCTGACATGTGGCCAGGGACATGTCATTACACTTCTCTTGTGTTTGGTCTCCACTGCACTGCAGGAACCAAATCCTTCTCTGTCTCCCTGATATTTTGGATAAGAGTTGTGGTTCAGCTGTTTTACTGGGGGATGTTGCTGCGCAGCGCCAGTTGTTGGCCACGGGGGTGCCAAACCGAATAGATATTCATCCAGCTCCTAACAGGGCTTAGCCAATGAGCATGGCTCCCATTTGTGCTACCTTCCCTCTCTCTTGCTTTCTGTTTTCTTGTCACCACCTTGAAATCCAGGTTTATTTTCTGGCAGTGTTTGAAAATCCGTAGCATTATGAATGGTAATGGGCAGTGGCTTAAAGCACAGAAAGTTCAAAAGCAGAGTCATCAGCATGGTAGAATAAAGCCCAGGTCTCTGAACACACAGCCAAGCCTGCCAAATAACCTTTCAAAAATTGGCTGATTTAAAAACTAGCTTGGGCCAGGATTTGCTCTGGTCCATCAGACATTCATTACTTTTGCTCTGGAGTTGCATGATGTCCTTATCTTTATCAGGAAAATGGCTCAAATCATTGGGAGCTGCTTGAAATCATTGGTGACATGACAGAGCCTCTTATTTACTCCTAGAATAACCATAAACATTGCGTGAATGCAGTGACATGCCCTGTGCCTGCTGCTGGTTATTGCCTGGAGCCAGACAGTTGGCTGTGCACTTGCAGGGCCGCTCCTGAGATCACACTGGGACTGGTCTTGCAGAGAGAGCTGCTGGCGTGCAGCAGTGACTGCATCTTCATGTTAATCCGGGAGCTCTGGAACCCAAGTAATTAGCAGCACTGTCTGAAATTGGACAAGATGCAAAGTCCTAACCAGATGATGTCAGAAATTTATTATTTAGAAATCTTTATTATAAGAGATGGCATTAAATTGTTCAGAATGTTTCTTTGAGGGGAGGGCAGTGTGGAAGCTCTGGACAGGTCCTTGTGTGCCATGTCCTTGGCCAGTGCTGCCCAGGCCAAAGGGCTACAGGAGACACATGGGCCGCCTCTCACCCAGGTGGATATTTGTCCAAAAGTTCTCCCTAGACCAGATCAAGGTGACAATTTTCACTGCTGTCTGTCCCACCTACTTCCCTAATGATGCAAAATAGCCATGGTGGGGGACACAAGACTCCTGCTCATACAGAACTGTCCCATACCACTGCTCATGGCTGTTAAGTACCATCAGACAAGCTAGTTCAGGGGTGCCTGCCTGAAACAGGATGTGTGATCTGCCTTCCCTGGCACCCTTGTTGTCCAATTTACTAGTCTGCCAAAGACCAAATAAATAAAAACTTTCCTTCTTGCTTGTAGTGGACCATGTCAGCATGAATTAAATGGCTGCTTTGGTTCATTTCTCAGCACTGTGTTTGTTCACACCCTTTCTCCCTCATCTCTGTGTGGTAAAATACCAAAATTATGGGTTCGAGGCAGATGTGGTGCTGAGGTGAGTGACAGCAACAGCCCAAGAGGCAGCTGGGGGCTGTGCTGCAAATGCTTATGATGACTTCCTTTCCCTGGGGATTTAGAGTGACCCAACCCCTTTCCAGTGCTCTCAGTGGCCATATAGCAGAACTGAACAAACACTCCAGGCCAGATATGCAGGACTGCATAGGGCACTGTTCACATACTTATTTCAGTGGGAATTAAATGAATGTATAGCTTTCAGCCTTGCTTGTGCTCTCCCATTAGGGAGATGTAACTGGAAACACTGGTTTTGCTAAGTGTTGCAAGTGGTTTTCAGGATTCAGCCTTTAAATCTCATTGTGTCAATTAAGCAGACAAATACGAAGTTATGTTCTCTCATTCTCTGGCCAGTTGTATGGAAATGAGTCCCTCATACCTGAATTTGCACCGTGTTGGGAGGCATCACATCTCAGTAGTTATTGTGGGAGCTTGTCACCCCCCCAGCCTGGATGAAGAGATGCTGCGGGATTCACCTCTGCTGCCTGCTGCTCAGCACCGTGCCAGGGAGGGAGGGAGAAGTCCCAGATGACATTTCCATCACTAAAATTTTCCTTCCTATTGTCATTTCTTTTTAGCTGGTGCCAAACAAAAAAGCAGTAAGTTGTTCAAGCAGCCTTCTTTTGGCTCTCCATCAGCATAAAATGCCATGTGTCTCCAAAGAACCATCCAGTTGCAAGCAAAGTGCAGTTGGCCAGGCACTGAAGAGCATGTCTCCAAGGTCATGGGGGCTATTTTCTGCCCTTTGGTGTGTAGAAATGTGCAGGAGGTGAATCTGAAGGGTGCAAGACGTGTTCTTGGTGGGTTGGAAGGATTTAGGATGAGACTTCTCCTCCGTGTGAAAGGGGAAACATGCGTCAGATGATGCAGAAGCTGTTTCTGGTGCAAACAGGTAATTTTCTCTCAAAGATGTGTTCAGGGGATGTGAACGGCCAGACACAGGGGGAGTCCCAAAACATGCTTGTAAGAAAACAAAACCTCAGAGTTTTGGGCATCAGCCTGAAAACTGAATCCAGGGTGCTGAGGCTCTGCTGGAATGTAACTTTGCAGTCTGTTCCACAGCAATTTAAAGACAAAATAAAATCAAGCATTTGCTACCAAGGGTCTGATGCAAGAAAACCTTCTACTAGCTTTACAAGAGGAGGAGTGGCTCCTGTCATCATCCCTTTCTCCACTAAAGTCTCCCCACTTTCTGTGGCTTTGTTCTTCCCTTTTCCTCATCCTCTGCTCTCCCCTCCTTGCAGTGCCATAGAGATGCAAACATTGTCGCTGTGTGCCTGGGGTATCCCTGACCCTGCTCTGCACTTTGGTTTGAAAGTATGATGCCTGACTCAATGAAACCAGGTCAGAAGGATCGGTGCTGAGACATTCACATTTACTGTGTGTGAATGAAACATAAGTAGAACTTTTTGGATAGTTTACTATCCCAAAAAATGTGAAATTATTATGAAAGTAATCATAAGGCACAAAGGAGCTGTGGCTAATGAGGGGGCACCTTGGCTGCTGAAGCAACTGAGCTGAGCATGTCCCTCGTCACTCCTGCACTGGCTTCAGCCAAACTTTTGTATTTCCAGGGATAGTTACTCCCTATTCACCCATTCCCTCTTCTATCATCATTATCCTGGATCCAGTCATCTTTACTGTAAAAACTTCCCACTGAGAAATGGAACCAAGACTTTTTCTGATCTCTTTAATGTAAAATACCTAAAAATAGATCACGTGGGAACAGTTTTCCACTTGAAGAGCAAAATCGTGCAAAAATGTTTTAATGCAGATTTGGGTCCTAATTATTTTTTCTTACTAACAGACATAGTTTTGCTACAGTGTGAACAACAAGTCCATAACACCCAATGTTCACCCACTTAGAACTTGGTGTTTTCCTTCCTCTCCTTAGGGCTTTACTGAGAGAGCAGAGAATCAAACTATTGAATCTCATCCCCAAAGTCCCAGAGTCAACCCCACCATTAATTCTGCACCCTTCGTTACACCAGGAAATGCCAGCTGGTTCAGCTGGATGGCCCCAGGTTAGTACAATGAGTCAGAAGATCTAAACTGGGCAAAAGTCAAGTGTCCTTACGTGAAAAAATACAAGAGAAGTGCTATAGTTAAAATATGGTGTTTCAGAGCACTCGTTAGGTCAGCATCATGTGATCAGATTATTTTAGAGTTGGCTAAAGAGCACAGAAATGTACAGACGGTGTTGTCAAAGGATCTTGTGTTAATGGCAGGGACTTATCCAGGCTGTTCTGCCTGGGCCACTGTCACTCCCATCTTCTTTCCTAATGAGCAGTTCAGTTCATCTACTGTGCCAGCAAGGCCTCCTCAGCCATGAACAGACCCGAGACCAGTTTGAGTCGAAGGGAGTGAGCTGGATCTGGATGTGTTTGTGGGTGTGAGCCTATGTATGTCAATTCTCCCTACCTACAAGTCAGTACAAGAGGAGATCTACTCCTAACACCTGCATACTATTAGCTTACTGGTAGGGCAGACAGGGTGGACAGCAGGGTAGTCTTAAAATCCCACATGGCAAAGCATGCAAAAGCCATTCTAGGACATATACAGAAAAATTTCTCTATGTCTGCAGTTCTGCCTGTAAGTGTTGCAGAAATACCCAAAGTATCAGGCTGCATGCTCGCTGGGGAAAACGTGTGGTAACCATCGTGCTGCTTTTCTTCTGTGACTCCCGAGAAGCAGAGACCTGAGCTGGCAGGGGCTGGTGATTGACACATTGTGGTGGTGCAGATTAACACATTGTGCTAGCTCTTGGTGTCAAGTGCTTTTGTAGCCTCAGATCTTTATTTTCCATGCACAGATGTCCAAATGATGGTCCTGATGGAGAGGCTGCGGTCAGGGCGGGAGCAACAGCTCTCCTCAGTGAAGGCGTTAGCAGTCCTTCACTTCCACCACATGCTTCATTCACCCCTTGGGTCTGGAGGCTGTTGCAAACAGGACTGTGTTTCTGGAAGCCTGGGCTGGTGCGACTGCCCCAGTCTTGTGCAGCCCTGTACTAGGATAGCGGGATGGGCTCATCTGGGTGCTTTATCACAGCTGTTTGTTTTTAATCTGTTGATACATCCAAGTAGGCTAAAGAAGAAGCTGTGCTTGTTTCCAGAAGGCCATCTTGAGAGCCATGCAGGACTTCTGCCATGCCTACAATGAGAGGACAAGAGGAAATGGCCTCAAGCTGAGACAGAGGAGGTTCAAATTGATATTAGAAAAAAGTTTTTAGGAATCACCATCCCTGGAGGTGTTTAAGAGGCATCTGGATTTGGTGCTGGACGATGTGGTTGAGTGTTTTAGGGGTTACAGTGGTAGTGCTGGGTTGATGGTTGGACTGGACGATCTCGAACATTTCTTCCAACTGTGATGATTTTATGATTCTGTGGTAGGCCCTGGAGAAAAGGAGGGTATGGAGGTAAGGGCTTGGGAAATGTCTCTGCCTTCTCAGCTTGGTGAAGACCTTGTCTAGAGAGACTTAAGCAGTTTTCTGCAAGGAATTGTGTCCTCTCCTCCAATGGAAAGTCCTATGTGATGGGCACATCTACCCCTCCAGTCAACGTGATGATGTGTAGAAGTCAAGACGCATGTCAAGAGTTCTTCAATACCAGAGGTACCTGGAGTGCCAAGGCCCCCCTCCTGCTTTCCCTATGAATAAGTAAAAACCTGTGTTCTTTTGACTCCCGTACAGGATGTCTAAATTCAGTAAATAAACAATAGGCAGCCCAAGACAATTAAATTATAGACTGTCACTTGGCTTTAAATCACAGATGTGTGCTTATAGTCAATGCCCTTTGTTGTTGTGACAATTTCAGACTTCTTCCCACCTTATTTTCCTCTCTGAACAGCTAAAATGAAAATATTGAGTGAGTCTTAAATAAGCTAAAGCTTGTCAGAAAGATCTGAGAGTGTATACTGCTATTTCAGAGGCGAGCCAAAAGCTGTATGCATATAATACATATTGTCAATGATTAGGCCCTGCTCAAGCAAGGGAAATGGTGTCATCTGCTTTTTAACAAAAACGTAGAAGAAATTGTGCTCTGCTCCTGAAATCCTCTGTATTGAGACCATAATAATTTACAGTGGTTGACATTCAGGCAGATGATACTGACTACAATTGATTAGCTTGTTGCAAATGAGTATTTTAGGTTTCTCAAAGAATCACTGGCAAAGGCATTGGCAAAAGCAGGGTTAGTATGAAAGTGAAAATGTGACAAAGTTCATTGATAAGGTTCACTGTACTATTTATTAGATGGTTAAGGCACACAGAGAAGAATTGGAATAAAATCCAAAATCAATGTCTAAAACTAAAATCAACCTAAAATTATCTTCATGAAAACTGGGGGTGGAAAAAGGGTAATAATGGGAAAGGGTAAGGATAATCCTTTGTGGATTCACAAGGTTTGGAGTGGACCCCTTGCCAGACTTAGTCCCAGACTTGACCCATGGCTTAGGCCAAAAGGTTCTAGCAGCACTTAAACTTCATAACGCTTGATCGATAGCCTAATTTAAACAATTTAAAAATAGATTCTATAGAATTCGCTATAAGCACTACAGTAACTCACTTACAGGCCTAACTTACTTATGAATGTAACATGCCTAAGAATCTAAGATACTAAGTGACACTCACAGTAAATCTGCTATAGCATATTCCCATTCGCACACACACAGTCCTAAAGGAGTATGCACAAAGTATGTACCTGTGAAAAATTTCCCCCCCGAGTTCAGTGACGTACTCACATCAAATGCCTTTGTATCTCCTTAACAGGCAAAGTGTTGAGCCTTGAGGAGTGGGAGTATCAGCCCAGGCTTAATTTTCGGCTTTTGGCAGCGGTCCTCCCTCCAATTATAGCAAACCTGAGAGTTCACTGTGAGAGGAGTCCCACTCAGAGGGGAGTGCTGATCACAGCCCCTGCAGTCCAGGAGAGCTCAAAGGGTCTCACTTAGGGCCGCTGTTTATAGGGTCACAAGAGAAATTGGCTTTAGTCATAGTAATTTTCCAAAGTGGCCGCAATTGGGGTCAGTAACTTTCTTTGAAAGTTTGATAACAAAAATGTTGTTCTGCTTGGGCTGTTATTCAGGCAACAAAAATAAGTTTCCAAAGCTGTTTATTAAAAATAAGGAGCTCGTTAGAGAGCACTTGCTCCTGGGAGCAGACAGTGTTTCTGATAAACTCAAGAGGAGCTCAGCCCAGGTGCTGTTCATCAAGGCCAAAGCCTAGCACGCATTTCTGAGATCATAGTGTAGCCCAAGGAGTGGGAGGGAGGATGCACCATTACACAGCTTAAGATGGCACTAACACAGGATCTGGTGGTGATCAACGTTTTTAAAGCTTCACAACCTTTGCATGTTTGGTCAGTGGTGGATGAGTCTGTAGATTATTAATAACTAAGCAGAGAAATGTCTGATTGCAATTTTGAAATGGTACATTATAGCCAAGTACATAAATATGTACAGGTTATAGGACAAGAAGGTTTCAAAGTGAGGTAAAGGAGGTAGTCTCCTGTTGTTATTCAAGGGTTCAAAGGTCTTCAGTGACAGGCTGAGGATGGAAGAAGGAGCAACATGAGTGGCAAGGATTCTCAGGTATTTAATTAAATCAGTGGATCCATTTAATGAATTTGTTCGATTTTCCATAAGGGAATGTGATTGCACCCATGTATATTAACAACCACATGGACTCACAAGGCAACCAACATGAACCCAGTGCTCCCCACCACTCATGGGGCTCTGCTGTGTGACAGCATCCATCATTTGGTCAGCAGGAGCTCAAACAGGCAGGGCTTCGGGTCAAAGGCTGGCAGTATTTGAGAGCATTTATGAGATTTTTGTGGTTTGTTTGCACAGTCACAAGAGCTTCATTTTCAGACCTCAGTGGTTGTAGGTAGCTCTGACCACTGCAATCAGCAAATAAGTAGCTGCACTGCATAATTCTTTGATTTGGATAGGAGCAAAAATAAATTAATTTGAAAGCTTTTTGAAGGAATAGTCGGCTATGTCAAGCCATGCAGATAGGTCCTCCTGACATAATGGGCCACAACAGGAAATTCAAATAGTTGACCTCACTGCCGAAGCCTCCCCTTGTGCTCCTGACCCTGTACTCTGTGTGTTGGCTTTCTGAAGGCTTCACCTGCAGCTGTGAAGCAAACGACTACAAACAGGAGTTAAAACTAGTTTCAGACTGTCACTGCTCCTCAGTCCCCTGCAACTTGTTTTCCATCTGTTCCTCTTCATATCCTTCCTTCTCCTGCAGGTGTGGGAGAGGGTTCCTTTGCTTCTCCTGAAGGGGCTGTTTCCTTGCCAGCTGACATCTGTAGGCAGCCTCCTCCAGCCTCTGGCTGTGGTCAGTACTAGTATGTGAGGAAGGCCTTACAGTCCCTAAGGGGTGATTATAAAAAAATTCTCCCAAGGTTCAGCTTCCCCCACACCTCCAGTCCAAGGTACGTCACAGACTTAATTTAAGTATCCCTCACTCATTTTAAGTGAAATGTAATGTAGCCGTGATAGTCATGTTATTTATTGCTCGTCCTTCCACTAATCCCCCAGAAGTTCCTGGCCTGAATTTTACTTAGAGACAATTAGTTCCATGTCTTAATTATAAACTATGAACTATATATAAAAAAAAAAAAAATCTCATAGTGCTTTAAATCCATCTTTTTTTAATTGGGTTTTCTTATTGTACAGCTAAAAACAAATGGGAATGCCAAGTGTTTCTGCTTTGTATTTCTTGTTCTGCATTCCACATCGGACTGGCTCTGCTCTCATCCTCAAACTTAAACACTTGCTTTCTTTTTGGAAAATGGTTTCTGCTCCTTCTTGTTAGCCGTACTTGGACCCAGACCAGATTCTCTTGGCGGAGCATTTGTGGCTGCCTGAGCAATCCCATTCATAACCTACCACTAAGCTCAAATGGTCCCTTCCTCTTCCTTCATCCCACTGCTTTCATATTTTTCTTGCCCTTCTGACAGTTGCTATACATCTTGCTATACATCTAGTCACCTGCGGAGTCAGTCACTGTGCAGGTTGTCCCCTCTTTCAGGTCACTGCATGCTCAAAGTAAACACTTTAAAGATTAAGTATAAGGAAGTGGGGGCAGGTAGTGTGCTTCAGCCTCCTTATGTACTTGCCTTAAATATTACTGCTAAAAATAAGTGGAGAAAAATGTGAAAAGTGTAATTTTAAAACTGATAGTGTGCCCTGAGAGAGGGGTGTCGTTCTTTTCGGCTTTACTGGTCTTCCAACCTAATTCACCCACCCCCAGAAAAGCTGTCTGCACTTACTTCTTTTCTTTAATTAAGAAGAATGCTGCCAGCAGTCTCGATTCCTGCTGAGACCATTCCACTCAGCTGTCAAACCCCATGGGAGTTGCCATGTGCCCTGCAGCCCCCAACCCCTTTCCCAGGGGCTGAGCGCTGCCACTGATGGATTCCTGATGCTCTGGTGCCTGCAGCCATGAGCAGTGCTTGATTTTTGGAACCTGCTGAGAGCACATAGTCCTGGTGGCATGAAAACAGGCTTGGGTGCATCTTGACAGCCCAGGGTTTGCAGTGCCGAGGGATCTGCCTCCTGTTCTAGCTCAGCCGCTGATCTGCTGCATGATGGGGGAAGTCCCAGCTTTTTGGATGAATTACAGATATAGTTAGAATGCCTTTCAGTAGAGGAGCAGTCCCTTATATACACCTAGAAGAACTGTAGCTTGGTCTTATTTGACTGTGGTGCAACTGGAATGTAATGAACTATAATAAAAATACCAAGTTGCTTGTCAAGCAAAAAAACCAGCTGTTTGGTATTAATGTTTCAAGAAGTAATTTCGTGCCCAGTGTATACTGACAAAGTATTTTTGTTTGTGCTAACACTGTGTAATAAAATTCTTAGAGAGTGAATAAATAGGGAAGGGGTTTTTTGTGGTTGTTGTTGTTGGGTGGTTGTTACTGAGCACAGCAGTGCATCTCCTGTGCTTTTGAGAAGGTTGATTGGAGCTGTGACTGATGCTACGCAATGGTAAATGACACAATCCCTTCAGTAGCTGGAGGAATTGAAACCAGCTGTTGGAACTTGTACCCACACAGTCCCTGAGTTTGTAAGGAGAAAAAAAAGAAAAAGTGGTTCAATGCAACGATCAAGAACAAGGCGTCAGCCTTTTCATCTAGACTCACTTTGCAGAAGTGCTGTCAGTTAGAACTTGAGATTTCTCAGCCAAGGTGCTTCCTGCGGAGGGAGGCGGGAGGACTGTGGCTGATCAGGGACATGGATGTAATTCTCGGTAACAAATGAGCTGTGGCATTGCTTGGGTTGAGAGAAGAGTTTTAGCAGTGGTGATGGTGGATTATTTGTGTATTTAAATTCTGTTGCAAGTTAAATGGACATGAAAACCTCTCCAGATATTCATGTTTCCGCACTAGGTGTTGTAGTTATGTAGCAAATGTATTAACCACAGGTTTGCACCAAACATTCAAAAACAAATTAGAAATGGGGAAATACAAACACATTTTCTCATTAGGGGATATAAGTATGTGCTGACTGTAGTACAAATATAATTTTTATTCCATTTGTGTAACCTTTGGTATTTTAATGAAGTCCTGTTCCTGTGTACAGCGTATGGTTCACTGTCAGATAATTTAACACTAAGAAAATCTGTCTTGAATAAATTAGAATATATTTGCAAATTAATTGGTTAATTAGATTTTAGACATCTCTTGAGGACAGGAGAGAAACAGATGTGTGCAAAAGCCACACAGATAGTTTGGGGATGAGTGTTTCTTGTAGGGTTTTATCACTCAGTTTTGTGAAAAACAGCCTTTCACAAGTGCCAAAGATTAAAAAAACTCTCCGCTTTAAATGCAGAACATTAAACTCCAATTTCCATGGTGTTGCTGGAACATGTTTTTTCTGAGGCACAGGCAGAGCCATTTGGACCTGTTTGCTGAATGACTGCACTCAGAATATGCAAGGTACCTCTTGAGCTCCTTTTTTTTTCTAAGTGTATCAGTGAAGCCGCCTGGAAATCCTCTGAACTAAACACTGGCAGATCAGCAGAGAGATGCCATCTGGCATTGTGGTGGTCAGGCAACTTATAAGAAGAAGCAGGTCTAAGATGGAGCCCAGGATTTAGAAGAACAGTCACTGAAGACAGAAAACTGAAAAACTGACAGGGCAGGTTTTTTTCTCAGCTACATCGGTGTAAATCCAGAGCAACTCCACTGAGATTCACACCAGAGTAACTGAGAGCAGAATCTGGCCAACATCATCCACCTGACATCAGGAGAGGGCTCGGATGGAAAACAATTTGCTTATGTTTCTCTTGTAAGCGTTTTGCGCCTGCTTTTAGAGAGGCACGAATTCAATTTTGCTCAGTTTGGGGACAGACATAGGACAATCATACAGTAATCACTGATTTATTTTTACTGATTGGTAAAAGTAGAGATTCTGCTTACCAAAATCTGCACTTGTGTATTCATTATTGACTTAGACCCCTTCAAAAACAAATTCTGAGTAAATCTTCCTTGGAAACAGAGAATGCAAATTTTAAGGGCTTGAGTAGGTCCAGAAGCTGAGTAGGAGAGGATTTTCAGCTTAAAACCGGTTCAGCAACTCCCTGCAATCCAGGCTGATCCTATGAGCAGCAGAGGTGGGTAGCTGCTGCTACTTACATCCACTTTTCAGCTCTGCTGAAACAGTACTGCAGTCTAAGCCCAAACCAGAGGACATTGATCAGTCCCTCTTGGAAGACAGCTGGTGATCACATTACTTTGTTTTTGCAGTTTTATCTCCAGGACCCCATTTTGGGTGTGTTCACCATTTGGCAAAAACCTCATCGTTAAAAGCAATATTTGCAGTGTACAGTAAGACAAACAAGAGGCCATTTGCGTGCGTCATTGATCATTTTACAAACAGTCCTCAGGCTACGCACAGAGCTCGCCTGGTGCTGGCTGTTTGGGGTCACAGTACGGACGTCAGAGGCAGAAGTTTTCCTGCTGCCTCTGTTAGGCACCAAGACCCTGATGCTGCTGGGAAGAACCTTCAAGTCATGCTCTTTCTTTGACCTTGGTGTGTTTTCTAAGCAGCGGACAGAGCAAAGTAAAAGCCTTGTTGCTGTCGATATGTGAAAACTACAGCCAGATTTTGCAAACTCCAGAGGCTGAAACTCCAGGGCTGAGGTTTCAGGGGACACCCACAGCTGCACTGTGGCTCTGCACAGGAGGCACCAAAGGAGGCCTCCTTTGGGCACAGGCACTGCGTGTCCTCGGCCTGGGACTGCTGTCAGCAGCCACATGCCTACAGGAAGAGAGCACAGCTTTTAACAGCGCTGTTGCAGACTGGGATTTGCAAAAACCTGGCCATGGTGACCTCAGTGCACTAATTTATGAGAGCATCTGGGCTGGCCCCTGAGGGCAGCATGGCTGGAGTGTGCGGGTAAGAACATCGTGCAGCTGGATTGTGCCAGCAGGCTGCTGTCCTATCCTTTGGGGACCCGGCTGCTGCTGGGTCCCAGGCAGCCTGTGGGGATGTCTCTGCTGGGCTCTTGGCCTTTCAGTCCTGGCTGACCCCAGAGCCCAGCTCTCCCTTTGCAGGCAGGGAGCTCCTGTTCCTACACAGAATCTGGCTGTCTCCTGAGCCTGCTCCCTTCTGGCCTCAGCACTTCTTTCCTCTCCTGTGCAACAGGGCTTACCAAGACAGGGTGAGACAGGTACCCACTTTTAGTGGGATCTGGTTTGTATTACTGGGAAAGCAGCACTACACCACCATCCCTGCCTGGGATGCTGTGGAACAGTGTATCTTCCAGCCCAGCCAGAGCTGCCCTTCCCTTCAGGTGCAGATTTGTTATGTTTCTGCGAATAAGTAAGAGTGTAGATGCATTAAGACCTGAGGCTAGGAGACTGCTGGTTTGCAGCTGTGACGAGTATGAACAGCTACAGAGAGATATCCATGGACATTTCCCTGCAGCATTCATCTGAATGCACAGCATGCTGGTTTCGTGGGCAAAATGAATTTGCACATTTGTCAGGAGTCTGGGGGTTGAGGAGAGACCTGAAAATTACCAGCTATGATACAATTCACAGAGTAATGGGTTAACATCATCTGCCATAACTTCTCTATGGGGCTTTTGTCCAATCTCTGATTCAAGCAGTGTTTTCTGAGGCTTTTGACATTTGTGGCAGCACTGGGACAGACAGTAAGGTCCTGTGTCACTTTAAAGGCTTAATTTTTTCCAGATTCCTCACAAAACTGGAGCTAGAAGCTCACTCATGAATTTCTTGGGGAATCTGCTGAGGCAGCAATTATGTTATCCTTCAAAACTCCGTGGAAAAGGTCACCACAGAACCATGCTGAACCTGTCAGGCTAAAGGAGAAGGGGCTGAGAGGCTACTCTCTGTGCTTGCTGAGAGCTGGGAGACACCTGTGGAAGCCACAGCCAGCTCAAGATGCCATGGTGTGGGCAAGGCACAAACCACACATCTCCTTGCCTGGTCAGGTTTCTGCCAGAGATGTATTTATCCAGCAGAGCAAGAAGGCCCAAAGCAGAGGAAGATATAAACCAAAAAAACCTGTATTTGAGAGGTGTGACTGCAGTGCTCACACCTTCCTCCTCTCTGAATACAAACTAACCTGGGGGATGATAAAACAAGCAAGGAGCTGCCTTCAAATTTATTTCTCATTCTTTCTCCATTTCTGCAACCCCCCCACAGCAGAATATTAATTTCTGATGAGAAACTAGTTTTAAACACGACATCTCAGTGCAAAGATAATAACACTGATGTGTTTATTATCTTTTGTGGAAGGTTTTGTGGAATAACTGGCTGCATTACTAGACAGAGATCATAAACCTTTGAAAGGTGGAGGGAGGAGAAAAGAAAATATTCCGCGTAGGGAAAATGTGATTGTGTTAATGACTTTGCTAATCCCTAGGCTTCCAGTTTTATCCATTCATGCTTCCAGTATCTGCAGATGAACTCGGGAGGGCTTCAGTAATCCATTAAAACAAGATCATTTTAAAATTTCCATTTAGGCATAATAATTTACTGGTTTGGGTTTTTTCCCCTTTCTTCTCTGCTAATTTATGGATGCCTCTCTTAAGTTTGCCAAAATTATAATCAACCTTGATACTTTGTTTGGGGTGATCATCCTTGTGGAAAAGTCTTGTGGAGAGTTTTATAGGAATTAAACCAGTTGAGATCTATAGAAATATAATAATGATCTCAGTACAAAATAAAAAAAAAAAGACACATTTCTAACTGTCCATCCATCAGATAAATAAATCTTGAGTAAGTTGAATGTGTTGGTCTGATGTAGAAAAATCCTGAAGCTTGTTATCAAGTGTAGGCTGTTGTTATTTAGTCTTACAGAATTTGTTGTACCTCCAGTAAAGTGATCTAAGTAGTGCCTGGGCTGCTTATCAGAAGATAGCCCCAGGCATTTCAATACTAATGTAATTGGATGAAGTTTACATGATGGAATATTGGAGGTAGAGGATTTGTGCTCAGGACTGTGAAAAAGCACCAGATACTAGTAGCTTTTACAGAAAATGGAAGGCCAGATGGATCAGGAGATTACTGTGTCTGATTTCCTGCGCAGCCCATTCTGTGTCACCCGCTTTACCCTGTGCTGCGTCCAGCAAAGCAGGATGAGTTACTGCGTGTCCTCTGGCTAAGCACATCCTTCCTATTTCAAGAGATCATTTAATGGAGGAGCCACCATCTCTCCTGGCAGTTTGGTTCAGTGCTTAAAATACCTTCAGTGCTGGGCATTACTACAGATTTCTATTGATGTTTGTTTCACTTTTAACTTCCACCGCTTGATTCTTGTTGTGCCCTTTTCCAGCAGGTTGAAGAACTCTTGCTTTCTTTTATTTTTCTCCCTGTAGAGCCACTTATATGCTGTAATCAAGCCACTCTTCCTCCTCTCACTGATAAGCTGAACAAGCTGAGGTCTTTCAGTCTCTCTCAGAAGGGTGTTCACTACAGTCCCGTAAATAACTTCTCTGTCCCTTTTCTCTGTCTTCAATTATCCACCATCTTTATAAAAGGTGGGAATATTAGCACAGTGTGTTTTCTGGTGTCTGCCTCACTGATTCCAGGTACAAAGGGACAATTTCTTCTCCATGTGTACACGGTTTATGTAAGTATTCATTTGCTCTTCTGTAACAGCCTTGAGCTGCTTGTCCACAATGACCCTCTAATCCTACACAGAATTGCTCCTTTCTAAGGTAAAAAGTCTTGTTTCAGATGCCAAGCATGATATTTTGCTTTACTGCATTTTATAGCCTCTTAAACAGTATGTAAAAGATACATGAGGATGCTCCAGAACCCTGCTGCAGGTCTGCACCTTTTTTGCCTCCAATGTTGGCAAAAATTGCTGACTCATCTAACACGTGATTTGAAGCACTGCTGTAGGAAAAGGCTTGTATCACAGCCCATCTGGAGTCTGAGAGGGGCAGCTGGGGGAGAACAGCTGCTTGAAAGTTTGTAGGGAGAGCTCGAGGTCTTGTTTATACCCCTTGGGGACACAACACACAAAATCCAGACTCAGCTGGGAACTGTGCAGCCTGTTCTCCCACTAACACAGGGTGCTGCAATTACAGTTTTTAAGAGGTAGGAAGTTGAAGTTACTCTGATGGAGAAGGCTCTTTTACAGATGTCTTCACCTGCTCTGTGCTTGTCACTGGAATTTCAAAAATAATATTAAATATTTTAAAACTAATACCAACATTAACACACCTGTATAAAAAAGCAGTCCCGTTGCATGTTGCACTGTGTCATTGCATGGCCTCTCTTACAGTCAAAAATTTCCCCCTCCATCTGGTGGCTGTTAGCATTTGGCTGAAGAGCTGTTGTTCCTCTGACTAATCTCATCACTGCTGGCATCCTCTAGTAAACCCTTTTGTCTGGACAGTCATGTTTTCCTTGGCAGTATGCAAAGCGCACCAGATCATAGGTCTCTCTGAGCACTTGCATGCAGATGCCTTTCCCTTTCCATTTGTCCTTGCACCTTCACTGCTGGTGGAGATACTAAAAGGCAGGCCGGGGAGCAGGGAGAGAGCAAAGGGCTTTTTTTGCCAGGCAGTGTCATTCTGGCCTTGCACACTTCCCAGTGGTGCTGGAGGAGGTGTGTGGCAGTGTTCCAGGGCTGGGGCTGGTAGAGCTGCTGCCTGGTGTAAGTGTGGTGTAGCTGTGCTTCAGCTACTGGCCACAGAGCAGAGTTGCAAATACACTTAAGAGTTCCCTGCTCTTCTACAGCTCATGTGAAGCATTTCAGTGTTTGGCAGATCACAGGAGAAGGTGCCAACATATGCCTAACCTCATCTGTGCTTCTCATTGGGGTTCTGGCTACAAAACCTACCAGCTTTAGATTTCCTTGCTGAGGTATAAAATTTCTCATGGTTAAAGCTTTATTTGAAGACACCTCTCTGCAAAAGAGGGAGTCCTCTCAAGTCTGCACAAACTAGTAATTCTGAGGCAACTGAATTTGTTGGTTTCTTTAAAGAAACATAATTATTTTAAAATGACAAACTGTTCCTTTTGTTGATAAATGTTTTATATCTTTGCTGCTATGCCTGAATAGTTTGTGTAAATAATTTATTAGCTTGCAAACAGACGTAGCACGTTCAGGCAAACACTGCCCAGCGGGGCAGGAATGCTAAAAAGGTGAAAGAAGATTCTGATTGGTGAGCACTGGGAGCAGGAGTGGGCATCAATAAGGATGGAGAAACACCATCTGCAGTTCGTAGGCTTGGGCCCAACATAGCTCAGATGCCTGACACTGCAGTGAGGTACTGGAGGTACAGATGTGAGCAGTCAGGCAATCACCATCAACAGGTATGTCTATGGGACTCTTAGGTGCACAGTGAGAGTGGTGCTCAGAGATATGAAATGGTCTGGTTTAGGCAGTGTTTGGCATTTAACATTTTCAGACTGGTTTTCTTGCTTTGTGTGCTTGAGAAGAGCTCTCCTTCACTTTGCTGTGGTTGGTTATTCCTCTAACGTTGTCAAAATGGGCCTTGATTTTTGAAAAAGTAATTTTGCAAAAATCGTATGTGAGGTTCTTTTATGTGTCAGGACAGGGTCAGGCAGGAGAAGGTAGCTAAGCACATGCATCAGTGGTTTCCAGATGAAAGTCCTTTGTAAATAGTGTGGAAGTGTGTGCATGTAAGTATGCATGGATGCAAACATGCTTCTGGGGTTTCTTAGACAGCAATTTTGCCTAAAAGTCCTGTATGTCACAATGGGGAATTATAGACTCATAGGAAGGTTTGGGTTGGATCTTAAAATATCATCTGGTCCAATCCCCTGCTGTGGACAGACCATCTTGCATAGATCAGATTGCTCAAAACCCCAACCAATCTGACCTTGAGCACTTCCAGCAACGGAGCATCCTGAACTTCCCTGGGCAATCTATTCCAGTGTCTCAGCACCCTCAAAGTAAAAAATTTCTTCCTTATATCCAACTAAACTTAGCTTCTTTCAGTTTAAAACGACTATTCCTTGCACCTTTGAAAGTGGGTAAAACTCTCTCCAGCCTTTTTATATTACTGAATGTAATACAGACACCCTGCTCTGATTCAGTATCAACTGAAGACCACTGGAGTTGCCTCAACAACACTGTGAAAGGTAAAAAACGCCTAATAAAAGCCATCTGCAATTCTAAACTGATGCTCAATGGCATGCAGCTCACTCTGGCTGAGGAGGAGAGGAGAGTGGCTCCGAAGGGCACTTGGTGATGCAGAAATGAAGAGGACCTGTGCACTAGTTATAGATGCCTTTTTTTGCGGAGAAAAACAAATAAGAGAGAACTTGGATTTTATTGTAGTCAGCAAAAGTGAGCAAGCACAGAGAAGCAGCAGATCTGCGGAGTGACAGATTCCATTTTACCTGGCCACTCAGTGAAGCACGGTCCTGGTTCTCAAACCGCAAATGGCATGGCCTTGATTTAGTTTTATGTTAGCAAAACTGTGAATGGGTATAGGAGGCATCACCAAAAAACATTTATCAGTGCATTTTTCCTGCTATAGCCTCTCTCCTCTCTCTTAAAAATTATTTTAATACTGACTGTTGACTGCAATAGGGAAAAAAATTGCACTTTCCTGCCCTTCCAGAGTTCACACTCCTGCTCTGCTTTATTGCAGAAATTAGTCTTAACATTAAGTCCAGAAGATGAGCACCTGCTGTCAGCCAGTGGAAACCAGCCTGGACTGTAAACAGTGCTGTGTTAACAGTTCACCCTAAAATTCAGAGCTACAAAACCAAAATACATAGAATGAGGATTGTTCCCTGCTGTCCACTGTGTCCTAATCCTATTTTTGAGGTAGCTTTATCTCATTTATAGTAAGGAGAAAGAAGATACTTGGAGGTCCTGAGATGAAGGCAAGTAGAATTCATAATCAGCCAAAATACTGACGTATCTAGATGTGTTGTAGTGTACTGCTCCTGGGGACTAAGCTGCAGCTGACTCCATATGAGAAAAACATCAGCTCTCTATTTCATTCAAAGTTGTTCCTTGGATTTGATGAACTAATTTCTCCTCCAAGCATGGTCACATTTTAGGTCAGCATGCCTAGACAACATGGGGCTCTGCCAGCAGTTCCTGTGTAAAGTCCCTCTTTGTTTTTTTGGAAACAGATCCAGTCATTCATAGAAATGAACTCCTGCATAATTAGAGCCAGCATTGCACATCATCTTTGCTTTCCATTTTTAGATGTTGCGTCTGGAGGACTATAACTTTTAAAGATGCCAACAAGCCACTTAGGAGCTTGATAGCCCTAATGGGAAAATCTGTGGAGCTGAATAGAAAATGATAAGCTTTGCAACAACTATTCTAAATTGTTTGGTAAAGAGCTCAGCCAGACATTCAAAGCAAGAATAGAAGCTATAACCTCTTCTAATTCGATCTTCAGGGGGTTGTACTTTCTCTACTGCCATGCTGAAGCCCCAGTCCTACAGGCAGCTTAATGGAGAGGATGGTGTTCTTTGCAGTGGAGTCCTCTGGTCTCTGCTGGGTCCAGTTATTGGACTGTTGCACAAATGGGTGCAGAACACTGATTTTATCCATATTTTACCCTCTAGGGCTTGTAATCAACCTTTTTTCTTTCTAGGTTAGTTAAAACATTCAGTAAGTGCAGATACTGAAGTGTGAAACTGTGGAAAACTGATCCTCTTCAGCATTTTTTAACCTTAAGTTTTTAATAAAGAACTATTTAAAAATAATTAAGGAAGATTTGGAGACCTTTTGTTTCTTTGACAGGTAGGTAGCTGTCATCAGCTTCGGAGCCAACAGGTGTGTTGACAGGTGAAAGATCTCACAATGAGTCTTTTGTATGTCTGCATGCTGAGGCTTTCAGGTATGTCCTGTAATCTCAAAATTAGAGTGGGTAGCAGATGAACTAAAATTTGTTTCTTTGTTCAGAAAATGCAGTATAGATTTTTCTTGTTTGGATCTTTAATCCAAACTGATGCTTGAATAACTGAAATTCCAGTAGTCATTTGGGTTTTTGGTTTGTTGGTTTTGGTTGTTTTTTGGGTTTTTTTAAGTTAGACAATAAATCAATAAGAAAATTGTCTTAGCAGTGGGAAATTATGCCAAAGATGTTCACTGCTGGACTGTCACAGCATGTGGGTTCAGTTAATGGGAGTAGATGGAGCTATTTAGGACAAGTGTTTGACACTGCTTCACTGCTAGGAAAAGGCTAAAGTCCAAACAAAGTCATTCTGTGAAGGACAGAATAGGATATCCCCAATTTTAAAAATAAGCATCATAGAATTACAGAATGGTTTGGGTTGGGAGGGATATTGAAAGATCATCTAGTCCAGCCTCTCTGCCATGGGCAAGGACACCTTCCACTAGACCAGGTTGCTCAGAGCCCAATCCAGCCTGGCCTTGACCACTTCCAGAGATGGGACAATCTGTTCTAGTGCCTCATCGCCCTCCCAGTGGAAAATTCTTCCTTATGTCCAATGTAAATCCAGTCACTTTTAATTTAAAAGCGTTATGCTTGTCACTACAGGATGTGGTAAAAAGTCTTTTTTCCATCTTTCATGTAAGCCCCCTTTATATATTGAAAAGCCCCAATAAGGACTCACCGGATCCTTCTTTTCTCCAGGTTGAACAGCCCAAACCCTCAGTGTTTCAATCATAGGAGGGGTGCTCCAGCCCTCTGATCATCTCTGTGGCCTCCTCTGGACCTGCTCCAACAGGTTGATGTCCTTGTGTTGGGGAGCCCAGAGCTGGACACGGTGCTCCAGGTAGGGCCTCACCAGAGCAGAGTAGAGGGGGAGAACCATCTCCATAACCTGCTGGTCACACTTCTTTTGATGCAGCCCAGGCTATTAGTTCCGTGTTGAAACACCAAAGCAGGCTGTCAAGAGTAAGATACTACTTTCAACTTACTCCTGCATTTTTCTATGCAGAATACTGAGGAACAAGGCTGAGTAGATGAAGCCCAAGTGCATGGCGGTTTCATCAGTGAAGTGGAGGTGCTGCTTTGTTCTCCTGCCAGCAGGCTGGGGTTCTTTATATTAAAATATTCTAAAACGAGTTCATGATCTCCAGAAAATCGCAAGGTAGAGGTACCATAATGATGCAAACCGCTGGTGTAATTTATTGTTAGAAGAATCCTTTTAGAAAGAGGCTGTCTGAGCCACCGGATCATCTTAACAGCTTGGTCTTATCTTTATCTTGTAAGGGTCCAGCACCTTGGTGTTCAGTAAGTGCCAGGTGGGCACATTTCAGACAAAGAGGATCCGTACATGTTTTTGTCACTTCAGAGGGCATGGCAGGGGAGGTGGGGCCGGGTAAAATTTTACCATGTGACTGTGTGTGTGCGCATGTTCCTGGGTGTGCATCTGCGCCTGCAAGCATCAGTATCTTCACTGCTTTCCCACCAGCCTGGAGGGTATTGAATTTACAATGTGTGGGGCTACATTTACATTCTTTACAAGATACAGGCAAGCACTGCATTTGCTGCTCCATGGATTTTTCTTGTTCGGGCATGATATGAGTTTCCTTGCTGCCAGCACCATGAGGTGCAGCTGTGAAACAGGCGCTCTTAGAGGACTTCAAAGCCTAGGAGCCAGTGTTTGGTTTTAGAAGAAGCACTACGTGGTGCCGTTAGCAGGTTGCTGGTAACTGGGGCGTAACGCTGCCTAGAGAGGCACTTCTGCAAGGTTTGCCTCTGACATGTGACTTACAAACCCACTCTGGTACACTTGCTAAATAAGCAGTTATCTTCAAACATCAAATTATGTTGGTGAGACCACATTTGCTGCTGTGTAAGACTACGTGTTCTGGGTGGTGTAGCTGCTACACTGGGATTGGATAGTATTTTGCAATCCAGATGTTGTGCATGCTTTGCATGCAGCATATAGATTTGCAGGACATTATGTGTAAATATTTAGACAGAAATCTTTAGAGCATTTTTATTTGTTAGAATGTGCATTGACTTTAACGGCTTGTGTACCCAAGTGTTTTTCTGCATAATATTGAAGTTAACTGAATCCAACAGTGATGTCACTGAAGACTTGAAAGACACTTTCATTTTGTACGGTTACTGTCCATCTTAACTGTAAAATAAGGTTTCTTTAGCAGTGCATTAAAGTGAAAAGTCTACTTCCCTGTTTTTCTTTGTTAATCCAACCTTCCGAACTAAATGAAGATGCTGGCACAGAATGGAGAAAACAGTCGTACTTTGCTGTTAGTTGCTGCATGCTTGCCGAGTTTCATTTCCATAGCAAGGCCTAGTACAATCATGCAGAATTTTCAGATTGGGCTCATGCTCATACCCATACTCAGCCGTTACCTGTGTTCTGAAATCACTGTTCACACCTGCTGCTGCTGTAGTTAGACAGTAGCATCCCTTGGAGTCCAGCAGCCAGGGCGGTGTGGTGTCAGTGGCTGCGGTAATGAGCTAGACTGAAAGAAATACTCCAATGGCCGCTTTTCAGCACTTGGCAAGAAAATCCTTTTTATGTTAGTTTCAAGGTCGTCAGATATCATTATAGGCAAGTATTAAAAATTTCAAAGAAAGGAGGCAGTGTGTTTGATTTATAGAATAATTATCTAGCTTTCGCTCTAACTTTGCTTTGGCAATGGTTTTGCAAGCACTCGAAAATTAAATCCATTTTTTATGGCGCTACAAGGTATTATCTCATAGCAAATGATAATTAAACACCTGTGAAATCAATTAGCCTTTTAAACAGGGAAAAAAAAAGTTTTCCAATTATGTTTTTGCACCTCCAAACTTTCTAATTCCAGAACCAGCACTTGCAGAGCGGGAGACGAACTGCCAGCCAGTAGCTAGTTAACTGGCATTCAGATCACCCCAAAGCATTGCGCGCTGTAAATCCAGAAGCAAGCAGCTCGCAGTGACAGCACCCTTCCAAGCAGGATGCATGAGCCTTCCCAGCTCAGTCTTGGGCAGCTATCTATCTGACACACAGCCGAGCTGTCAGCTCTTCTACAGAGGCAGTTACTCACTTGGTGTTTTCAATGCCAAGGTTTACTTGACAGTTTATTTAAAAGGCAAGATACCTTAATGGAAACCAAGCAACGAGATGCTCTGTGTGACTGAGTGGGGTTTCTTCTCAGGCTCTCCAGTCAGTAGTTCAGAGCCATCTGCATTAAGCATTCACACATGGAAAAACGGCCAATTGGTTAATAGCTGAAAATTAATATACTGGAGAACAGGGAAACACTTCTCCGTTTACCTTTGTGTTACAGGTATTTACTGTCTGTCTTTGTTGTAGTACTTCATCTGATACAGAAACTTTTGGAAGATGCAGTGTGTGTTCATGGGCTTGCAGATTCAGAGAGGGAGCCCTGGACATAGTTGGTTAAGTACCATTGCAATTTTTTGGCTCAAGAAGTAAAAAAACAGCTCTAGTCACATCTGACATCTAAAGCGGAATGTGCTGATAGTCCCTGCCAAAGATCAGCTCCAGCATCTTCCAAAAGATGGATTATGTGTGGCGCTGTTAAAATATGTACTGCTGGGTTAAACCCATTGCATTTGATTTGAGTTAAACCTGTTGTATTTGGCTTGGGTCCGGCTTCTGTTACTTCCATCTGAATTTTAATAGCTATGACATGCAGCTGGATTTCAGTGAATGCCGCATCACCAAAGAGGGAGAAGTAAGGTCAGGATACTCAGGATGCTGTGGTTAGCATTCCCAAGGTTCCTCTAGTTGCTGGAGAAGCCATCAGTTATTTGTGTCTCAGGTTTTCCACCTATGAAATGGGAATGGTGATGGTATCCTGTAAGAAAACATGTAGCCTACATGACAGGTGACATACAGCTAGATAAAGTATTATGATAATCATTGCATCTAGACATATCTGATGGTCTAAACAGTCTTTTTAGATTTTAGACCTCTCTTTAATCAGTGGTGATGAGGATGTGGCTTTCAAAAAAAAAACCAGTTTATACTAAAATTGGTAGTGAAAATGTTTCCCAGGCTAGTTTATAATCTCTACAGTGTTGTGACATGGGGAAATGCTTAAGCTGTAGGAAGGAATGTATGGCATGGCTGATTAGTCACTGCAGAGCCTCTGCAGCCTGCTGGGGCTCTTTGGGATAATGGAGTACCAGGAATCCCAAACAGCCTTCTAATCCATGTGCTGATTGACATGGTCGGCACATCAGAAGAAAAAAGAGGGGGGATGGGGAAAGACAAACACTGTGTGTTGGAGCAAGAAGTTAAAATGGTAAGAGCATTTGGCTGAGCAGTGTTTCTCCTTTGGATAATTGCCCACATGGCATTGCAGTGTTTACACCTGTGTGATAGCTGGGGCCAAACATGTTTCCTCAACTATGGGTGGTGGCAGGGAGGGAATAATTCAATTAAGTTGTGAATAAATTAGAATTGATTGCAAATGGAGCTATTCTTTTATGCTGCCTAAAAAGGTATTAGCTGTGAGCAAGGTACAAGTAATAATTACTAAAAGAAGCCTGAAAGTTAATAAAACATGCCTCTAATACCTACAGAGGGATGCCAGCTTTGGATTAAATCTGTAGCTATTTTAGTTTTGAAGACCCAACTGTCATTTTTAAGGCATATGCATTTTGGATTTTAACATTTGAATGCTGCAGCTGAGACCCAGGCCAAACCGACCCTAAAATTGGCAGTAAAATGCTACCTCTGTGCAAGCGTGCAGAATGAAGGAATCAGGAACGTATGAGCACTAAGCATGTGCCCCCACTCCCCGGCAGTCTTCTAATGTGGAAACCTGGAGCTTTCTAGAAATAAATACCTTCTGAGCAAAGCAGAGGACTCCTTTAAAAGCTTTTCTACAATAAATGCTAGGGAAGATAAACTGCCGGAAGGAAAGTGCCAGAAGTAGTGCAACACCGAAGCAGCAGAAGTAAGGAAGAAGTGCCCAGTCCACCCCTGCTCAGTGCTCTGCAGTGCTGGTCTTTGCTCTGATTCTCTGGAGCCTGAAAAACCTCCACAGCTGAGTGAAAATAAGAGTGTCTCAACAGGCAGGTAATGGAGAGCTGTCCACACATGCTGGCAGCTCTGAGTTTGCAGAAACCACAGCAATGCAAGCTGGAAAACCATAACAAAAGTCCCTGCCATATTCAGATCTTACCAGCTAATGGAAATAAGTAGTTCTGGAAACAGATCTAACCCCCATTGCTGGGAAGAAGAAGAAGAAGAGGAAACTCTGGAAGAACCTCTTCTAAATATTTGACTCTTTTCTCTATAGCTTAAGACGCCTTTTCCAGTTGCAAGTCGGGGTTCTCATACTTCATTGTCTCCCTGAGGTTTTGCTAAGATTATTCAGTGGAGATAGTAGGGAAATAAAGCTCGTTGTTGATCCGATACTGATGTTTGCATTAGATGCCAGATCGGTACTTAATGTGCAACATCAGTAGCTCTAGCTGAGAGGGTGTTCCTGGAAGTCTGTGCCAGCTCCAATTTCTCTCCTGGACAAGTGAAGGAGAAATTTCAAGTCCAGCAAATACTTAACTCAGGTACCTACCTTTAATCATAGAGATTATCTCACTCACTTCATTGAAAGTATTTTAAGTCTGAGTTAAAGGAAGTGCAGAGATGCTTTCAGGTGTAATGCTGTGTGCTTTCTATGTGGAAAAAAATGCCAGTCGTACATAAATGATTTTCGGTCCCTGACAAAATGCTGGCAAAACTCAAACCTGCTGCTGTGTGCATGGTTCTGTCTGGGCTGAATGGGAAGGAATCTGAAACTGAAAGTTGCCCTGAGCCTTCTGTCCTCGCCATGGCCTGTGTGCTGGAGTTTCATTTACCAGGTGACGTTTCTATGGCCAAGGTCTCCTCCAAATGCTGCCTGGCAGTCTGAAAAAAAATGAAACGGTCTCTACTGCAAGCTTGACTCTGAAATACTGTTCGGTATGTGTAAATTATTTCCTCCACAAGCGATGTTTCAAATTACAAAGCTATGCTTGCAGCCCGAAGAAACGTTTGTGTATTTGGGGCTGGTTACATGTGGTGCACAAAAAGTTTTTCCAAATTCGTATTTAAACATGCTGGGCCATCTTCTTTTTTCCAGCTAAGGCAGGGTGCTCCCATTGTTTGGGGTGCTACCCATGAACTCATAGGAGTAAAAGCAGAACCTTATGTTTGCAGATTTCAAATAGATACTTGATCCTGGAGTGGTCTCTGAGGGGTTTAAACTGGACATGGGTCCCTTATCACTGTGCTCAGAGATCCCATTGAGTCACCTTAAAGCATTTTGGTTGAAATTGCAGGGAAATTTATTCAATAGAATCTCTGATGCGGTTCATTCACTGCAGCAGCTCTTGATAGGTATTACTTTACTCTGGATCTACTCCTTCTGTATTTGTGGGTCCTCCCTGAAGGAAGTAGAAATTTTGTGCCCATACAGCAAGGTTAGGATGGGGCTTTCTGTGTACATATGATTGTAGATAAATTGCTTGATGACCATGAACTGTGCTATTACAGAGCTCAGCAATAAATTACATGGAAAATGGTCAACAAAATCCTTTTCCTTTTTTTTTCCCTTTGTAAATCTATCCTAATAGCAGCAAGTTAGATATGAAAGAAAAGTTGCCCAGTATAGGATGTCACTGGGATATGGAAGACTCACTTGCAGTGGCCTTGCTCTCTGCTTTGCTTCGTGTTCTGGTTTTGCCATCAATGTTTTGTGGATAGTGTTGCATTCTGGGGTACTAACAGGATTTTACATTTTTAGCTAGCTAATGATGGGGAACTTCTGACTGGTGTATTCTAGCCCTATGGGGTATTCGATTTTTGGTATTTATTAACATTTTCTGTCCTACAATACACAGTAAAAGCAATGCACCTCAGACCTCTCAACATGTAAAAAAGGAGTGCTTAAAAATGGCAACTTTTTTTTGGGGTTTTGGGGGGTTTTTTTGATATACCAGTTTCCTCATATTTTCCCCTGTGTGCTGTGTCAGTGCTAACTGGTGAGCTGGGACATGGCTGCCAATCTCTATCCCACACAGAGAAAAATAAATTGCTGCCACTCAGATGGAATATGTATATATGTATTTTAGCCAAAGTTGAGATAGGATTCAAAAGAAAAAAGGGACTTTGAAGTCTGTTTTGTAGTTTTAATTAATGCAATGAGGGGTTTTATTTTACTCTCAGTGGAGATAATCTTAATCCATTCACAGTGACCTTTTCTTGTGCAAATTAGCTATACACGGTTGTTTAAGCAAATGGGCCTTTGCAAGATGTCTCTTCCTAAAGACAGAGCTTATAATTGAAAATTGGCTTACTCCCATCTGTCTGGCCTGTGTGAGAATACAAACATAGATCCTGACTTCTTTGTATATAAAATATAATCATATATGTATGTATATCTATACACGTAGACACATATAAAAAAATTGCTCTTCCTGCAGGACATGGTAAAATTAGACTATTGGTGTCAAAAAATTCCAGTGCTACAAGTTGCTGTCAAAATAACATCTATGTGCAGAGTCCATGACACTCTGGAGAATGGAGGGTGTTCAGTCTGGATCCTTTTGACTCAGACGAGGTCAATGCCATTCACAGTTCCATGGGCTTGTCAGAAGTACAGTTCGCTGATAACAGGCTGATAACACTGTTGGAATTTGATGTGTGGTTTTGGTGACTGATTTTGTGGTGATTGATGGAATTGGAAAAAAAAAACCCAGAAGTGTCTATAAGCACTTTCATTCACGGGAGCATGGATCATTGCAGCCATGTGGTTACTTGCCAAAATCTGGTAGTTACTCCTCTCTCCACACTTAACAATAACCACCAAGTGAGTCATTATAACCCCCCATCCCTTTTTTAGTGCCTGCTCAATTTGGCATAGTTCAAATATTTTTTTGCTTTGTACAAACCTCTTGTGCAGAAATGAACACAGTTGTGCATGGCTTTGCCTAAATCTGAATAGAATCAGGGCCACAGAAGTGCTGCAACAATGCTTTGGGTACCAAAATATTTAGTGTGAGTTTGTTGTTAGAAGTTGTGCATTGTTTATATAGAACGGTCTCATTATTTCAAAGGCAAAATTACTTCCTTCCTTAACAGTGTCATTCCCACTCTCCCCAGCTCTCTCCCATGGTGGTTGCTCCTGAGGATGAACAAAAAGGAGCCAGAGAGGGGGCTGATACACATGCATGGAGGGAGCTAGTTAACCTGGTGGTGAACAGTCTTGGTTGGGGATGATTTTATCCAGATGTATCTCAACAGCTGTTTGCATTTTCACGCCCAGTTACTCTAGGACTCACCACTAATTGAATTTTCTCTTTTCTCCCCTGTTCTTGTTAGGTATGATTACCGTGAAATGCTGCACAATGCCACTTTCTGTCTGGTTCCCCGTGGCCGCCGGCTTGGCTCTTTCAGGTTTCTGGAAGCCTTGCAGGTAAGAGCTGCAGTTTAAAGCAGTGGCTACGCTGGCTGCAATTCGGCGTGCAATAGCAAGGAGGCGGGGAGGAGGGAAATGTGTTTCATTTCCTTGGTGGACAGTAATCCACTTTGCAAAAGCCTCTATTCATACTTCTGGAGCAATTGGCAGCTTCTTCCCAGGAGGGGCTGAGCACTGAACTCATCTGAAGGTTGGATTGCATTACCTCCAGGAAGAGGGTTTCCCTGCATGTGGTGAGGCTGAGAGATTGGACCAGTTTAGGACAGTATTTTATCAAGCTGTGAGACTTTCCCTGGGAGACACTGGCCTTTACCAGTAAGCCCTGGGGCAGTAAAAATAGCTTTTTGTTTTCGCTTAGCCAAAACAGATCTGCTTATGCATTGCCAGTTTTGAGATGGTGCTTGCTGAACATACAGAAGGTGGCCTGGAGGTGGTAAAGCTCCACATGGAAGCTTCACATGAAGGTGGATATAAGCTGATCTCAGGGAGCTCGCATGCTGTCTGGGACAGCACCTGAATGTCCTTCACCTTTTAAAAATGTTTTGGTTAGTGGTCCCCTTTTTGCCGTGGGGCAGCAGCAGAAGGCAATGCAAAAGGACTCCAGAGTCCTTGTGGCCAGACAGCATGGTAGTCAAGCCTGACACCTGCCTACACTGCCTTTGACCTGTCTGACTTTTTTTTTTTTGCAAACATCAGCTCAGTCCTGGGGTCCTGGATCTTCAGTCAGCCATAGAGAGCATTTTGTGAGGTGCTGCAACTCCCCTCTAGGTCTGGCATCTGCATTTCCATGGGGGCTGAAGTGGAGAGAAGGAGCTGCTGAGGCACTTCAGTTTCAGTGAAATGGCAAATGAACACACCTTACAGGGTCCTGCCTCCAGGAATGCTCTTGCCGTTTGGGAAATGTCCCAGCATTGACAGTAAAGCTGTTAATGAATGGCATGACAGCCCTTTACATCATCAACCATAAAATGTCCCAGCCACTGTTAGGGAGTATTGTTTACTGCAGTGCTGAGCAGGATTCAGGTACCTATGTGTAGGTGTATTATGTCATTTTAGAAGCCCAGGGTACCCAGAAACACTTCTGGCTTTCTGCTGCTTCTCTGGAAGGACTCCAGTAGATCCTGTGTCATGTCTGCCAGCCTTTGGATTTCTTGGGTACCCTACGTGCTCTGGACACGTGGGTGTAACCACTGAACCTCACACCTGCAATCGAATTTGAGACCCAAGTTCTGGACTGTCGCTTGCCTTTCTCCTACTAAGGAGAAGATTAATAGCCTGAAAAGTGCTGTTCTCTCTCCAGTCTCTTCAGAGGAAGAAGAGGCTCGGCTTACATGAGATGACAAGTCACTTCAGATCCTCCTGAAGAGCATTCCTCAGCTCTTCTCTCATCTGGGCCCAAAGTCACACAGCTTCTGTTAGATACATCATCTCAAGAGGAGAAAGCAGGGAGTGTACCTCACTGCCCAGAACTTGGGGGCTCCAGGTCAATGATAAAATGTAGACAACTGATGATTTTGCTATCGTGCTAGCAGCAGTATTCACCAATAATGATGTATTCCCAGTTTCTGTCTGGATCCAGATAATGTTGAAAGTCCCAATCCATTCACAATTCACATTAGTGAAATGTTTTAAACATGAAAACACATTACTAAGTGTTTTCTGGTTGGCTTTTTTCATGCACTGATGTAATTTCTTACAGAAGATCACAGTTCTTTACACATCATAATCACTGCTGTAATGTAGATTTGACCAGTCTAAGATGCTGTGCGTGATACATCTTACCAAGGAAGGTACAGCAGTCTGAAAGATTCCCCTTTATACCATGTTTTGGGAGGCCTGAACCCTAGTCTGGACCAAACTCAGAGCACTTAAACTTGGTTTGATCCAAAAGAAACTAACCCAGACCACAGATTTGATAAAAATCCTCTGGTACTAGGTTATTTCGTCACATCAGAAGGTTTTTGGCTTGGTTCTTATGTTGTGATTGAGCTGACCAGAACAGAACGGTTGATCATGTGTTTATGGAAATACTGACCTATTTACTAAGTATTCACAAACTGTCTGTGCAGAAGAACTTGTAAAACTCGTAGAAGTTTAATTAGTTTAGACAGATCATACCGATATGAAATAGATACTAAATGTGTATGCCATTTGTTTGTTTGTTTTAAGACATACAACAGTTCTTATTTTTGTAGACAGGTGATGACAGACAAGTTGTGTTTGTGCAGTTGCCTCTGTTTGGAGAGTTGATACCAAACAGGATAGAGAATTTACCCCTTCATGGGAAAGGTGCTCAGGAGTTAAATATGATCTGTATTTTCTCTCGGGTTGTCAGCAACATACTAAAAAAATTAGGGAAGTTGCTCCTTGCCAAATGGTTCACAAAGCAGTGAGAGAGTCCATCATTTTGTATTACATTCTCTAGTGTTCCATCTGCTGCATTGAGCAGTTCTGCCCTCATCTGGCAGCTTAAGCACCAGATGACAAATGGCCACTCTCTGTGCAAACCCCACCTTTCAGTGCATATGAATAAACCCAAAATGGAAAACTACTAACACTTGGGCTGCCCTCCTACGGCTTCTGGCTTCTGATGTTCTTTGCCATGTTGCCTCTCCTGAGCTTGTGCAGAGAACGGGATGGTATTGGTGGAAAGCTCGAAGCTTGCCCTGGTGGTGGGGCAGCTGCTGATGGTGGCCGTGCTCTGTGCCCACAGGCTGCCTGCGTCCCGGTCATGCTCAGCAATGGATGGGAGTTGCCGTTCTCGGAAGTGATTGATTGGAACCAAGCTGCCATCATAGGCGATGAGAGATTGTTATTACAGGTAAGAAAGAGACCGCGGCCTTCAGCAGATGCGTTGATTATTTCTGCCACCATCTAAATGGACAGCGAAGATGAATCCAAAAGGTCAGGGCTGTAAAAGAATTTTTATCATGAAGGGATTGTATGTGTCAGACTGGCTGTGAACTCATTTAATATTACATCATTCATTATTTGATTTGAAGGTCATTGCAGCCACCAGGCCACATTCTTAAGTGCAGGAGACTTTTAGTTTTGCAAAGAGCATGAAATCTCTTCTGGTGTGGAGCACTTGGATGCCAATCTGAGGTTGACCTGTCCAGGTACTGTGATGAAAGGAAAAACATTTGAGGGTGGATTCTGCTCCAGTGCTTAAAAAATAGTTTATCCTCAGGAGTATCCTCAAGAAAGCAGGTATTTTCTCAGGCAGGAGTTAACATCTAACGATTTGGTGGGAAGCAGAATCTGTCCCTTTTCTGATGCGTGGACCACGTAGCATTGCTTTCTGAAGCAGTGTTCATGTCACTTATTTTTGATCTTGAGATCATGGAACAAAAGTGGGCTGAGAAGTTACAAATTCCCTGCTACTTTCAGCATCTGCTTTGGTTTTAAATACACTGTGGTTGTTTTGGGTTTTTTCAGCTACCTTAGTGGGCTTTGCAATCTAAATATATTCTGTAAATTCTGCAGAGAAGTTGATGTTAGAAGAAGTTCTTGAAAAATTGGTTTCCCCAAAGTGCCATTGCCTAGCATGAAGCTGAGATCCACAAGATCTGGAATAAACACAAAGTAGTCACTAAGAGGGATTTTTTTTTTTTTATCCTTGAATTTAGTGTCACCCACAGAGAGAAGCCCTCTAAGGTACAGGTGTAGTGCCACCCCAAACCAAAGTATTCTTGCAATGTCTTTACATGGCTGTTAATTTGTCTAAAGAAGTAAATATTTGTGAAGAGCTGACTTAGCAAGCCTTGCAATGTGCTGCCTGTTCTACTTAGTGTGATACAAGCTGCAAATATAAAAGGGCGATTTGATTTTTGCTTTTGTGGACAACACATTTTTTCTGAGCAAAATTATGTCTCTCTTTAAATAATAATAATTTGCTGATCTTCATGTTTTCCGGTAACGTGCCATTCGTTCACTTCACACAGCTGCTTCCATATTGAACAGCTACTGCACTGTTATTAACAGTGTTTTTAAAGAGCTGGCAGAGGGCCTGAATGTCTGCTCTGGGAAATGTTTTTGTTATGTTACAATTCTTAATTTCCTGTTTGAGAGCAACTCGGATGTTTTTATTTGCATATTCTCCTCATCATAGCACTGGGAGAGCTTAATCCAGCCTTTCTGCACTTATTTGTGCAGGGTGGTTTCTCCCTCCCCCCTACTCATTGCTGAAATGACCTTTTATTAAAGTTCTAATAATTCCAATGTAATCATGCCAGATTAGTATTAATACATCATTTTCTCCACCTGTCCTTCTGGACAAGTAGATTAATAGAGTAGGCAAATGCATTTAAAATGGGAGCCCTGATTTTTCTTTCCAGCTGTTGTAACAGAGCCACCATCAAGGCTTTTTTAAACCTTGACACTGTGTTTGCTGTCACTCACAAGCATGGTATGGTGTGTAAAATCATAACTTCTTGCAGTAACCTTCATAGTCAGAGCAGCCTTCCCTTTCAAAAGGTGTAGTGAGGATTGAGTATTGATTTTACTGGTTGCTTACACATGTATACACACACACCACACAAGGTTGCACATATTGCAATGAAATGTTTATTGAGAAAATGCTGTATTGCCACTGCAAAGTGACTTGAATCTTGTCTTTGCTACTGATAGTGTTTCTGGGTGTGATTAATGCACATCTGTGCAGCCAGTGCAGGTAATGTTTATTATCCTTCTACTTACTGGAACACATCATGAATAGTGATGTGATCACTTGGAAAGACATGTGCTAATACATATTTTCAGGTTCTGTCTTTCATACTACTTCTGCAGGGAATATTTTACCTAAAGACCTAGGTTTTACTTAAAGGGCCTGTAGGGAAGGAACATAAAGTAGCATCTTGGACAATCTGACCATTTTCTTCTGCTCAGGCTTGCTGCAGTGCTAACTCTCTCATAAGCCCAAAGTCTGTACTATATTAGCAGTGTCTCTAAGATGATGGTCTAAGAGGTGAAGGGCTGAGAGAGCAAAGATTGGCCCATCTGACACTGCAGCCAGTAGAGCCATGGACAAAGTGTCCAGACCTGGTTGCAAACTCTGCAAGTAAAGAATTTGCTGATTATTGTGAAAATTTTTTACATGTAAATTCTTAAAGTCACAGTGTTTCTTCAGGAAAGAGGTTTCACAGGAAATAATTTGATTTGGGAATATTTGAAATCAAATAATAATTGCTGCCACTTCTCAGAGTATTTTAGGAATAAGCAGAGTGTGTTTTGGTCAGAAAAGGGTTGGATGTGGTGGTATGCAGGCAAACTTCAGAATAAGCTGGAATGCACAGGGACCAAATACACAGCCCAGGTATTTGCTTTTAAAACTAGTGACTCAGGTAAAAGATTCATGAGAAAGGAGTGTCTGAGAACAAGTTGGCCTAATTTAGTGGTTGGACTTGATGAACTTAGAGGTCTTTTCCAACTTAAACAATTCTGTGATTCCAGTTAGAAATCACAAAAATGTAGGTGCAAGCGCACAGCTATTAATTTCTAGAAAAAGATGAGCACAAAGCAGCAACATATCCTAAATGCCATTCTGGTGCTGTGACTAGTCCTTGTCACCAAAGCAAATTTCAGTTAAATTCCCTTGATAGTGTCACTTCTCATTGTCCAAGTTGTACTGGAGGCCTTGGTCAATGTCCTAAGTTAAAGAATGGCACATACACACCTTAGTTTCAAGAAGGACATGGGGATGGTAAAAGAAAACGACATCTTTTGTAGACACTCCTGTTCTGATCTAGTGAGCAGTGTCATTTTTTAATGTAAAAGTGTTGCAGCAGGACAATTTGGGGTTTATTTGTAAGGCAACTTATACAACAATTAATGTGTAGATTTAATGGGAAAAAGGCAAAAATTTGTACTGTTTTCCCTTGTGAATAACAGATGTAGTGGAAGATATTATTCTTAGGTCTACCTAAGGTAATTAGTGAAATGCAATTCGATCCACAGGCTCCCAAAAAGGGGAGTCTTACTTAAGGTGTTGCTATGTTTTCCTTGGGACACTTAGTGTTGCCATGCTGTGGTAAATGCAATTCCAGATCCTGTTAATATACTTGGAGCATGGGGATTATTGAACTCTTAAGACCTGCAGGTACTAGCTTGTTAAAATACTAGTCCACAAAGAGTTTTGTGGGATGAAAAGCATGAGGGGTGCATGGAGGACCTCCTTACTATGCCACACCACAAGGTTTTGTGACCATAAAACAATTAAAAACTAAAAGAAAGCAGATTTTAAAAAAATAATATATTCAATACCAGAGGTTATAAAGGGTTGTGTCTTACTTGTTTTACATCAAGGCTTTAACTGTTGACATGCATCTCCATTGGACAGGAGTGCTGAAGCTGTATAACCTGCTAATAGAGGAGAGGGCTTGTCAGCGGCATATTAATTTGAGATTGTGTTGTTTCTAAAGCTTCTGACTGTATTACATCTTGTATTACAGATTCCTTCTACAATCAGGTCTATCCATCAGGATAAAATCCTAGCACTTAGACAGCAGACACAGTTCTTGTGGGAGGCTTATTTTTCTTCAGTTGAGAAGATTGTATTGACTACACTAGAGGTGAGTAAAAATTATCTGGGACCTTGCCGAGCAGCAAGGTTTCTGTACCTGTCCAGCTACTCCTGTCCTCAGCTGGTATCAGACCTTGGTTTTCATGACATGCAATTGGTCACTGGGAAAAAATCTCAGCATCTTGATGAGTTTTCTCCCCTAAGGAAATACTTTCTTCATTATCTGAATCCACATTAGAAAACTGACACGGTGAAAAATGGGAGCTACCCAATGCATGGAGAAGTTGTCATGTGTGATCTTGACTTTGCAAGGCTTTATGGCTTATGAATCACTATCCTTGTCATTGGTAGTAAATGTATTTCTTAAGAAACACTTCTGGAATTCATTTTGGAAAAAATATTACTGTAGGGATCCTCCTTGACCATTCCTTAACATTTTGATGCCTTGTGATGGGACTATTGATCTGGCTCAAGGAAAAGGGGGGGGGGCTTGTAAATGCTGTGTCTTATCTTCATACACAGGAGAAGGGAAGGCCTGATCATTCTTATAAATTATTAAGAGATAATCATAATTAGACTGCTATTAAAAGGGGAGACAGATGATCTCAAATGTAGATAGAATCCTTTCTGAATTCAGAGACAGAGGAAAGATGAAAGCCTCTTCAGAAGTAGGACCCAGGCTGCACTTTCAAAAGCAGGTTTCTTTTCTAACTGTTTTGCAATTTTTCACATGACTTTTTGACACATTTGTACCACTGAAAGGAGCTCACTTTGTAGGTGCAAATGCATTCATCTTATGCTAATGCTTCTGCAATTGCACCTGTCTTTGTGCACAGTTGTAATGCACACTTGTTAAGGCTCCACATTTCCTGGTCTGCCTGCTTCCCCCTGAAAACTGCAAATGAGTGCCCATGGCTGATCCACCTCCAGCTGCTGGAAGTCAGTCCCTTAGGTTTTTCCATGCCAGTGAAGAACACCAGGCAGGGAACATTTGCAGAGCCCCTGGCATAGCTCAGGAGCTCACAACGCTCCCATTGCCCTCAGAAGAGCATATCTTCATCTGTGCTGCCCATTGGCAACTTCATCGTCAAACTCCTCATAAGCACTGATGCGGTAGTGATAATGATCACAGCCCACACCAGGATCAGATCACAAAGGTGGAAGACCATGTGCCATTGCTCACAATTTAATTAACCCTTACAGAAGTGCTCCCAGGGACCATCAGGTGGCTCATGCATCATCTGCCCCTTCCCTGCATGTGCCCTGTTGTTGGTAGGGATTGCTAAAAGGACAGGAGCACACGGCTCTCCCCACTGCCCCTCTCCTGCCTGTGCTGGGGCTGGACTCCAGGGGACATAACCTGCAGCTCCCACAGCCTTGGTGTCCATCACATCTAACTCCAGCACTCACACATGTTTTTAGTGCTGCTTTGAGACACATCGGCCCATGTGGCTGCAGGAGCCCAACAGACAGCAAAAACTCTAAAGCTGAAGCAGATGGGTAACCAGCAAGCTGGAGTTTTTGCTCAGAGCAGAAAAAACAAAATGAAGACAGAAGTGTTCCTGGAAGATTTAGTTTAATGAAACCAATTAATGTATCCCTGGTGTTGAAGTTATGTTATGCGTTTTTTCATTTGTTTGGGAGACTGATTTTGGTTTGTGATTTTTTTTTTAAATTGTATTTTATTTCAGGACTCTCAGTCTTTTGAGACAGCTAAGAGGGATTCTGTTATGAACAGATACTCATTTCACATTTCAACTTGCCTAAGTAAAGTCCCAAGTTAACTTTCCTTAGGAAAGGAGTAAAACAGTTGAGAGGGACTTTTGTTGTCTGAAACCTGCAAGCAGTGTATCCTCTTCTTAAAATATAATGCCTGGAAGAAAATTCCTAGCAGGATTTTTTTTTTTTTTGGTGGATGTGATCCATCTTCTGTTGTAATACTGTTGTGTCAGAGTGCTCTAACGGTTCTAGATACCATCAGAATAATCACTTGCCTGCTAACTGCAGAGCCAGTGTATGTCTATGTCTGAGGATATCACCACGGAAGAAGTCTGCACCAAAATCAGATGTCTGCAAGGACATCACAGCCTTTATCCTTCACACCTCTGGAATCACATTTTAAGTTCCTTGATCATTTCACAGCATTTGGTGGCTGTTGTGGTTTAACCCCAGCCAGCAGCCACGCCCCACGCAGCCGCTCGCTCACTCTCCCACCAGCGGGATCAGGGAGAGAACTGGAAGGGTAAAAGCCAGAACACTCATGGGTTGAGATAAAGACAGTTTAATAGGGAAAGCAAAAGCTGCGTACAAAAGTGAAGCAAAACAAGGAATTAAGTCACTGCTTCCCGGGGGCAGGCAGGTGTTTGGCCATTTCCAGGAGAGCAGGGCCCCATCACGTGTAATGGTGACTTGATAAAACAAACACCATAACGCCAAATGTCTCCCTCTTCCTCCTTCTTCCCCCTTCTTCCCCCCATTTTAAACCCTGAGCATGATGTCATATGGTCTGGAATTTCCCTTAGGTCAGTTTGGGTCACCTGTCCTGGCTGTGTCTCCTCCCAACCTCCCAGAAACCCCCAATTTCCCTGCCAGTGTGGTGGTATGAAAAGCAGAAAAGGCCTTGGCTCTGTGCAAGCCCTGCTCAGCAATAACAAAAACATTTCTGTAGTGTCAACCCTGTGTTCAGCACAAATCCAAAACACAGCCCCATTGCAGCCACTGTGAAGAAAATTAACTCTACCCCAGCACAGTGGCCTAAGCCACACAGCTCATAGTCCAAAATAAGATGTTTGAATCAGTTGGCCAGCAACCCCCAGTGGCAGGCACAGAGGAGTTGCCCAGTGCCTTGGACAAGGTGTGGGTTAGGCAGTGGTGCTCTTGAGTGTCTGCTGCAGGCTGGTGAGTGGGAGCACGGGCAGTGCAGTAAAGGGCTGCTGCAGGCACCATCGGATGCAGGCTCCAGGGTAACTGCACTTCTTCAGCTTGGTTTTCTCTGGAAACAAACCCAGAACATCCCTGCACAGCATGCTCAGTCCTCCACTCCAGAAGAGGAGGGGAGGGGGACAGCACAAAGTACAGACAAGCAGTGTTGGATACTTGGCTAGGGCCTGTTGAAAAGCAACAATGATTAAGGCAATATGTGAACTTTTTGAAGTGTGAAGATGAGTGAGACAAAAATATTGGACTATTAATGCATTCCAAAAAGAAAAAGGAGATCTTGCCAAAGATCCTAACCCCTTTCTTCTCTTATTAAACTTCCTGTCATGCCTCGTCATTGGAAAGACCATGTAGATTCTGTCTCTGCAATATGTGCAACACTGTACACTCTGCTTTTTAATTCCTTGGTGTCCTCCATGTCATCTTTTTACACTTCTTAGTTCTTTTTCTGCCAAGTTTACTTTTTTCCCCTCTATCCTGACAGACAGCTAGGTTTCTTATGTAGACCCAGGGGAGTGATAAATTAGTGATCCATTTTTTAACTGTGGTGAACCAGCTCCCCAGCTCCCCAGGAGGATGCAGAACCAGGCCGGTGAGGTTTGTGGTGCTGACTGCTCTGAAAGCAGCCTGTGCTGCAGTGGCAGTGGGGCCCTGCCCCGTGCTGGAGCTGTGCTGGTTCCAGGCATACTGAGGCGCGTTGAGGTGCATTGAACATGAGCCGTGTGTTTCCCCTGCAGCCTTGTTGGCTACCAGTGCCCTGGAAAACTCCACCGTCTATGGAAACCTCCTGGCCACGTACATTTGCAGACTTCTCCTTATCCGATTGTGCCCCAGTTCTGAGAAAGCAAGATGGAGGAGCTGTAGTATTTATGCTTTGTGGTAAACACTCAAAAATAAATACTTTACAGGTTTTCTCTTTTGTTTAGTGGCATAACTTGCAGGTGGGTAAACAGCAGTCATTGTCTGTGTTTTTTCCTGTCCCCACTGCCACATGGGAGATCTGACAACTGATACACCTAACTTTTCAACTAGAAATATTCAGATACATTCTTGTCAGTGATGGCATTACAGTCCTAAGTCTGTTATTCCAAAAAAAAAGTTAAATTAACTTATTCATGTGAGTGAATTACTGCATATTAGCTATGGTAATTGGCTGTAGGCAAAATTCAGACAAGCATGCATTTAACATCTGCCCCAGTTTAGCAGTTCATGTATTGCCACCAGCAGTGGATTGTCTGGCGCAATGTAACTGGTGTTTTAATCTTTTCTTGTCATGGCAATCAGAAATTCCAGGAAAACCACTGCTTGTGGCAGCACTTATTCATGTATTGACCAAATGTCCCTGAACTCAGCAGCTTACAGAGATTTTACCTTGTTCAGACTCCAGCAGCTGCTTTTGTTCTGCTTGTGGTGGGTCTTTTTGCTTGTTTTTTGGTTTTCCTACACTTCAGTCCAGCTTCAGAGACATGAAGTTTCACCCTATACACCTATGTTAAGGCCAGAGTCATTAGGTTAGGACAACCAACATGTTCTTGGCACTCGAGCCCTGTGCACTGCATAAACTGCCAGTTACGTGAAAACCTCCTTGGGAGATCACAAAAGATGAGCGGCAGAAGAAGGCAAGGCATTCCTGCTTAGCCCGCTTGGGGGAAAATTCATCCTTCAGCACCCACTGGCCCTTTGCAGCATCCCATCTCCAGACCTGCCAACTTCTAATGCTCCAAGGGAAGGGAAATCTGTGAGAACATTGGGCTCAAGAGTGTACTGCACTTAGAAAGTTGCACCTTTTGGAGGCTGAATTTGTCCTGTTAGAGATTCCCACCACTGAATCTTGTTATGCCTTTGCAGGAAGTTTAAAGAATTTCCCATCAGTGTAAGAACCACTCTTGTTCCTGCAATCAGGCATCTGATGTGAAGCAACTGTAATTAGTTTCATAAATACATACTAATAGTACAGCATGGTATATTTTTTTCTTTTTTTGCTTGTGGTATTCTAGATGATAAAGTAGATGACCTAGCAATCTGTTCTGACCTTAAAAATCTTGCATTCTCTGGTTTTGGTGCTCTACAGAGTCAAACAGTAGTCGTGAAAAGATCTTCTGTTCCATCCAACAAGGAACTGTTACAGAACTGAGGCATGGAATCAGTGATGTATCTGAATGCTAATATCCCTTTATAATTAAGCAAAAATTAATAATTAGTGCAGCCTGATCTGCTGAAAGTCTTTTTGATTTTGAATACTCTTATTATCTCAAAGTATTACCTAGCTTTTTAATGCCATCTTCAAATAATTTTCTTCTGTGAGTTCTGGATAGTAAAGCTGACAATGAACTAATCAGGCTTACAACTGCTAAGATATTCAAATAGACAAAATATTTGACTTGAAATACAAAATGCAATAAATTGTATGGTCCCCATGTCCAGAGAGACTAATGAGGTGCTCTGAAACCTATGGCACAAAGCCTGAGCTGCTGAAGTGGTGTCAGAGTGTGCAGGTTCTGAGTCCTTTTAAGAGAGATCAAGGAGGAATGTCTAGTAATTTGTGTGCCTCAGCTTTTTGCAAAATGGGTGATGATTCCAGTCAGCTGGAGTCCCTGAAGCTCCTACCAGTGACTGTAACATTCTGTTTAAAAATCATTACTTCTCTTGTTTTCCAGATTATTCAGGACAGAATATTTAAGCACATATCACGTAACAGCTTAATATGGAACAAACATCCTGGAGGGTTATTTGTACTGCCACAGTATTCCTCATATCTGGGAGATTTTCCTTACTACTATGCTAATCTTGGTGAGTGAATCCTTGCTATAATGTAGTAGCATCTGGAATTTCTAGTGGAATTTTGAAGTTTTGTCTTTGAGTAGCATGTGCCAAGTGACTTACCATTCATTTCTAGTTAATGATGCCTTTCGTTTATCCTGTCTCAATCTTCCCTGCCCACTGTAGACTGGAACATCTCTGACTCATCAACATGCATCATGTGCCTCTTGCTTGCAAAGATTGTTAAAAAAAAAAAAATCTATGTTCCTTCATACTTTTCAGTTGCTGGTAATTAATGCCTGAGTTGCTGACCCATTCATAGCCTGAGGGGACATAAGAGGAATAGCTTTTTCCTTTCTTTGTTTATTTGTGCTTGGCAAATTGGAAAAGTGGTAATTTACCCGTGACACTTGTTATTGGGGTGCACACTTGGTATGGATTTATTCTCCATACTATGTGTCTTCATATGGATCCTGCTAGAAGGAATGAATAGGGCTTAGCTTCATGGCTTTTTCCTGAAGCAGAGCTTGAACAATGAGTTCTGCAGGTGATTGTTCCTTCAGGCTGAAGGGATCCTGCTTACCAGAGTGCTGCTATTTTTGGCTCAGCCTGTGCCATCCCACGTGTGTGGATCTGTACTGCTCACCTGCTAAAAATTGACAGTTACTGTGTTAAAAAAGGGAGTAGAAGTGGTAATTTTTATGAAAAATGACTATGACCCCACACAGATGAATTTAGATGAGGTTGAGAGCAGTAATGAAGGGTAGGCACCAGTAGGATGTGTTATTCCAGGCAGAAAGGGAAATCATAGCAAGACAAAAATTTAAAAATGGAAGGCAAGGATGCAAGCAGAATTATCAGCTCAGGAGGAAATTGAAGATGCATGTGGATAGGAATCACCGCAGAAAAAGCAAAAATCTGACAGAGGCTGTAATGGAACTGAGGAAACTGAACAAGCTTCTGGAATTTGTGGAGATAATCTGTAAAAAGCATCAAGCACCCAGAGCCAGGCAGCAAAACAGCCTGTGTCAAGAAAGACATTTGGCTGAACAAACTAGATGTCAATATTGTGGGACAAACTGGATAAAAGAAAGAGATTACAGGACATCCGTGGAAATAGTGAGTAAGAAAAGGAAATCATTGTCTTGGAGTCCGGTATTTCAGAGTGGAAGTTAAATGCACAGAGTGGGAGTTAAAGGGAAGTGTGATCTCCTCTGAAGCATCTGGTATCTGAGATGAAGGGAGATGACCTAAAAAAACCTGGCAAGGTTTGCATTAAATGCAGATTGTTTTTTCCATCCCCAAAGTCCTTTAATCTGTAGTAACTGGGGCGATTTTGTCTTTACTGAATGTGTATCTCTTCACTTCAGGTCTGAAGCCTCTTTCCACATTCACTGCCGTTATTCACGCAGTAACTCCCCTGGTTTCCCAGTCTCAGCCTGTGCTGAAACTCCTGGTTGCTGTAGCCAAGTCCCAGTACTGTGCACAGGTAAGCAGCACTGTTTCGCTGTCAGTCACAGCAGAGACAAACCACTCTGCCAGGAGTGAGGAGCCTAGTGACTCAGCCCTGTTTCAACGCCCTGTTTTAATTCTGATGTTTCTTTCCTCTGAGATTTCTACTGTCTGTGACCTACATGCATGGGAAATAAAAATTCTGAGTATAATGGGAGTGGAATAGAGATAGTAATTAAACCCTTTGTTACATGAGACAGGTAAAATAATGAGTGCACTTTAAAGATCAGCATTGTGTGTGCTGCAAACTGCAAAAGGATGTCTATGCCTCAAAAGCAGCTACATGATCTTCCTTCCTCCCACTGTGACTCTTAATCTCATCAGTGCCAGGATTTTGGCTTCTCTAAAAAAAATCCTGGGGAGTTCAGTAGGAGCACCCTCTTGCAGCAGAGTTTCACAACGGGTTTTGCCTTTAATGAGAGCCACAGTAAATCAGTGACATCTGTATGAAGTGGCTGAGATAGAGACTTCCAAGTTCCTATCCAGCCTATATTTGCCTGAGAGGATATATATTGTAAGTAGTCAGATTGGGTGAAATTAATGTAGGAAGTGTTATTTTTATACAGATTTGTATCATTGCTTTTGATTTTGAAATTCCTAACTTGAATTTAACATGTCTGTCTGGAGATCTGAGACCTTAGAGTATGGACAACGTTGCCACAAAGGTCTCTGATCGTGGTCCAATAATCTCTTTCAGATTATTGTTTTATGGAATTGTGATAAACCCCTCCCAGCCAAACACCGCTGGCCTGCCACTTCTGTGCCTGTCATAGTCATTGAAGGAGAGAGCAAGGTAGGTGGAGAGAAGCATGGTAAAAGTTGCCTGTATTCTCCAACAGGACAGAAATTTATTTTTCCAGTGGCTTTGGTGAAAGCTTTGTAGTTCCCTACAAAATGACAGCTCCTTTTTATTCCTTGGCCTTTTGTACCATCTTAGTTGCAGGTTTGTGTTTCATGCATGGGCCCTGTGCACTCAGAAACCATCAGCATGGCAATTAATGCCTTGAATCTGAGATACACAGGTGGCACCCAGTTTTGAAATGTCACCCCAAGAGTAGATAGTGCTGACCCCATTGTCAGGGATTCCATCTCTCTGCAAGTGCATGAATGTAGGGATGCAGCTGCATTGAGTCTGGGAAGCCACATGCAAGACTTGGGTGTCAGCTGTGGACTCAAAAGCAGACTTAAAAATGAAAACTTGCCTTTGAAAAGCATCTTCTCTTACTGCCTCGTGAGGTACTGCTGCCATCAAAAAAAAGGAAGGGACAAGGGACATGGGACACCTGTGTGAGAACAAAATCACCATGTCATCTCTTGCTGTGCAACACACGTCTTATTTGTACTTTCACAAAGTCAAAATAGATGCCATCAGATGAGAAAAGAGGGGTTTTTAAAATCCACACTGAAGTGGATGATTCCTTTCCAACTGCAGGCCTGAGAGAAGCAAGACTTCGTGCTTCTAGAATCTGAAACAGATTCAAGTTGGTCCTCTCTGCAGTCTCTGTCAGCTGGATCCAGAGCTCTGTGTTGGCAAAGGGAACTTCTGGTTGCTTTGCCTGTACAATTCTATTTTGAATTTGTAATTTGGTCTTTTCCCCTTGTCACTCAGTAAGGGAAAAGAGAGCCCTGCAAGGTTAGCAGCTAAATGCTCTGGCCTTAGCTAGCCATGTAAACAGTATCAGGAGAATTCCTGCAGGGCCAAGAAAGGTTGTAGAGATTTCTGAGCCTTTTGAATGTTCTGGGTGTTTTTATTTTCTTTTTGTGAAACTTGCAGAGGTGAGATAGCAGAGAAAATCTCTGACCAGTTCTACAGTGTTTGTAGAAATTGGCCCCAGGCACTGTTCAGATTACAAATGAGTCTCCTGAGTACACAAAGGTGTGTTTATAGTGGACAGTCTCTTCCCTCTAACTTCCCAACGTAAGCCAAGTGGCTACTTGTGTGGAAAGCTGTTTGTTTGGACGAAGCTTGCAGAGCCAGAGCAGCCGAGTTCAAAGGTTGCACAAAGGAACTGCTTTTCATCTCCAAACTTGGCTGAGGTCTACTGGCAGGCACCAGTACTCCATGCAGGTGATCACAGAGGTCTGCCTTTTCGTAACCTTCACTCTTCCGTTGAAATCAAATATTGTAATACCCATTTTAGAGATGGGTACTTTAGCTATAAAACAAATACCTGCCAAGTCCTGACTGTTGTACTATTTGGTCATTTTGCACAGTCTGTAAAAGATCAGGGATGAGAACACGGGTCTCCTGCTGGCCGCTTGCTCTGCTTCATCTTAGTGTAAACAAAGCAAAACCTTCAGCCCCAGCCAGATGACCTCTTCATCAGAACCCTGCCTCTCCAGACCAAGGCCATCATAGTGATGAAGGGATGTTCTCCAGACAGACACTGTGAACATCTTGGTTATGGAGATGGATCTTTCTCTGAATCAAGGCATAGATTCCAAACACTTGTTCCCAAACAGGTTGCAGAGGATGTAGAACTGACCGTGTCCCGTTAGGAGGGTTGTGTCAAATTTCTCCATGTCCCTGTTTCCATACAGTGAATTCCTCTTACTGGTGCTGATTTTTGAAGTGGGTTTTTGGCATAGTAAATTGGTAAAGAAGTCTAGTAACTAACCAAGCTATTTTTCCTAGCAAATGAGGGAAACAAACTGTGTTGCATCCTTGCTATTCTTCATCAGTTCTCAAAAGGTGCTATTTACTCTGCTAAAGAAACCATACGGATTTTCATTTCTTGCTTTTATCTTTTCAATCCAGCTTTCCCATCTATTTCCTATTACTCTGAGGACTGTCCTGCCATATCTTTTAAAAGTTTATTCTGTATATAGGTTTTATGTATATAGAATGGTTTGAGTTGGAAGGGACTATAAAGACTATCTAGTGCCAACCCCCCTGCCGTGGACCAAGAAGCCTTCCACTAGACCAGGTTGCTCAGAGCCCTGCGCAGCCTGGCCTTGAACACTGCCAGGGATGTGTCATCCACAGCTTCTCTGGGCAACCTGTTACAGTGCCTCACCACCCTCACAGTAAAGAATTTTTTCCTAATACCTAATCTAAACCTACTCTCTGTCAGTTTGAATCCATTCCCCCTTGTCTTGTCAATACATACTCTTATAAAACATCCCTCTCCATCTTTCTTTCAGGCTCCCTTCAGGTACTGGAAGGCCATTTAAGAATGTGACCTCTTAACATGCTACAATACCTATATAATTCTTCATGCAGATAAAAGCTCAGTTTGAGTTCTTTAGCATATTCTCCTTTTCTGATGGAGAGTGTCGCACCATCCTGGTAGCATTACATCCTTCACATGCAGCCTGGGCTCCTTGGTTTCCCAGCTGTGTAACCTTATGAAGGCTGCAAAGTCCTTCTCAGTGTTGATTATCTTTGATCACACCCTGTAGGAGAGCAGAGGGGACAGTCCTAGCCACCAGGGAAAATGTCCTCCCTGGAGAAGCTGTAGGTACATTTAATTCTCAGTACAGACCAATGCAGTTTGTCACTAAATGAAAGCAGCCTCCTCCAAAGAGGGAGGTCTATTCAGAAATTACTCCTCAGATAGAAGGTGTAGGCTGACTTCTGGGGTGACAAAAATGACACTCCTTCACTCTTGAGCTGAAGGGTCCTTTCCATCAGACAGAAATATGCCACGTACTTCAGACAAGAGTAAATAAGAGTGAGGAATAAAACTGAGTATTTGCCTTGGAAATGAGTCCTTCAAGTGATTTTTATTTCCTCCCCTTCCTGCCTTGGATACCCACAGGTTATGAGCAGTCGCTTCCTACCCTACGACAACATAGTGACAGATGCAGTGCTAAGCCTGGATGAGGACACCGTGCTTTCAACCACTGAGGTAAGGGGTCTCTGTCGTTGTGGGAGTCTGCTTGGCTCCTGGGCTCAGCCTGAGCACAGCAGATATGCTCTTCTCTTGGCTTTGCCAGTGAGAAAATGTTACAAGATTTCCTGCTACACTCCTCAGATTTAACGTGTTGCACTTGTTTCAGCAACCCTGCCACTGCCTGCCGTCAGAGGAGCTTTTCACCCTGGTTAATTGGCTCATCATTAGCATATGGTTCTTCCGTTCTCTATTATTTTAGTAACATAGCTGCAGGCGGGTGTAGGCAGCCAGGAGCAGTCAGCTTTAATATTCTGTTCTCACTTTTCTGATTGGGGTAGCTTCCCCCCCCCCACACATAATCAGTAGGATGTAGGTGGAGGAGGAAGGGTTGTCAGCAGCAGGGGACTGCTATCACTCCAAAAGACAGCATTGCCACCCTAGTGCAGGATTTCACTGAGGAATACTCTTTCCCCATTGTGTCAGCCCATAAAATTGGAGATCTTTGCTAGTTTAGGTGCTTGAGTGTTTGTGCCAAGAGCAAGATAGCACTAAGAAAAGAAAAATACTGTGGAAAACCAATTTTTACAACTGGGATGAGTATTGATTTCTAGAACCTCTTTCTGAGAACCACAAGGGAAACTGATGACAGTTTATATAGAGTGCAATATTTGGGAAATACATTATTAATGATGGCCAGGGAATAGCTTGAAAAACTCGATTTTCTTTTGTTTTCCCTTTTTTTCCCCCATGTTCATGGTCATTCCCCTCTCCCCACTTCACCTTAATAAAAATGCATTTCTGCCAGTGATGGGGATCTTTCACTGATGCTGCCACTACTTATATGTCAGTGAAAAAATGCGTAACATTAGTCTTCAGTCACTGCTATATACTCTAAGATGTTACTGGATTTGTTCTAAATGGATGAGACTGCAACTGCTCTTCTCCCCTGCACAGAGGTTGTGCTGTGGTTAGACTGCTCCAGAAACAGCCACAGTACCCTCTTTCGCTTCACAAGTGAAAGAAATAGTTGACATTGAATCTGTTTGATACCAGTGTTAAACCTTGGTAGTTTCTGCTAGATGAGGAAGAATACGGCTGCTGCCAAAGCACTTGTGTGCAAAGCCCTGCAGAGCCCAAGGAAACCCCAGAACAATAAAAGGCATTTATCCTTGGGCTGGACTTCCTAAGGTTGTTGCTTAGGATGAAGAGTCCCATCTCAGCTGCCCTGGGGATCATGGTAATACCTCTAAGGGACTTCATTGCACTGAGGGCATATTTACAGCAATCCACCCTGTGGCTTCCATGAGGATTTGGGGCTTTGTTTTGTTTTAACTGGGCATCCTCCAAACTTCAGAGTAATTCAGGCTTCTGGGAAACATATGAAATAAATAGTGTTTCTCATTCAGCTTGGCCGTGTTTTACCCTAAACACTTTGAAGCACAAATACTTGTTGTTGTGTGAGACAACCTACACTTTTCTTTGTGGCTTTGTTGCTTTGCTTTGTTTTCTTTGTTGCTCCTGTGAGCAACTTGCAGCTGATCCTGTGTGTTTGTGCAGTGGGTATTTGCTCTATGAGCCCCCTGGTCCCTATGCTGCAGACAGAACCAGCTGGCCAGCTGTTGCTAGAACCCACCTTGCAGCTCCGGCATGTCTCTGCCAAGGTGCCAGCACCAGCAGCTCTGCTTGGTGGCTCTTCATGAAGAGGTGGGGGGCCTCCCTATTGCTTCGCTTCCCCCACGGTACAGCTTACGCAAATGTGATGTGCCATTTCCTTTGAAACTAGCTGCTCATGGAGGGTTGTTGTGGCACATCTTCAAGGCCCAGAAAAGGTAATTTAGAAACGTGTTCAAAGACAATCATAATCCCATTGAGAGCAGCAGTCACCAAGCTCATCCTCCAGACTGTCCGATCTCGGCGTAGTAAAGGTTTTCCATTCTCAACAGGGCGGTGCGTAACTGTTCTGTGAGAAGAGCTGTTCCACACGCACAGAGGGGTGTGTGCGTGGGAAGTCATTAGAAACCAGCGTGGGTTGTGATGCAGAGGTTTAAGAGACTGCCAGCTTGGTTGGATTTTCCTGCTGATCAGCTGAAAGTGGCAGTGCTGCTGGAAATTACATAGGATGAGATCTGAGGGGCTTTTTTAATAAAGGGAGTTTTCTCTTAGGGTGGTTGCTTTAGTGCATCTCCCTAGTGCAAGGGCAGATAGTTGAAAGCACAAGAGAGGGCACTGGGTGCAACAGCTTTATTATTTATTAAAGTTTGAGATTCTCATACTTCTCTAGAGAAAACAGATGTCGCGTTTTATGGGAAAGGCCTTTATAGGGAAAAAATCCCTCCAGTTCTTTCATGTGGTATTGATTTGGATGAGATCAGAACTATCACAACGGTAACTGGTTTGTGCACATTGTCTTTCTAGTTGGCCTCAGATTCCTTGAAACAACTTTAAAGAAAATAACCAGGCCCTGACTTTGTATTTCAGTCCATGTGCGACTCTTCTGTTTCATAAAAACACTTGCAAATGTGAGAAGTCTGACAGTAATCAACACAAAATGGGACTGTTCTCAGAGCAGCTATTCTTTATCTAACCTCTACACCCTTAACTTTGCATTCTTGGAACGCTTTTCAAACATTTTTGAGCAAAGGTTTAGGTCCCTCTGGTACTGAGGGGAACCTAATGTGCAGTGCAGAAACAAAGCCCTCTTTTTTTTTGGGTTTGACTAGGACAATTAGAATTGTGTATAACTCTTACAAAATTTCAGTCTAGCTTGAGCTCCAAAATGTAATTTGAAGGGGAGGGACTGCCAACCAATGATAAAATCTTTCCTTATGTATTTGTACCAAATTCTTTTCAAATATAATGCTGACCATCCTTTTGCAAACTACCCCGATCATCCCTTTCCTAAAAGCACCAGATTTTGTTTGGTAGGATGATGGGGTAGCAATGTTCTGTCATGTCTCAATTCTCAGAGATTTGAGTTATTAAAATAATTACAGCAAGACAATAAAAAAAAAATGCCATTGGCAGCATTTGACGTGCTCGTGTGGCTCCTACAATATAAAGCATTTTTCTTAAAGTTTAGGTTCCTTATGCCATTTAACTAAATGGGAGTTTTATCTTCCTCTTTATTAAGCTGTATGTTGAACCTTTTTTGGTCATATAGACAGTTTTAAAAGTATGACCAACATGGTCTTCAGAAAGCTCAAAACAGTTGGAAAATATAAAGGGACTCCTCACTGAGTGTCTGTTTTATTCTCACTGAGCCACCTTTACCACTTAAAGCGTTTGACTGCTGATTTTCCAAACTCTGTGTCAACAGTGATAAAATGGTAGGTGCCATGCACAAAGATGTGCAAAACTTTCAGTTTCCACATGGCTATTATCCTTTGGTGTTGCATCGTGGTGAAAATACATGCACCTACACCCGTTCTTTCTGTAACTTGAAAAGGTTTGATATGTAAAGGGCAAGCTTGAAAATGTTAATGTAATGCTGTGATGCTCTAGACTCCCTTTAACAGGAACCATTAAAATGTGCATAATTATAGGGCAAAATGTCAAGCAGTCATTTTAATTTACTGATGAATACACAGAATTAATGTTTTGCAACAGTTCCAAGATTTTGAATTGCGAATTAGTGGCAAGGTAGTATTTTGTTTTGTTGACATTTGTTGAAACAGTTTTGGTATTCATTTGGCCTGTACCTTTGTCCACAGGTGGATTTTGCCTTTACAGTTTGGCAGAGCTTTCCAGAGAGGATTGTAGGGTACCCTGCACGCAGTCACTTCTGGGACAACACTAAGGAGAGGTGGGGGTATACCTCCAAATGGACTAATGACTATTCCATGGTATTGACAGGAGCTGCTATTTACCACAAGTAAGAACCCAGAGCATCTGCTATCCTTCTTCTGTATGAAACAAAATAGTAAAGAGGGGTTGGGGGTGGGGTGTGAAGAACATTCTTCCGGGGAGGGAAAAAAATGGAAAGATAGTAAGTGGGTCTACTTTTTATGGGGTAATAATTTAAGTTCTTGGTTTAGCTCTGGGGATCTGGTAATCATTATTGCACTTGTTGGGTCTCTTTGAAGTCACTTGTGTTTTGAGGCAGTCAGACTGCTCTTTTTAACATCAGGAATTACACACTTCAAAGAGTTCCTGAATTCATTAAGCTGCTTGGCTGAATGGCCTGTAGCGTAGCAGAAAGGAGGTTACTTCCAGACCAGCTCTGAGTGTGTGTTGGCTGACAGCTGCAGACTGCAAAGTCTTCTGGCTACCCTAGAAATGTAGTACAATGGGCATGTCACAGCTCAGCATATTGCAGCATGTTGGAGAAAACCCATGTATTAGAACTTCAGCAGACCAAAATCCTCTCTACATTTAAAGAAAGAGAAAATTCTGGAGTCTCTAATCCACATCCTTGAGAAGGAGAAGACCATCCACAGGGAATGGTATAGACCCAAAGGAGAGTAATTTCAGCAATAAAAGAACAGCAGTAGGGCAGTTTTAGTAGAGTTCTTTCCAGCTGAACAGTTTGGAAAGAAAATATGGAGGATGAATTCATCGGTGTTGTCTATAACATTATAGCACTGTGGGGCTCTCCTTCCTACTTGTCCATTATCTTGATGCTTAGGCCCACACTGTTTCTTTCAACCTGGTTGCAAAAAAGGCTCATGTTCTGTTTCTCCTTTCTCTGTCTTGATGAGAAACTGATTTGTTTTCCCTTCTTGTCAGAGGGTGAGACCAAAGAAGGGAATTGGTATATTGGGAGTTGAGTACAAAACTTGTGTCTCAAATGAGATAGAAATTTCCTGGAGCTTGTGATACCTGAAAGCCCAGTGACTTGTATTAATAACACTGCTGTTGGTTTCCAGATATTATCACTACCTGTACACTCATTACCTGCCTGCCAGCCTAAAGAATATGGTGGACCAACTGGCCAATTGTGAGGACATTCTAATGAATTTTTTGGTGTCAGCCGTGACAAAATTGCCTCCAATCAAAGTAACACAGAAAAAACAGTATAAGGAGACCATGATGGGACAGGTATGTAATCACAGCATGTTTCAGCAATTGGAATGTAGTAACAAGTCCACTTCTAGGTTAGGCTTACAGAGTGATACAATTCTGTCAAATATTTTTGCAGTTTTTAGTTTAGCAGAACTGTAAATAGACTTTAGATATGTTTATTATAATGAAGAAAAAGGAAAATGGCGAACATCTGTGTGTGCTGCTTCCCTTCATAATTTTCTCACTGTGTTATTCATGGTGATCCCAAGCTCCTGGAACTGATGGTTGTGGTGACTGAATTTCAGTTAAACTCTCATTTTCTAATTAAGTTTTCTATACCTAAGGCCTAGGCATGGAATGCTAGAAGCATAAATAAATTCTAGACAGATTTTCTACTTTTTATTATTATTAATTAATATAATGTACCAGGCTGTCCCTGTGCTATTTTAAATTATATAGTGTGATTCAAGCACTGACATTGAACTGTCACAACTGAGATAGTTTGTGATATGCAAGTATTTTTTCCCCACAGGGAACATTTTGTCCCACATCGCCCACTAGCAGCCATGAAGTGCTTGCTTTAGGTCCTCTTCCAGCTGCTAGCTAAGCCTTTTGTCATTGCAGACGTACCTCTAGTAACAAGGATACATCATAACGTGGGGACAGTTGTCCTACTACCCTGTATGAGAGAACAGTGAGGGCAATAGCAAGTCCTGCAAAACCTGCAAGTCCCGAGCAGCCTCCCATCTGTGCTGCCACAGTGTCTATGCTCTCAGTGCAAACAGTACCATGATTAATATGGGGCAGGTGAAAGAAGGGGCCCTCTGTTTTCCCCTCACATTTTCTCTTGGTAACATTACTTGGATCTTTGACTGGGGAGTGGCCATGCCAGTTTGTAAACTCCATTACCTGTATGTCAATGTGCTTGCACCTGAAGTATTGGTAGCACTGGTAGCATTCAGCAATTCTCACTCATCCGGGTGCCCAAGAGACCTTCTGTGGACAGGAAGGTGCCATCCAGAACGTATCTATTGCTTCCAGTTTCAGCTTCAACTCTCCACAGGGCTGTGCTTTGGCTGTTTGGCAAAGCCTGAGCATTCATTTTTCATCTTACAGCACAGGTGACTCGAGTCAGCCATGAACTATAACTCTCTCCTAAAGACAAGTTGTTCCTGCAGCTTTGGGAAATGTAATGGACCATGTTCATAATTCCTTGAAAGACAAATAAAAAATTAACATAACCTCAGTGTTGTGACAGAGATGAATAGTCATATGGAAATTCAGTGTTAATGGCCAAAATGTCTGCTATAATCCTGTAGCAACAAGCTTTTACTTGCTCTTTAGTCGCACTGTATACTCGGGAGGCTGTAATCAATGCACATTATAACCTACCACTTGAGCTAAACTGGACAGGCCTTGGACCAAGATCAGGTCTGGTTCCACAGTCATTTGGCAAGTCCCTGACTTTATCTGTTTCTTCATGCTTTAATTTACATCCTTTGACTTCATGAATTTGTATTTGTTTTTAAAGTATAGTGGAAACTTAAGTGCTATAGAGAGATGCATGGGAAGTGGCACAAAAAACCCCTAGGTTCTCAGCATTCATACTTTATCTTAAATAATAGTTTTTTGTTCATAAATGTTCGTTAGGTACAGATAAAGAATAATAACAGCTTTAAAGCTGCTAGGGCCTTTTTTTTCCAGTGCTGCTGGGTTTCAATGGACTTCCACAGGGATTACAGCTGCCCTGAACTTTGGAAAATGAGGCCAGAATATTTTGCATGTATACAGTCGAAGACCATGGTGTTTTCCTTGGGTCAGAGTTTAATATGATACAGTGTGGGGCTCCAGTTCATTTTTTGTGTCTGTGAGACAGTGCTGTCTGATGCAGTGGCCTTGGCCAGTGGGATTCCTGGAAGCACCTTGCTTTTCACTGCAGGGCATCTACACACACGAGTAATGCCAAGCACATAAGGACTTCTACTCAGTTACAAGCTGGTTGAAATTACTTATGTATAAATTTCTGCAGATCTGATCTGCAAAATTGCAGGTTTAACCCTGAATAATTGTTTTCCTCCTACAGCTGAAGACCGTGGGCAGCAGCTGGCCTGGGCTTGGGTGTTTACCTCTGCTTCAAAGCAGTGGCCTTCTTTTTTTCCTGGTGGTTTTTAAGAACTTTTATCTCTGAAATAGCTGGAGGGTTTGAAGAGAAGAGTGAGGGATAGGCTGAAGTAGAGCGCTGGCAAGATTTGGGAGGGCTGCTTGTGGGTGTTATGCTCCCCAGGCTGGCTCGTGGTTGAACTCAAGTCTCCATGTAGCCCTGCCCTCTTCTCTCTTTGGGAAGTCAGGGTTGTCCAGCTCACCACAACTGGATCTGCTGTGGGCAGGGTGTCCTTCCCCCTCTTTGAGCCCCCCGAGCAGATTCCAGCCGCCACAGAGCCACGTGCTCCTGAGCCCTGGCACAGCTGGGCACCATGGTGTCTGCCTGGCCCAGCTCCCACCTTTCCTGCCATCCTATGTGCCAAGGCCGACTCTGATCTCTGCTCTCCTCTCCTCACAGACGTCCCGGGCCTCTCGCTGGGCCGACCCTGACCACTTTGCCCAGCGGCAGAGCTGCATGAACACTTTTGCCAGCTGGTTTGGCTATATGCCGCTGATCCACTCGCAGATGAGGCTCGACCCTGTCCTCTTTAAAGACCAGGTCTCCATCCTGAGGAAGAAGTACCGAGACATTGAACGACTCTGAGGACGCTGCTGAGGGGGCCGAGCCGCCCTCACCCGTGTGGGAGCCAGACAGTGCCGCCAACAGCGAGCGCCCACCCCCGCCAGCCACATCCCGGTGCCAGGGCCCGCTGCTCCGGACTGCGCCGAACTGCCGGCAGGCTGCTGTCGCTGAGACTAGGTCGTGTACAGTTTCATTATGGAACATTAAATAATTATTTTTGAAATGATTGCTATGCAGGTTTAAACTTTTTTAATGATCAAAAAAAACCCCTATTAAAAACAGAGTTCTTTCTTTAATCAAAATTGTGTTGGTTGTGAATATTTCAGAGCTGCCATTTCTTTCCTTTATGCATTTGATTGTCAATGCAATTTTCATTCCTTTTTCCCTGCACAGTTAAACGCTGGAATCTCACTGGGAGAAAATACAGGTTCAGAAACAAACTGAGCACAAACAGGACAGAACTGAAGTATTAATATTTCTCATTTACTACTGACTTTTTTTCCTGTTTTCCCCAAGCCAGTAGTAGTCACTGTGGAGCCACTAAGGAGCATAACTCCTTTGGACAGCTGGAAAACTGGAGAACTGCCAAGGAACCAGATGAGAGGGTAGATCCTTCTGGTTGGAGACCCCTGTTTTAAAGGCAATCAGCCTTGCCTTGAAGGGAGAAAGGAGCATTACTGTGGAGGAGCAAACCAGTGACATGGAGCACAGGGACAAGCATGCACAGCAGGGCTGTGGAGCCACGTGTGAGTGTGTTGTGCTTGGAGAGGCACGTCCTGACTGTCCCTGCCCATGGATGGCAGAGCTCCCCAGGGCAGTCAGCATGGCTGGCATGGTGGTCCTGTGGGACACCCAGAGCCTGCACAAGTCCCTGCTGCTGGCAGCGGTGCCACTTGGCAGCTAAACATCCAGATGTAGCTTTGTTCTGAGGGTAAAAGGGGTGTTGACGGAAAGCAAGAAAGCATGTTGGTGCTTGCAGTGTGCAGTGCAGGAATTTGGCCTGTAACAAACTGGCTTATTCCAAATCAAAGCATGGGCTTCTCTCTTCTCTCTTTTTTTTTTTTTTTTTTTGGAAGTGCAACTATATAGAGAAATTCCCTCATGGAGGTCTGACACCTGAAGTAAAGTGTATGGTCAGACACGGGGTCCTGGCAGCAGTGGTGTTCCCAGGCATGCTTGGGGCAGGGTAACACACAAAAATGTGCTTCTGAAATACGAGTGCTGCTCATGCTCCAAAATGGTTTCAGCATTTGAAATACAAGTATTTTTAAATTGAAATATTCCAATTGTTTATTTCTTTGTAGTCCTTTGTTTATTTATGTGTTTCTTTACATTGAAGAATGAAAACAGAAGCAGTGATTCGGGTCAGGAAGATGCCATTCCAATTTGCTAAGAAAATAAGCACTTTAAAAATGTTTTGAGCTCTCACATTTTGATGAGTTGCATTTGGGGTGCTCCGTAATTATTGCCACCCCAAAAGGAGCTCCGTTAAAGTCACAGCAAGAGGGTTTAGTGCCGATGCCCAGAAGACCAGCAAGCCTTTCTATACCTCATTTCTTTGTAAGCAGGCAATCTGGTAGCAGGGATGAAGAGTAGTGACTCTTCAGTCACTACCAGTCCCATCTAGTAGGGATGAAGAGTAATTGGACCAGAATTATCACCTGTTTCATTCAGGCTCAGGCACCAATTTAATATTGCAGCTTTAAGCAACTCCCGTAACCAGGGCATGCCTCAGTTTCCTCCTTTGTAAAAGTAATAGTTACTGGTTGTAGAGAGAATGCTATGAAGCCTAAATAATTTCTCTTGCTGATAAGGTCATTATCCCTAAACTGAAAGGTGCTGTAAAAGTGAAAAGTATGTGTTACTAAATGTTATATGCAACCTGACATGTAAAGACTTGCCGAGAGTGCTTTGCTTTGCATATGTATTGCAATATTTGAACAGAGCACATTGAGTTAGGGCAGGACCATCAGGTTCCTGACATTTTGTTTTAGAGTCATAGAATGATTTGGGTTGGAAGGGATCTTGAAAATCATCTAGTTCCAACCCCCCTGCCACGGGCAGGGACATCTTCCACTAGACCAGGTTTCCCAGAGCCCCATCCAGCCTGGCCTTGGATACCTCCAGTGTGTTCTGGGCAACCTGTTCCAGTGTGTCACCACCCTCACAGTAAAGAATTTCTTCCTGATATCTGATCTAAATCTACCCTCTTTCAGTTTAAAACCATTACCCCTTGTCCTATCACTACGTGCCCTTGTAAATCTGAACCAAATCTTTAAATGAATCTGCCAAAACATGTGAGACTGCAGCTAGTGACTTACACTGCTGAAAGGAAGAGGTGCCACTTTTCCCTCCATTCCTGTTGCTCTCCCAGTCCCTTACCATGCAGTCTCACCTGACACCTTCCGCCGTGGTGGTGGCCACCAGATGCTTCTGTAAGCCCATTCAACTCTCTAAACTCATGGAAAAGTGTCCAGGGATTTACTGGATTTTTCTAATACCATTTTAGAGAGTTAAATCAGCATGTGGAGAGAAATATAAAGAGGCAGCAGTAGGTAGGCAGGGCCAGGGAGGGAAGGGGAGCAGGATATATTTCAATCTGTGTAGGGTGAGCTGCTAATTCACTCCCCACATATTGTAAGAATCTGAACATCGCTTCCCTGTGCTTTCAGGTCTGTGTTTGCTGATCTGCATGGGAAGGTGAAATCCAGAGTGAATGATTTTCCAGAGTGAATGGCTCAGTGACTCCCATGACAGTTTTTCTCTTGGAGATCAGGTAGCTTGTTCAAGGACTGGAATAGACCTTCTCCTTAGACTCGCTTTTTGGAGAATGTGCCAAACACTGGATGAGGTTTGCAGGGCTCATGTTTTGCTCATGTGCCATGTGCAGGTGGGTGAGCACCCATGTCCACAAGCACATCTGCACCTCTGGGAAGCAGTCACTGGTCTGTAGCCACCAAGAGGGGCCCATACTAAAACAAGAATTACAATTCTGCTTGACTTTTAGTAAATGCTGTTTGGGGGCACATGGGTTGGAGTTTTAGTTAAAAAGGGAGTAGCTAACAATTTTTGGAGTGCAGTGAGTCAAGCCAAGCTTTTAAGCTGTTTGACATTCTGTTATCATCACTTTTTGGGGTGGCTGAAAGAGACTGTGCTAAAGCTCACTCAGTGTGATTTGAGGCCCCTTGTGTTTACTGATTGCTAATTAAACAAGTAACAATGGAAGGCTTAGCTCCAGAAGGGATGTGGATAGGTAGGAGCATTTCTCTTTGCCGTGTGTTACCCGGGTGTAGTTGTCTTGCTGGGAAAGAATGTCCCTCATGGCCAGTCTCGAGAGCGGCCGTCGGTCTCTGTGTCCACGGCCCTGGGGCCCAGGGGAAGAGCTGGACACGCCCAGCTCAGAGACTCAGTGTGCTACGCTCACTGTGGCCATCACTGACCAGTGCTCCTAAGGACAGCAAGCAAAGCCTCCTATGTTTACCTGTGTTGGACAGAGCTGTGTTGTTTCCTTAGTGAATGAAATCACTCTTTTGACATGTCCTAGGTGCAAGCTAATGGTTCTTTATTCTTTTTTTTTCTCCTCTCCCAATTCAGATGGTGCTGAAACAAGGTTCATTCCTTGTTGCTCCTTTTGTAGGCTTTTTTTAATTATTATTTTTCATTAACAGCAGGCTATGTTAGCCTTTACTTTACAGGTACTTGAATGCCTGATGACTTGACTGAGTGTTACGCATGTGGCCTTTTGTAAAGGTTACTGACCTTAATTTAATCAGGGGTGAGATGGGTGGATGAATGTGAATAGATCCATGCCATTAAAACAGAATAGAAGTAGGGATTAGAGTTTGGGAGAACTGATGAATTTTTAAGTGAATTTATTAAAGGAAAAAAAAAAAAGAAACCCTTCCCCGTTATACTTTGAATGAGATCTATTGCTGGAGGAAGGTTTCATGAGAAAAACGCAACACAAAAATAGGGGCAAACATCCAAGACAGAAAGTGCCTGGCACTTTTTGCAGTCCCTCGGACCTGCACAAGATTTTATTTGCCCTCTTTCTATTTTGTGAGAATCGCTAATTATTACCATACCTTTTTCTAGATGTGAATGTTTAAGTTTTGTAATAATTTCATAGTGAACACACTGGTGTGCTAATGCATGGCTATTGAGTGCTTTGATCTTTTCCATTGGAAAACATTGTGGATTTGATCAATTTCAGGTTGCAGTTTTTCTTTTAGAGCCAATTTTGGCAAAGAAATTAATCTTTCACCAATGAGCGCCTTTTAAAATAGCTCATTTACCAAAAGATGTCGTTTGGAGAATGGAAGTCATCATTTTAAGCAATGAAAGAAAGAGCTAGATGTAGACTCAGATCTTTTAAAAATCTTTACATGCCCAATGTAAAATGTTGTGCCCTCCTCTTTCGCACTCCCCCCCTACTGAAACTAAAGGAATACTCAGTGTTTGCCATAACGTCTGTTACTGATTGACAACAATTTGTTAATTCTTCCACTTAAACATCCTCTTAAAGCAAAGGGTGGATTGGTTGTCTGCTCTTTTTTTTCCTTTTTTTTTCTTTTATTCCCGGGTGGGCTCTGATGTCTGTTCTGGAAATGTGGCCTTCAAGGGCATCAGCCTGGCAGAGCCATTTCCCTGGCGTTAGTGGGATTTCACAGGATGGACCTGTGGTCTTCCAAGAAGGGACCTGCCCCACGCAGGGTCTTAGCTGGTGTCTGCTGGAAATAAAATTGCATCTTCCAAGATTCTGTACATCTCACCCTTGTTTAAAACTAAGTCAAGCTGGCCTTTATACCACTATTTTAAGCGTCTTCACACACATTTTTTAAGTTGGAGTTGAATTAGAGGGAGTTGAATTAGGCAGGGGTTAAACTGGGGGGGGGGGGGGGGGCATGGGGGTGGGACTCATCAGATGCTTTGAGATGCTTCCTCCCACTCTTTCACAATGTTTTTAGTGATTATTTCACAGTGGGCTAGTGACGATCCAATGGGCCTTGAGACCTTGTACATAATTCTGTATATTTATTTTGAGAGAAAATATGTATAGTGTTTGGATTATGAGAATGGAAACCTGAAATGGGAATTCTTAGGTCAGCAAATGTAAAGCAAAAAAGCAAACAAAAATACAATCTTATTTTGTATAAAATGTACATTTTTGAGAAAAATTTTCTAATGCATTACCAATGTTTTCATAGTGCTACCACATCTTTTTTAAAGTGTTTCTCCCTCTTTGTTTGACTATTGACAACATGGTGCAATTAAACCTAAAGCAAATGTGTGAGTGAGAGAAAAAGAGAGAATGAGAAATTTAAAAGCCATATAATTTGGTTTACTTCATTAACCTGTATAACATCATAGGTTTACCATCTAAGATAGGTTGTTTTTATAGATAGTGTCACCAAAGACTTTTTTTCTTCAGATTTATTTTGAAAAGTTGTTAATAAAGGACGTACATTTCTGTTGCAGTGTGTTCTTATTTTTAAGGTAGAATAACAAATCTTGCTTGGGTTCTTGAGAACGCAAATTTGGGAGCACAATTGCCGCGTTTCTCAAGTTCGGAGTAGTTAAATGGAAGGCTCTTTATCTGCTTTCTCCTCAGCCTGAACTGAGCATTGGCTCTGTGTATATCCTGTGTCTCTGTTGCATTGACAGATGTGGTGGAGCATGTATATGCAGCGTCCTAGTCCAGCAACGCTGACAGGTGTTTGGTGTCTTAGCTGAGGGCAGAACTTTCGGTCTGTGTCACTTGTGTAAAGCAGGACAGTGTCCCTGCATTGTGACACGGTCATTGGTAGGAATGGTGACTTTTAGAAGGAGTCACTGTAATGTGTAAATGCAAAAATAATCACTCCACCAGCCTGGAGGCCTTTGAAGGCTGATCCCTGCAGGCTGAGGATATATTGATTTATGACTCATGTTTGTTGTCTGGGGTGTATCAGAAGCCTGTCACAGTCACCGGGGTTTGCATTCAGCCCACCTGACTCCAGATGTGCACAAAGCACTCCTCTCTCTCTGTCAGAGCTGGGCCTTGCTGTCTCCCTGCACAGCCAACAAACAGAACAAACAACTGCTGGGGATTATCCTCCTCACCTGTTCCGGACATGGGCTTTAGCATGAGGTAAGTTGTGCCTCACATATGCTGGTTTCTCTCTGCTTATGGTACAAGCACATCAATTGCAGGATCTGCAGCACAGGTGCCAACATCTGGTTGGATGAATCCCACACTGGGAAAGCTCCTGATAATGCTAGTGGGCCCAGGATCATGGCCTGCATATTTGAGGACTCAGTCACTGGTTTATTGCTGTCAGAGATGCTCAGGCTGACCTCATCCCTGCTGGGGTTCAGACTGCCAGAGCACGGAGAAGTCCTTAGACTGTCAACAAAACCGATCTGCCAGTCGTGGAAGACTGATGTATCTTGGGGAGAGGTTGAAAGATGTGAGTCTGCTCTGCTCCTGGTTTTCAGTGCCACTACAGATTTCTTCAAAATAGAGCGTCCCAACAGTAACTGGTGTTTGATATTGGCTATGGGCTTTTCCCTGCCAAAAAATGAACACAAACTGTTCCCCGAAAATGATCCAACAACGGTGTTCCCACTCCTTCAGCACTCAAATTCTGTGTTGTTGCTATGTTACTTATACAAAACAGCTTGGGGTGGAATTAATTTGATTAAATGCAGGTAGCTACATCTGTAGAAGCCACCAGAAGGCTGTCATCTCCACTGGAATTTAGCATGGACTGACTGGTGTAGAGCTGTAGTCTGAAACCTGACTTTCATGCTATACTTACCTTGGAGGTGGGGATTTAAATGTGGGGATGGAGTGTGTCAGGTCCACATTGGGCCTTTCCAGCTTTATTTCATCTGAAAAGGGTCCAGTTTGTGGGCTCCAGTGCAGCCCTGTGATATGAAACAAAATGGGGTAAAGGAGAAAACTGGGATAGTCTCCTCAGAAGTGCGATGTTGACCTCAGCCAAACCCCTGCTGTTGTGGTATGCCCCTCAGCAGCCTGCACAGGCAGTGGAGATCAAATCCAAAAGCGATCAGGTGAACAGGATCCTTGGAGACTTGTGCTTGCTTCATTTCTGCTGTATAAAAATGTGGTCAGTAAAGGAAGTAAAACCTCCACTGGAGATCTCTGTGTTGACGTGTTAAGTGAGGAAATCCCCAGGCTGGTGTCAGTTTTGCCTGCTAGCCTGCCACACTGGGAATAAAAACTGTTCTTAGCTGGAATACACCAAAGCCACGTCTCTGAAGTCCCTGGGACCTTGCTTCCTTACCTGAACCGAGGATCTGCCCCAAGATATTTAGCATATAATCAGTTCAACTTTGAATGCACTCTTGAGAGCTTTTTTGAACAACCTCACTGAAGCCCATTGTGCTGTCACTTGAATGGAGGTAGATAAGAGAGTTGGCACTGATCAGCGCCTTATTTTATTTTCTTTTATAGATGATTAGCAGAGAGAAAAGAAACAAGTGTCTGCTTTCCCTTTCTAAAGCTGTTAGCTAATCATATCCACAATGTTATCGGAGGGAAACAGATTTTACTCAAGATTTTGAGCTGTGTGAGGTGACATTCTAGGCACTGCATGATGTGGTTTATTCCACACTTCATTTCCCTGCATGACTTCCAGGGCTGTGTGCGGGTTTTATGAGCTGCCAGCTCCAGGTACTGCTAGTCCTGGGAAGCTGGATTTGCATGTCACCTGCATTTCTATTGCTCATTAAGGCTGGATGGGCACTCCATGCTGCAGTGGCTGCTCTGTGCAGCTTGAGCTTTTACCTGTCTCCTTTCTGTAATTAACTATTGTCTTGCTGGTTGGTGGTGGTGAAGCAAATTAAGGAACAGCTGTATTTATTTCCAGAAAATGCAAGTTAAAGCCATTTCTGAGATATCACAAGAAGAATGTAGTGTTAACAGAAACTGCTGAGGTAATGGTTGCAAAAAAATAAGATACAACACTTTCTCAAAATTGCAGCAGAAATGATAATTTTGAGCCTGTAAAATATTTTCCCTCAAATTCCTCCCTTCCCCTCTACACAGAATCAGGTCCCATTCACTATCACAAAACAACCACAAATCAATTGCTGTCAACTGAGAGATACATTTTGAGTTTTCTTTGTTTCTAAAATGGATCCTTGCATTAAGCATCGTGAGGTCTGTGGCAGCCCCAGGGGGGTTTTCATTTGGTAACCCTGTAGATGACTGAAAAGGTCCTATGTTCCTAGAAGAAGTTTAGGGTCTGTTAGGACATCTTCATAGAATCATAGAATGGTCCGGTTTGGGAGAGACATTAAAGATCATCTAGTTCATTTAGACCATGGTGACTTGGAGAGATACCTGCAATAACTCCAGCCAGATCTTTCAAAATGTTCCGTTTTTAATTCCACCATGGTTTGCTGTGTGGATACGAGGGTGGGTCTTTTTCTGAAAATCTGCCCCATTTTACAGTCTCATCACCTAAACCTTCTGTGGAGCTGCACAATGCAGTAGATAAGGTGTATATGACTGCCCTATACACAATATTGCTACCACTGAAGGAGCATAAGGGAGCTGGGAAGACAGTATGAAAATGGACAAATTAAGAGGACCTGAAACTGTATTTGAAAACCAAGAATTTAAAACACAGTAATGGAGGGCAGTATAGCAGGAAAAAATGGATTTTCCTCTTGCTTTGATTGGTGTAAATCCCTCTTGCTTATGTTGAAGACAATGGATTGTTTTCAGTCCAAGAAAGGCCAGAATTAGACTTTCAAAACATGAAGTTAAAATACCTTTTTATCCAGTGATGTCTTGATAGTGCTAGATAACAATGCACATTCACAATGTGAACTTAGCCTTGTGAAAGGCTGCCAGGAAAATACAGTCCTCTGCTTTCCCTTAAAAAGGCAGTTAGAGTACTATGTTAATGCCAGTCAGTGACTACATTGAGATTATTTTTAATATCCAGGAAATCCTCAAGAGAAGCTAAAATAAAACATTTTTCACTTCATAATTTTCAAGGAAAATGTATACCAGTTCATTGCAATTCCTTTTCCGTCACAGCCTTAATAGAATTGTTGCTACTAGAACTAAAAGTGAGTCTAGCTCAGGAAGGTCTAAAAATTGGAAATTGTTTATGATACCGAGCAATAATGTTGTTTTCAAAATCCATAGATGATTTAAATGCAATCCCCTTAAGTATTGAAGTCTGTCTAGTTCACTCCAAAGGCAAATAAGTCAAATGTATATTTTTGTCTCCTTGTCTTAGAGCAGGGCCACATCCTGCTTTCAGCAACATTGAAGTGAATCCAAAATTATTACAGTGTTCTTCATGTTTTCCCTGAGCCCCAAGCTGGGGTTTTATGGGAGATTAGTGACCTTCCTTAGCTGTGAGGCATTGGGGTGAGCATGGCTTGGGGTCACCTTGGGCCTGACACTTACCCTCAAAGTGGCTTTGCTGTGCTCATTGTGCTCATTGTGCAATACAAATCCAAAAGTGGAGGCTAAGCCCCATCCCAGCCTCTGATGGGCTTAGCCTCCCCAAATTCCATTTTATGGCCCTAGTAACAGAATTCAAGTCTGATACATTTAGAGGGGTAATGTCAATAGTAACTGAAGTCTTGAGGAAGATGTTTTTCATGTATTGAGACCAAGGACTGGTTAATATGATTCTTGGTCCTTTGGTAGGATTCTTGTTCCTATTCCCAACTCTTCTAATGATTTATTCTGAGGTAAAAACCCATTAAACCTCTCTGCACCTCACTGTTCCTAAATAGCAAGTGGATATTCATAAATATCATCATTTTGCAATGAAGAATGTGAATTTAAGGGGTTCATTGCTAGTGCTTTCTGGTCCTCAGGTGAAACATTCAGTCTGAGTAAATTTTTATTACATCATGTAGAAGAAGCCCTGGAACAGGGATTAATAGTGGGGAGCACTGGGGGTGGCTGTTTCTGACCCCTTTTGTTGCATGTGTGGTTGTAGTTTTCACTCATTTATTCTATTTAATCTCTACATGAAGAAAAGGTTTGGAAAAACACTATTTATGGTGAGACACAGCAATAACAATATCACAGTCGCAGCCACCTACAAAAATGGTTGAAAGTCATTAATCCTGTATAACAGAGGGGCAGACTTTTGAGGTCCAGTCTTGTAAGGCATGGCCACCCCAGCCTGTTGAGTCCCAGCTCATTACAGTTATGGATATAAACTGTCTGCAAGCCCAGCTGTTCTGGAGGTTATCCACATCCTCATGTTACACGTGTCCATGTGGTAGCAAGGGGAAAAAAAAGGGAAATCAATGCCAGGACAAGAAGAAGAGCCCAGCTTTTCCAACAGCTAGCATCTTTCTAGAACTTTTGTTGTCTTTTTTACGTCTCCGCAACTCTGGCATTACGTATCCCCCCGGGTGTCAGGTAAATGAGGAAATCTGAGCCTTCACATAGCCCTCGGATTTGAACTTTCTGAGGACGGCCTGCCTAGTTTGTGTGTTTGGACTGATGCCATGTGAATGAGTGAAGTCCTGCTGTATTTTGCAGCTGGCACACTTCTCCACTTATTTAATTTTCCAAGATTGCACCAATCCAAGTTTTCTTGGATTATTGGTTTAAAAAAAATAAAAAAGCAGCTGTGCTGTTTCAGTCAAACCAAACAAGGAAATGATCAGAATTTATGAAGGGCTGGAGCCCTGACTGCTCATCCTGACAAGGCAAACTCAGTGGGAATGTGGAGTCAGTGCCAAGCTGACCTCTGGAAGGTGCTGTCAAATCCAGTGTGCTGGCAGGAAAGGGTGTGTACACGTGTGTGTGTGCGTGCAGAAATGATGGAAAAAATACTGAGGTGCCCGGACAATTTGTTTAGCATCCTGGGATTTTCTAGCAATGGCCTCTAGTGCTTTCATGTGTTATGCATCAAATGTGATCAGCCACATGGCACAGTATGGTGAAGTAAACGCATTGGGTCACTAAAGTGCATTAAGTGCCATTTACTGCATCGATTTAATTCTGTCCCTAGTCAAACTTGTAACTGTCTCTCTCCCTTACTGCTGCTTTCCCTTTTCCTTTTACTGCTGAGCAGTCAATAGCATCTATTTTCTTGCCCAACAGAGTAACTCGGCCTAGCTGATAGCCTGAGCCCGCTGCCATCCATCCTGCCTTGAGCGATGCAGTCGATCAGTGCCTGTAGATACTCCAGGCTGGCAACCTGCGTGGGCTCAATGTGGGTTTGGTGAGCCTGAAAGGCCAAAGGTTTCTTTCACTGCCAAAGCATGGCAGCTCTGGTGCTAGAGAAATTCAAACCTGCCCACAATGATTTTTTTCTCTCGTAGGATACACTTCTTCTGTGGAAGCTTTCCATTAGCAGAGCAGAAGTTGTGCGGGACAAAAGATGTAAGTGTATTAATATGGTTGGGGTTGAGTCTGGAGAATGGATGTCTCTGTCAGAAGAGTTTCTCCTGCAGGAATTTGTTTATGTCATTTGCGCTATGTCCCCATTTCCCCCTGTACACTCTGTAAGTGCCGGAGCAGATTGGAGGTCAGTGCTCAGATTAATTCTCCATACAGAAAAAAGCTTTTTCTTTCTTCCTTTATTTTCCCTCTCAAGTGCTTACACAACCTCCTTTTTTACTAGAGTGCTGACTCTTTCCTTTTTCACTTTCAATTTCCAAAACACTGGTTTAAGTGTGCTCTTTCTTGCGCTCCTTTGCAATTATGCCTTTTAATCTGCTTACAAGGTTATGCTACTTCAAATTTAAATCACATAATATTAGGGGGTTTTGCAAACCTTGTGTGAACAATGAACTTTTCATATGTAACTCCAGAACCTCCTTGAATCTAAAAGACTCTTGTTGACTCTGTGATAGAAAGTTAGCATACAAATACTCAGAAATCTAAGGCAGGTCATTTTTACCCACAGCATAATTAATTTCAATGCTCCAGCATGGGTTGGGCAGCGAGGAAGGTGCTGCTGGATAAGATTTTTTAAGCACTGGTGCTCCTGGAAGCCTCAGTTCTCTCCTCTCTTCTCCAAAACAGCCAACTTCAAAGGGGTCCCCATAAAACATGCTACGGTGCAATTTTACACACAGAGTGCATAACTGTTTTAAACTGATTTAATTGTATTTCTGGTCAGGATCCACAGCTCCTGTCTTTGCCATCTGAAGTGTCCTCATAAAATGAGGCTGATGTGGACCCAGGAATAGGGCCAGTTCTACTGTTAAGCTCCAGCTGCTTTGTGCCAATTTACTGACAAACAGTTGTAAACCCAGTTTTGCTGGGTTTATATTTACTCTGCTGCATCAGAGTGGCCTTCAGCAGCTGGGGCACTGCAGAAAATGGGGACCTCAATGTTTAATATCTACTGTGTGTCCTCTCTCAGGGGTGTGGATCTTGCCCTTGCAAGGAGCTGTATAGCACATGTCTTTCCTCTATAGCTGTTGTAATCATATATTCAGTAAAGGCATCTGGAAGTGTCCCACTGGGGCAGCAATACACTGTAGCTTTGCTATTGACAGGAATGTAGGCCTGAGATTTCCCTCACTAGGTGTCTAGTGTATTTAAAACTCTTAAGGGAAAGAAAGGGACACCCTAATTAATAATGCTGAACGTACTGATGAAAACATAAAGTTACCACTGGACCAGCTGAAGAGTGAGGAACACCCAAGAGCTGGCTGTGTCTTTAGTGAATCGGGGTTGTGAGATAAGCCTGGTCTGGACCATGGCCTTGGCAGCAGAGCCTGATGGGGCAGTGGCACTCTCATGGGGCTGCTGTGTACTTTGGGAAGCCAGATCTGTTTCCCAGCTACTTCAGAGGGGCTTTCTGTGCAGACACAGGAGGAGGAGGAAAAGGTAGGGACAAAGGCACCTCACCTTCCAGGGAAGCTGTCAGGTGAGAGCTAAGGGAAAGGAGACTTCCAAACTTTGGCTTCCCATTACCACACTCACTGCCCCACTGCAGAGCCTATTTCTTTGTCTGCTTCTTCCTCTTCACTCTTTTTTTTTTTTTTTAAGAGGTTCACATTTTATGACTAATTAACAATTCATTTGGCTAGAGAGCAAGTGAACAGAAAGATGTGGTAGAACATACGGAGGAACACACTGTTCTTGGTCCCTGCAGATCTGAACTGAGAAGCAAGGTCCAGGAGTAATCAGTTTATTAGCAGAATAGGCTGGAAATAAACTTCGGAAGAGGAAGAGATCAGAGAGGGGAACTGAGTTCCACGTCATTTCTCCCTGAAAATTGCAGACAAGGTGAAGAAAAGCCCTAAGGAATCATTAAAAAGTTATGAGAGCAATCAGGGGAAGTGGCAATGGTTTCCAAACTGAGACGGAAAGGGAAGACAAATTGGGACAGATTTTTTGTGAAGCTCAAAAGCATCAAAATTATATTTCACAGAATCACAGAATCAAGTAGGTTGGAAATGACCTTTGAGGTCATCGAGTCCAACCTATGACCTAACACAACCTTGTCAACCAGACCATGAACCTAAGTCTCACATCCAGTCTTTTCTTAAACACCTCCAGGGACAGTGACTCCACCACCTCCTGGGCAGCCCATTCCAATGCCCCATCACCCTTTCTGTGAATAACTTCTTCCTAATACCCAGCCTAAACCTCCCCTGGCACAGCTTAAGACTCTGGATGTAGCCATGAGAGAACAGTGGGTGTTCTGTCCTGGGGGATTTCAGGGACTAGAGGGAGACAAACTCACAACCTGCTGGTGGAGGTGAGAGGGGTGTGAGAATGAAGTGAGCTGGAGCAGAAGGTCACTTGTTATTTGTTTCATTACTTTTGCAAGAAATTCCTGGAGAAAAAAGTTGTATGAGACAAGCTGAAGATTTGAAGAGTGGAAGAAAAATGTCTGCCTGAGTCTGGGTTGGGTCATATCAGAAACTGGTTGTTTAGCAAAGGCAGCAGATAAAAGCTGTCTCTGAGGCACAGAAATCTGACTGGCTCATGTGATTTCCACTATCAGTATTCTGTAACCTGCTAATAAAGACATCAAGTCTTGCTGCTGCACTAAGGCATGCAGGCCCCAGACCCATGACTTCAGTGTTTGGTCCAAAGAAAGGGAATGGAGGATACAGAGGAGAACAGGGAGAGCTTGCATATACCCTGGACTGGAAATGGGGGAAGTCCAGGAAATTACTCCAGCTATGGAGCTGGAACAGCACAGGGTCTGTTCTTCAGGCCTGAGGCTGAGTGTCGCAGCCTGGCTTGCATCCACTCACCTCTATTTTTTCCCTTCCCTCTCTTTCCACCCTCAAATCCAATATGCATGTGGTCAGATGCTGGTGGGGACAGTTCCTAGCCTGTGCCATCCCTAAAATGGGGTGTGGGTGAGGTCTGGGGGACAAAGAGCTGGAACAGGCCAGACCTACACCAGTCTGTCAGTGGGCAGGAGTACAGGCAGCTGGGTGCTCTGACCCTGCAGAAACACTGCCACGATGTTCAGGGACTAAGACAGGGGATCTAGAACACAAAGCCAATGCTTGGTGATGCCTAAGGTGCTTGAACAGTCAGGAAAACCACCAGGGCAGAGTACATATTGTACAGATGGCTTAGTGCAGTTCTTTGATTTGGTAGATCCTGATTTCGCTTTTTTTGTGTTGGTGGCATCGGCCAAGGTCAAGAAGTATTTCCATGCCCGCAGGAGAAGAGGTTCTCCCTGAGGTGCTGTGGCTGCTGGGTCCCTGTCCTTCCTTCTTCTTCCACTCACAGCTGCTACCTCCTGGGTTGGGAATGTTTTGGAGGTCAGGCTGCTCTCACTGACCCTGACTTGGGCGAGACTGGATCACAGCCATGATCTCCTGACAAGGGAATAGCTCCCTGCTGTCCTCACTGCCACTTACTGGGCTATTCAGAGGCATGATTTCTTTTCCCCAGGGCTCAGCTCCCATTTAAGCACCTGCAGATAAGGGTCAAATTTCCTGAAGTGCTCATCAGGCAGCTGCCTCCCCTGGGACACTTAATCATAGATTAAAAGAAAAAAAAAGCTGTGCCAAACTGTTCAGAAAGATCCAGCCGTTTGTAAGCCCATAGGAGCAATGACTCTTCTTTATTTTATGTCCTTAGAGCTGGGCCCATGTCCTGATGATTTCTATAAAATTAACTCCTTGGTTTTCCCCATGGAAGAACTGATAACAATTTACTTTGTGTTTTCTTTGGAAGCTGAAGATGCTGATGGAAGATGAAGGCTCCAGATTCCTTCCCTGTCTTGGTGCACAAAGATGCTATTTGCTTAATTGACATTACCAGACAGAAATTAAATTCCTGTTTTGCTCTGTGTTAACACATGTATACTGGATGAAGAAGTGTTAATTTTTAGACATATCTGAAGAAGACAGAAGTCAACCTAGAACAAACCCATTTGTGTTTTAAAGGCAGGTTAACATTTTCTTTTGGGCTGTTTCCTATCGGGGTGAGAAAAGCAGCAGTTCTAATGACTAGGTTGCTGCTCAGACACAAAATGATGGATCTTTCTGTCCTAGAAAGTAACATTCAGTGACTAAAGCAAGGACTAAATGGCCTAAAGCAGTTATGTCCCATCTTTCAACCAAGAGCTCACACGACTTAAAGACACAAGCTCTGCACACCTTCCTAAAGCATGGTTGGATGAGTCTATGTTGCATGAGCAAAAATATTGTTTCCCTTGATCACAATGCAGGAAGTTTTTGCAGCCCTCAGAGATGTAGACAAGGAGTTTGCTATGGTTAAAATGGACCATTCAGTCTGGCTGTACCTCGCTGAAGTCGTAGATTTGCACTGGACTGTCAGGACTTCTCTCCTGGGCACAGCTTGAAAGGATGCTGGGAAGGGATATGGTGCAGCAGGGCCCCACATTCCCTTCTTTGGTCTATTACTGAGATGTTGCAAGAATTTGGCCGGATCAGTTCTCTATCACTTCAGATTTCTGGCATCAGTTTCTCTTCCAATAAAACAGGAATGATGCCATCAGCTTCCTCTGCAAAGCTCTCCAAGACGGAGGTTAGAAAGCACTAATGAAGAGCTGGCTGCAATTGCATCCAAATTTAGCAGGAAAATGGGCTCTTGTTCCCTTGGACCTAATGTAATAAATAAATAAATGGAGCAGTCCTGGCTTTGTTGCCAATTCTATCTGATTAGATGGAACTTAATTTCTGACATTTTTTCTGTTCATGGCAGTATTATAAAGGCACCCCATGGAACCAGATTGACCTCTGGGTGCGTCATAATTTTCCTGGGTATGAAGTTACTGTCTTACAGAATTAGTTTCCTCAGCATGCCTTTGTGGGGCTGGTGCTTTAAATCAGGCAGATGCAAGCAGCTGTAGCCCTGACACGGTCATTTTACAGCTGGCTGCTGTTTGTCGCCTCTCCCTCTTTCCCAGCTGCCAAGTACTGTTTTACCTTTCTTATTGCTGTGGACATGACATTATCTTACACTGGAGAATTTCCCTTCCATAGAGTTGCTCTGGATAATGTTTGTGTACAGATGATGTTTATGAAAGCCAGGGGGCAATTTACTTACTGCAGTGGGCACCGTTGCAATGTGTAAAATCATTGCACACAAATACCATTGACTAAACAGCTCCCTTCCTTCTCATAATTCATTATCAGAACAGGTTACCTGGGGATGGGAGGGAATCTCCATCACTTGGAGACTGCAAATCAGCCTGACAGTCTTTCCAAGGAGCATGCTCTTGCCCAGCTGCATAGCATTGGGCTGGATGGGGACATTGCCAGGGAAAACTGATGGGTTCCCTTATGCAGGTGGGCAGAAGAGACAACCATGGTGAGGCTGCTGGCCTTACAGCCTGAAAATCTACTGCTGCAATGCTGGCTGTTCCAACTCAGAAACCAGAAGACTGATGGATAAAAGATGTCCTCCTTTCTTCCTGAAGTCTCTCCAAAGGCCAGGCCTGTGATATGAATTGAGCACACCAGTCTGCTCCAGGAATGGTAGATCCAGCTCATATGGAAAACTTAATTACTTTCCCTGCCTGGGCCCCTTGACTTATTGCTGTCTGTGGAAATCTGAGTAAATACTGTCTGGATTGATGACAGTCAATGGAAAAGAGCTTTCTCCAGCCAAGAGGAAGGAAAGAGAGTGTCGAGCCAAGGTCCTTCTTCTGGATGCACTGCTCTCCCAAATTCAGCTGCTGCTCATGGCCTGAGGAGAGGTTGAAGTGCCTTACCATGAAACCTCTGTTTTGAAGCAGTTTCCCAAGCTCCTTTTCCATGTTCATCATGGGGCTTCTTTATCCCAGCAGCAAGTTATGACCACCTGTAACCACCCCTTATTTGCTTGCTAGATGAGGATCACACTTGAAAAGCTGATGTTAGCCCCAGGCTGGATGTTTGCATGAACCTGGTGTAGGAAGATTCTTAGACTCCAGTGCTTGCGATGTGGCTCTGAAGATAAGGACTAGAAGTCAACAGTACCACTCAGCTTTTAAACATACAAACATACTGAAATTATTATGAGAGTTGTCCCCTTTTAGTTATCTTGCACTTTAACTGGGACCATAAAAGTGACTGCTTGTGCCACGAAGTTGCTTTTATTATTGATCATCTATTGATCCATGCAAAGAGTAGGTTTATACTGTTTTCTTAATGTTGTACAAAGAACATGAAAATATTTATGGTCGGGAATACTTGTTTTATGCTCTGCATGATGTCAGTAGCCGCCCACTCTCCTTTGGTGCTGCCTTGTCTGTAAATTCATCAGGGCAGGGGAATTCTTGGTGAGCACCTACCATAGTGAAACTCTGACCTCCTGAATCTCCGTGATGGATAACCTCCTCATCTCAGGTATGAAATTTCTTTACCTCTAGACCGTGATAAAGAGGGTGTGTAAGAGCTGAGGTAAAGAGATTCCTTATCCCTGGAAACATTCAGGGTCAGGCTGGACAGGGCTCTGGGAAATTTGGTCTGGAGGAAGGTGTCCCTGCCCATGGGAGGAGGGCTGGAACTAGATGATCTTGGTCCCTTCCAACCCAAACTGTTTCTATGATGATTCTGTGACAGTGATTCCAGGTTGGTACTTGTCACGATCCGCTAATGCAAGCGGGGGTCGTGATGGTTCGTTTATCGATCTCAGAGTGCAAAAGGACACAAGAGATTTCAGTTTTAATCAAAACAGTGCACCTTTATTAAGTGCCCACAACACAGTAATGCAATAGAAGAGAGTAAGAGAGAGAGAGAGAGAGAGAAAAACAAAGTAGAGAGGGGGAAAAAGAGGGGCAATAGCTACCAACGGATGAGACGAAGTCCTCGTGGTCTTCCGCCAATAGATTCGTCTTCTTTCCGTGGGGAGATCTCGGACTCGGTTATTTCAGAAGGTCCCTTTATAGTCCTTTTCAGAAGCGAGGGGCAACTGGCCAAGAGGTTGGGAAATCTACAGCCATTGTTATGGGGTCCGTTGCTTTGGGAAGCAGGTACAGGACAGACGTACAAGACAGGTGTACCGGAGAGATGTACAGGACAGGTCATTCCTTTCCGCTTCGGCGCAGTCCTTCCCGCCTGGGCAGCAAGAACGGCGCAGTCCATTGTGACCTGCACTAATTTTCCTCAGGAATGCGTACCAGTTCCCAGTGGGCACACCCGTAGGCCACACTTGGCAGACAATCCCACCTCAGCCAGGCCAGGACTGCTGTGTTCAGTCTCTGTCTTCGGCGATGATCGTGAGGCAGATGAGGGATTTTCGGACCGTCTCTTACAGTACTGCATATGGTGCAGGTGATCAGCAGCTGTGGTCCCACTCCAAGCCTGCCTCAGCCCTGGTGCCTGGGGTTGGCAGATGCTGGTGCCTCGTCCCATCACTCCTGGCAGCCTTCCTTGCTGGTGGGTGTAAGGGACACTTGTGCTCACCGTGGTGATGACTCCTGTGAGATGAACTTCTGCAGCCCAAGCCTTCAGAGAGGTAACCACAGAACCACTCCATGTGCCCCAGCTCATTCCAGGCTCTCTGAAATGTCCCTGTATTCACTAGTTTCAAAAACACAGGCCAGCAGCAGTGAGTGTCCCCCATAGTAGCAGAAAAGGTCTATGCTGTAGCTGATAAAGACTACATAAAGATAAAACTGATAAAAACATCAGCCCCCTTGGTCTCCAGGAACTTCCTGGGATGTGAGGAGCAATACAACTCTTATTTAACATGCAGGAATGAGGAATTTGCCTGTGCCTGTGCACAACAGGGAACTGGGAACATATCCATAAGACCAGCTCCGCAATATTTTTGTGTCTGTTGGTACTTCCCTGTGTTGGGTTGTGTAGATCATTAATAGCTGTGTCATTACCTCCTGTGCAGCCAATATAAATTAACATAATCCATTTTCACTTAACTTTGCCCTCAGAAGACAAAGAATTCAGCAGTCATGTTTGTTATCCTCCCTTAAGCAAAACGTAGAAATCAAGCTTGAAATTGAAAAATTGAAAAATCACCTCCTGGAGCTTAACATGGTGGTTAAAACACAAGAACTGGTTGTACCAATGGGTTATGGGTCAATTCCTTGCACAGTGCAGGAGGATCTTCTGGTTTCTGGTGGCTGTCCCAGTTCATTTGACCCATGTGGTTAGATCAGGCAAATGTTAGTTTTTCTCTAGGAGAATAGGAATAATTAACCTCAGGAAACAACCTCAAGTTGAGCCAGGGGAAGTTTAGAGTGGGAATTAGGAAAAATTTCTTCATTGAAATTGTTGTCAAGCATTGGAACTGACTGCTCAAGGAAGTGGTGATGTCACTATTCCTGGAGATATTTAAAGATATGTAGATGTGTCACTTAGGGACATGGTTTAATGTTGGCCTAGGCAGTTCTGGGTTAGTGGTTGGACTTGATCTTAAAGGTCTATTCAAAACTAAATAATTCTGTGATTCTACACAGAGCAAATTCTGTCTAGTTCACGCATCGTATATTTCAGCTGCTTCCTTTTGCTGCTCAAAATCGTCCATTGAAATGTGCACTTAGTTAAAAGACCTGTGGTGTCAGATGGGATACCAGCCCCTTCTTAACTACTGATGAAGGCATGTCCTAAGTGGCATTGGACCAAATCTGTGTAGCTCTGATGGTGACTCTTATGAATTAGACCATCTGCTTGCACAATACCAATTTTTTTTGGTCCTTGACTGCCTACCTCTGCACTCCTAACTTGCAGGCCCCTTTGTGCGTCCAGCAGTAATTTTCTCTGTCTGCTGTTCTATGCCAGCAAGTTATGAAGAAAATACAAAGCTTTCAGCAGTAACCCTGGGGTTAGAGGAAAATGTCCTGATAACAAATATTCCTGTTAGTGCCAGTAATCTTGGAATTAAAAACATTAGTCTCCCCCATTTGTAGCATGGACTGTGGCTCCTCAGAACAGAAAAACAAAGACTTGTGGTGTAATCCTCCTTTCAGCACCTGTCCTGCAGCATGTGTAGTTATCCCTCTTGTATGACTAGGAGAAAGAATATGTAAGAAAGAGATCAGAAAGGCCGCAGGTCTTGCTCAAGAACTCAGTGGTCTATGAGTTCCCACCTCCCTTTGCTTTTCCCTTTTATTCTGTCCCTAGGTGAAACAGGTGAGATTGCTTTCCATAGGAAAATACGTACATTTGAATGGCTGTGTCTGGTCTCCCCCATGACCTACCTCAAACTTGTTTCTTTTGGATCTTGGCATTCACAAGCACACCCCAAACTCTGCCACTGAGCATTTAATGCCTTTTGTTCTCTGAGGATTATCCTTTTATCAGCAAAAGTAACCTGCAAGCCCCACTGCAATCAGTTATGGGAATCCAGCTGATTTAGAGAGCATTTTGTCAGGTGACAAAATGATGACAAATGATGAAGATCACATGCAGCAGAATTGGGAAGCTCATACTGGGGTCTTCCCAAAAAGTGTCTTCTGTTATTGATACACAGAAAAGACTCCACTACTGAAATAAGTAGTAAAGTAGGTATGTTTATTCCAGCACTGAGGCACATGTGGATTGCTCCACCAAATGCATGCGCACCAGCAATACCCTTTGGCTTGGTATATAGCGGGTTAAAGCTGCATATTCATTAAGTTTCCCAATGCAGCCATACATATTCATTTCCTAGCCCCACCTAGCCCTGCCTAGCCCCGCTTCGTATTATAGTGAGCCCAAAGTCATTTCCATATGGCTTGCGCTTGCGCAGTGCCTTGTGCAGGGGTCTCTGGGATGAAGTAAGGATTCTTCTTCAGATGAAGTAAGGAGTCTTCCTCGATTTGAACTTTTCACCTTGCTTCTTTGCACATGCTCCCTGAATCCCTCGCCCAAGTTCATACCCCAAGGCTGGTTTGAACTGGTTCCTGGGTCCAAAGCAGGATCTTTTGGTCATGGCTGCTTCTCCTTATCAATAGTCTTGTATCCTCCCTTTTCCTACTTGACAAATGTAATAAATGTTAGGCAAGCTATATGCATTGTTTTAGCAAGCAGCCCCTTTAGTAATTCACTTAACCCTTGTTTCCCTGGCTCATTATGAGATGTGTCACAGGATTCCTTCTGTCTAGCACGCTCATTTTCTTGGGATAGTGTGAAGAACAAGGCTGCAGAGTGCTACAGAAAGAGCCTTGGTTTGTTTCTTTGCTTTTAAGCTATGGAAGGAAGGTCAGGAAGCTGAACTGTTCTGACCCTCGGACAGGAGCTGAACACATGTTGCTGAGATAATTTTGCAATATTGATTGTGTGCTTGGAAGTACTAAATCTTCTGCTTGCACATAAACTTTCTCATCCTTGATTTTGTGCCTTCATCCAAACCCCTCACTCTGCTATAAGACAGCCAACTGTTCCTGTCTAACTCAGTGGAGACCAAACAGTAATGGACTCTGGTAATACCTTATAAACCAAAGCTTTATTGAGGCAGTAAGAAAGATGAGCAGCAAGGTGCCCACACAGTGACTTATCCCATCACCGATAGCAAATTCAAGACCACAGCGATGCCGTAGCTTCTGTGCACTGCCAGGAACAGCTGGTGTCCCACGGTCTGGCAGCAACAGCCCATGCTGTGCACGCCTTTGGAAGGGGCAAGAGTTGTGCTGTCCCTTGGCTCCACCCGAGCAGTGAGAGGAGCGAAGCACACCTTACCTTAACAGTGTTCTGCCCACACTGCTGCTGCCAAGCTGGGGGCAGGGCGCTGGCAGTCTGTCTATCCCACCGCTGACACTGGTCCGAGGCAGGGCATCAGCAGTCTGCCTATGTGCCAATATTGGCCATAGGGCAGGGTGTCAGTAGGCAGAGTGTCATCGACCACTGCCTGGTGACAACAAAGACATTGCAAAGTGACCTCTTACTGTTTTTGGCACAGATGTCTCTGTTTGAGCCCACAGTTCTCAGCTCATCTGGAATAATCATCAGCACTGATAATATCATCAGTAACAGCTCATCTCAACTCCAGCCCATCCCCTCCCCTTCCATCCCCTATGCAGGGGAAGAAAGGTCAAATGCTCTTTGCTCTTGTGACCTGGCTGTCTTTTACATTTACCCAGTGCTTTACACTGCAGCATCTCAAAGTCCTTTGTGTCACTGTAGTAAGCAGGCTTTTTCCTCCACTGTGCAAATGAGGAGAACAGGAATGACAGGGACAGCCCTGGGCAGTAGTGGGGCCAGAGAGCTGAATGTGGCTCCTTTCTGATCTTGCAGGAAGAGGAAAGCACCATCAGGTTGGAGTGGTCCAGTTGGCAACTGTGACATCCACCGTGCAACATGTCACAGGCAGAGGTGGGACTCCATTTCCATGTCTCCTCTGAAACCTTATCCAGCCCTTTCCCCTGTGGTGATCCACAGTCCAATGCATTCCCATATTTTCATCACTCAGTATTTGGGGTATGTGTGGAATATGCCTTAAGGCAGCAAGTCAAGCATGGTTTGTAAAGCAAGATGTGTTCTTTGACATCTCTTGTGTCGTGCTATGTGGCAGGAAACCCTTCTGCACAGTTTTAAGTGTCCACCCCATAGACAATATGTGTGCTTAGTCAGGGCCTCATTTTACTTAATCTACTCCTCTGTCATGAGCAATATTCTTTTAATATTTACAGTGTTTTTCTGGTGCTAGCATTCATATCCCCTCAGAAGAAGAGCTGTCTTCACCAATGTACTGTTCTAACATTCCTATCCTGAATCCTTCAAAAACATTGACTTTTCAGAATAAAGTGGAAGAAGTCCGGAATTGCATGAATCAAGGATGTAGGCATATTTACTGAAATTCTCTTGGGCAAGGGCTGACACATCTAAAGATTCACTTCAAAAATTTCTGGCACATTATGATCTTATTGAATAAAAATGAGTCTATCCAGGAAAACAATACAATCCTGTTAAGTATTTTCAGATCCTATGGGACAAAGGTGTTCTACAAAAGCAAGATGGTGTTTATTAGGACTGAGCTATATTGAGATCATGTACCTCACTAAATAGTTCATATGTTAAAAAGAGACAGAGAAATAGCAACCACAGTTTATGCTCTACAATATCAACCAGTGACAGGAAATACTTGTGCTGGCTTGGATTACACTGAGAATAACCTGTCCTTCAGTAGAGACCAACTTGCTAAAGGCATGTGCAGTGCACATGGTGGTGATTAGGAGTGATGATTTCAGGGTGTAGGGCTGCAACTTTCAGGTGCATTTAGTCCTTCCATCATTTCAGAGAATCCTTTGCTTATAGGTCAGCAGTGCTTAGCATATGCAAGGTGCCCTGCACTTTTAGTGCTCTGAAAGCACCCGAAAAGTGTCCTATTTGTAGGCCTATGGACCCATTTGATGTGGGGGTTTGAAGGCATATGGGAAATCCTGAAGACAGCCCAAGGAGCTGATGTAACATGAGGATGAGGAAAAAGGAGGAAAGCATTGACAAGAGTGGGGAGGATCAGGACTATTCAGTGCCTTGCCCATGGCCAAAGGAAGATCGTCTAAGGAAGAGGCTGCTGATGACAGAGGGAAACAGCTCTGCTCTGTCCATGCTAAAGCACCATCCTTGCAGCTGGGGGGATTTTGGAAGTCCCAATGGTATGTTAGAGCCCGTGAAGATTTTAGAGCAGTCTGAGCAAAACATTTTAGTGCAGAGGTCAGAGAACATTTTTGTTCTCCTTTACATCCTGCTTTCATGCAGGCTAGTTCTGGATCCAGGTGCTGGTTCCTAAGGGTGTGGATGTTGGAACTGTAAAAGGACGAGAGGCCCGGCTCTGGTGGGGGGAGAACCTTGCAGACCAGCCAATATGGTTGATAAGAGCAAAACTCCATTTATTAGCAATCCAAAGGCACTTATATAGTATCCCAGCTTGTTAACTCCTAAGTGGCTTAAAGCTTATCAAAGCACATTTCTACTTCTACATAATTGGACTTACATTGGCAAGCTTCTACAGTTATGTTATGATTAAAAGAATTCAAAGTTCACCCCCCTTTTTCCCTGGTTAGCACATCTTATCAGGACAGCTGCATCGTTTCAAAACTCCCTCTTTGTTCCCAGCCCTGCTTGTTTTCTTCACACAAGAATTTTCTCATGGAGAGTTTTTTCTCACACGCAGGCCTTTTGCTTCCAGGCCTATTGCTTGTACAGTTCTTCTATTGATCCCATAATTCTATCAATGATCCATGCCCTGGATCCTTTAATAATTGCAACATGTGGAGGGAGATGCCTGGATTCACACCATCCCCTGCCCTAAGCACAGAGGTGTGCCCAGGCTGATGGGAGGGCATTTGGCTGACAGGGCAGCAGGTGTAGTTTGAACAGCCATCTTCTGTCTTCTCCACCCTATGCACAATTTATTTTATGAGTTTGCAGCCAGACCATGTGGATGAATTAACATATATGAATAAACACAAAGACATTTACTCCTTAAAATCAATGCAGTTCTCTCCTCACTTGAGGAAAACCTCAAAGTCTCTTGGTGTTCTTCCTGGCTTGTGCAAGTCTCTCTGAGCTAAGACTCAGTCTCTACTTTCTTTTCATCCTCTAAAACCTTCATACTGCAATTTACTGTATTCCTGACTCAAAAGCAATATCCACTATGCAAGTTACTGGCAGAAAGAGATCATTTTGTATCCAAGGTCAGCACAAATTTACACTGAATTCATTATACAGCAATTGGCTTGGAAAGGCTTTTGAATGCTAAGGTTGTTTATACAGTTTTTATTTCTTTATCTTATGCAGAGTTGGACTTACACCTAGAAAGATATTTTGATGTTTTAATGGAAATATCTAGTCATTTTGCACAGAGAATTGGAAAGAAATGGGAGTGCTGAAAAGGACTCTCTGTGCCTTGCTATCGCTGTCTCTGAATCTGCAAACAAACCAGGAGCAGTTGGCTGCATGTGGAGCCCCAGCTTTTGCAGATGTACAGCAGGCAGGTGTAAAGGAAAGCCCATGACTTTAAACCAGACCCTCTCCACTGATGGCTGCCAGTCACATGCCCTGGCCACTCTGATTCACTGTGTCAGGCAGGATCTGTCATGGCAAATAATAGAAGTGATGCTGGTTGATATGTTTGGTCATATCTGGAATGTGGAAAATTAATAACATGGTAAAATTCCTTCTTTTTTTATTAGTCTGTCTTTTAAGGAGATCTTCCTGATAGTCATGCCTCCTGAGAAGTTCCTTTATTTTTTTTTTCCTTTATAGGGAAAGAATTTCCATCTTTCATCCATCCATCTATCTATCTGAGAAATTTCCATCTATCAAAATGAGAAATTCCAATAGCATCCCACTGAAAAAAAAAAAATCATTCCTAAAAGCCATTCAGTTTGAAAGTATTCAGCAATTTGTGCCAGAAAACTCTTCCACTGGAAATATTTTTTACTGACTGTACATGAAACTTAGCTGAGCACAAAGTTCCTTCTGACTGAGGAATTAGAAATCAGACTATGTAAGAAAAATGACTTCCTGGTCACACTTTTACACAATCATTTTGTGGAGTTTGACTGCCCATAGCAGTCTATCTTTAGCAAGATCATTATGAGCTATTGGATACTGAATTAACAAAATGCCAGCTGTATTCTGAGGATAGAAGGGTGTAAATCAATAGTAGCTGGAAATAAAAAGTGTTGTCCAATAGCTAGATGACGAAAATCAGAGCTCACATGTTTGTATGCTTCATTCAACCTGAGCTACTGATTCCCATTGTGACCTTGGGCAGTCTTTCAACCTCCTTGCATTTTGTACAGTTTTACTGCATAATTGAGAATCAGCAAGGCTTTGCCAAGCCCAGACTTATGTATCAAAATCTTATATATTTGGGGAAATTGATTTTCAGAAATATTTCCTACTTCTACAGTGGTCCTAAGCAAACAATTCTTTAGAGTGCTATCCAGTTTCTGAAATGGGAGTGGAGTGTAAAAGAAGGAAGATACCAAGAACCAATATTAGAGAAGATGAAAATGTAAATACCATAAGCTGCCATACTAAAAGAGCATTCCTCTCCTGGAAGGATATCTTCTTCAATGGGTGCAGCCATGCAGAGTTGCATTAACTCCATCTGGTCTGGAATCGGCTTAATAAGTCAGTCATTTATTGCCCATATATTTTACATGAATCCCTGAGGGATACAATATAATAATACAGGCCCAGGCATGAGCAAAAGGGGCTTGACTTGCTTGTCCTGCCTCACAGGCATACTCAGAGCAGCAGATTAGCTTCTAGATGCTTCAGAGAAGTACCAACCCCTTCTGATACCCTCTTGCCAGGATGTTTCATGCAGCAAGTTATAACCGAAAAACTGCTGGAGAAGAGTGAATGCAAACCAGAAGGTTATCCACTGGAAAACAACAGGGCAGAGAGGGGGAAAGAAACTGAAACATCATATTCTTTGTCCTGGCTATAATCCACAGACATTATAAAAAAAGAACACCTGGAAACCCTAGGATATACCGTTCTAAGAGTTGTGTTTATGCTTAAATTTTGTATTCCTAGTTTCTAAAAAAAACCATTGGAAAATACTGTATTACATGATTAATGGTTTATTCATTCATTTCTTAGCTTCTTGTTAAACAAAAAGTGTGTTACAGCTAATCTGAAGCAGCTGTTTAGGGAAGGCCTGGGACAACACGATATTTTCAGTATTCAGACAAGACAGATATTGTCAGTCCATAGCATGTAAACGAGCTCAGTTACCCAAAACTTCTTTTGAAAAATGAGCAGGGGACTTGGGTGCTTTTTCTGTGATTTACTCACTTCTCTGAATGTGGAAGATGTCAAGTTAGCCATGACAATAGTTAGTGATTTATGTTAAAGTTGGATAATGTAGCCTTTGCCCAAAATTACCAGGTGCTCTTGTGCTGTGGTGCAGAGCAGGCAATACAAGCCTTCTATTCCACACTGTAAAGTGGAGCTTTTGTGTCTGTGGTATAGGCCCTGCTGGTGTCTCTGAGTAAACAAAGCTAAAATACTAATTCTGTCTGAGGGTCTCAGGTGTATTGCCCAAAGGAGATGTGGGCCCTGCTGATGTGCAACCACTATGGAAGGGGGACCTGGCTGGCGACTTCCAGAGACTGAACTGTGGGCCTGCACTGGCTTTGCAGGCTCAGGGAGTTGTCAGCTCTGGTGGAGGCTGCTAAAACGCTGCAGGTAAGTCCCAAATGTCATTTGTGCCTTTAGTGCTGCTGACTGCCCTGCATCCCACCTGGCTGATCTGCATGGAGGGCTCAGAGCAAACTGCTCTGCCCAGGTGGCTGGAGCCTCTTGCAGGATCACTTTGTCTTGAGAGTGAAATGGGAATTTGAGAACAGCTCCTCTCATTGGCATTGCCATAGGTTTTTCACTTATTTGACAGGAGGCAGAAAGGAATTCCTTAGTCTCCCAATATTTTAGAGTAACACATCTATGAAAGGTCTGTCAAATGAAAAAGTAAGACTTTCAAGGAGTCAAAGAGCAAGTTTGCCCCAACAATTTAATGTTATGGGAGATCACAAGCAGTGATGTGAAAAAAGGACAAAATCCTTGTATTTAAGTGGTTCCAGTAGCAGTGCGGATAGTGCCTTCAGACAGCAGAGGAGGATGCTAGAGCTCTGCAGAAGGAAGCTTCTCTGACTTTAATGTCTTATGACAAACAAGAAAGAGCCATTCAACATCAACAACACAAGCAAAGGACCTCTAGTTTCTCCACAGCTCAAACTGACTTGCAGGTGGCTACAGACCATGACTATTCAAATACTTCTTGATCCTGTAACACTTAGCAGTGGTGTCTGTTCAGGAGAGTTGTATAAAGAAAAAAGGGGTAATAAATACTTTATGTTTATTACAGTCCAGATTCATTCTTGCCCCCAAAGTGCCATGAGAACAGTGAATAAAAGGAACTTACTACCTTGGGAATAATGTAGATTTTATAGTTGGATGATGGTTCCAGGTTAAATTAATCTAGTTGCCTGTATTACTTTGAGACGTGCTAAGAGGAGGGAGCACTGAGATGGAAACTATGAGATGGAAACTATGACAGCACTGAAAGCAGAAAATAGGCTTTAAACATGGAAGCAGAAGGCTGTGTAAGGAGAATATGGTTTCCAGTTGAATTTTCTGAAATATCTGGGTTTCTACCTTCTGATTTCTTACCACCATTTTGTACAAATGGGAATTTGACTGTAGGAAAAAGGTCATGTGTGCCTTTCCTCAGCTCTTATCCCAGACAGTGACCTGCGTGGCTGTAACTAATTTGACACTTCCTCTTTGTTAAAATAGGATCTCCTTAAATTATTTTATGGCACTTTTAATTTTTAAAATTGGGTTTCAAAATTGCCTTTTTTAAGTGATAAAGAAAAATCTTATTTCGGTTTTTACACACTTTATTCTTTTTCCTTTTGACAGGAAGGCAGATGTAAGTAAGCAATGTTGAGTGTTTGCCTAAGAGGAACACTTTTGATTTTTTTTTTCCTTGTTCACCTCACTGAAAGAGAGAAGGTCATTGCTGTCTTACACAAAATCAAATTTAGACTGGAACTTCTTTCTTTAAGAAATAATGCTCACTCTTCTTCCCAACTTCTTTGTGCCTCCCTACTCTTTATTTCACTCTTTCAAAAGAGAGAATTTACTAAATAAAACTTAGGGGTATTTTTGGAGCCAGTTCTAGCTTTTCTTTCAGTAGAAGGCTTTCCTTGTCTTTTTTTTTTTTTTCAATTAATTAAAGGTACAAAACAGATCCATCTTCAATATCTGATTTATTTTTCCTCTCAAAAAGTCTGCCCATGATTAATTTTTCTCTTATTCTATGCAATCTTTCAGACTGAAATTCCTTACTTTTTAAAAAATATGTTCCTACACATTTATATTTACTTTATAAGAATAAAATGTATATCTGTGATACTAATGCTAAGATTTTATACTGGATCCGACTGTATGCTTTGAGAGATTAGCAGTGAATACTTGACCTACAAGTTAGGATGTGCAGGCAAAAGGTGAGTGAGAATTGCCTTAGACAGAAGTTAAACTCTCAGGATATTACAGTGACAGTTCCCCTTCAGCTTCCCCTCTTGCATTGACTTTTATACCCTTCTTGGAGCTACAAACCAAAAGCTAAGCAGTGCCAATTCCACCTATTCTTTCTTGATCAGTTCTGTTTCTGCTACATCTTTTTGGAAAGGAGGTGACCCAATGTAATTTTCAGGACAATTTTAGTTTTTTTTCTTTTTCAGCTTTTTACTCTTTGTAGTTCACCTCTAACTGGAAATTTTCAAAGCACATTAATGGTGTTTCCCATAGTAGAACTTTTCTGCAGTGTAACCTCTTGGTAGGTCACTGCCAAGCTGAGTTTGATTCTCCATGTACTAATGCTCCACTCTATGACTTTGTGGGTGATTTTTAACTCCTCTCTTCTTATTTTTTTCATCTGTGCAATGAGGATAATAGTGATTGCTTTTCACCTTTAATAGTGGGAATGTGAACCACTCCAGTAGGATTCAGCATCAGTACTTCACCTATGATTTAATTTATCTGAGGTTTACATAAATTTCTTAAAGCTTCCTTAACTCCAGCTTTGCAATAGTTTTACTAATTGTTATGTTGGCAGGATCCTTGCATTCTATTCCTCCCTTTGTTTCTGCAAATCCACACTATTACTATTGCTGTGGAACTGCGAACACACGACATGGCCGTGACAGATCAGATGTTCAGCTCTCTGCTCTGAGCCTGCCAGCATTGCTCTCCATACATTTCACCCCGGGGGTTTTCCCATTCAGCACAAACATATAGAAAATGCAAAGAAATCGTTTGTAACCCACAAAATGAATGGCTCAAGGAATAAAAACCAGACAAAACCAGATGTGAAAAATGAGCACAGAAAGTTGAACCCTGGCTGCAGTCCTGGAGGTCCAGTCCTCCTCTTACTGAAACAGTGACTGTGATTCCCCTGGATTTAACCATTGATAAACCAATATATACAGATTTTTTGCAAGGTATGTGTATGTCTACCCGCAAGTGAACTGAGCCATCTACTCACACTGGTTCCCTTTCAGCAGCCAGTGCAGGCCTTTATTTTTCCTTTGCTTTCTTGCTCTTCTCTCTTTACTCTCTGGTCTTCTCTACTCAGAAATTCTTCATCAGTTGTGAAGGGCTGCAGCCCTCATCCAGACTTCATTTCAGCCCTTTGCTCTTTACTCGATTTGTGAACAGAGAATCAAATTTATCTCCCCTTGTTATTATTTAATTCTGCAATTAGATTGCATTGGTTTGCAAGGCACTTGAGGTTGTAGATTTCAGGAGAGGTGGCATACAAAATAAATGTCTATTGACTTGGCAAGGCTGAGGATGTCTCATTGATTCCAGTGTACTCTGTATTATTCTCTGTCTGTTCCACGCTCAATATCCCCTACCTTTTTATTCCTTTTTTTTCTTTAATTGCTGCTGCATGTTGAATACATGTCTTCATTGAGCTGCCCACAATAATGCCTGTATCTTTTTCCTTGGTGGCAACAACTAATTCAGAGCTCATAAATGTTTACAAGTAGTTTTAAACTGTTCCCCACAAACCACATGCCTAGGCTGAGTTTCATCTAGTATGCTACTGTCCAGTTACCTAGTTCGGCTTAGTTAATTTGAAGCTCCTTACAGTCTCATGTCCTAGCTAGGCTGAATTATTTTTCTTCCGTCAGCATGTTTTATTCCTTCCCATTTTCATTTTGCAGGTTAATGAATGTTTATTTTTTATTACACTTTTGTGATGTGTTGCAGTGTGATATATGGCTGTTTCTTTGAAAGGGAAATGAGACAGCTGTCTATTGAGAATGACCCCAGTGTTGGGTTTTAATCTCTGGACAATGCTATTTGTTGATCTCCTGCGAATGGGTTTATTGACTTATTTTTATGGCACTTTAAATTGCAATTATTTACAAGCATAAGAACACATGGTTCTTCTTGATCTGCATTTATCTGAAGACCAAAAAGACTCTTATTATTGTGACTATAATCTGACAAAGTCCCTTTACTGGCATAAAATTTCCCCCCCCATTTTATGGATAGAAATCAAAATCACTTGGGAAAATAGATTACAAAGGACAACAGGATAAATGTCTACCCATCCCAGTCTCTTAGGCAGGGGTCTGAAAAGCAGTAATACTTCTATGATACTTTATCAGCCTTCAGCAACTTGGGTTTCTCAGGGATTTTCACAGGCAGAGTCAGTATTTGTTCTCTCCCTGGCAAGCATTTAACCCCGGACAAAGAAAAATCTGGTAAAAAATAGTGGAAGTTTTCTGAGTGGTTCCTGCTCTGGTGGTCATTCCTGCTGGGGAGGTTCTCTGGGTAGTTTCTGCAGCAAAAGGAAAGTTGTTCTCAGGCCCAGGCTTGTCCCACAGGTCTCTACTGGAGACAACATGCTATGAACATATCTGTGCATCTTTAACAGAGCCACCATCATCACTGGCCTTGGCTCCAGGACAGCTGTCCCTGCATGGTAAACACTCCCATGGCTGGATTGCTTGTTGTCCATATTTCTGCATCAGACATGAAGGAAATAACATGGCTTTAACTGCTGGGGAGAACCATCCCTGAAGCTTCTCCAAATCTGCACAGCAAACCAAGGACAGTAGTGGTAGAAGCAGCTTTTCTGCCTTTAATTGTAGGGTCTACCCTTGCTCCTTTTTTCCTCACTTGCTGGTTAATTTCTGTTCCTAATCTTGCCTTTAATCGGCATTGCTGCTATTTCTCTTGCCAGGGACTCTCAAGGGGTTTATTCTTTATCATGTCTAAGTTTTTCCAAGATTTAGCAGGGCCTTCCATTGCTCCCTTCTCAGCTGGCTTGTTGTTGAACCCTACATATTATAGGATTGCAGGATAATGGTGGCTGAAAGGAACCTCAGGAGATTTCTGGTCCACACTCAGCTCAAAGAAAGTCCAGATCTGAGATCAGGTCAGGTTGCTCAGGGCTTTATCTAGTTTAGTCTTGAAAACTTCCCAGGAGGGAAACTGCTCAAATTGTCTGGGTAACCTGCTCCAATATCTGACTGTCCTCTTGGGGAAAAAGTTTTTCCTGATAGCTGGTTGAACCTTTCGTGTTCTAACTTATGCCCACTGTCTCTCATCTCCCCACCATCACTGTGAAGGTCATCTTCTTGATGGTCTCCTTGTCAGTGCTGGCAGGCTGCTATAATGTCCACCTGAAGCCACCTCAGGCTGAACAAATGCAGTGCTCCAACTCCTAACATTTTCTCTTCTCCACTTTTTCAATGTATTTCTGAGGGACTCAAAAGAATGCAGTGCCTAGATGTGGCCCAGCAGGAGCTGAGTGGGAGGATAGTCTGTCCCCACAAGTTCCTGGCTGTGCTCCCACCAGCACAGCCCAGGATGCCATTGGCCACCTTTGCTGCCAGGGCACGCTCCTGATGCTCAGGCAGTGCTCTGTCTGCCAGAAATCCCCAGAGTCTTTGCAGTGAAGCCAGCCAGTCACAGCCTGGCTTGGACAGAGCACAACCCGTTAATCACTCTCCTCTGAGCCTAGCCCTCCAACCAGTTTTTACCCATGCAGCTGGTTGCCCATCCATCCAGACCACAGTGTCCTCAGGTACAAATGTAGTTGGAGACACTGTCAAAAGCCCTGCTAAAGTTGACATAAGCGCTATCCACTGATTACCCCTTGTACACAAACCCAGTTATTTGATCATAGGAAACAATAGGCTCGATCAGGAATGATTTACAGTCAGTAAATCCAAGCTGACTCAGTTATAAGGGGTTCCTTTCTGTGCTCTTTGCAATGAATGGGATGGGACCTGTTGAGCCCCAGAGTCCCAGAAATGTTTTCAAAATCTAACAGTTTTGTCATTTTTTGTACTTTGACCTTGAGTTCTTTTTTGAGTTTCATTTTTCTTGTTCAGGAATGTGCATTTCTCTCTTTGACAGCACTTCATCCTCCTCTCCCATGAACAGTGAAGGGAGAAATTAATCTAATTTTTCTGCAATGCCTACCACTTTTGGCATCTGGTCTCTGTTCTTGTGTCTCTGGGGGACATGGATGATTCCTTTATTGACCTCATCTTCCTTATACATTTTAAAAAAGTTCTATTAGTTACCTCGAGTTCTTGTGAAGTATTCCTTTCACCCTTTCATTAGCTTTTCCAGTTTGTTTGGTGTAGATTTTTTTGTTACAGCCATCACCCCATGTTACATGATTTCTCTGTCTTCCTTAGTACCTTCTGGTTTTAATGATTTATATTATTATCTTCGATTAATTTTTGTTAAACGTGAATTTTCTGCAGTTCATCTAGCAGGAACACAAAAACATTTGACTTTTGTATCACTTTTTTATTTTCTGAGTTATTTTCTAATATTGCTGTTCTCTACAATGCTGATTACTGGCAGTCCCATACCCGTATTAGGAAACCTGCAAATACACAAGATTCCATTTTCATGTTAATCCTGCTCCTCCCTCCTGTTTGGGGAATACAGGAGCAATGAAACAACCCAGGACATGGGGGCTCCAGTGAGAACCTTGCCACAGTGCAGCACTCAGTTGACATCTCAGTTAGCAGAAGTCATGGCTGTGGTACTGTCTGTCCAATGCCTTCCTGCCAGGAAAGCCCTCTGAGGAGGAAAGCATAATTTCATCCACTCCTCAAGTATCTGAAAAAGACAAGACTAAATAACACATCCAGGTGTTGGGAGACCAGAATTGCAGATTTAATGCTCTGTCTCCTTTTGGGGCTTGCACAGTGTCCCTGTATCCACAGGATTCATCCCATAACAAAACCTTAGGTAATATACAATAAAGTACCCAAACGTACTTGTCAGAATGGAGCAACTGGCAAAGCAAAGGCCTGGTGTCATTGCCTGACTGTAGATGTCCAGAAGGGCTGGTGGGAATTTTTGAAAGGGTGGGAGCAGTCTTGCTTCAAGTTGTAGATGGGATTTACAAGCATACGATACAGTGTTCTTCCTAGGAAGGAATCAGAGACAGATTTGCTCTTGGGATTGTTTGTTGCTTGGTGTTTTTTTAAAGAAATCTCTGGTAACCTTTTCAGTCCCTTAGTTCTTGTGCTTGGGTTATTTAGGATCTAGTTCTGTGTGATGTTTATTTCAGTTAAGACTTTGTTCTTAAAAGTTCTGGCTACAGTGTAGAAGGTTGCTCCTTTGCTTCAGCACAGAATGTTTCCTTAGCTGAGTATTTCAAAATATATGATAAATCCCCTTGTAATTAATAATTTACTATTTTACTGAATACCTGTGAATTAGTAGGTCTTTAAAAAAAAAAAAAAATCAGGATAATTAGGCAAAGAGTCTTTAAAAGAAGTAACTAGTCATAAATTAGAGACACAACCATAGCCAGTTCTTTCTCCTGCTCTAATCAGAAACCCATCCTGGATCTCTAGTTTCATTCTTGCTCTCTTACAAGGGCCTTTTTTGCCGCCTCAGTTTAGTTTTTGTCAGGGAACAAGAGTGATTAAAAATAATGCACAACAATTATAAGCAGCCCCCACTGTTAGTCTGTTCTGCTCCTTTATACTTTTTGCAAACAAGTATATGCTTCAATACGTACAATATGTATGTATAATATTTACAGAGATACAGTTTTCTAAAAGCAGGCTGATGATATTAAGCTCAGCTCCACACCCCCATAGACAATTACTTGGCATGATTTCTAGATGTGTCAAGTGTCAGTAATTCCTTCTTGACTGCTTGGAAGAGCTCACTGCTTTAAGAAGAGCAGTTGTTGCCTTTACCCACGTGGTCCATCATAACTAGGGAAGAAAGTGAAGGTTCAAGAAACTTCTTGAGGCCCTCCTTGAGACCTCACAACAAAATAGGAGATGGCACCTCACCAGACCAGCAGCCTCTGATCTAGCCATCCAATTTTTGTTTAGGGATTGCTCATACATGCCTTTCTCATTTCATAAAGGAAGGCATTAATAATTCCTGGCAGGGGACAAGTATTTCCCTCTCCAGCTCTTTACCACCCGTGAAGATCACAGAATAAAGCCACCACTGAAGGACATTGTCTGACATTCAAACAGTGGAGATTTTTGTCTGTGGCTCTACAGCAGTCAAGGGGCAACTGTGAGAAGATGCTCAAGCCTGGCATTCTCATGCCTGCCCTGCTGGGACTCTGGCTGCCTCACTGTGCATTGTTTGTGGTGCAATCTGGGTGGCCAAATGAGGTGACAAAACAAGCTTGTAGGTGCCTGCGTCCACTGAGGGCTGGGGACAGTGATGATCCTGCTGGATCCAGCAGAGTGCTTAGTGCATGAGACATACTCAGTCCCCCAGGCTGGAGCCTCTCCAGAGGCATGTGGTAGGCGGGACAGATGGCCCCCTCCTTATCCCAGCTGCAGGCAGTTTTGCTTCCAACCCCATACTCATATTTGAGTAGCCCAAGTCCTGCCTCTAACTGGGGGTGCTGGCTTAGGCTGGGATGGAGTCTGCTTTTCCATTCAACAATGTACATGGATGTTGGTGGATTTCAGGGAAGGAGTTATCCTGTCTCCCCCAGCCTACACTAGCACAGGCATCCCTTGCACATACCTAGCATGTATGAGCATATACAGAACAAAACTCCAAACTCACCCTTATCTTACCACTATAAACGCTGCCTCACCAGTCCTTTTTCCAAAGCCTTTGGGTGACCAGCCACACCCTGTTGCTGCATTGTGTCTGCCATAAATGTCATTTCATCTTGTACTCCTTTACCTTATAACCCTGAACTAATTTAAGATGGATCATTGTGATTGCCAACTCAGTATATATTGCTTTAATTTCTGAAGCAGAAAAGAAAGAGTGAATAGTGAGCCTGAAATGATTCACTGAAATTTCCAATGCAAAGAAGAAATCCCAATTTTCCTATGTGGAAAGAAAAATAAAATGTTTTGTTTTTCATGGACTTGAAATAGAGATACTGCTCACCAGAATAATAGGAAAATCACCAGACAACTCTCCTGAGTTTGTTTGGTGACCTTTCTAGCCTGTCAAAAGTTAGTGAAGACACTTAAAAACAAACAAACAAACAAACAAAAAAAACCCCAACCAAATATTATAAGCTAAGAATTGGTATGAAAACTAAAAGAATATCTTTTCAGCATCAGGATGAAATTCTTGGCATGAAAAAAGAATTAAAATCAATTCAGCCCATCCAATGTGATGCATGCACTTAGACTGACATGACAATACAGACTCCCACCAGTCACAGTTTTTGTGTCTTGCAGGAGATGTTTTACATATATACATAGTGGCTACATCACTTCTTTTCCCTTGGTTTATGCTCTACTCATGAAATTATATGTGTCATTTTGGTTTACATAAAAATATTTCGTTGTAACAGAAACACAAACCTGCTGTGTTGCCTGTGTTTCCCTCTGTGAAATTTTAGATCATTAGTATCAATGTTTTAGAGCTTCAGGCACTGCTTTGCAGTGATGGTCTAGCAAGCTATGTTGCCCATTGCAATTAACACATGTAAGACTCCTTTAAAAATCTAGTATTTGTGAGAAATGAAGCAGTTGTTCAAATCCATTGGGAAAATTTTCTAACACCACTACAGTATCTTCTCATCTGCTCTGTTTCCATTATTGATCATAATGGAGAAGATGTATTCCATGCAAATTTCTTACACTGGATGACTATAATTTTGTAATGGAAGGTCATAGAATAAATGGAAATTAGTTTTATATGATTTTATTTTGTAATTTGAGACAGATATTCAACTGGTGTAAAATGGCAAGTTTTGCTGAGATCAAGAGTGGTAAAGAAATTTACTTTGGCTTAGCAGCTCTGGAGTACAGGGCTCAATCAGAAATGTAATGCTTCTAAGTGAAATCTGAAATTTTCTGTTGATCAGATTTATTCCGCTATCTTTAAAAATAATTTTTTCAAGATCAGTTAGGTTTCATAGAAGAAATCCCTTCCTTACTGAAGCTGATGAAGAAAAGCACATCTTGCTGTCTTCACTGGAGCATATGCAAAATTAGTGCCTTCAGATGCTGCCAGCAAAAATGAAGGGAATGGAGGGAGAAAACCAGGCAGTGGCTACATTGCAGTTCTCAAGACAAAAAATTACTCGGTATTTGCTCTTGCATAACATGGAGGTGTCCTGATCTCATCCACACTGAACACTTCATGCCCACAGAATATAAAGCGAAATTTAATAGTCCCAAAAGTCAGGGGCTTACACTGTGGCAGTATATCGCGAAAGTACAGGAAAGAGCAAAGGACTGCAGCTGCTGAGGATGTGCTATTTTTAAGAGAAGAACAGATAAGTAGTCAAAAAGGTACGAAGAAATGCTGCATCCAAGTGTTTCTGCTGCATGCTTGGAGATGAGAATGAAAGGCAAAAAGCAGTGGAGAGAAATTCATCAGTCAAGTCTGTCTTCTTTTAGCACTGGTGCATGAAACCATTGCAAGGTCATGCGAGTGCTCATACAGAACACTGTTACACAAGCTCCTTGAGATGGGGTGAATTTTAATATTTTAGAAGAGTTTATGCACTTTTGAAAAAATATTTTTTTTGCTAATATGTATTAGATTGCTTTTTGGTGTACTGATTTCTAGAATTGTACTATAATTTTTCTAACGTGGCCTTGCAGATGGACTTGACCATAAATCTGTGCATGGGATGTGCGAGGATGTCACATAAACCTTTCAGCCTGGGATGTTATGGTTATTCTACTAAGGGGAACTGCAGCTGCTGGTATCTGTGAGTCAAATAAACCTCTGCCTTATTATCATATTGCTATTTAAAAATATGGAACAAACATCTCTCTTCAAATAATAGAAAAGTTGATTGTTCCATGTCTTGGGGGCATGAGTTTCTGAGGTCAGTAGGGACAGGCAAAAAGTACTGAAATAAAATGAAAATGTTGGAGGTTTGTGGTATCTCTGAAAAATAATTGAGCTTCAGTTTCATTTCAGTGGGGCCTGGGGATCTCAAAAATATTCTTGATCTACCAGACATTTGCAGAGGTAGTGCTCTTAAAAAAAAGAAATGTTTTCATATGATTTCTAATTATATTCTTTTCTAATGAATGGAGACAATTTCAGATGATTTGTGGCAAGAGATAGACAGAAATGTTGAAAAATCAGATGGGAACAATGTACGCTGATGACTTTCCTTGGGTCTCTGTAGGATGATTATTATTGTCTTTTATGAGACATAGAGAGGAAAGTGTATCAGTGAATTGGTAAAAGGTCATTCTACATTTCTTTCTCATTTCCCTAAGAATACCAAGGTCAATCTTTATTTAAGTCCCTTCTCTCTGGAGTGATCCATTAGCAAGTCAAGGATCAAGTTATCATGATAGACATCCTCAGGGCAGTCACAGAGTGATGCTTTCCTGTTGTAGTGCTAGGTTTAGTTTAGCAAGCTGCAGCGTTCCCTGAGAGCTCAGCGGAGCTGCTTAGGGCAGTGCAACCATTTCACCCTCCCGTAGTCCTTTCCAGACGGCTCCACACTCTTGCTCCGGCCAGCTATCAGCTCTACAACACAGTGACGGCGAAGGAGGCAAGAAGGGTCTCTCCATAAGGGTTTAAGAGGATCTTTAATCTTAAGTCTTGTCCCAGTGATCTCCAGAAGCAGAGAGACCCCGTGATCTGGGCACAGGGGGGTTTTGTCACTTTGCAGGGGCGGTGCATGGGCGGAGTTGGGGTACAGGAACCACTAGGGAGAACCCGAGGGAGTGGCCAGGGCTAGGAGCAAGGGAAAGCGGGGGGGGGGGGGGGGGGCGGAACAATGTAAAAGGCATTTAATAAATGAATCAGTGGGAAATACAACACCACACTTTCCTTCCCCTCCATCCTCTCTAGAGAGCTGGTGGCATCGAACACTGGCTCTTCTCCCACACATAAAGCCCTCTAGAGCCCAGGGCTAGTCCACATTGCCATTCCTATGCAGAGTCAATTTCCCATCTCTCCTTCCAGCACCTTGTGTGACAAGTCTTACTGATATTGAGGCATTAATGTTTAACCTGGCTCAGTACTGAAGGACAGGAGACCATCAGATACATATGACAGCTGCCATAGCCTCAGCTGCTCTGACCCTGCTCTGAGCAGGGCTATCTTACTCCAGGTTTCTCAGAGCCTTTTTCAGGCTGGTTTTGAATACTTCCAAAGATGGAGGTGGACCACTGTATCTCCTGGGCCCCTCATCCCTAAGTGAAATCTTCCTTTCTTGTGCAGGTTTGAAGATTCCCTTGCTGGAACTTGTGATCTTTGCCTTATTCTTTTGCTGTGACCCTGAGCAGAGGGGTACTGGGACCGTCCTGGGGCTGCAGTCCGACAGGGCTGGCATTGAGCACAGGAGGCAGTCACTGCACCATCTCTGATAGAACATCTGGAAGTGTCCCATCCTCCTCCTTTTAAAGGAAGGTGACAGAAGACCTCCATTGATAAGAGCTACTGCTTTAGGCATTCTCCTCCTCCTACTCATTACAGATTGGCTCAAACAATGAGGCAAAGCTTCAAAGTAAGCATAAGAAACACTACTACTCTAAATAAGAGTCAAAACTGTAGCAATTTTCACTTATACCACCTTTAGCAAAGCAATATTCACATCCAGTTCTTTCACCTTTCCACATTCTCACCATTAGCAGTGCCCTGCAGCATCAAGGTTCAGAGGATAGGTCCACTTGTCAGGAAAGAATTTTCTCTGGTGTTTGAATTGGTCCAGTGTTTAATTTCATTGCTGTTCCCTTCTTATCACCTCCATTCTTGCCTCCGGCTTGTGCCTTGAGACAGGAAAAGACAAATGACCCTTCTGCCTTCTCTAAGGTCTTCACAGCCCAGAAGGGAGATATCCCTAGTGTCCTCTCTCCAGCTGCCCTGAGTCAGGGGCTCAGCAGTAGCTCTACAACCATCTCTGATAGCACTGCTGCACAAATGGGATCTTCCAAGAGGGCAGAGCCAACATCTGGAGGTTAGAAACAATGTCAGCCAATAGCTATCTGGTTCCTATTCATGAACTGGGACTTTCAGGTAAATAACTCCAATCACTGCAATTTCTTCTCCTAGGAGAATGTTACCAAGACTTTTATTGTTTCTATTGACCTGCCTTGCTTTCCTGTAGCCCTGCAGCTCTGCAATATTCTCTCTGAAATAAGGGGACCTGTAATTCACAGTGTTTATTTGACAGCCTTTGTGTGGTCAGGGAAAGGGAAAACAATGCTGGGGAGGCACATTTTCCCTGTCAACTTTTTGTGATCCCAGTATGTTTTGTCTCTTCTGCCCGAGTTGATGGGATCATTTAATAGGTACAGACTGAAAATGTCCTGTGGTTGTAATGTTCAGCTCTTCAGACTGTTTGCTGAGCCTGACTCACAAACAAGTTTAACTATCAAGCCAGGGTGAATATTTTGTCAATGCAATATTTTTAGAATAATAAATAGACCAGTAATTTATTAAAAGATGCTCTCATTTCATAAATATTTCCATAAAAGCTTGAGGAAGTTTAATTATGTGGCAATCCTTCACCCCATTGTGGAGGACCAGAATTAAAACTAGCTTCACTTTCCTTGCTCAGCAGCTCTGTGATTTCTGATCGTACCTCTAATTGTTCAGAAGCTCTGCTTTAAATGATTCTTAAATGATTCAGGAATCATGTTTATGTGGAGCAATTGTTCCACTGATCTGCACAAAAACCCATGATGGGAAAATCACCATTCATTTTATAAATGACAGTTCTTAAATCTGTTGTATTTCTTCCTTCCACCAAATGTGCATCTTCTCTAATATGGCTTTGGGTAATTTAAAATTTTTCTCTATAGAAAACCATGCTAATTACAGCTTGATTAGATAAGTAGTTAGTGAAACAGCAAGTTGCCTGCATAGCCTAGCAGAGCTGTTTGAAAATGTTTCAGCAATTGAAGCTCATGGGAATATACAGCTTAAACTTCTCAGAATGAGAGCAGGCATCCAATCAATATTTAAGCCTATTTCACAACCTTTTCTCCCTGTGATTTTAACTTGCTGCCCAGATAACCAAAAGCCTGAGATATGACACTTTCTATTTTAGTATGTTTTTTTTTTTGCTAAGATTGAGAGGGGAATTCTTAATACTGAAAATCATTAGAAGTAGTTTGCCTCACGATTTCTTTGTTAGACTACAAACAGAATTATAGATGGATTCAGGAATATGGAGTCTGAATACTTCATATTGACAAGAGGTCAGACTCCACTCTAAGGTACACCAGTGCAAATCAGAAGAATTTATTTTTTTCCGCAATTCAGTGTAGTTACTTTAGTTTTAGCTGGTATAACTTTAAAGATTATTTCCAGGAAGGAAGTTCTTACAAAGTAAGAAGTACTACATATATAAATTGCTATTCTTATCAATTTGCACTCTTGTTTTCCACTGAATAATCCTTTGCTGGTGAAGTTTAGGGATTTGGACAGACATTTGTTAGCTCCACAAAGGGAAAGTGTAAAATACAATGAAGACTCCCCACAATTCTCTTTAATCTCGTGCCGAGTTACTACCAGCATGACCCTGAAAGTAGTATTACTTCCTGAATACACAGTCTTGATGAACAATAAATTTTTCTTTCATGACAGGTTTATTGTTTTGTTGAGGAATTGCTTGAGAGGTATTTCATTGTATATAGTGAAGGTGTAATTGGGCTACAGCAGGTGTATTCCTTTAATATGTTAGGCAATAATTTCATGTCACCTTTTTGTACACAGAGATTTCATTCTGTTAAACTGATTGATTACTTTATTAGGATTCATTTGCTGGCTTTTGTATCAAGCAGTGTCTTGCTGAAGGGAGAAGTATAAAACTTCAGTACTTTGCCAAGAGGGCAGGATCTGTGTGAGAGAAGATGACGGCAGAGCAGCCTGTTCTGCATGGGGAGGTCTGCAGGGTATTCGGACCAAGAAGTTGTCCAGTCTCTCTTTCCATCCCAGTCAGACACAATTAAATACACCATTTGTCTTCCCTGTCAGACATTTATGTAAATTGTTCTTAAAAGTCCTGATCATCTTTTGTGGCCTGAATCTGCAGATACACAAACCTCTCTCTTACGCCTCTTTCCACTGCCATTGGGGAAGCCCAAAGAGGCTAAAATGTACTTTTGAAAATTGCACCCCATCATGACTGAGCAGTACCTCACCATCCATGAAAAAGAAATTGTCCCCAAGTTCTGAAAAATATTTATCATTGGTTTCTCAAAAGCATCTGCTGCTGCTCTGACAATCATCTAAATTGCATTGTGCTGAGGAAAAGCTGACCTTTCTCCAGTGAGGTCTTCTATTGGAATTCGATAAATAAAATCAGTCAAAACTCCTTTAAATTTCCTCTTAGAATATTTCCCTAGACAGAAGCCACAGTGAGGAATATTAGGCTAAATTCTCTCTTGACATAAATCCATTGAACCTAAATTAATCTACCTCTTGGAACTACCTGATTGTGTCATCCGGTGAAGTATCCTTTTAGCACGGCACCCAGGACCTAAACTAAGTTACATCAGCAGAGAATGTGTTTTGCTATTGCTGCAGTCAGAGAACCAACTCTGATTTTAGTATCATGCTAATAAATGTTCTTTGCAATGCTGCATGATGAGATTTCAGCAATAAAACTTGCTTGTGTTTCCTTAAAATTTTAATTTATAAAATTGATCCAGACAGAAAACTAGAAGATTTTCTTTCAGAACCAAAAAGGATGTTCCTGTGAAGTTTTGCAGAAAATCTATTAAGCTATGTTTGAATCTCACTTCATTAAACATTTAGACTGACTCGCTGTTTTGATATTTCTTATAATGGCTTTTTTGTCTCGCTGAAAAACTTGTTGCGCTGTTGGTCTCAGCCAGAATTTCCAGAGAGCTACAATGTTTTGGAAAGCAGAGTGCTAGTTATGTGTGAAGAAGCAGTCATAAATGAAAGCACTAAAGTAATTATACCTGCTTGGGTATTTTTGCCTAATACTATTTTGAGGAGCCCAAAGCACAGCCTACAATAGTGAGGGTTCCCAGCCATTATCAAACCTAAATTCCCCCGGATGAAGCAATACTCCTGCCTCTGTATTGTCCATCCCGTCTCCATATTTGCCTGTGTAAGTTCTTTCTACTAAGGTACAGTTTTCATGCACATTAGTCACCCTGAGCAGTCTGCACAAAGTTGATCCTGACCTGTACTGTGCCATCTCTTGCCAGCAGGCTTCACTGCTAATCTACCATGAAGGATGCTTCATTTGCCGCCAGGTGGGTTGCAGAGAGGGGCTGTGTTGTCCCACTTTTCTTGCTGCTGTCTAGAAAATTGCAATAATGCTTTAAAATGGACAAGTGGAAAAAGGCATCCTTGCATGCCATGCACATATTCTGCCTCATTTAGCACCTACACACACACAAAAAAAAAAAGGTTAATAGAGCTGCCAAACTGATTACATTAGATTAAATTAGATTAGTGAGCCAAAAAATTAAGACATCGTGGCAGACAGGTCTAGGAATGTTGTGGCAAAAGGGAGTATGGGCTACCCAGATCTAGAAAAAAATGGATTTACTCAGTAAGCTACCACTGAAATAAAAATACTTTAAAAACGTCAGATGCAACTGAAACATTTTAGACATATGGTGCATTAACCAAAATTTTAAACATTTGCCTTTAGCTCCATAAATGTAAAACTGATGGAATGAGTTTAGCAGGCGATACAGATTATCTGCATTAAACTGCACGTGTTCATTGTAATGCAGGCCAGTTATAAATGTAATACAGACACATCTCTTTAATCTCATCTAATCATGACATCTATGCTTTTCTCTTACTTTGAAAAGTGTTGGTCATTTCTATCTTGGGGTATTATTTCTGTGGACTGAAAATATGAATATTGAACATTAGTGATCAACACTCCCCAATACCCAAACCAATCAATGCTTTGATTACTCCAGTTAGGGTACTGGACTGGGTGCCAGAGGAGCATTCACTACACTTATTATCAATAATCTTGGAAAATCACTGCTGCTCTCTGGGTTTAGGACCTGCACCAGATTGCAGAGATAAAGCAGAAGAAACCTCCTCTGCCAACCCCTATCTGGTTTATACAGACACACTGGGAGTTGTAGGGTTCTTGGACACTTCTGAGAATGACTGTAGGAAATATGCATGCAGTGGGGTGTTCTCAAACAGATAGCCAGCCCGCCCAGAATGTGCAGCACCTCCAGGGGATTCAGAAATATCCTCCAATTGTCTGAATAGGAAACAATGAGAGAGAAAATCAAGACCCCTATTGTTATGAGCAAATCTGTGAAGAAAAGAGTCAACTTTTTCTGTTGTACAAGAGTTACAATGTTTCTTAAAACTGTGTTATATAAAAAGTGCCAACACAATCAATTTTCTGGACTTTGAAAGTAGATGCCTTGATAATCCTTACTTTAATTGACCATGAAAGTTTCTCAGCAAGGCAACTGGGGGCTTTACAAATTGTATGCTTGAGATGATATTTTGGGCTGGTTAGGATTCCTGCATCCTATTGTTGAAACCTTCAGCCAGGCACACAGGTCTGTTAGGTAGAAAAGGACAGAGGGGAAAAATTGTAACTGCTGGGATACCAGTTAGAAAGGGAGTGAACTGACTGCAAAGAGGGGAGAGGGTCTGAGTTCACCTGCGGCTAAATAGTAATTGCAGTATATCAAAATCATCTGTGGGTGCTGCAGTAATATTTGAGGATGGCCATTGAGAAAAGCATGGTCAATAACAATTGATGGTCCGGGTCAGAAATGCTGTAAGTCTTGTTTTAAAATTAGGCAGCATCAGAAAGCTGGTGGCACTGTGTGGCAGTGATGGATTAACCCTTTGCTTGACTGGTGACTGAATACAATGCTTCCTCAACCTGTTTGCCCAGGGACAAGAAGTAGAAATCTTGTCACATTGACATAGCTGTGCTGTGGGGTACAAGCTCTCAGCAGGCACAGCACAGCCCCATATGGAGCTGCTGGGGGGCTTTGGGACCCTTTGTGCCTGTTCCAGCATGGCTATCCTCCTTCTCCTCTTCCTCCTCCACCTCCTCCTCCTCTTCCTCCTCCTCCTGTCTACTCTCCTCTGGAGTTTAAATTCAGGTGCTTTTCTCTATTGTCAGGACTGCCAGAGGGAAGGATTTTGTTGCCAGTTTCCCTTTATCTTCTGGGCTTGCTAGGAAAGATCAGAAGAGGAGCTTTTCCTTCCCATTTATCTCACACCATAACTCTCAAAACCATATGGGAGATCTGCCTGCTCCAAAGAGCATATGCAGGTACACTGTTCTGGCACACACATGAGCTTCATGCGAGATGGCTTGATTCAACATGACTTCCAAACCGGAGGAGAACGCAGCATGCTCTAGACAAATGAAACATGGCTGGCAGCCGTTCTGGTAGGGCGTGCTCTCCAGCTGTACTCCCAAGCGTGTCGTGGCCAGGGACCCGTGGGCTTGCTGGCCAGCGGGGATGTCTGCTCGGCCTGCCCAGGGCAGCAGAACAGCCTGGCAGCCAGCCGGCCTCTCCTGCAGCCCCCACGGCTGCCAGCACCAGCTGAGCCAAAGCTGGGCCTCTCCCCGGGGCGCTTGGAGAGACGCCTTCCTCCAGATGCCCACAGAAGGGATGGGATGGCTGGGGCAGGAGGCGAAGGCCAAGCCCAGTGAGCTCCTGGCTGCTGGACACATGGCTTGTTCCAGCTGACAGAAACATGCCCAAAACAATCACTCACCTGCCTGAAGTAGAGGAGCCCCATATGTAATGGGACTGTTTGGCCTCTGGTTGGTTCAGCAGGTTTCCGTCTCACACTAAGAAGTGTTCAACAGTATCAAAGCTGACATTTTTCTACATTTGTATGTAGTTCAGACAAGGACAACCCAAAAAGTAAGTGCGAAAGCAAGCTGACAGTTACTGGCTCGGGTTACCTTCAAGAGAGCTGGAGGGAAAGGAAACGGATATGGGTGATGAAGGGAAACAGGAATCTCCAGTCAGTTTGTCAGATTAAACTGTTGTCTTCCTCTCTGAGTCAAGTATCTCCAGGAGCTGAGCCTGGGCTTGCTTATTCAGATGGGCTTTGTGAGTCATGACAACTCTGGACACATAGAACACATCTGGTGGTGCATGGGGAAGGGGTGGCCAGCAGAGAAAAGTCACTTGCAATGATCACATGCAATACTAAAGGACAGTTCATATTCTGATGAACATCTTTTCTCCCCTATTTTTCCTTCTCATGTAATTTTTCAGGCATCTGGACCAAAACAGACATGGACAATGCCCAAAAAATGTGCAAGAACTTTGACCGTGCAGGAAGAGGCTACTACCCAGAGGAACTTAGTGGCCCTGCTTACCATGATTTTAAATTTAAATTTTTACCATGATATTAAATTGCCATTTTGGATTTCTTCCATCTCTAATCACCAATTTGTATCCTGAAATTTCAAAGCAGGTGCAAAGGGGGATAAATGTTGCTTGCTGATAAGGGCATGGCACAAGACAAGTGGCACGAAAGGGCCATAAACTCCTGAGTTTATGTGGCAGTTGAACCTCCTGCACAGACAGATATTTATTTAGCTCTTGAGCATAGATCTCTCTAGTGAATTTCAGAATCTCCCTGACACAAGAATACTGAGCCTAAGGCATATTACCATCTCAATACTGAGCTTCTGCAAGAAGTATTTCTGTGTGAATTGGACTTGTTACTCCAGATGATTATAGTTTCTTTTCCAAAGAGCACAACTGCGCTAGAGAAACCCATATAATTTAGAAAGAGACCACTAGAAGCCAGTTCTGTGAAAGGAATGAGTTTTATGTGACAATAATAAATTTGGGTGTGACAGATATACAGAAGGAAAACTGCTTTAAAATAACACATGTGCCTCAGAAATTGTGGCTATCTGCCCATCCTTTCCTGCTTGCACTAACTTACCCAGATGAATGTGTGCCTCCTTGCTGGAAAATACTTCCTAACTTCCCTGCCTTTATGACCAACTGGCCCAAGTCCAAAGTCTTGGTAGTATCATATTTCTGTCTGCATGCCTCAGTGTTCAGAGCAAAAGTAATCATGGCAACTAGTGTCTGGATGGATGGATGGGTGTCTGGATGGATGGATGGGTGGATGGATGGGAAAACACTGCTGGAGATTAGTTTCTCTGTGTTAACACTAAAATCCATGAGAAGGTGGGGTGAAATCATCCTCACTTCTTACTATGAGACTATGCCATTGGATGTAATGTCTTATGCAGAGAGGAGCAGAGGGCGCTGATTTTTGCCCTTTTCTAGTCAAGCTGTGTGCACAGCAGCTAGTATGTGATTTTGGGCAATGGGGCAGATGGCCCTTACTATACAGAAGTGGCTGCTGTCCAACAAACACATTTTTCTATTAAGTACAGAAGAGTACCATCTTTTTTTGTGAATATGGACCTTGTTTTAATGGTGTTTTTATTGCCTCACAAGTGTAAGGCAATCACATCTCAGGTGGTTCCTTAGCCTTCCTTACACTTGAGATGTTTCAGAAGTTGAAGAGATACCATGATGCAGAACACCACTTGCTATGGCAATTGTTACACTTACAGCATGGACAAAACCTGCACTGCTTGCTCAGGAGCTTGTAGACTGAACTCAAAAGCTCAGATGACAGTACCAGAGAGATGACTTTTCTTCTTGAAACACAGTTGCCATTTTTTTATAATACTTAACCAGAAGCGTAGGGCTTTGGGGTTTTTCACCTGTTGACTGCCATAAGCAGCTCCCAGGACAAGAGTAAGTTTATAAATTGATTTCTCTAATCAAACATGAGGAAATCTGTGGCCCTCACTAGGCTCTGTGGCTGTTGTGGATGCATACCATTTTTATTCATTGCTGTTCAGATTTTAAAGTGTGCAGTGGTGCAGTGGCAGCTCCGGCTCATTATAGAATAGTGCATCTTCAAACAGGTTCACATTCCACCTTATCAGAACTCCTTGGTTTTGCTTGATCCTGTTTCTTCTTTAAAAATAGAGAACATTTTTGGCGGGTAACAAATCAGGAAACATATCTTTTGGTGCTATGTTTAATGTGAAGCTGTAGTGTGATGCTAAAACAGCTAGATTAGGCCAAAAAGTGAAAATTGAAATAAACAAGATGGATGAACCCAGATCAGAGAGAGATGAGGTCTGGCAGTGATCACTTTGAAAATATTGGTCTTACGTCCATGGAGGTAAAGGTGTCTTTGTTTCCACAACAGAAAAGCCAAGATGAAAGGGCCTGCCTGTATTTACAGGGATGGTGCTAGATTTCTGCACCAAAAGCTAAAAAAAAATTATCTGCTTACTTGTTATGATAGAAATGACACTATGGCAAGCAAACCTAGGATAGGAATGGTACTGCTATATTAAAAAAGTCCAGTTAATAAAGAACACAGTATGCATGTAAAACAGATACTTCTCTTCGTAAGGAAAATGTTTATTAGAGAAGCCCCCTCTTCAGAAGGTGTGGGGATTTTGAGACATTCTATATAACAAAAAAAATTTATTGAGATACATCACAGTAGCTTATTTATATCATAGTACATCACTGTACTTCTTGCTTGGGTCTTCAGAACTTTTGACACATCAGCCTTGATATGCATAAGTTTATTGCTTCTTTTGTTATGTCGGTGGTCATGATTTCGTAACTCCTTTGAACTAGGTTTTTTAAAAGACTGAGTGGAAAAAAGTGTTCTCAGCAAACATCTGTTAAGATCGTGAGACACAAGAAAGGAAACTTTGCTGTCACAGTAGCCCTCTTTGTTCAGTGTAATCTAACTAGTCATCTCCTGTACTTGGAGCTATCTTGTCAGCTAGGTATTGTTTCTCTTCTGCTGAGCAAAATCAGACTGACTTTTGTCTTACTAATTCCCTGAAGAAACCAGAATTGTTACGCTTCTGAACAATTTCTCAAAGTATTACCATCCTATTTCACATTCTATGCCAGATTTGGGATTTCCATTTCTTATCTGGCTCCTCAGTGTACAGCCCCTGCACCCCCTTTGTACCTCCCTCCACATGATGTGGACACCATTAATATTTTCTCTCCATGCACAACATATACAACAAGGGCTTTTTTTTCCTCAGTGGCCTTTCCCCAGCTCCCAACCAGCATTTGCCTGGAGGAAAGCCAGCTGTGTCTGAAATCACTGAGAGAAGAATAGTGCTATCAAAAGACTGCCAAATAATGCAGGAGGGAGCTGAAAGAGATGCTCTGAGATAATATTTCAAGTCAGCCCAAGCTTTCTGCTACATTTCCTTTTGGATCAGCCTGCAAACCAGGGAAGGTTCAATCAGATTTCAGGTCACAGAACCATATTTCTGAGGATTTTTCCCTCCCTACCTTATTATACTGCTGTCTTCAGGTGGCCTTTCTCGGCCTGGTCAAGATAGGACTTTGAGGTCAGCATCAAGCACTCTGCAGGTTGCTTCAGAAGTGAGGCAGATTGCTCACGGTCTCCTTTACCTCTCCTTTCTGGTAAAACTGTTAATGCTCTTCATAAGAAAACTGTGGCAGTATGTGAACTGTTAATCCATCTGACATTCTCCTTTCCATGTTTTAATTTTATTTACAGCTTTCAAGGAGGTTTTTAGCCTTTCTCTTTTTATCCTGGGCTTTTCTTGGACCCCAGCTTTACTTCACTTCTCCTGTATGCACTTAGTAACATGTGCAATGTACCTTTCTTGTAGCCACAAGGTTTGCCTTGTAAGAAGTGAAATATAGGAACATACCTGTATATCAAAATTCTTATTTCCAGAGCATTTATTTACTAGAGATTTTCTGAACCCTTTACATGAAACCACAATAAATCAGGTAAAAAAAGGGGGAAAAGTCTAACTGATGCTTTTCCAACAGAAAAGGCTCTTTCACTGTTTGCAGCTGGTCGTTGATTGTCCCTTGGTGTCTGGAACCTGCTCCTTGCAGCATGGCTTCATCTGATGGTTGCTGTAGCCCCAGGTAGAGCCACGTATATTGTATATTGGTGTATATTGTATATTTTTTCACACAGGTGCTGGGCTTGATATAAATCTGGTTTACACTGTAGAAAAGTAGCTCACAGCACAATTTTGAAAAGATCAGCAGCTCCATGGAGTTGATGGTCCTTGTCAGCAGGCAGTGATTCACAGCTACCAGAGCAGCTCTCTTCTGTCACTGCAGAGGACAAAAGTCCCATCCATACCAGTGTGGTAGGCCTCAGCTGTCATTCTGGTTCTCAGAGGTTCAAAATCCAAAGTAGCTCAATCCAACTTGAGTCATTCCGTGGCTGTAATGAACTGAGTGCAGTTGGTTGTGCCAGTGCACATGCCCTTGGTACCTCTTTTTCTGCGGCTGACCATATGAAAGTGATGGGGGCCTGGAAACTCAGAGCCCAATATGGCAACTTCATGTGGTTGTCCTGGGTACCCAAAAGCATCTCAAAAGATAGTATATGGCTTTTTGCCATATTTATCTTTCACAGAACCCAAACCACACCATGTCTGTATTCCCACAACACATTTTTCCTGCCCTTTCTGTAACTATAGGGTGTCTACTGTCAGTCATTGCTGAAAAGTCAAGGCACCTCTCAGTCCATTACATAATGTCACTGATGTAGGGAATGCCATTTAATGAGGAGGGATTAAAGTCCAGCATGAAGAAAATTGAAAAAAGAGAGACAAACTCATTTCCAACCAAATCTCCAACTTTGTTTCTTACTCTGATGATGATCTTTTGTTGGTGATTAATGAAAGATGCTGAAATGATCAATAGCTGGATAAAATGACAAATGGTCAGATCAAAGGCTTATGCAGTTTGGTACTCTCGTGTGTGTATGGAAGAGAGTTGTTTGTATAATGAAGGCTAAGAACGAGACAAACATACGTGATACCGGGAGCAGCTTTCAATCATTTTCAGCTCGGAGGTCTTCTGTAAAAGAAATGATTGTTAACTTCCTTTCCCATTAACATGTTGGGTTTTCGGTGAAACCATGCAACAAAATTTCATGCGCAAACCCCTTTGGCAAAGAACAAGCCCTCATCAGCTGATCCCCTTTACTCACCTCCTTGGCAGCTCCTTCAAAGGCCTATCATAGATTTCTAAGGCGGGATTTATATTTATAAGAGATGAACTGACTTCCAAAAATACGTCATATGTATTCAGGCATCCCCTGTTCCTATTTTTACTACAATTTCTATTATGTCTGTTAGCTGTGTCAGTTTTAGACATCAGTATCTCCCTTGATCTCCTGTACAGAAAGGGACACTGCAGTTTTTGTGATTTTAAGAGAGAAGTTACGGTGTCACAGAAGACTATTCAAGAAATTGCTGAATAGCTCAGCATTCAGATTTTTAATTTGCATGGGTTCATCTTGATAGTATCTGAATGCCTTGCACTGATGCCTTAAATGATTGTGAATAGTATCTGTCATGTGATGTTTACTCTTCCCCCCTGCATTGGAGTGAACTGTGTTCCCTCGAATGTCCTATTTTGGTATAGCTTTATCAGTTTTGGTTTTGTTTAGCTTTGTTTTCTTGGAAAAATGTGCATGTTATTCTGTATTTATTTTAGATAAGGCAAGGTTAGAGAGACAAACAGGGACCTTAGGTTTTGTGGGAGCTCATTCCACAGTCACAGGCTGACCAGTTTTGTCTCCACAGATAAGCTTTGCCCTAGTTTTAGAGAGGTTCAGTTCCAGCAGAAGAGCAAATTTACCAAGTGCAGGTTTTATTGAGGCCTTTAGGCACTATTTAAGATACTTTGGACTCAAGATGAGAATTATTCAAATGATCGATCACATAGTGAACTCCATTTTTGTTGTGTTTGAAAAGACAACACAAGATCTGGAGGAAAAATGTGATTTCTCATGGTCAGCTCTACTATGTGAAGAGCTGTGTGGATCTCTGGTGTCTTACACCAGATACATCACACTAGTGATAAAGGAGTAAACGGCTGAAGTCAGTCACAGCTAGGCATGCAACACATTGCAGCCAACTGCAGAATCCATGTGGAAGTCCTCATGCAACAAGTTAGTATCGACAGGGAATGACTACTCCACCAGTAGAGACCAAGGGGACTGTCCCAGGGGAGGCAGGTTTGGGCTCCAAACTTCTTAGTCCTGTGACAGACCAGATTCTTTCCTCACATGGACTCTGCCTGTGGTTTCAAGTTCACAGAACATGTATTGGCTGAGAAATTAATGTTGAGAAGAAGTTCAGCAGAGGCAGCTTTCTCATTAATATTAATCTGTGTTCTGCTGTGTCATGGGATGCTGGAACAACTGCATTGCTGGTGGTAATGAACTGACTTTATGTTCATGCTAGCACTTTCTGAGATGCTCTGAGCAGCCACCAAAAGGGCTGTTTCAAAATAGCTTGAAGTCTTTTTGTATTGAAGAGGTTGAGACTGATGCTTTCTAGCCCTGCTAGTTCAGGTGCCTCTGCTGTGGTCATTTTAAATGCTCTCACGCTGAAGCTGAGCAACAGAAAGCAAAAAAAGCCAGCAAAGTACTCACTAGAAATTTGGTATGAAGGGAGGGCATCTCAGCTTGCTGGTGCACTCATAGATTTTTTCAGGCATGCATCCAGTATTAAACTCAGACTCTTAATTTCCTTTAGGCTATGATTTCATGTGGCTCAGTTTATTCATAGGTACCCAAAAAGTTTTAAAGTCTCATACAATTCAGAAACTTCCTAATGTCCCAGACAGCTCCATAAAGCAATGAAGCACTGGAAAATTAAGAGCAACCATAATAGCTACAGATTACTTCCTAGAGATTTACACCCTCCCTTTGGAGCATGGAGCCTGGCAGAGGTGGCTGGGTCATCCCTGCTGTGGGATGCACCCAGAGGCAGCCTACATCAGGCCCTTTTGCAACCTACAGAGTTCCTCCAAGGTATTGCTCTTTACTCCCCCGAGCCAGTTTTAAGGAGGTTGTGCTGTTTAATATGAGGTGTAAGAGATAAACCAGGTTTTAGTTCCTTCCAGTCACTGGAACAGTACAGCCACTGTTGTGCTACTGACAGCATTCCCCCTGGCTCCTTGGCCTGGTTACAGCTTGGGTAGCTGCAATCTGCCTACTTTCAGTTTCCCCAGAGCTCCTGTTGGCAGCATTATTCTTTTCCACTTCTTGTCCTAATTTAGTTGGGTTATCGTGCTGTGCACTGTTGAATGCTACCACAATCCATATCTGAGGTGGCTACATGTCAGGTTTGGGTGAAGCCATCTCTCACTGGGGGAGCCTGATCTTCCAGGCTTGGCTCCAGTGAATAATCCAGAGGTGTGTCATTAGGCTTCCAGAGGTCCAGCGGTTCTAGTGGGAAATGCACTCAGAAGAACAACATTGCTCGAGTGGCCTGGAGTTTTATGCACATCTACACAAAATCCTTGCAGGAAATGTGAAGTCTTTGTTTAAATTTGCTGTCTCAAACCAATTAGAAAATAAACATCACATTGGGGGAAAAAAGTGAGAAAACTGAAGGGATTTATTTTGCTTGCTCTGAAACCATTAAAGGTTTGAGGCTTTGAATACACCTGTATACTGAACAATGGTAGCCACAACCTTTCAGCTCAATTTGGGTTCAGTGGAAGCCAGAATTAAAAATGCAGCCCACTGGGCTTGTGTGTAAATGAATTAAGACCAGTGGAGAAAAGATTCCACTGTTCTTAGGAGTTTTGCACAGATCTACAATTTATAAGGATGCTGATAAAGAACTTGGAGAAAATATTTTTTAAATAAAGGCAAAATACTTGTATGTCTCTTTTACTAGTAGACATCCACTTTTCTTCCCTTCTCAAGCCTCTGGGCTAAGCAGCTCATTAGTGTTCCATGGTGAGAGTTGCCCATCTGAAGGCAAGACAGAGAAGGTGTATTATCCCTAGGGCTGCATTTTGCTCTGCTTTGACTTGGGAGGAGGCTTTTATTCATCAATTGACAGAATGGAGTGCAGGCTCCCTGTCTAAGTAAATAATGGGAAAGGCATCTAAATTTCCTGCATGTGATGTAAAATACAACCTTGATATTTCTTTCTTGAGCAACAAGACACAGCAGATGTGAGTTTTGTCCAACAGGAACTATATACAATACATATGCACATATTCAAAAATTGCACACCTTTTAGGTAAGTTATACATGCATTTGTTTTCAGATGCAGTCAATATCTACACTGGCAAGAGATTTTTAGGTTTTGATATATGGCTCTGATGGCCGCCTGTGTAGGGAGAAATGCATCCTTAAACACCGGGCTGTCAAAGTAATATCCACAAATCATTCAACGCCCATCACTGGCAGATAGTAAATATTTTATACCTTATTGAAAAATAATATTTCTTCTTCTCAAGTATTGCTCATGTGCTCCCTTTGGGCAACTCTCAGAATAGCCTTTTGGGATTAATAAAAACTAATAGTTCCCTTTATGCTTTTAAAGCTTTTGTCACATGGTCTCCCCAAAGCACTTCCACAGCAGCAATCCTAGTCAGTTACTTTGAAAAACAAATATGCATTAAGGGGAGCATAGGGAAAGTAAAACTTTCTTCCTCTGTTCTAGCAGAAGAAGTCATCTACGCTGTGTGCAGGACTGCCACTACCATGGATGGTCTCTCTGCAGGGGTGGCACAGAGGAACAGCCCCACTCTGGGAAGATGTTTCAAAACAATGTACAAAGAAAATGAGTGGTGTGTCTGGGGCAGGCTGCTAGGCTCAGAGGAAAGGCTTTGAATAAAGGTGTAAAATATCCTTTTGTTTTTTTAATCCACACTATTTTTATGTCCCACATACTGATCCATCTTTTTATTGCCGTGTTTGCAACTGGATTGAAATTATTTGGTTTAATGATAATTTTTGCTTTAGGAATAGATATCCCTTACATTATTCCAGATAAGACTGACACTGTGCAGGGTTGTTGGAGGGGCATTATGGCTGGCCCACAGGCACCTCTGCCTTCTCTACTTTCAGGTTGCAGGTTGTTGATGATGCTGGCCCAAGTTTCATTTGCCATGGTTATGGTTTTGAGAAGCAGCAGTGTGTCGTTATGTCCCTGGAATCTGGACATTATAAAGAGAAGAATGGAAATAATAATAATAATAATAATAACTATTATTATTATTATATGGCTTCCAGAACACTCTGACAACAGTCTAACATTCTGCCCTTGAGCTATTCCTCCAAACAAAATTTCCAGTATGTATTCTTCCCTTTCAAGTGTCTAATGGAGTGTTGAGCCAGCAAGACAGCTGGGAAGTTCGAGTTTCTGCCTGCACAATGGCAGCAGTGTCTGTGCTGTCAAAATTAACTCTCCATTTTTTCCTGCTTGTGCTGAAAAAAAGATCCTTCTAACATTTGAAAAATATGCTGTGTGCTCAGAGATCTTATGTTCCTCTGCCGGTTTTGTTCAAGCAAAGCTGATTAAAAATTTCAATTCTAGTGTCATTCAAACAACCAGTGATACCTCAAACATTGGTATCATGAAGGTCTATTTTAAATACATGATTTCACGGTGTGTGGAAGGATAAGCACAGCAGATCACTGCTTGGCTAATGAGGGGATGGACACTGCATAAAAACCTGAAAAGAAGCATCAGCCCAGCTCTATAGTTATTTCCAGACTAGATTGACACAATACCTGCTGCTACTGGCACTAGTCCAGTAAATCCAGCTCTGGATTGCACTTACCTAAGAAATTTCATCATGGTCTGTGGGGTTTTGCAGCTGAAAGGGAGAACATGATCTTGCCCATTTTATTACACACCTAATTTCTGTTGAACAGTGGATTTTGTGATTCATTTTTCAGCCAATGCACAAACTGCATCAAGACATCAGACATGTGAATTGGCACTTTTTGACCTGAGCTGCTAGACAAAGAAGGTTTATATAGACCTGTAATATCCATTTTGACCTCTCTGCCTTTGATGGTAATAGCACATGTTCAGCATGAGCTCAGTTTTTAATATATAAGTGACCCTCTTGGGGATCTGTTCTAAAGAAATTTGGGCTTCTCGATGATGGAAAGAAATGTTTTTCTCTTTAAGGGAGGGAGGGAAGCAGGTAAGAAGGAGTACTCTGCTCCTTGAATATGGAAGACACATGTAAATGCAAGATGCCATTTATCATTATTTGATATATAGCAAAATACAGTAATTTCACTTAGCAGCAGGTTTTAAGAAGATTAAACATGCTAGGAAAATTGTTTTAGAATAACAGCGTAACAGGATATTGTAAATTATTTTGCAGTAGGCTGTCATGCTATGTCACCATAATTCTTCAATATTTAATTAAAACCCACAGCAAATTAATATTCAGGTCCTGTCAAGAAAACTAATTGGACACAGAGACCAGCTGCTGCAGAAGCTGGGATGTCAGCTTCAGATGGTAATGTGAATGGTTCACACTGGCTTGTGGGTACGTTTAAAACACTCATCATAGAATCATAGAATTACAGAAACATGGATAGAATGGGTTGGGTTGGGAGGGACATTAAAATCATCTAGATGCAATCCCCTTGCCATGAGCAGGAGCACCTTCCACTAGACCAGGTTACTCAAAGCTCCATCCAGCTTGGCTTGTACACTTAAAGGGATGGGCATCCACAAATTCTATAGGGAACCTGTGCCAGTGCCTCACCAACCTCATAGTGAAGATCACCATGGACTTATGGACAAGACTGGTTTTGTTTATAACAAAGTCTTAGCATTTTAGCAAGAAAGATTTATCTTCAATGTTAAAATATGCTAATCCTATTTAGTTTAGAGACTGGGGTTTTTTTTAAAGCAATTCTCAGATGATGCTCCGTGATAGAAAGTTCTCTTCTGGGAAAGGTGACAGCCACTGGTGTCCATGGTTTTAGGCACCTCAGCTTCTGCATACCCGATAGACCTTCAGTTTTTCCCCCTATCTCTGAGATTAAGCTCTTTCAAGGTAAGGACAGATACTTCAGATCATTAGTCCTTTTTTTAGCATTGTAATCCTTGCACTGGTCTGAGCTACCACTCGATCAGGCTACATGATTATGGTGGAGTGACTATGGGAACTGCAGTACCCATTGGAATGAGGCCAACTGCACTGACCAGGTTTCATGCTAAATAATGAAAGCCTTGACATTAAATACATCACAATGAATCACACTCCTATTCAAGGTGATATTTTATAGCTCTGCAGTCTCAGAGCTGTGTATGTTTTTTAAAAAATAAGTTTTAAATTACTAGGGCTTTCTACAGCTCATTTGTAAACTCACAAGTACAGGGTATTGCAAGGTATCTGTATTTCAGTGTTCATCAGAACATAGAGCACTGCTTGCAAATTGATCAGGAATAGGAAAAAAAATTAAAATTATGGAAACTGGTGTAAACGGGATTTATAAATATTGTTAGTATGGGCTATTTAATTCTCCTACTCTTGCAGTACTATCCAATATCCAAAATATACTCTCTTTTCTAGTAAATTTTTTTAAATCTAGTGATTTTTTCCATCATTGACTTATATTGAAGTGCTGAACTCCAACACATTTGTTGCTAGCTAGCAATTAAGATGAAAGCACTGTCCTTTCTGAGAATGGCATTCATTCAGACAATACGGAGATCTGACACAGTTTTGCTCTTTTAGTTAGCAGTTGTTTGCAAAACAATAGAAAGGAACTCTTCTTTATTTCATTGCCTTAAAAATAAAGAAAGAGAAAAAAAACAAGAAAAGGAAAAAGGCAGTAAAAATTTAACTTACAAAGAGATGAAAAATGGGGTTTGCAGGGAGCCAACATCATGCTGTATGGAAGCTAATATAGTAACTTCACAGTAAATGCAAATGCATTATGTTAGGCAAATTAGAGATGGTTGAATTAGTCTTGAGTAAATGACCAACATTGTGCTGCTTCTGTCTGTGTTCTCCACTTGATGCTGATTTCTTGTTGCTTGTGTTGCTATTTAAGCAGATTCTTCTATGGGTTAATCCTGTGAGTACCTGAACTGTTTGCAGACATCAAGAATCTCTTGATACAGTGAGGAAATGCCTGTCCCAAGTGGGTCAGTGCTGAACCCCAGCAGGAGTCCCTGCCCTGGGACTTGCTCCCAGCTCCTCTGAGACTGTCAAGGACTTCACCCTAGGCCTTGTTGGCCTGGATCCAGCCCCAGGGAGCTCTGCATGCCCTGCTGAGCCTCGTGCTCAAGTTTCAAGGTGCTGGTCTCATGGCCCTCACCCAGTGGCTGGGAGACACAAACACCCATGCAATAGAAGAGTTCCGGGTGGGCAGAAACCACATGATTTGCCAGGCTGAGAGCTCTTCATCACCCTCATCTAGAGAGTGATACTGTGTGAGCTGTGATGGCAAGTGGGTGACACGTTCAGTCCTGCTTATATCCTTTTTTCTGTCTCAGTAGTGTTTGGGCAGGGTGTCTCTGCAGGGCAGTGGCCCAACTGCCATGGAAGTAGGGAGAGCAGCTGTCCTTGTACCCTGTGATGCAGAATAAGCATCCATGAGACAGGGCAATAAGTGTCCTCTGAAATTTTATCCCATACTAAATTCACTGGAGGAAGACCAACATCGTTCTAGGCTTTGCTACAATATCAGGTAGTAAATACCTCGTCGTGTAAAGCTTGTTCTGCCATAGAGAACAGTGCTGCTCTGCATTGTATTAGTGTATGTCTTCCACGTGCAACTTCTGCTAATTTAATGAATTATTTAGCCATGCCATGCTCACAGGCTCATGCCAACACCGTAATGGAATTCTGTATTGGCTACGGGTATAGCCAGATGTTCACAATTTTTCTCCCTCTTTCTGCACAGATTTTATGTAAATTGCAGGAAGAACAGCACTGCCATCACCACCTTCTCCATTATAAATCCTGTAACAGGCTCCATGCCTGTACAACTCACCCCACAAGGGACAAGCTGCTGGGTGTGATCCCTACTCTTCATGAGTTAAGGATGCTCAGTGGTGGGAAGGTAAGGGCCACTGGGGCCATTTCTTCACTCGCCTGCTCCTGCTGGTGTAAATCACGTGTAATCACAGTCGGCAGATTTACACTGAGGTGTTGTCAGGAGACAACCAGGCTTGGCAAACTCAGGAAGAATTAGATAAGCTACAAAGTTAAATGGTGATCAGAAGCTGATGAGAGAAGCACAGTAGGAAATCCAGAGCTGTAGGGTGTGACAGTTTTGCAGAAAATTTTTTCCTTTTTTTTTTCCTTAGGATTGTTTTTCCAGTGCTGGTGTGATTTTACTGAGTACCTACAGAGAGAAGAGTTGGCCTCACTCTCTCCCTGTTTTCCACTGTTCAGTCCCCTCTTCAGAGGATTTACTTGTGATTTGCACTTGCAGAAGTGAGAAGAGATTCAAGCTGTGCTCATGCAGTTATACCAAACGGAGGAGAGAGGCCAGCAGATCTGAAGTTGGTGGATTTTGGGGCTGGGGCTATTTTTGCACAGCTGTGCTCCCTGCTCAGCCATTCAAATTACTCCATAGTGAGACAAAGTGGTTGCAGCCATTCTGGAGTCCAAGCAGTTTCAGTCCAGGACTGCTTTTCAACTCATAATAACTTCCATGCTGCAAAAATATTTAAATATGCGCTTTACTCCTATTGACTTCACTGCAGTAGTTAAGCTTAAGCATGTGCTTAAATGTTTTTCTGAAGTGGGTCCTCGGTTGGATAGCATTTTATACATGACATTATAGTTAATAAGCATCAGGCCCACTACTCAAGAATGTGAGAGTTAGCCATTTACAGAGATATAGAAATGTCTTTTATAACTCAAGTCTTTCAAGGGAAGGATAATTGTCCAATTTTGCACTGCTGCATGGGAGAAAACAAAAGCAGGTTTTGTGTTTGTGTGCACAGTTCTTTTTGGGTTTTTGTCATTCTGCTTTGTAAATTGCTTCAGGTTTTGGGGCATTGAAATCTACCTGATGCTGCAAAATGCTTCTTAAAAAGCAAAGTCTTGCACCTTGCCGCAGCTGTGGGATTTTGTGGAAGTGTTATGCTCGTTCCAGACTCCATCTGTGGTCTTGTTCACCCCGAGTGCCTAATAATTACATGCTAACTTCATACTGTGGCACAGGGATAATGATGGATGGTCTCTGGCCACAGTGATCCCTGCTCTCTGGTCACTTGAGTTGCCTTGCCAATGAGGCTGCATTTCTGTTTACTCAGTTAATGAGGATCAGCATTACAAAATGCATGGCAGGGATTCAGTATACATTACCAGTTAATAGAGATAATTGAGTGGAAGGAAAACTAGTTTCTGATGTCACAAAATGTCTCTTGTGATAAAGCATTTGGAATATAATGGTTAACATTTCATTTAGCACTGACAAAGATTGGTGTACCAGTTAATATATATTGTTTTTGAAATCATAATGACATAATAATTGCTAACAGATACATTCCAGTCATATTGTGTGAAGACTTCCTCTCCATTTTTCTTGTCTTTCCAGCCTTACTAATTCTCCAAACATGCCATCAGACATCTGGTGCCAGAATTGGAGTATCTGTTCTTCTGTCTCCACATCTACACTCCTGAAAAGATAACCAAATCTTTCTATTTTGTTTTGTGGTTTGTTTTCTTTTTCACAGAAACCTAAACACTGAGATCAGTGGGAGTTGAAGACCAACTAATATTTCAAATTGGGCAACTTAACTATGCTATAGACATATGTTTGTAGCAGATCAGTAGACAAGTGCCAGGAAAGGACACTCAGAGCATGTAGGATCATTTTTAGGCTTGGTAGGACCACTAAAACTTTGGGTTGTGCATGGTACAGACTTTCTTTGGCACTTACTGACACTTATCTTTGGCACCATTAAGAATCTTGGCTCTGAGTTGGGAAAGCAGCTAGCAAACTAACACTGTTTCCCTGGTTGTTGATCATCCATATTCTGATTTGACAAGTATTCATCAATACGTATTTTATTTTGAAAAAAATAAGACTCAACTGAGACAGCATTTTACCTTGCTTTTTTTTTCCAGTAAGTCCTCATATCAGTTTCAACTAAAAAGATATGTTTAACTCACAGATATATTTGCTTTTCCAGCAGGAAAAATCTTGAGAATAAAAAGAAAACAGGAATACACTGGGGGACATAAACAGTAGTCTTCTCTATATATAGAAATAAATAACATCTAAAAATCTTTTTGCCTCCTACTTTAGTAGACTAAAATCCTAAAAGCTTCTTGTATGTGCTAGCTGACTAAAAATAAAGAGCATTTATCACATTATCATTCATACAAAAACTGCCTGCACAGCCTGTGTAGTCCCCAAGCTGCTGGAGGCAGGAAGGATATTTCATGTCAGTACCAGTTTATGTGGCTGAGTTCTTCCCTTGCTTTTTCTCAGATACAGGATATTAGACAACACAGGTTTTCAGGCTGATGTGTTACGACCAACATTAACTTCTTAACCTTGAAAATACAAGCTGCTAGTCAAAATACTGGCAATTATTTTAGTACTGATGGTGGTTTTATAAGTATTAATCAGAAGAAACAGGAAAGAAGATACCAGAGAATAAAGCAGTTAAACTCGAGGCTCTGCATGCTGCATGGGCAGTAGTTCCCCTCATCCCGTGCAGTGGCAGGTTAGTGCTCTCCATGGACTTGTCTTAGAAGCCAAGCACGTGTTGCTGAAAGCATCTCTGTGAGTCTCCAGGCTGCTGGTGTATGTTAATTTGGCTGAGGAGGGACTACAGGGGCCTGTGGATGCAAAGAAGAAGGTGATTTGTGCTGCCATGTAGAAAAGCAATAAGTAAGTAGTTTTCTGTTGAGGAAGGATCCAGGGTATGGGCTTAGGAACTCTTTGGGAGCCACCCTTTGTAAAGCCCAAGCCAAGAGACCATGTGAGCTGGACTTTCTGATGTTACATCTGATTTCTTCAGGTATGGCTGGAAGATGTGGGGAGTTCTTGAGCTCATGCTGGCGGGGCTTTGCCTCAGGTGGACCCACAATTGTTTCCACTGGCATAGAGAGAAAGCTGACTTCTCCAAGATCACTTGGATGGAAAGGTGACTGGGGAAAGCAAGAATTTACAGAAAAGGAGTAAGAGATCCACCATGCTCTGCTCTTTGTGCTGGTACTGTGTCCTGCTTCAGGCAAGGTGGCACCATCACAAACCAGAGCAACACACAGGTGAGTCCAGCACATTAGCAATAGCTGTCAGACCACTGTCGAAATAACCTGTGAAGCATCTGGAGGGAGATGTCAGGGATGGTCAGGACTGCAGGACCAGCCTGAAGCAACCACTGCGGCTGTCTGTAAGTTGTCCAGAACAACTTGCAGATATCTAAGAGATGAAAAGAAGGCCACCATGAAAAACTAACTGTGTAAAACCTCTGTTCTTCTAATATTCACATGCATTTTAAAGCATTAGATCTCCATTCATTCGAGAAGACTTTCCTGATTCTCTTTGGTACCTTAGTGCACCATCACTTCTCTTAATCTTTTTAGTCTGAGTGCAGATGGTTAACACCACAAAAAATGTGGATGGACATACAATCAGTTTTATCTGCCTACAATCCACAAAGGCTTTCTGCTCTCTTGACATAGGAAAATTATCCTGTAACACCAGCTTCTGCTGTTAGGGTCAGGCCTGCCATACCTTGGGGAACATTAACCTAAATATACTTCTTGAAATATGTGAGAGTGGCTCAGGGGAAATCTCTGTCTCAGACAAATTTCCAGACAGGGTTAATGCCTTCATTTCCCTTTATTCCAACTTGGAAGTTTTGTCAAACCTGGAGACTATTCATGGTCCAGGGACGAGGAAGGTGATGAGGGTGCAAAGGTGAAAAGTGAAAAGAAAAAAGACTAGGGTAAAAAACCCAAGAAGTAGGAAGGAAGCTACTGGTTGTGAGATCCAGCCCATGCTGTGGCTCATTATTATTACTTGCAACAGCAAATGTTGATGAAGTGCTGCAGAGTGCCAGTAATTAGTAGGCATGGCTCTCCAACTGCTGCAGCATGTGGTCAATGAGTCCCTGCCTCCAAGAGATGTTCTGCACTGTAAGAAGAGAGATTTATGTTACTGATAAACATAAAGAGAGACTGAAATACAGCCTATGTGCCACATTAGGAATGAGATTTCTCCTACACCTATGCATGCACAGAAATTATCTCAGGCTGGAGAGCTAAAGGAAGGTGAGGCTCAGCATCTAGGGTGCAAGCCAGAATATAAATATTTCTGTTTTCTTCTCTTCAGACTCCCTCCAATCTGTTCAGCAGTATCTGGGAAAAAGAAATCAAACCCATGCAACATGGAATGCTGTTGAGTGGCTTAGTGACAATGAGTTATGCATATCCAACAGCATTGGCATTATGGCTGATGCCTTCCACAGTTTCCACATCTGCGTTGTGTAGAATTCTCTTAATTATATTTCTAGTCAAACTCTTTTTGCCTCTTGTAGGCTATACACATTTTGCAAGCCTGGTAAATAGGGTATGAGCAAAGAAACCCACTGAGTTCATGAAAGAGGATAGAACACTGTGCTCACTAATGGCAATTAACAGGAGTTGATATGGTGCCAGGCTAAGTGGGAGCAGTGATGGGACTACAATCATCACTTGGAGGCTTGCATGGTGTGCCACTTGGTATGGTGTGTAGGAAAGGGGGCCTGAATTCCCCTTCACTCTTGGGTAGATCCCCATCCTCCTTCAATGTTGAATGTGGCTTTGCACTGCAGACCTACCCTTTAGCACACTGTTTTTCCAATATAGTGTACAGCTCAGCTTCAGATTTCCAGCCTCTGAACTGCTGAATGAAGTCCCTTAGAACCTCATGAGGATGAAGAACATCTTGGGTGGCAAAGTCTAAGTTCTTCTAGTAACATACTGCTGTGTCAAACACTTTCCTGGCAATCTTTTATTAAGCTTTATCTTAACATGAGTTTGCCATTTACTCCCACTTGTGCTAAAATGCAGATCTAGGAAACAGCTCCTCTGTTCACTAGGTAGCTTCTTTCAATTTCTGTTCTAATTTTAGAAGATTGACTTATAACTGTGAGCTCTTAACTGTCAATATTCTCTACATTTAAACAGTTCTTCTGCTTTGCTCACACTTGCCACTGATATTTTTATAGATAATGACCATATTCTCTCTCAGCCTTCACTTTGATAAGCTAAATAGGTCAACCTTTTCTAGTGTCCCCTCAAAAAATAAATGCTAAAATTCCTGAACATCTTATAAGCCCTGCTCTACTCCATTCCAGGTTGAATTCTTTGTTAACACATGGCAGGAGAACTGGGTATGGGACTCCAGGTACAGTCTTAACAAAGTCTTACTCAGCTTAAGGCACTAAGTGTGCCTAGTGCATGCAGGAACTATGTTGCCTGTACACTCTTTGGTGAGGCCTACATGAATGTAATTGTGCCCCAGCTTTCAAATCTATGAACAGCTCCACATTTGCATCTAGTTCTGCTCTAAGGAGGGGCACCTCTTTTTTCTCCTATAGAAAGAATCTAAATTAAGAACAGACTGACAAATATTTTAATAAACTGCATTCTGCTGTTTTGCTTGACACTGGCAATGAGCAGCTTATAGATCAGAGAGCTTTTTACATATTCCTCTAGGCTTGGCTTCCTATGAGCCCATGCTTCTGCAAGCACGTGCTGCACGTGTGTGCATGTATGGATGTGGATGTGTTGCTAATAAGTTTTCAACTCCTTGATTAATTTCAAACATATTTGACAATCTCAGTGGTACTGTATCCCTACAGATTTAATGAAAATCAGCAGCCAAGTGGAGGAAAGAGCTTTGCTGTCATCTCCACTGAAGGAAACATTGCAGACAAGCTTTGCCTAACCCTTTCTTAGATGCTAAGAAACCCTGTCAGGTTCCCAGACATGGGAAATAGTAATTTGGAGCTCACAGGAGCTCACAGGTTGTTATGTATCACACAGTCAAGCCAGGACACAAATCCATAGGAAACCAGCTTGCATTAGTTCTGCTGCTCTGAGCTATTTGCTATATTTGCGTATTTTCCCTTGCTTAGAGAATTGGATATCTCTGAAAATGCATATCCACCCTTGTCTGTCTATGGTCTTGTAATATGTATGGAAATTGTGTACCTGCAGACATATATTTGAATACACCTCATGAATGAATTTGTCTTTCATTCACACCCACTCCCCCTCTGTATCTCTACTTCTCTGTATATTCCAGCTGTTTAGATGATCCATATTTATTTCTCAATCTATAGATTTTATTGACAACCTTACAGACAAATACATTGCCACCATCCATATCTTCTCTCTGCTCACCCCTAGATGTTGGACCTATAGATAGATTTGCTGTGGCCATTTACAGGATGAAGAAACAATAACATGAATTGAAGGTAATAGGATTTCTGTGGAAGGGGGTACAGCCATGGTACTACACAGTTTACAGCTACCCCAGAGGTTCTGACTAGAATCAAGATTTGGCCCCAATTCAAGAGACAGATCAATAGTTATGCTATTAGCAATATATATCTGTTAATAAAACATTGGTCCAAGTTACTTAGCTGAATAGTTCACTAACTGCAATACTGCATGTGGTGCTGGGAAACTGTTCCCAGGGCTTTTAAAGAGAAAATAACAGCCCTTCTTGGGTGCTCTGTGTTTTCACAATAAACAACCATAAATAAGATGCTGCTAGTAGACTCCATTTTCTCTGATTACTCAGCTACCTGCCTTTCTGTCTATCAGCCACACAGTAAATCTCTCTCTCTCTCTCCATGAAGTATCTTACATTGTGCAAAATCAATATGCTGTCAGAGTACTTTGCTATCTGACCGGTGACACCAGCATGGCATCTTCTCTGGGGAGCCTGACTTTGTGAGGGAGAAAAAATTCAGCCTGTCCTAGGGCTGGAATTAGATGGGGTCTGAGAGGTCAGATGCCATGGGGGACTTTGGCATTTTTTTGGCTCCTGCTTACTTGGTTTAGTGTTCCGGATTTCTCCACCTGGCCCCTTTGGTTTACAGCCCCTGGGGGCCTCCAACATCCCATGCCTCAGCAGACTTGGCCAGATTGCAGCCACAGCAGCGGCACAGTGAGCTTCTGCCAGCTCCCAGCTCAGCATTATCAGTGTTAAAATATTTACTGCATGTGCAATTCTCAACAGCTCTTAACTCTGGCAAATGAAAACCAATTTTAACCGGAACACTCCAAAACACTTCTCTGCAACGAGTGCTATCTATCTGTCTGACAAATTCAGGATTGCTTCCCCCAGCTGTTTTGGCATTAGAGCTGTTAAAAAAAAATAAAAAATGAGTTGCAACAATTTTCTTCTTTATAGATGTTGAAAAAAAAAAATCATTCTCTTTGTATTAAAAGCTGGTGATGTCTTCATGCCAACAAATCAAATGAGATTTCAATTGCAGAAGCAAATAGAAAAATTTCTGCCTGATCAATAGGCATTCAAAGTGTTATCAGAATTAGCCAGAGGGAGCTGGGATGAAAATGCCTGCTGATCTCAGCCTCTATATGTAATGTCCTCTCTCAGGGCACTCTGAAGCCCTCAGGGCTGTGGATTGATCTAGGTTTTAGGGCACAGAACCATAAATCCCTATGATCTGCCAAGTCACTCACACATGTAATGCCAGACATGTGACTGAAGGCTGCTCCTTCCTACTGAGCACCCAGGCACTCACTCAACTCTTAGCTGGGTCATCTGATGCGCTCTTTGAGGGTTCCAGTCAGCCTAAAATCTGCAAAATTCAGCTTTGGTTTTGCTTCCCACTTAGTTTAGCTTCATTGCTGCATTTGCAGGTTCAATGTGTGTATGACCAAGCTGTGAAAACAGCAACCAAACAAAACAATACCCTAAGGTCTGATCAGCAGCTCTCTGGGATTTACTTCTTTCAGACTATCATCCTCAATTTTAAATTGGAGCAGGGACCACAGCATGGTCATTTTATTGATTGGATTAGAGAAAAATTGAGCTGGCTGATCTGTACGATGACATTATTGAGTTGTGTTTGCAGCTATGACAGAAACAAAAGAGCTTTTATTGGATTACTGGAGCACAGGGAGAAAAGGGGAGAGAAAAGGTAATGTAGAGGTGAGCAGGTATTAAGCTTGGTGCCTTTGTGCTCAGTCTCTCCAGCAAGGGCTTTCTTCTTCTTTGCTACCCTGTCTGCCCAGCTCATTGCTGTGTTGGCTGCTGCTGCCTTTCCAAATGCAACCAACTGCGTATCCAAAGAGACAGGAATTAGCTGCAGTCCCTCATTAGTGGATGCTCACATTACACTTGTTCATCAACCAGATAAGAATATTTGTGACGTTAAAAAAAACCAACAAAAGCCATTGGGAGGTGAATATCTTCTTTAAGGGATATTTTTGTGCAAGCCAGGTGTTTAAAAACTGTGGTGTTGCATGACACCTACTGACAAGCAGGGCATACCACAGTTCAGTGTGTAGGCAGCTGAGTCCTTTGGTTTATTTTTACTGGTGATTTATTTTTACATTTGTTAAAAGTATATGATTGAAAAGGAAGAAATTGATATTTTGTACCATGTGAATATGTGGCAGTGAGTGAGTGACTGACATATATACATATGTGTGTGTATAAATATATCCTACCCTATGTTTTATGTACCTCTTTTGCATGTTTAGTTCATAGACTGGTGTTAAAACTACCATGTCCAGAAGCTTTGTTGATTCATTTTATTGGTGGCTTAGGAAGAATGTTAGTAGCAAACGTTTTACTCAGCACAGGAGAGCAACCTACAGGTTATGCTTTTGAAATGATCATATATTTTATTTATATGGTGCCTGTCAGTCATAGAAGCCTCCTGTGAAATATTACTGAAATGAAACACAGCTAAGACTCCATATTAAAATGACACAGTCTGATTCTCCACTGCCTTACATGCTGTGCCCTTAGACTGCTGAAATCAAACCATGTGGAGAAGAAAACTATACAGGTATGAAGTGGCCTTACAAAATAAGAACATTTTTCAATTGCTTTGCTCTGGTGTGTTTTGTCCCACTAAATGATCAGGAAGAAATCAGAACCATGACTGTGCTGAGTTCCCGTTGGGGTTTTATTCCCAGATCAAAACATTCATTATATTGTCAGCTCTCCTGTGGCAGGTAGGAGGTCTTAGGGACAGATGACCAGGTGTCGGACTCAGAGACCCACCAAAGGCCATCAGCCTCCTTGCTTTGCCGCAGCCTGCGTCAGGATTTCACCCAACAGCTGTTTAAACAGGAAAAGTTCCTGCACCACAGTTCAACCCAGTTCAGCACTGATGAGTTGACTGAAGACACAGAAGGAAATGTGTTACAGTAGGGATACTGCAACATGCGTATCAATCGATGAGGCCCATGGAAAAGAAATTTATATGGACTGATTCTTGATAGATGTTTCAGAGAGATGTTTATTTCTCCAGCCGCATGGCCGGGGCTCTGCCGAGGAACTGCTCAATCCCGGGACCCGAGGGTCCCTGCCCGCGCAGGGGAACACAAAACAACCAACGGGGAGCGAGGCTGACCAGGGGCAGGGAAATCCCGTGTCTGTCCCCCTGGGGCCCCTCTCCCAGGACCACATGGCAGGGGGGAGGGACCCCGACAGAAATGGATCTTGTGAGGCTCATCAGCACAATTCAAACCTTAAACAAAACCAACAAGCAAACAAATGAGCTGTAATTTTATCAGGTGGAAATCGAAATCAGAGGAGCTATAAGTTTGCAGCAGCTGAGACTCCACTCCTTAAATAAGTTGCACAAAGCCACTGCTGCAACTGGAGTGTTTTTCAGGTCAGAAGGCAGCAAGTGGGCCCTATGCCCAAGGAAAAGATATCGACACTGCACTTTTTTGGAGACATCATTTCCATGCTGTGAAATTGCCCATGTGCTAGACTTATATGGATTTCAATGGGAAAGCTCACCATCAAACCACATGGCACCCGGCCCATGCAGAGCTTTGAAGAAGATACTAGAGATAATGTCAAAATTGTCATGAAAATGGGACCAATGGCTAACAGTACAGCCAAAATTGGTCCCATAACTCATTTAAAATGCTGTCAAAATAAGTCTAGAGCTGAAAGAATCTCAACAAGCATCATTATTAGCTGCATTTTTCTTCTAAGAATGAAATACAATGGGGAAAAATGTGTCTTTATGGATAACCCAGTGCTTCAAAGTAAAAGGACTACAAAAAATTGCTCCATTAAGATTTAGAAGTTGACATGTCAGGCTACAGAATTCCATACAAACCACACAGCTCTCATTTAAAAAGCACAACATCATATACAATGATGGCATGTTCATCTGAGCGCCCCAAACAGCTCCATTTTCCCTAGTGCTGGACACATCTATGTATATCCCTACACGTGTCTCACTTTCACAGAAAATAGGTGCACTGAACACATTTTCTTCCTCAGCCTTGCTGAAAAACAGGCCCTCACTGCTGCCCAGAATGACCCTAAATCAGAAGTCCTTGGAAATAAGCACACTAGCTTCCTGCTGGAGGATGAGACCTTGTACCTACATAAGACTAGAGGACAGGCCCAGGATGCCCAGAGCAGTAACCATGCTGTAGTAACTGGGAGTGACCCCTGCTCCAGTGGGCACCGAACCCCACCTTTAAAGACACTGTTGATGTGATCAGTTAAAGGATGCCAGTGATGGAGCCTGTGAGGAGCAGTAGGATAAAATTTAACAAGAAAAATGTGAAGGCTGGAAAAACTTTGGCACTGGTGAGGTTTAATTGGACATGGCATGATCCTATCAGATGTTTTTTGCTCAGTCTCTGGAAAAGGTTGGGAAAAAAACACCAAAAAGACTACTACAAAGAAGAGTTCTGCACTGGCAAGGCATCCTGCTCTGCTTTGCTTCCTTATTCTGGTAGGATCAGTTTACTCAGCAGATGTTCACCTACTTAATTTTAAGTAAAAACAAAAGTTTAAAAAAAGGAGAAGGTTTTAAAGCCTCAGGGAATAGTTATCAGCTTAAATATTATTTTTTAAATTTAATGGTTATGTTTTTATACTGATTCTTTAAAGTTATTTGAATGCCCATGGGGGAATACGGTAGTGTTATGTTTACACCAGAAACACTGAGAACACAATTCCCCTCTAATTTACTCAGTACAACTTCATGGACTTCAAATAGGTCACAGAGGAAGCAAAAGAGAGCAGAAGTTAACCCTGAAGAGGTTTGTCTTGCTGGACTTGATTAGTTTATCTGCTGGTGCTCAACTGGCACATGGTTTGGATTAAGAGGAGCGTTCCCCTGGCCAGGGACAGCCGCAGCAGTGGCACTGCTGTGCACAGGGATGTGTTAGCTGAAGACACTTGTGTTAGGACAGAGACCTAAACAGTATTTTGGTATGCAGTGGTGGCTATCCCTCTGAGGTTGTTTTACATGTATCTGGAGTTTGTGTATGATAGTTAATTTAACTAACATGTTTATTTACTGGCTCGCTGTCTTTTTGTATTTGGAAAAGATGACTCATCTGCTGCTTGATCCTGCCAATGTTTATTCTGCTGGTGGGCTTACTCTTTACTGAGTAATGAGAGTAATCCCACTCATATCAGGCCTATTAGCAAGCATTCTTTCACAGGATCAGGTCACAGGCTGTCTGTAAATAAAAATATCTACCTCCTCACCCCCAGCTCGGGTAGGATTTCGAGGATTCCCATGCCATCACGGCCTGTTACAAGGTCTCAAAAGCACCACATTAACTACGTCCAGTTTTTCTAGGGATAACATTTTAAAGGGTGCAACATGCAAGGAGGGATTTTGATGTCGCTCATCTGAGCACACAGCTGTGAAGCTCTCACAGGACTTTCTGCCTCATGCTCAGTGGTGTTCAGGTTTTCCTCCAGTGCCTGGAGGCAGATAAACGTCTAAGACAGTGGCTGGCCAGCAAAGCATGGAGTTGTCGGAGGTTGAGACAGATAGAGAGAAAGCAGCTGCATGCACAAAAAATCAAGGTTCCTGGGGCCATGAGGAGGGTGCAACAGCAAACCCACCATGGCCCAGCCTTGGAATCAGGGCACGTGACGAAGGCAGATGAAAGGCCTCTTCTTCCACCATTGCTGCTCCCTGCCAAGGGCTGTACAGACAGCTCATGACTCCCTCTGTGCTGGTCACCTACGGAGTGCCAGGGGACATCAAGGGAAAGTGTAATTCAGTCATAGGTGCTTTTTTTTTCTTGGAAACCTTTTTGGCTTGTGCCACCTCTGCATCACAGAATGGTTTGGGTTGGAAAGAACCTCAAAGATCATCTAGTTCCAACACTTCTACCATGGGCAGGGATGTCAACCACTAGATCAGGTTGCTCAGGGCCCCATCCAACCTGGCCTTGAACACTTCTTAAACTGCCAAAGAGCACCTAACCACAACCTGGGAGCAGGAATGCTCAGGGCCTCCCTAGGGAGGCAGTCTGTATGTGGCTCCCACCTCTGCAAGCTCTGATGCTGGCTGGCCTTTGTGACAGCATGCCTCTGTTTATGTTTAATGTACTGGACAGCTGCAATCTCTATACGACCACTCTTATTTTGGGTTCTGCACCAGGGAGAACTAAAAGGAAGGTGTTTGGGTGTCTCATGTGTAATCACAGGAGTCTGGCTCTTAATGGTCAACTACATGAATACCTCTGAAAGTTTCCTGCCCTTGAGGATCCATCTGGGCCTTGAATTTTTGATTACACAGATATTAAGCACCTAAGGACCAAAATAGATATTTAGTACTTGCAGATAACATCATAGGGTTTGTTGAAAAAGAGCTGATAAAGATTTAGTAAACATCAATGTTGTGCACTTCGGTACTTTCTAAACTTGAACTTGGCATTATGCGTCTACCTAGGTATCCTTGCAAACCTTTGCTTCCCAGTGGAGTCAGATTTCAAATGAGTTTTGGTGTCTACAAAGATCTCTAAGTCCACCCTGAGACCCAAAGTCTACCCAAGATCCCCAGCTCAGGCACTAGGCAACCTCCATTCTTCATGAGTCAGACGACTTGTGAGCCATGGGATGGCCCAGCCAATGTCCCTGGAAGGACTGGCAAAGTCCAAGGAACCAGCCATGCTCCTTGTAGGTCGAGCACCAATCACCTGAGCATCATGGAGGAGAGAAAAGCATGCAGAAGACCAAAACAAGCAAGAACTGAGAATAAGTTTCCAAGTTGTGCTGAGTGCAGCAGAGCAGTGCCACTCCTATTTCATAGATTCATAGATTAGTAGAATGGTTTGGGTTAGAAGGGACCTTAGAGATCTCCTCGTTCCAACCCCCCTGCCATGGGCAGGGACACCTTACACTAGATTAGGTCACATGGACAGTCTTTTTTCCTTCTCTCCAGAAGCAGGAGAACCTCCAGAAAGAGGTTCCTCAGCTGTAGATGGTGCTGGTCTCCAACCCTCAGCCTGCTCAGGCAGTCACAGCTCTTGCCTCACTTACCCACTGTATCTCCCACCCTCCAGTTTTTAATCACACTCTACTTGCCCCAGAGAAGCCAGCTTTAATTGTGCAGCCCTTGTGCACACAGCTATATGTTTTCCTTTCTTTCCTTACACCAGGATACTACAGCACACAATATAATGGGATAATGTGCTAAAATGAGATGCCAGGGCTGTCTCTTCAGAGGGCTAGGCTGCCAAACATTACACCCACTGGATGTTAAATGAAGGTGATGACTAAGTGTTCACACAGTGGCTTGCTTTTGCTGAAGAGTTTGGCAGACTGACGTAAATTGAAAGCCTGCTGTGGGCAGATTTCCTCCTACTATTTTTGATTTCATGCAAATATAAATTGCAGGACACCAGGCAATTTCTACCTGTGACTGACATATTTAGTGTTGACAGTCCCACACTGTTTTTATATCTAGAAGTGTGGATTTAATGACACATGTAGGGCAATTGGAGTTTGCAATATCTCATCACGGACCCATCTCCAGTTCCTCTCCCTCCCCTGTTCCCAGCAGGTTGCATCCAGTCCCATGGCAAAGCTTCCTTGGACACATGCATGTCTATAAAGTGTTGCAGTCTGCTGCCAAACAAAATACAACAGTGCAATATTTTCTGCTAACAAGCCTGTTCTGTGTGTTTCACTGCCTGGATAAAAGCTTCCTTTTAAAGGATTAAGGGCTAGCTTGGTCAAACAAAAATTTTCCATCTTTCAATTGATCCAAGCAAGGAAGCATCTACTACTCAAAAGCATTTAAGCAAAACTGAAAGAGTCTAGGAGGGAGGTTCAGGGCTTCTGGGAGAGGAACAGAGGCATCTGCTTTTGGGGTGATGGGGAGACAGTAGGAAGCAGCTGCACAGGGGAGCAACAAGAGTGGAAACCGAAATGTGTTGCAAGAGTCTGAAGCACGAGGTGCAAGTGTGGCTTTGCCCTCTCAGCTCTGGGTCGCACCGTGTGTTACAAAAAGGGCTGGGTAGGGATGGCAGTAACACCCTGGGTATGAGCATCCCAGCCACCTGCAAGCAGCACGGCTGCCTCCCAAGGCCAGGACACCATGCCTGGAGACAGAGGCTAGCTGCAGATACCTTTGGAAAAGCTTACTAAGCTCACTCCTGGATAAATAACCTGTGAGCTCTTTTACCAGAAATCTTCCTCTTTATATTTCAGTGCACTGTCCAGCCACCATGTGGTGGTTTCACATCATGTTTTCCCCGCAGCCACCAGTCATGAAATAAAAATCTCAAGGAGGAAAGGAGACTAGGTAGTCAGGATGCTAATCAGAATAGGTGACAGAGGATAATGTTTTAATTCCTATTACTCTCTCCTTCAGACCAGGACCTTCCACCACAGCAACTCCCCGTTTGGAGGCACATGCAGGTATTCTGCAGCAGATGCCTGTCTTTCCCTATCATGTTTTAAACAAGGCTTAGGCTGTGCCTCCCTGCCTACAGGCATTTGCAACAAGCTATACACACAACTTGGATTGCAGCCTGAAACTTCAGGGGTTTTCCTGGAGGCAACTGGAAATCCATACATCTAGCATACAGCCTCAGTCTCCACCAGGGTCCCCATGGAGGACCTAATACATAATAATTTTTGGTGGTTTTCCTCCTAGAGTGTTTGAACTGATGTGAGACTGTTTTCCACTGTGATATTTTGGCTTGAGGAGGAGAAGGGAAGCTTCAAGACTTTCTGTGATAGTGGTAACTAATGGATGGTGGACAGATCCAAACTTGGGGGAATCCTGTGGAAAAGTGTCTCTGAATGAACTATCTTTAGACAGTCATTTAGTAGTGCACATATATCTGTGGGAAGCTAGCTTGAAAGGGACCTGAGAGCCACAGCAGTAGGAGGCAACCTGGGTACCTCACCTCTTACTCCATAATTCACACAGGCTCTTGAGACATCTCATCCCTACCAGAGCAGAAAAGTAGGTGCTAAAGCAGGCTGAAGGTGTCTTTATTGATGTGCCTCAGAAACTGCCTCAGCTCTAACCCTGTGGCTGGCACAATGCCCACGATGCTGTTTTCACATTGATATGTTCACAAGACCACCCTTCTCCTTGAGAATTCAAGTTCCACTGGGAGAGAACAAGTGGAACAAAAATGAGAAAACTCATGAGTTGAGAGAAAGACAGTTTAATAGGCGAGGGAAGAGAAAAAAACCAATTGGGACAAAGGAGATTACTCACCCTGTCCGACAGGCAGACCAGCTGAGCAATGACCACCTTGGAAGACAAAACTCCACTTTTTACTTCCTCTACCCATTTTTATTCCTGAGCACATCAATCACTATACAGTATGGAATATCCCTTTGATCAGTTTGGGTCATCTGTGGCTCCCAGCTCCCCTGGAAAGCTGAGTCTGACTTCACCTAGTGCTAGCTGGTTTTGAGAACTGCAGCTCAGATAATGGACACAGGATTTCAGTGCTAACACTCCATGTGCAAAAGGGACACACAAATGGTCAAACTACTTATGCTTGGAGGTGGCTAAAATGTCTTTTTTATGGTTACATATTTCATAGGAGAGCTCTTTCCTATATGCTTGAGCTGTTAAACCTAAAACAATGAGTCAGGGCTACAATACTGGGACCAAAGACCTCAGTTAGTGTTTGTGTTTACAATCCAGTTTCTATTTACATTCTTCCCTTCAGCAGCTGACATCAAAGTGGGAAAGAGAAGTGGGTGGCCTGTCCCAGGGCTGGTACTAATTATTGTAACTAGGAAGCTTCACAAGAATACACCCAACATTCAAACAGAGCATCCAGCATTTTGTAGCTTTGCTACACTACTTAACTGTGAGTGTTAATTTAACTAAAAAAGGTTGAACTGTTTTTTATCACAAACATCCAGGTTTTTTTGGACTCTATAGATTTCCAAGAGCTCATGAATGAAAAAACCCTGCACTGAATCCATCATGTTCATTATTTCTGCTGATCTACCAAGTTAAAGTTTCTTTGAGAAAACAGAACATCATTTGAGCCCATTGCATGCACCCCACCAGTGAGAAAACAGCTGCATCCTGCCACCATGCCTCTGCCTATCTGTGCACACTGTCTGTCTTGACAGACAAAGCACTGACATTCAAATCTATTGACATTCAATGCATTGACAGGCATCAGCCCACCTTGCCTCAGCTATGCCCACTAGCTCATAAACTTCATTGTTTTGTATCTTTCCTAGAGCCTGCTGCTTATTTTCCATGCTCCTTGCATCCACATATAGACAGTGTGTTAATATTCTTCATCTTCTCTTGTTGAGCTACTCCAGCTTCAGTCTTATCTGTAGACTGGAAGTACATGTCAGATTATTTGAGTTAGGTGAAAATCTCTCCTCTTTCCTTCACATGGAGTTTTATAGCTACCCAATAAACTTGCATGGTTTTGAAGCTGGGGGTTTGGTACCCTGTTCTGGCAGAGTAACATTAACCACAAATTGCTTGCATCTAAAAATAATACATGACAATTTTCTTCTCTCTCAGAAGCTGGCACACTGCATTCTCTAACAGGAGATGAATGATTATGTGGAAACATTTTCAGAACAGTTGCTTGTCTATAACGAGTCAATATGAAATCAAGATAGAATTTATACTTTATCTCTTCATAAACATTTATTGAGCTATGTTTCAAACATCATTCAGCATAAACCTTCTGGAGGCCCAAGAAAGAAGTACTTGATCTTTCTAGAGCTTTCTATTCAGAAGGAGACAACAGACTTGAATATTCATCTCCTGGACAGCAAGCACAGATTGCAACTCTTGCAGAATTTCTTTGTGGAGTGAGGAAATTGTAATTGTGTTTCATTTTGCTCTCAATTTCCTGAGAAACTTCTGGGCATAGCAATACTTCGCAATTTCCTACAAGGAGTCCTATACGTTAATTAAATCTCCTGAGAGTCATCTCTCCCAGTCTGAAACAAGAGCCAGACATTTGCCAAATTACATCATTTCACCATGCGCAACTTCTCTAAGTCTCACCCGTGTCAGCCATGTGAACAAAAATTGTGGTCATGCCCTGATCATTTCTCCGCAAGACTACTACAGCCTCCTCTTCATTTTCACCTTTTTCCTTTGCAACCTATTTCAAATGTCTCAGTAAATCATCTGCCTCAACAGCGGCACCTCTGAATTCTTCCATCATGTTCCTTTGGCCTCCTGCATTAAATTTCAGCTACTTGTGCTTCCCTTCAAGGATCCCCAGAACACCGCCCTGACTTATAGCACCAACTGCAGTATTTCTTGCTCTCATTTCCACTCCTCCAGTACATCACACCTCAGTGATGCCTTTATTGTCTCCTCCATGCTCCAAACCATCCTCAAAAACTGAATTCTTCTTTTATGCAGTTTAGAAAGGAATGCACTTCTGTTTTCATACATCCTTTCTCAAAGCACATCTTTCTCTGTGGATATGTGCTCCTACAGCCCTTCCTACTCCATTATGACATTCAGACAAGGCCAAACATTGCCAAAACTATCATACTCTGGCCACTAATGAGCACCAGGCTTGTGTTTACAATTCATTGGTTAAAAGTCCCCGGAGGCAGCAGCATTTTTCAAGCCCTGTACAGTACCAACCTACTTCTAGACATCAATAACTGATAAAACCAAGAGGCCTGGAATAAAGTTTTATTGTCTTTCTTATTCTACAGATGGAGTCCTGTTACATTTTTCAAATCAAAATCCCTTCCGAGGTACAAAAATAGTCAAAGTTAAGATAAGGGTTTCCTGAGAACTCCTCTATCCTTAACTGGCTGGCTGAGTGTCTTCTGTGCCCAGCACATTTTTGTTCTCCTGCCATAAGGTGTCTTTCATATTTCATAGACAGTCCTAGCTGTCTTCCTTACTTAGAGAACTCCTAGAAGACAAGAGGCACTGCAGTCTCATGGTTCCAACAAGTGGTGGAGGATCTCACTTGGGTATTGGAGTTACATCAAACCTAGTGGCTTAGCCATTGAAAAAGGATGTTTTCTCCATCCATACAAAATATGAATCATGTGAGGTTGGGTTTGTGAATATATGTGTCCACCTGGGCTTAAAACCACCACAGTGTGTTTGTAGTGAGAAGAGTTATAGGACTCTGTTTCTTATGCACCATATAGAAGACTGTGAAGAGAGCATAAGAAATAGGATGTGTTGTATATTTTCTACAATGGAGTATTATCTGGCAATTTTGCAAGGATCTGGTGAGAATGTGTTGCAACCATATCTCACGCTTAAGCCCATAACTGCAAATTCACTGGCATCACAGAAGCAGTGTTGGACTTATGCAAATACTGTCTCTCTCTTTTTCCTTTGCCCTTAGCTACTGTAGCTAAGGGGAGCATTTGCTTATTCTCTTTCTGAAATTTTGGGTTGACCCTGCCTGGATGCCACGTACCCACCAAAGCCACTCTATCACTTCTCTCCTCAGCTGGACAGGGGAGAGAAGATATAAAAAAAGGCTCATGGATTGAGGTAAGGATGGGGAGAGATCACTCACCGGTTCTCATCACAGGCTAAAGAGACTCAACTTGGGAAAATTAGTTTAATTTATTGCCAATAAAAAATCAGAGTGAAGTAGTGAGAGAAAAATCTTAAATCACTTTCCCTGCACTCCCCCCTTTTTCCCAGGCTCTACTTTATATCTAAGTTCTCTCAGTCTTCCTCCCAGCAGTACAGGGGGACAAGGAATGGGGCTGTGGTCAGGTCATCACACCTTGTTTCGGCTACTCCTTCCTCCTCATTGGGAGGACTCCTCACATTCCTCCCCTGCTCCACCATGGGCCCCTTCCCTAGGGTGCAGTCCTTCAGGAACAGACTGCTCCAATGGCGGTCCCTTGCAGGGTCTCAAGTCCTGCCACAGAACTTGCTCCAGTGTGGGCTCCTCTCTCCATGGGTCCACAGGTCCCTTCCAGGAGCCTGCTCCAGCAAAGGCTTCCCATGGAGTCACAGTCTCCTTTGGGCACCCACCTGCTCCAGCATGGGCTCCTCCAGGGGCTGCAGGTGGATCTCTGCTCCACCATGGACCTCCATGGGCTGCAGGGGCACAGCTGCCTCACCATGAGCTGCACCACGGGCTGCAGAGGAAACTCTGCTACAGCACCTGGAGCACCTCCTGCCTCTCCTTCCTCACTGACCTTGGGGGCTGCAGGGCTGTTTCTCTCACATATTCTCACTCCTCCAAAAAGTTTTTTCCCCTTCTTGAATACATTATCCCAGAGGTGCTGCCACAGGCTGATGGTCTCAGCCTTGGCATGCAGCAGGTCCATCTTGGAGCCAGCTGGTGTTGGCTCTGTCAGACAGAGGGAAGCTTCCAGCAGCTTCTCATAGAAGCGACCCCTGTAGCCACCCACTGCTGAAACTGTGCCACAAAACCCCAACACAGCAGTATATTCTACTCTTCCCTTTTCTGTATACAGCTATTTGATTTGCACTCAGAAGCTGTATCTTCCAACAAATATAAATTATGCATGTAGTCTGTGTTATCTCTGTTTTCATGAAATACATATTTGCCTTCTCTCTCTGCAGTGGGGCTTCTACGTATGCAAAAAAAGAGACTTGTATATGAGAGAACACCTTCCAGACACAAAGCTGGCTCCTTTCAGGCTTGACTCACTCTGCTGCACCCCTCTTTGCCTCAGTCTGAGCCGGATGTGCTCCCAAAGTTTGAAGACCTGAGTCTGGGTCTTTCAAGGAAGTGCTTCAAACACCAGTGGGACAGGTGTTGCATCTCACTGTATAGTCTCTTGTGCCTCACTTACAAAATGCCTACTAGTGCCAGTTCCCAAGAGGGAGAGGTGATAAATGGGTCAGCACAGGAGTTTTGCCAATGCTTAGATCCTATCCAGGGATCACAGCAGCTCAGTTACATCAAGGCTTAGCAAGCTTGTGAGATCCTGTAAGCAAAACCTAGGCTCCAGTATTACAGTAACATAGACATCTATGGGTTGAAATGGGATTTGAACACAAGATTTGCAACAAGTATTAGTGTCACTGTAGTTGTTGGACATGACACTCAAAGCAGCTTTTGAAGTACTCAGGTTCCAGGTGTCCAACACTTTAACAATAAAGTAATTGTACACATAAATGGCCAGAATTAGCCAGGTTTCATTACTTGCTATGTTATGTACTAATGCAACACAACATCACAGTTATTGTAGTTTACAAATTGGTCCCTTTACAGTTGTTCCGGAGAGATGTAGGCTAATGAAGCAACATTCTGTCATGGACTCAAGAGGCAGAAACTTCTCTGTAGGTATTTTAAAATGACCCTTGCTTGAAGGATTCATGTTGACAGAATAAAATGAAGATCAGAATAGGCTCTCCAGTGAAGCAATTCTTCCTATTACAGCTATCCTTTACAAATCACATATATGTTCCTAAAGCTGTGCCTTCTGGAAATTTTGAGGAAATTTATGGGCCTTAAAAGTCAATGTTCTTAGACATCGTTAGACACAGAAGAGAGGCAAAATCCAGAAGAGAAGACTCTCTCAATTACATGCTTAAAATGTTCCAGTAGCAAACACCCCCACATTAAACTAGATGACAACTAACTGAGGCATTTCTGATGTGCTCAGCTGCTTTGGTGCTACACAAGCAGAGATCATCTCTAAAATGTACAAGATCCAGCCTACAGAGGCCACTTTGTGCACTGTTTCTCTGAAACAATTTTTAGCAGTAGCAATTACTTGGAAATTAAGTTCTACTGCATTTGCCATTAGCTTCAGTGGAACCAGGCTTTCATCCATTTCATACCAGCTTTAGGGCTGGTTTTTTTCTGTTTTCTTATTTCTGGCATGATCCAGTTCAAAGAGTAGCTGCAATCTGTCATCTGTTGGTGGATACTGAATGTATGTTGGGGGGAGGCAGGGGAATTAAAAAAACCCCAACCTGCCAAGTCTTTCAGCCTTCAACCTTTTGTGCAGTACAAGGTTTACAACATGATTTAAAATCTGCATGTGTAGGAAATAAGGAAGATGGGCTGACTCTACACAGAAAATGGGTTTGGGACAGACACAGATTGATGGCTTTGTGACAATGACACTAAAGTTAATAGCTGATATAGGCAGACAACAGAGTCTATTTTAAATTTCAAATTGAACTCTGTGTTGCTCACAGCATCATACTGACCATTCATTGCTAGACCTAATTTTTTTCTGGTAATGACTACAAGAAGCAGAATAGATAATGATGTGCACTGCAGAACACTTGGGAAATGGGATTAACTGATTTGCTTTTTTCTTTTCCTTGTTTTAAAAACAACAATTTAATGATTACTAGGGATGGCTATCCTTGAACACTCCTGAAGGGTAAAAATTAGTCACTCCTCTGAGAACATCTCTGTCGCCTTTCCTCTCCTCTTTGGAGAAAGAAGGGGTGTAAATTGTGCTTGCAATAGACTGGGAAGGCTGACACTGCTAAAATATAAGACCTTGACAAAAACCCTGGAGATGATGTATCACCAGTCTGCTGGGCAGTTGCACTCCACATTCACATTTGCACACTGTAGATAATTCCTGCCTCTCAAAAGCCTGAACCCAAACTTCAAATGCAAATTGTCTTGGAGCTGGAAATGGAAACCTGCATGCACTGAACGGAGACAGTTATTCACATATTTAAATAAAAAGCTGACAAACAAACCCCAAACCCTTCAGTCCTGGGGGAAGCATTTCTTTGCTGTCTGTTTCTGTCATTAATCCCTCCTGTTTATCTAACCTGCACTTCAGGGGCAGAGGTACCTCTTGGTTTTGTACATCTCCACCCACACAAATAGAGATCTTCATTGGCATACCAGTATATGGTTGATCACCAGAGACTTGACTTTATTATGTGTCAGTGAAAGGCCTTTAAAAAAGCACACAAACCGTAATACAAGGGGCTTCTGAAATTTTATATGCATGGCACAGGGAAGCAATTGAGTTTGGGAATAAATATTTGTGCCTCAGACCTGAACACAGCCAGCACACAACATGAATGTTGCTGGACTTATGCTACAAGTCTGGGCTCTGTCACTGAAACCACTTTTTTTGGTGGCTGCTGTGTTAATGTGTGGCAAAATGGTATAATGGTACATTCCATAATCTGCTTGAAAATTGTATTTCAGAGTATCAGCAGGCTGAAATTTCCACCTGTTTTCCTTATTCCTGTCTGTGACAGAAGTTTGCACATCTGAAGGATTTACTGTTTCTCTGCCTAATTTTTTGTTCAGCAGGAAAACTAGCTGAATTGTTCAAGTCAAGTTCAAAAGCTCTGATATGAAAGCCACATAGTCTTTGCTTGAATTTATTCCAGCTCCACTCTGGCTTTGTAAAACTAATTTAAATTATAGTGGTCTCTGCAACTTCATGCTGTAAAATACATAAATCTAACTGCATTTAGCTTAACTACCGTGAATTTGCTTATTACTTTCCAAATGGTATGGTGGGGCTGATAGTTTTTATAAAATCTAAGCTACCAAATGATTTTGATGAGAAATTGGGACTGTGGCAATCATAATTACACATGTAAAAAGCCATTTTCTTCCCTGTGAGGAAGAACAATCCCTATGTTCTATTTCCATCCCTTACTTCTGAGAGTGCTGGAGGGCATTTTAGATGTGGTTGCTCAGACTATTCAAGATCTTCAAAAAAAGTTCTTGTTTCCTAGAAAGTAACTGAAAACTCCCACACCAAACAAAACTATATGTAACGTGTGTAAATGCTATAAAAGTAACGTGGTTTACATAACAATTTATAATGCTGCTTCATATCTGAGGCAAAATATGATCAGATATTTTACACACTTAGAACAGCCCTCTGTGTCTGTGTTCCCTTGGTGCAGACTGTGACACCAGCTCACACTGCAAGGCATGCAAGCACTACAGCTGGTTTTGTTATGAGATGGGGAAGGGTGGACAAATAATAATGCATGTCCCATTAGTAAAAGGCTTCCTAGGTTCTATTGAATCAACAGAGGGTAATCAGGTACCAGCTACTTCACTAGGAAATGCATCAAAACTAGGAGTGGGAGGCTTGGGATGTGAGGTGGGGAAGCAGGGAGTGAGAAACAAGGTACTGCTTCATTTCTTTGTCTGCTCTAATTCCTCTAATAGAAATTCCATGAGGGCGTGTTAACCTGAAGAGGAATTTCAGCAGCAAATCATCACAAAGAAGCCACGAAGGCCTCTTTAATACTTGCAGGTGGCATCCAGTCCAGGTGCTGTCAGGAGCTCATCATCTGACAGTCATCTGATAAACATGCTTTACAACTGTACAATCCAAAGGTGGAAAAACCAGTCACGTCAGCTCAGTCCACCTCTTGCTCTGCCAGTCCAAGACAGGATTCTTTTTTCCTTTTCCTAATGCATTTGTTCAGCCTTTTTGCGCTGTTTAGTTTTAAAATTTCCACACAACCCAAGAGGCATCTTCTAAACTGCTAGGGAAATCAGTATTTTGTATCTTGATGCTAAGAGGTTTCCCTCTTCACTGCTGTTTGGTGAAATAAGTTCTTGTTTACCTTCTTTCACTGTTCTATACTACAGCCACTCCAAATCACTCTAATTACCTCCCCTTTGCATCTACTCAAGAATTTCTACATTTAAGCCTTGTATTCACATTCACAAGTTATTCTAAAGATTATTCATATGGGAGCACATCAGTATTCTTCTGTTCTACTGTGTTAGTATCATGCTGACCCCAAAACTAATTCAGTATTTCATGCAGAATTACAGTGTCAGAATTACTGGTTACAGAGCAAGAGCTCTCACGCTCCGTACTATGCAATATTTGGACATGCACCCCAAAACTGCAGTGGCTTTTTTCCTCTCACTGCATCCAAACTTATCTCTTTAATGCAGGTTTAAAATGTGTTTTCCCAAATCCCCTTTCATTGCCTCTATTTTATGGCCAGTGTATACTCACCCAAGTTTTGATTGTTGCTGTATTTCTTTATATTTTCCCCTTATTGTTTGAAAGTCTTCCCATTCTAACAATGTATTTCAGTAACAGACTGTCTTCATGAACTTCCTCCCCCCTCTCCAGGACTGTAAATACCATTAAACCCTCTATATGGCTATAAAAACAACTGCATTATTATCCATTGCTACTCAGACAACTTTAAACCCACCAATCTTTCTTCCTATTTCGGCAAATCTGAATTTATTTTTCAAGCAAGATTTCATGATAAGCACACACAGGCCTAGGAGAAAATTTTAGCACAGACATGTATGTAATTCATTCCTTACATCCACTGAATTTCAACTCCATTCCAGAACATTGCTCTGTAGCTTTGTACTATGTGCAGTCAGCTGAAAGTGAGAGCACAAGGGGCCAAAGACGGCCTAAGCACATCAGGTCTCTCATAGGGTTCAGGCTGAAAAATCACAGTTTATACAACTTCAGCAGTGACTATCAGATACCATCAGCGGCTGGGAACACGTGCAGAAGCAGAACTCCAATGAACCAGACAGCTTGCAAGTTGAACACAGAGGCATTCAATGAGCTGTGATGCTCCCAGAGTTAAGGAGGCACATGGAAACGTGCCTCTGCTTATTTCCCTCACATACACTGGTGGTCTTTACTGGGTCTAGTCTGGTGAGAAGTGCTGGAAAACACAGATTCGGATTCTGACTACATTCAATCAATACAAACACTCTTGCAGACTGGTCATAATGTTGTTTGTTCTGTTGTGTTGAAACAAATTCCAGAATGTGTCCCTCATGCAATATGAACAAAAAAAAAGCCTTAAAATTTACACAGAAGTTAGATTTAACAAGACAAAAGTTTCTCTATATTGTATCTATTTACCTCTTATATTCCACTTACCCATTACATCTTATTAAATAAAAACTGGCACTGGTACATATTTTTTGTCACTTTAATTAATAACCTGCAATACATATCAGTCAGCTTGCTCCTTTAACGTATCAAATAACCTTCCAAGTCAGGAAAATCCCCTTCCCCTTTAAAGCCCTGATGTTCTACCACATCAGTCTTCATTACTATTACATAAAGGGAATGAGAAAACTACTCACTTCCTTCCCCAATTTTTTTTTCTGCACTGATGTATTTGTAAATTCATTTATAAATCTTCCATTTCCTCTGCTAGCATGAAGCAATTAAACTAATCCATCCTCTGTCAACCCCAGCTGACTCATAGTGTCTTTGGGTGTCATTGCAGATTTTTTTAATTTTTTTTTTTTTTACCTTCAGGTCTTCTTATCTACATCTGGAGTTTGCTGCTTCCACAGCAGTGGTCAGCTACCCTTCAGCTGTAGTGTTTTTGGCTTGTGCAGGACAGATGAAGTCTTGGTTCCTATGAGACCAGAATCCTTGTCTTCCTCCCTCTAAATCCATCCTCTAGTGATTACTTCGAGTAGCATTTGTGCACAAGTTCCAGCTTCTCAGTCAGTAAGAAATACTACAATCAGAGCAGGGTTTTTCTCTGTGGGACAACAAGAATGGTCATGGATATGGCCTTGCTGCCTCTATGGAAGACAAGAGGAAAGATAAGCTCCTTTCATCTTTCCTAACAAGGCATAAATCTGCTCTGGACTTTTGTCTTCTTATGTAAGAAAAACCTTGGACTTTTGCAACTGCCTAGCAGGCACCTTCTGTGCTGTGACACTGAACCACACATTCAATATCCATTATTTTGTCTCCAAAAGTGTTGGATTAATGGTTGCATTGTGAGAGTGTGTGTTAACTTGGAGTATTCCCACAAATATGCGATACAGTATTCTGTAGCATTCTGGAGCACTGTAGCTCCACACTCCCAAGTCCTATCTGGGCAAAACAAAGCTCCAAGAAATCCAAACCTCTCAAATATTTTTATATTCCAAAAATATCACAATCTTATGCTCTGGTATTTGCTTTTGGAAGTGTCAGCATGTTTATCCAGCTTCTGCCTTATCAAAAATATAAAAATAGCCATAGAATCATAGAACAATTTAAGTTGGAAAAGACCTTTACAATCATTGAGTCCAACCATTAGTAAGCAGCTATACTTATTTGTTGCTGCCTGTTCTGAGCTTCCCCTCCCCCTCCCAAAGACACGTGCTCCTGCCCATGTGCTCCGAGCTCCTTTGTTCCAAGCGCGGGCAAAGCCAAATGTAACTCAGACTCTTCAGCAGTGTCTGATTGGCCGCTCACCCCAGGTCCGCCCCCAGTCCTCCCCTTTCCCCTTCTCCGAATAAAAGATGGTCGAGGGGAGGCTCCGCCCACTCCCTCAGCTCAGCTACTTTCCTGTGAACATCTCTGGTTGTCTGTCTCATTTGAAAGCTTCTAGCTGCAGGGAATTGAGTGAGCAGGGAGCTATATTTCTCCCTCTTTGCTTCTGCTGATGGTATTTGCTCTGCAGCTGATTCAGGTACCGATTTTAGAGCTACTAAAGTGCTAGATCGCCCGTGCTACCCCTCTAGGCTGCTCGAGGCTTTCTAAGGCATTGAAATACAAGCGCTAGCCGGTATAAAGCTGAAAAGATACCTTCCACACTTATTACCAGTCACATGAAAATGACCCTTGAAGTGAAGAGGGGGCACTTCCAGACCCAGTCAGAGCTCTGCGTGTTTAGGAGGGATAACATGTCCAGCACTGTTGCAGGCAGTAATTTTGAGAGGCCACCAGCCTGGTGAGGAAAGTAGGGGAACACCAGAAGCATGAAGATAATTTCAATGATATATAATGATATAACAGTCAATGATACATAAACCAAACATTGGAACATCTGTGTTTGTATTGCTTTACTGGTATTTGTAAATACTTCATCTGGTGCCATTTCATTAACCAGCAGTTAAAGTTCAGTTAGCATTAACTAAAATATTAAATTTCAGCACATGCTGATGCCCAGTAATTCATTCAAGTGTTTTACAGCTGAGGAACTGCCACTTTTCTTGAAACTGTCATCTTCTTGGCCAAATCCTATACTTATTCACGGATCTGGTAGCATTTGAATTATGTTCACTACCCTTACTTTCATCGGTGTAAGTCAAAGTGTATGGTTTTGGTCCAACACCTTGCACAGTCCTGCCTTGACAGTATTTACTGTGATAATTTACAATTCTGTCAATTTCTGCACTTTGCAATTTAGCTACTGCACATCTATTCTGGTAGTGGTTTGAAGAGTTTCTCCTCTCTCCCAGATGAAAAACTGTAGTACAGACCTTGGCTACTGCTAGCAGCTGCACAGAGAAGGCTGAATATTTTATCACTCAGACATCTACTTGCAATACCTGCACTCTTATTCACATTTTAGGCAACTTTGTACTGCTTGTGTGTAATAAAAAAGTCACCAAACTTTAAACACATTTAGTGAGAAGACCTAGATACCATACAAGCAGAACAGTGAAGTCTAGACTAATCTCCATTTTCCATAATTGTTCCAAAAATAGAACAAAAATATGAAGAACTGAGAATTTTACACTCATAATTAAGATGATGGTGCCATTTCAAAATCCACTTCAAATACTTCTTCTAGGGTGCTTGCATGCTTAACATGCACTAAATAGAAAGCTGCCACTACAGCTTGCAAATAGAAAAATGCATTTGCATTTTAAACCAATAACAAAGTAAAATCTCTACTTGCAGTCATCTCCTTTTCAAAAGCTTTGCATACAAAATAGTTATGACTCTCACAGCTGAAGAAAAAACTGTTATTTCTGACCAGCAAATCTGCCATAGTGGCCAATCTAAACAGGGAACAACCAACTATGCTGCTGCCTTTGCCGCAGAATAAGAGATCCACTCTTGCATTTCCAATGTGGGAGAAAAGAGAGAGACCTTATTTGTAAGGTGTTTTGACATCTACTCACATCTAAGTATTGTCATACTTACAGATCACTTTCAACACTGGTTAAACTAATCAAAACCAACATTTTCTAACACTTTATTTTCAATTATAAGACTGGACATCCATTTATCTGTTAATATATACAGCCTTTAAAAAGAAAAACAAAAGACAACTATATTGTACCTGTTTTCAGAGAAAAGTCACATATTGTTAACCAGGTGTGATGGGATCTATCACCAGTGATTTTTACCTCAAGCAGTAGACAAATGGGTTGAAATTATTAAAAAACAGAATTAAAGAGACTGATAGAACAACAAAACACCTGTGAGGGTGGTGAGACACTGGAACAGGTTGCCCAGAGAAGCTGCAGATGTCCTATCCGTGGCAGTGTTCAAGGTGAGGCTGGATGGGGCTCTGAGCAACCCTGTCCATGACAGAGGCATTGGAACAAGATGATTTTTAGGGTTGCTTCCAACATGAACAATTCTATGATTCTATGAAGATCAGCATAACATTTTTAAATCCATGAACCTCAAATCAGTAAGTGTTCAGTATCAAACCATCAGACTGCCAAAAGGGCATCTTTTAAAAGGATACCATTTAACTGGATGATTCAGGAGGTTCTGAACAAATGTTTCACACAAAACTACTATGGAGTCTGACTGGGATGGAATGAGAGTTAAAAGTGACACACAAGAAGCAATTCATTGAGGATCGTTAGTTTTAACTTGACAAATATTAAGAGTAAAGTGCCCTGTGGATTTGTACTGAAACTGTTGTTTTACATATTTTTTCATCTGGAAAAAGAGACACATAGTGCACTGGCAGCATCTGTGGATAACAAAAATTTTCAAGATTATTTTCAGGGCAAACAAAAATTGTGAGGAGTAACAAAGTTAGAACAAAGAGAGATGAAGGTTCATGATTAACTCAAAATAATGAACTGCTCATATACTCTGAAGTTTACTAGGACTGACAGTCATAGGGAAAAGATTAATGAGGTCTTTACTCAGTGCATTCTCATAAACAAAACCAAAGTATTCTAACCATACATAATGCTACAGAAATACACCACTGGTGACAGTTGGTCACAGCCAGCACGGCTTCATGAGGGGGAAGTCCTGCTTTTTGAACCTGATTTTCTTCTACAACAGCGTAACCCACCTAGCTGATCTAGGAAAGCCAGTAGATGTAATGTTTTTGGACTTCAGCAAACCTTTTGGATACTGTTTCTCACAGAAGCCTCCTGGACAAAATGTCCAGCACACAGCTGGATAACTGAGTTATGTGATAGGTAAGCAACTGGCTGACTGGTTGGGCACAAAAGGTTATGTCACAGTTTTGGAGACAGACAGGCGACAAGACACGCCGCGTTCACGCACAACAGCCCACTTTTATTGAGTCCTCCTTTACTTACACAGAGTTGAAGGTCCGCACGGTCGATCCCTATGGGCTGAACGAGTTGCCACTCAGCCAACCAGCCAAGAGCTGCTTGCGTCCCCATTGGCCTGGGCCTGCTCTCCAACAGTCCACACTGGTCCGATTACATAACCTACTGTCAAGGCGCTTATATAATTGCAGTTATATCTTCATTATTTCAGTTATAAAACAGGCAGTTATAAACTGGGATTAATTATTATTGTGAGGCCTTCAGGCCAGCTGCTGACCACCACAATAAGGTTACAGTGAATGGGGTGACATCAGACTGATGACCTGGCAAGGCTCCATCCTCAGCCCTGTGCTCTTCAACACAGGACTGGAAGGAATGCTAAGTTTGTTGGTGACACTGAATTGGGAGGAACTGACGACTCCCTCGGGGTCAAAAAGGCCCTGCAGAGAGACCTCAACAAATTAAAGGGCTGGGCAATCTCTCTGTGTGAAGTTTAACAAGGGCAACTGCCGGATTCAGCACCTGGGATGGGACAGCCCTGGCTGTGTGTATAGCCTGGAGTATGAGGGGCTGGAGCAGAGCTGTGGAAAGGGACCTGGGGATACTGGTCAGTGGAAAGCTGAACATGAGTCAGCAGTGTCCTGGCAGCCAGGAGGGCCAATCCTGATCTGGGAGGCATCAGGACAGCATCGCCAGCTGGGCAAGAGAGGAGATTGTCCCGCTCTGCTCTGCACTGCAGATACTACATAAAATACTGCAGATTGAATTGCAGTATCTGATTGCTGATTTCGGCCCTCTAGCTTACTGGAGCAACTTTCCTGTCTTGCAACTTTTCCTCTCTAAAGAGGCTGTTTGCACTGTAGAATGGCATACGAACACATGCTTTTAAAATTTTTAATTGTATTATAAAGAAAATCCAGAAACACTTTCTTTATAAAACCCCCTATTTGCATAGCAATCCAAACTACTACTGTAAATTACTGAGGCTGTACAGCCCAAGTGAACCATGTAGGTAAAACTTATAGGATGAATCTTCTATAAAAACAAACCCAACACCATTTAAGTTATTAGAAAACAACCAAACATTTTAATCTTGAAGACTTTTCAAGCATTACTGCAAGATCATTGTGGAAAAACATGTTACTTCTTAGAAGGAAGTTAAGTATATCCAAACAGATTTGTATCTTCTTCAGTTACAAAGTTTGATTTTCCTTGTTCAGTTCCTCATTGCCAACATGGCATTTATATCCCAAATAAGATTTCGTAACTGATCCATGATCTGCTTCAGCTGCTGATTCTTCTGTTTCAGTTTCTGTGGGAAGAGTTTATTAGAAGTTTTTTTGTGACCAGTTCAAATAGTGCACTCAAAAATTCAACAAAAGTTGCAGTGCTATGAAATGCTATATGAATCTTTTTCTCAGCTGTCGGTGAGCCCTATTAGTGGGATAATACATCTCCTTTAAAGCACATTCTAAAAATACAAGAAAGCCTCAAAAGTTAAGGACCATTGCTAAAGGGGGAATACTGTTTCTTTTCACAGCAGCCTTTTATCAAAACACCTGGCACCTTCAAAAGCTGGAGGCTTGTGGGGATCAGTCCTCACTTTGAAAAGTCCAAAAGACAGCATCCTAAGTTGGAAGAAAGAATTTGGGGAGAAGGTAAATTTATGTGAATCTATGTTTTATAAATTTGGTTTAGAGAAAAATGAGGGATTAACAGTACACATTTGAACAAAGCACAAGGTATAGGTGAAGCAAATCAAGCTTTTGCAGCCCCTCTGCTATATAGGTCAACTGTGATGCGTTAAGAGTCCTGTCTTGAAAAAGGTTTTCCCAATCATGCTGAATTCTTTACAATTATGTATCTGTTTTTGCAAACTGCAGAAGCATTTGGAGGAACAGGAGAACGGCAGACTAGCTTTTATTGGTTGCATGGCCAAAACTTAAAAATTATGTCTCTACAGAAAAAAGATCAGGGCACTAAGACATCACACAATTTCCCTAACCTGTCATGTTTCACAATAATACCCATATTTATTGTCTCATTTATGCATTTTCCTGCTCAAATCAAAGCCGTTGAGAACTAAGTTAGGTTGCTGTTAACAGTACACAGTCTGCCCTTTATTTCATTCAGATTTGATAAGATGTCAGCCTTCTTACATTAGAGATCAAACTACTTATTCATTAGGGAAGTCCGGAGTTCCAAGTGAAGTGAAAGCACAGGAAAGATTTGCTACCACCAAAACAGAACAAAATGTTTCAGGTTTGATGTAACTTTGTTATTTGTACTACACAAATGGCAATACATTAAAAGCGTAACTCAAACCAGTAATACAACTGAAGTATTACTGGAACAGAGGTAAAACGAAGCAATATCCTGAAAATTAGTCTCCTGAATTTTGATGCAGACAACACAACAACATTTTTAAGTTGCCAGCTGGTCATCTGGGAAAGAAGTCCGGAGAAAAAAAGGAAGGCTATTCACTTCAGACCTGTAAAAACTGTTTGAAGTAATATGGCAATTAGGCTTAGATTACATGGGAAACATAGTAAGGGAAATACTCCTGAATACAGACTTTGCGAGACATGTTCCCTGGAAGAAGAGACAACAGTCAGATCCAGACTCCCAAGAAGGATACAAAACCAGATGTAGGACAGTTCATGTGCACTAACATGGAATTTCTAATCAAGCATTTGACAGACTAAAAAGTGTTTTAAAGATAACTGTGCATTTATCTAATCTAGTGCTTCTTTCCCGTTTGCTGATCCAAAGACTTCACAACATACAGCAGAGATTCAGCCCCTAAAGACAAGAGTGAAAGCTAAGAAGCATGTAGTTACCACAGCATCCAAATGACAGAGTTGCAAGTGTCTTCCTACAAAAGATCATAAACACAAGATCTTGATGCTTGAGAAAGCACAAGAGGGATGAGATAAACAAGCATGTTCCTACCTGTGGCATTTTTTAACATAATTCTGTTTGCCATCCTCAACATTCAATTCTAGAGAAATCAGTGGCTGTTACATCAAAACTACTAGTTCAATGCAAGCTCTAACTCCCTCATACGGAGGGCATGCCATTCCAAGGTATTTCAAAACCTTTATCAATGGAAATGAAGGCTGAACAGTTGGTGATGGTAATTCAAATCACAGACAGAAATAAGAACCATTGACCTCTGATAAGCAGACTGTTTTCTCTCTCCATCCATGTCTCATTGTACTGTTACTCACATGAACTTTGTGTAAGTTATGCCCAAAAGACTCATTCTGTAAAACTGTTTTCCTTTCTTGTGAAAGTATTGACACTGTAAATTGTTTGATCTTTATTTGATGCTAGACAAGGGAACCTTCAGGCTGGATTTCATTTGTTTTCAAAGCATCTGTAAGGACAAGAAGTATAAAATTGTTTCTTTATTTATCTGAAGATAATTTTAGATCCTTATCTTTAGTGAAGAGCTAATTTCTTAGTTCTTCTACTTTTTCTGGAGCTAGAAAAAACATCTAAGATGAAGCACCATCCCTGGGTTTCTAGGCTGTTGAAAGAATAAAGAGATGAGAAAAAAATCCACTACAGAGAGCAGAGTCTTCTAATTGAAATGCATACAGTGATCTTCATTACTGATCTTTGACAGGCAGTGGTCCACACCACAAAGTACTACATAATTAATATGTTCTGCACCACTGGAAGTGCTGGCCTCTGCTTAAGACTTTGCTGAGCCAGTAAGAACATCTCAACTCAAGTCTAACCTTGAAAAGATAGGTGAAATGGCCTTCTTGGGAAATGGGTGAGATCTTTCAGCAGCTTCTGCAGCAATGACAAATTTTCATTTGAACAGATTGCTTGCAAGTTGTCTCCCACTCTTTCCTCCTTCTGTTGAAATGACTTAATTGAACTCTAGACTGCTTCTCAGGATTAACAGTTGTATGAAACAAGAAAAAGTACTTCATCCTACATACATGACTTTATCTTCTGACTTTATCTGTTTTAAGATAGCACAGAGAAATTCTATGAGGCTGTTTATAATGAGTTTAAGAGACCTAAATTCAAGTTACATCTGTGAGGCATGTTTCTGTTAGTCCCTCTCTGCCACAAAAGTGATCTGACTGAAAACCAGCCCTTTGGTGATACTAATATTCAATAGGATCCATTTTGACTGACCTTGCAAGTATTAAAGCCATCATAATGGAGTTGGCAAGGACTGCACCTTCCAGTAACCAGTGAGACCTTAGTTGGCTTAGGTCAGGTAGGTCATTTGTGAAAACATTTACTGAAGCACAAAACCCCCATAAATGAAACAAAGTGGGAGAACCGTAACATACATCCAGAAAATAGCTGTCTTTCAAGGAAAAAAGCTGCCATAAAGAACCCGCCATGTTACATGCAGATTTGGGTTCAGTAGGACACAGTAATTTCAACTTTGACTGAAATAAATATTTTACTAAAAGTCATTTTTGCTTCACTTGCATTTCATTAGAAATCAGTGCTGTATAGACCAATTCACAACATACAATCAGAGATGTATCAGAACCTTCTTTCGCGCACTGTTCTTGATTCCCTCCTCATTTTAAGCTCTTGTATTCTTCAAATTTTAAAACTAAAACATCACTGTGAGTCATGCTGCACTCAATCCATTTGTTAGAAATCCTTTCTTCAGGCAAAGAAAATAATGTAAACACTGTGGAAGAGTAAGATCATGTTCCAACTGGTGCCTGGAAAAATATCAACAGTACTTGCTGATGTTGTACAGGCTCTTCTTTTGCTTAAGAAAAAAAACAAGCAAAGATCTGTTTCCATCTGGAAAATCTCATGCAGAAGACCATTCTCCTGAATGCTGTGCCAGCTATAGTTTTTACCTGCTCCATTCAAGATCTACAATAGTACAGGTGAGAAGGACACCTCAGTGTCTCAGTGTAACATTAAATATTAATAATTGAAGTACCTTTACTTGCATAAATCTTAACAAAATTTTTAAAAATTATGTTTACTTTGTTGATTAAGAATCTACTACAAGAGATGCAAGAGAACTCGCATCACATTCTTTCCCATGAGCATAGAATCATGGAACAATTTGGGTTGGAAGGGACTTCTAAAGGTCATCTAGCTCAACCCCACAATAAGCAGGAACATCTTCAACTACATCAGGTTGCTCAGAGCCCTGTCCAGCCTAACTGTGAATGTTCCCAGGGATGGGGCATCTACCACGTCTCAGGACAAGGGTTTTATCACCCTCAGCCTAAAAAATGTCTTCCTTATATTTAATCTAAATTGGCCTTCTTTTAGTTTAAAGCCATTACCCCTTGCCCTATTACAACAGGCCCTGCTATAAAGTTTGTCCCCATCTTTCTTATAAGCCCCCCTTAGGTACTGAAAGGCTGCTGTAAGATCTTCCCAGTGTCTTCTCTCCTTCAGACTGAACAGCCTCAACTCTGTCAGCCTTTCCTCATAGGAGAGCTGTTCCATCGCTCTGATAATTTTTGTAGCCCTCCTCTGAATCCACTCCAATAGGTCCATGTCTTTCCTGTGCTGAGGAAGCCAGAGCTGGACACAATACTCATGTTACTCCTTCTGACCATTAAACTGCTGTAGGAAGTGATTCTTGAAAGTCTTACAAAGGTGACAGTGGCCTCCATGTTTCCAGATAAGTCAAGCCCAATAAATTTCTAGAGAAAAACGATGTGTGTAATAGGAGGGTGACATTTATACTGTTCTTTTTTTAAATGAAACCTTCATAATGAAATCTCTGAAGTAAGAAGGTGGAAAAACCTGATTTTTTCTTTTTTCCTTCAGTAGTCAAGAGACTATTACAACATTATAAGCATATAGCTGAAAAAAATATGGAAAAAATGCCCTCAACACTTTGCTTGAACTCTCTTAAAGCTGCCAAGTGATGTCTTAACTTATGGCCGCACAATTGATACCAAGGCTCACTTTCCATCATAACAAATTCATATATCAATCTAGTTACAATTTTTCCCAAGGGGATAAAAAATATTCATCGCTAATACAGTAACTGCTGTGCAATTAAATATTAACACATCATTGTCCAATATCTACAGCTTTTCCTGATGTCATCCACAGGCGTGATTGTTCTACACTTAGCAGAAATCAGAGACTTAGTTTTCTGCCTTGCTCCTCACCTGACAGCTGAAAGGAAAACTGCTCCTTCTGCTTGTGTAACCCTGTGTTCCTGAAACAAACAGAAGCACCAGTGACAGCCTATGCTCTGCTGCAAGCTCAATACTTTTCACCTACTGACCCATACAGGATTGTATTTATCCATTGATCTGTTGTTCTGAGAGGAATAAACATGTTCATTCAAATAGATGGATGTTTGCTTCATACCAATTATTTATCATTCAACAATGAGGTCTGAGGTCTTATTTACTGAGTACCATCTAAGCTCTGTAGCTTGTAATGGAATTATTCAATCCTCAAGGTGCTTCTCTACCACACTTCTCAGTGTTACATCCCCATTCTTAACATGAAAATCCCACAGATAGTATGATCCTCAGTTACAGATGGCAAACTCAGTCACACGAACACTACAGATAAAACTGCAGTGCTGCCAACTTTGTCCAAAGACATTTAAGATTCATGTTCATCTCCAAACTTCATATTTTAACAGCTTCCCACATATTCAAAGCTACCACGAGCCATAAGGGGAAGAATGAACAACCACCACAGATAATTCGTGGCAGAGAAAAAAAAATTCAGTTCCCAAGAGCTGCCTTAGTTAGTTACTCACTACACACAACAAATCCTTCTTTCTCATTCCCAAATTCCCTGCTTACTCAATAGTGTAATGCCAGTTACGCAATACACAAACCAGGATTTTTATAATCTTATTTACTACAATACTGATTCAATCTAAACAGTGCCTAGTCTGGAACAAAAGCAGAATAGCTCAAAGGATTCTTCCAGAAAAGAAAGTGGGAAGGGGGGAAGAGGAATCAAATGTGATAATGCAATAAAGGTTGTGTAAGATACATCTGTATGAGGACAAAAGGGGACAATTGGGACTTTACAGACAGCTTTATGTTCACTTTTTCCAAACGTTTTTCAACTTTGTAAGCATGATATGGTTTGGATATAGGATGCAATGTGAAAAACTTTGTGGGCAACATTTTATACAAAACTGGAAAGGAAGTAATTATCTGGAATAAAAATGTGTCTGAATGCTGAGAAAGCTGTTTTATGACATAACAAGACCACTCTACTTAATTTTCTATTGGAGAGGGGGGGATGCTTCTGTTAAAAAGGAAACATTTCAACTCATCTGCAAGAAAGGCAAGGAGGTAGATCCAGAAAATTACAGGCTAGACAGCCTAACCCCTGACTCCAGAAAGACTATGCAGCAAATTCTTCTGGAAGTCACATCTAGACACAGAAATGATAAGGTGACTGGAAACAGTCATACTGGATTTCCTAAAGATGCCTCGTGCCTGACCAGCATGACAGCTTTCTATCAAGAAATGACTGTGTGGCAAAGGGAGAGCAGAACATTTTCTTTACTTTCATAAAGTAAAATCATTCATTAGTCAGACTTTTGACATAGTCTCTCATTGCCTTGTAGCCATATTGGAGACATGTGGTTTGGATAGGTGAATTACTGGGTTGACAGAAAACTGGCTGGACTACGGGATTCTAAATGCTGGGATCATCAGTATTAAGACCAAGTGCTAGTTGGTCACTCTTGAAGTTTCTCAGGACACTAAGGTGAACATTCTTAATATCCTCATTAATGACTAATCCACACATAATGACCTAATCACCATACCAAAGTTATCAAATTGGTGGACAGTGCCAAACTGGGGAAAGTGAAAAATATACTCAGTGGTGGGATGTTGGATTCAGACGGACCTCAACAGGTAGGAAAGTCAGGCCAACACCTATCTCAGGAACTTCAATTAAAGCAACATCCTGCATCTGCACACAGAATAAACCCATACAACAGCACAGGCAGAGGGCTGACTGAATAGAAATAAAATTTGCAGAAAAGGATCTGAGGTCCTTTTTGATAATTTCTGACAAGTTGAACATGAGACATCAGCAGATCTGCTTTGCAACAAGGAAGACAAACTGCACTCTGCCCTATATTAGCTGGAGTGTACCTCTCAGGTCAGGTGAAATTATTACTCTACTCTATTTGTCTCTGGAGAATGATTGTCCACTTTGGGGATCAATACAAAGCTCTATCAGACTGGATAATGCCTAGTGGAAGGCCACCACAATGACTAAATCTGTGTTTGTTCAATCTCAAGCAGAGAAGGCCATAGGGCAGGATCACAGTGCTATCTTCAGCTACCTCATGAAGCTCACAGAAAAGACAAAGCTGGACTCTTCTTGAGTGTACACAGCAAAAGGATGAGGGGCAGTGAATATACAAGTTACGACAAAGAAAATTCCAAAGTAACATTACGAAAACTTCCACAGTAAAAGTCAACCCTTAAGAAGGGCCCAGAAAAGATGGAATTTCAGTCCTTACAGATATTTAAAATACTACCAGATATGAGCTCGAGCAGCTGGATATAACTTTGCTGGTTGGTCCTGTTTTGAGCAGGGCCTGAAACAGGTAGTCTCCAGACCTCCCACTGAGCCTAAATTCCTCTGATTCTACCATTGCAGATAGTCAGTTTGGGTACTCAAAAAATGATGGAACTGCCTCCAGTGCAGATTAATCTTCCCAGAAGGTGTCCAAGTAACGAATTCTTCCCCTCTTGCCAAAGCATTCCTTGGTGCACACTCATATTTTGGGTAAAAAAGGACTCTACACATACAAAACAAATTAAAATACATGCAAATAGTGTGAAAGGTAGTTTAAAAGGAATTTAGGTTTTCAGCATAGTCCTAAACAACCTCAGCTGCAAGGCATAATGTTTGTGTTATCAAAAAAAGCCCAGAGCTAAACTTGTTACAGCTTAACTTAAAAATCTGTCACGTAGATTGTCTTTTCCTCTCTTAGCAAGATCACTGTTAAACACTTAACAAACACTAGTTAAGAATATCAAATATTATTGTTTTCTAAAGGGTCACTTGGAATGTTCTACTGCTATTTCGCTTCATTTTCATCCAAATGTACTTACCCTACTAATTATGTGATGGTTTTCCTAAATGCTTCACTAAAACCAGACCTACAGCATGAATGAAACCTAAGCTGTACTTGCTCCACTTCTAAAAGCAAGCAGTAAAGAAAACCATTGATAAGGCAGCAATACAGATTAAATAATTCTCAATTTTTGATTTGCATTTTCTGTTTCAAGTCTTGTCAAATGTGCTAAAAGACCACAGACCGAAGGTGAGCCTGACATCTTGAAAATAGTACTGATGATTCAACACTTAAAGATGAAAACTTAACAGATAGAATATTAAACACTAGAAGAACATGAACAGAAGAGAGGAAATCTTGGTAACATCTCCCATTTGCTGCAAATAGATTAATTTCAATGAAAACTGGATCAAGACAAGTACAAGAAGACCAATGCAAATGCTAAACTGATTCTGTAACAGTAATTTATTCCAAAAAAAAGTTAACCACCTCAACAATTTACAAGCTCAGAAAGCATATACAAATAAAAAGAAATAAGCTACATTTTTGGGAACTGCAGGAGAGAATTGCTTAAGACGGGACAGAGGTAGTCAGTGCTCAAGAAATGGTTTGTTTTACAATAATGGTACAAGCTTCTTATTGCAGGCAAAACTCCCTTGTGTTATAAAGCTTAATAGGTTTTATTTAAACCTACAGTTGCTAATTATTACTGAATTGCTAGGACAGAAATTCATTGCCTTGTAAACTAATCTATATTTTAAATTAACAGACAAGTACTTACATAGCCAAGGTCAGTACATTAAACTTTCTGACCTAAAAGGTAACTCTAATATAGCAGAATAATTAATTAAGACCAAAAGATGTCACAGTAAACCAACTCCAAAAGCTCCTGCAGTTTTTAGGAACTCTGATACATTAACAGGTTCTCTTGCCCCATGAACAAGATGGTGACTATAGGAAATACCTGATGCTCCCCTTCTCCTCCACTGAGGATGCTCCCTTCTCAAACAACTGCAGTAGCAAAGCAAAGCTGCTATTTTTCAAGTCAGTGTTTCATGGAATATTTTTGTGTGAAAACATATGATCCACAAGGTTTGTTAGAGCTACTGCTAGCTTTGGCAGTGCTCCACACTGTGGGGCAGTTAGTACCTTTCACATACATCCAGAGTCACTAAAGAAATCAGGCTGGGATACCACAGCAAGAAGGGCAAAATTAAGAGAGTCAGGGCAGGTCTAAGAATTATTTCAAATATTGCAATAGTGTCAAAGTATTGGGTTTTTGCAATAGTGATTTTTTGGTACCAATAACATGCAACACTGAAAAAATAATGCCTATCACAGCAAAAAGGATTAGGTGAGAACAGGACAAGAAGCTGAAGGAAGAAAAGGTATGGTCAAGAATATAAAAAGCTTCTTTAACTATCATGTTGGTTTCCCTGTCACAGCATTTTCATCAATATTTTGTATTACTAAAATTTTCCTAAAATGAATTAATCAAATTGAGTTGGAGGTGGACATTACACACTACAGAGGACTGAAGAGCTGTCAAGTTTGCGAGCTAAGAATCAGAGTAAGCCCTCCTTGAGCCCAGCAGCCAGTGTTAGAAATTAGACTGATTATCTAATTCTAGTGATTTTTCTTTGCAAAAAGAAAGAATTTATGTATTTCTAGTAATAAAAGCATTTCCTAGTCTGTAATGTATTAAAACTTGAACTTTGGAAATGGTAGTAGATGTGCTCATGCAACTGGAGGGAGAAAAAAAAAAAATCAGTGAACTTTCAAAACACAAGTTTAACTTCCTTTTGCTGCAGTTACTAAGTATTTGTCCACAAGAATACTAGAGAAAGTTCAACTATCTCGTAAAGATTTACTGTGGAAAATCTGGAAATTAGGCCTAGGCATTTAAGTATAAATACAGAATTTCAGACCATATTTAAGTGAAGGTTTCAATGCATTCTTAATTACCAGTTTGCTACCAATGGTAACACCATCAACCTTTTTAAGGTTCAGAACTCTTCATAAAAATTTATGAAATTATTTTCACAAGATCACACCAAGGAGGTTTAAAACCATATTAGCATACAAATACAACAACAAGGGCAAAACTATGTCATAGAACTATTAAAACCACAGCAAATATGGACAGTTAAGCTTATTAACACTTTAAGATTGCAAATAAATGTGCATAAATTCACAGTACAATATTACATACAATATAATATATACAACCCTGCTACATCAGCACTGAAGAGGAAGATTACAAGAGGAAAGCTGAAAACTGCATTTCTCTAAATTCACATAGTCCTCGTTTTCTCCTATACAATACACATGCATTTTTCTAAATAAATGGGTTATGAAAAATGCAATACATGTACGATTGTGGAAGACAAATTAAAATATTGGAAATATTTTAAAAGCTGAAAATCCATCAATTATTCATTCCATAAATAAACATTTTATTCATTTATTTCTTTTGTTCAGTTATTTTTGTAGATTATAACTCATTTTTACTGGGCATTTACAGATATTACAGCTATAAATATTTATTTAATCGTATATTTGTACTTTACAGATTGAAGAAACAATGTTCAAAATTGTGGTCTGGTAAAACAACATATTTTTAATCTCAATATTATATTAGCATTTACTACAGCATAATTATTTTTAGATTTGAATCACTCTTTACTAATTGTACTCAGTTGCACAATGCCACTCAAACTGAAAATTTAACATTTTAACTCATTTAGCATTTATAATTCATAGTACATTTTCTCTGAATGTGCGAAGATTCAATAAATGTTCCTCTTTACAGTATTCCTCAAAGTGTCAAAATACAGAAGGTAGCCCTGATATTTCTCACAGAATTGTAATAATATTTACACATCTGGTGTTCAATATCAATTATTTTAACACCTAAGGTAAGTTTTGAAGATAAGTAAGTTCAACAAGCACCTTAGTTCAATTTGTACTGTCAATATCTAGTGGGTTACACATAAACATAACACACTGTATTCATAAGAATATATGTCATTTTAAAAGAGAGGTGAATTAAAATTGTTAGGAAACCTAAACTCCACTGCCAGCGGTACAGCTAAAAAATAGTTGTTGAACTAAAAGGTCAGTTCTGAAGTATTTATATGCAAAAAGTAGTTATCTCCAGTTTTGATGGTAATCATCACACATTCTGTATTTAGCACAGCAATCTTGAAATTTAAGCTTTGTAACGTGAAAATGACATTTCTCATTTTATGCAAATTAATTACAACTTTGTTACCTTATTTACTTCCATGATTTCCCTTCTCTCTTCACTAGCAAAACGAAGCTGACTTGCAGCACCACGATCATCGTGCTTGGAGCCATCTTCTTCAACATATGGAATAAGTTGCTGTGAAGACAAGAAACATCAGCTTTAGAGAAAAAAAAAAAAAGAAGAAATTAAAAAAAAAGAAAAAAAGAGAAGAAAAAAATTTAAAAATCAAATCCAGGAAATACATAAGGTACTACCGTTTTCTCCACAGGTTCTAACTGCCCAAGAAAAAGTGGAGACAAGCCTGCTTGCCACCTCAAACCTAAAGGCCTTGGAATGACCTCAGCTGGTTCTCCAGGAAAAACAACGTGCTTCAAAAAGACACATTCTCACACATTACCAAGCCTAGACCAAAGATATTTTGTAACTGCAGGCAGAAGTCGGTCTTTTCATTTTAAGATGTTTATCATGGATAATCCTTATAGTTTTGAATTCCGCAGATTGGGATTTTTAAATTTACTATTCCACACTAAGAAATGAAACCACAAACATAAAGTTATCATTATTATAAAGCATTTTAGTGATATTCTAAATATAATTATGACTGGCTTTACATAGCTATTTGGTTAATACTCTAGTTATGACTTGCTATTTTAATGAGCCTCTGTTTGGCTACTCTTAAGACCAGGCCCACAGTTACCCAGGAGTTTTTCTTGAAGTATTTCTCACTGTGATCTCCTCAGACACACAGAATCATAGTTTGGTTTAGGCTGGAGAAGACCATAGTGCACTGTCTGTTTTGTAAGCTTCAACAAAGCCAAAAATCCTTGACGAAGAATTTCTTAATGAATACTATTATATGTTTCCTTCCTAAAAAAAATAAATCAAAAAAGAAACATACTTGATACAAAACAAATACTTGCTTCTGTGTCAGAACACTCCCAAGCTACTACAAATTTCTTAAAAAATAATACACCCACAAAGTCCATAGTCTGGCATTGTTTTTTCTGTCCTGGACTATGCAAAATTATATCCATGTTCACATACACACTACAGAAAAATGGAAGACTAGTATTGATAAAAGTGAGCAAGAAGACATTCGTTTAAAGCCTGGGAGCAAGCTGCTCATCAAGTGCATATTAACTTGTTACTTAGGTTGCAGTGTAATGTTACGAAATGTTCAGTGCCTTCAGCACTCTGATGGAAAACTTACTTTGATTTAACCCACTGAAAATGTAATTTCTTTCTATCCAAAAATTTTTGCAGCCATTCTTACTAAACTTAGAAAAATGCACAAAAGCTACCACAATAAAGTCTGCCATGAAAAAGTAGTAAATGTTGATCACTTACTACATTTGCAGACCATAAAGAAGTAGTGGGGCTGCTATATGCTCCTGGAAAAAAACTCTCTCCGATGGAAAAATTAAGTAGCACTCAAAGTAGAACATTTCCTTTGAAGACCTCCCTGTCTTTCAGAAAAGGTAATAGATTAAAAAAAGAACCAAACAACAAACCCACAAAGAAAAGTAGAACTATACCTAATACACAAAAGAAGCAGGAAAGGTAATCTTTGTAGGCAGATCTCCTTCACAATTATCTCATGCCTTGCTATGTTGGTTAACAGAAAGTTAGTAACACCTATTACACATTAATACACATTAACAGAAAGTATGAAAACATTTATATCAATAATAATGGAATATTAGTAGGTATAGACTTATCTAGACTGTGCAAAAAAAAAGAGTTTTGTTGATATTCTGTAAAGACATGGTTAGAATATTGGCCATTAAATAATACAATTGAGACTACTATTGAAATACTGTAAGAGGAATTTAAGAAAACTGATCCAAGGGGAATGGTGTGCCACTGCCATTGACTCTAACCAATAAAAACATGAGGAGGCAGGCATCTACTAACTTCAGAGCAGAAAAGACTAAGCAGATTAAAAACAAAATACTCCAACTATCAATAAAAAACTCTGCTGTGACTAAGTTTTAATGCAAGTGAAATCTTGCATTAAAAAAGCCTGAAGTAACTACTTATTTTCACTATGGAGATTCTTTTTCATCCTGGTAACGGCAAAAAAATGTGAAAAGTTATTAAAAAAACCCAACCCCACCTCATTCCATTGATATTGGAAAATAAGACACATGAAAAACTTTTAAAGAAGGCACAAGTATTTGGTTATTGCACACAAGTCAACACACCTTGAAAACAGGTTTTATTTTCTTAAATGGGAAAATTAACTTATTACCTTGCTTGCTGTCAGGTTTCCACATACATTTCTCTGAAACCCTTGTCAAAAGTCAGCGACTGCTAACTGAAATAGTAGTCTAGAATGAACTATACAGAATGGACTTCTTCATTTATTTATTCCTATTCAGTTAAGAGACTCAAACTTCAAATACAATGTCCAAATAATTAAAATTCAACGGACAGTCAAAAGTCTGTTAATAAATTGTCTCAGGATCCAGAGGTCAGTAATTAAGGAATTTCAAAGTTCTGGTTAATATAGAGTGGTAGAAACTCAAATTGTAACAAAACCCAGAGTTTAAGAGTATTACTAGAAATTAGAAACAACTTATGAGGAGGGAAGATGACATTTAGATTTTATGAGCAACAGCAGTTTTATTAAGAAAAACTCTGGTCAATCCTCCTCCCAGGAAGTTTTATGTTGTAGCTTTTCTATCACCACTGCACATTTAGGTTTGGTTCATACTGGCCAGCAGGTTAGGAATAGCTGAGTGAGGGAATTATGGAGGCACAGACTAATGGCCACAGACAGTAAATAATACTTATTACTCAGGAGCCAGGCCGACAGGTGAGAGCTTAAAGCAGGCCTTTCCACACTTTTTTCAAAAAATTTGCCCTGATCCTCTTTTTTTTCCTAGGGGAAACAAATTGGTGAAGATACCAAGAAGCCAGAGGAAAAAAGGCTAAAATTTTAAAGTAAGTTTGCTTTCTCAGAATCACAGAATCAATTAGGCTGGTGAAGACCTCTGAGATCAAGTCCAGCTTATGACAGAACACCGTGTCAACTAGACACTAAGTTTCACAATCTTTCAATGAGCTCTAATTAATAAACAGAATTCAGTTCACTGAAGAATTCCAGTATCATGAAAACTTGTTATGAGTCTCCTGCAACTGAGATGGATGGATGACTTGCTATCCAGAGTGGTTATTCTGATTTGCAATTTATACATAAATAAAGATACTTACTTCTATGGGAACAGGATCGAGCCCAGCACAGTTTTCATTGCATTTGTCATAGACTAATCTCAGTTTTCTGAAGAGTATTGATAACTGACGGAGATGTTCCTGCAGCTTTGCCAGTCTGTCTTGATATGTTGCAGTATGATAAGTAACACCATTTGGTAACTTAGAGAACCAAAACATTAAAAATATTACAGTAAAGCTTCTGTCACATGAAATAAACAAACTCAAAGATATCAGACAGGTTTTTGTATATTTTAAAATAAGACAATCACACTTTTCCCATAGCAATCACTGAAATTTTTATTTTCTTTACAAGCAAAATTATGTATTTTATGTACTCAATCACTGCTGTCAAACACCCTCGTATTCTACACTTTGGTCATTGTCAATAGCTCTGACTTTTCAGTGAGTGTCTTCACAATGCTTAAATATGACGCCATTGTGATCCAAGTATTATGAGTTGAGATTTTGTGTCTCAACCCCAGGCCACTCAACTCAGTGACACAAGAGTCATGAAAATACAGAAGAAGTGAGAGTGATTATTTATCTTGTACTCTCCACAGAGAAAACACAACAAAAGTTTCTATGTTTTCTCAGTAAGTAGACACAAACAAGGATTATGTCCATTTTCCTAACCAAAAAAAAAAGTTTTAGGTGGAAAATATTACAGAAAAAGATCAACGGAAATTCCTCTACATTTACTCCCCATATGTTAACATAAACAGAGAAACGTAACTGACATACGAACAGACTTCATTATACATAAAAAGAAACACAGTTACTAAGCATATTTAGAGTTTTTTATTGTGGGGGCAATGACAATTCAGCACTTCTGAATTTTCACAATCTTCACTTAATGTACAGGAGTAAGCAAATATATTAAGAGTAGTACTCACTTCTTCAACCAATCCTCCTTTTTAGAGCAGTTTGATCGAGTTTTCTAGATGTCCTAAGGCATCTCCTGAGTCTATATATACTGGCAGTCGGTGATAAAAACACGGCAAGTTGAGTGCATAAAAATGAGTAGTTGTTTCTCACCTGCATATTCCTCAGTAACTGGAAGATTTCCATGGTTCGAAAGACAATGTCCTGCACGGTCTCCTGGCCGATGCGGCAGAGGGAAGCCGTGTTCACCTCCCTGGCAGCCTGAGCCTGCGTCCCAGAGAAAGCTCCCGGCGGCATCCCCGCCCCAGCCAGAGGGGGGGTCGACATCTCCTGGCGTTACCCAGTCACACTGGGGCGAGCTGCACAAAAAAGTGATGATGGAACAGCCAAATACTTGTTTGAGTCTATCCTAGCAAACTTCTGCAGAGTGGCCATCCCACTCCTTTTCCCTGTACGGATGGGGCCGGCTCAGCGCAGCACCCCTTGGTCCGGACACCGCTCCCTGACCCACCGCAGCTTTGCCGAGCGGTGGAACTGCGGGTGCCCCTCACGCACCTCCCTCCCCTCAGAGCGGTCACCGGGCGCGCCCCTGCCCCGATCCGTCCCAAGGGGAACACGACAGAGGTTTCTGCGAAGCTCCAGCAGGCAGAATCGCAGCCCTGGGCTCCGGGACCGGCAGCTGCCCGACCCTGACCCACCCGCTCCCGGGGCCGGGGCGAAGCGGTGCCCCGACCCTCAGCCCACCCCCGACCCCACGCTCCCGCCCGGGCCCGGCCCCGCCCCGCGCTGCAGCCGCCCCGGACGCGCCGCACTCACGGGGCCGCGGCGCCGCGTCCCCCGGACCCGCGCGGGCGGAAGCACTTCCCGGCGGCCGGCGCCGTCACAGCCGGCGAGGCGGGAGCGGCGGGCGGGGCCGGGGCTCTGGCACGCCGGCTTCGGGCCGCCCCTGTGCAGCTGCTCTCCGTCCAACGTCTCGCTCGGGAATCGGGGCGTTTTTCTGTCTTGCTGACTCCAGTGCGGGTTTGCGGGCAGGTCAGCCAGTATGCGGGCTCTTGAGGTTGAAAGGTTTGGTCAAAATCCCCAGGCATGTTCATACAGTCCCACCACTCCCCTGTCAGATCGTAGAATCATTGAACAGTTCGGGTTGGAAGTTGCCTTTAAGATCATTTAAGGTCAGGTCCCGACCCACGGGCAGGGGACGCCTTCCACTAGGCCAGGTGCTCCGTCCAGCCTGGCCTTGAGCACTGCCAGGGATGGGGCAGCCCCAACTTCTCCAGGCACCACCCTCACAGTAAAGGATTTCTTCATAACACCTAAACCTACTGTTTTTCAGTTCGAAGCCATTCACCCTTTCTTATCAGTACAGTTCAGGATGAAGAGTCCCTCTCCACCTCCCCTGTAGGCCCCGTCAGATACTGGAAGACTGCTATGAGGTCTCTTTCTCTTCTCCAGACTGAACAGCCCCCAGCTCTCTCTGCCTGTCTTTGTAGGAGAGATGCTCTAGTCCCAGTCACACTGATAAGTGGCTGAATATCTGTTTTGTGGGATAAGTATGTATTGTCAGTATACACTGTGACACCTGTGCTAATTATATAGCTTTATGGACGTACTGCTATTCTTTCTTGCACAGATACGTTATTGCTAATACAAAAAAGCCTTAACACTTGGCCTTCCTGTGGCACAGTATTTGTGTGGATATAAAACAGCTCTGAGTGCTTGTACCATAGTAATACAGTTGAGGCATTTTCGAAGTACAGACAAGGCCTCCTATGTGAGGGGGGGGAACACCCTCAAAAAGAAACCAAGAAGGTTCTATGAGGCCTGACAGATATGAGCTGTTCATACAGTAGCTAATGCTTACTGTCTGCCTAACAAAAAATTTCTTCATATGCAAAAATCAGTAAATACCAAAGTTTCTTTTTCAATTAACATCATACCTAGGACTCTATTTGAGTGATTGGGACAATAAGTATCTAAATATGCAGAAGAGGACCTTTATATACCTGCAGCTTCTTATGAATTCTTAGCACAGTAAAGGTAGTTGTGCTGTATTAAAACTGATGTCACAAATGATCTTTTGTGGAAAATGCTTTGCATTTGTAACACTGTAAAAATAAATCAGAAGTTTGATGTGTGGTATACAGCCTTTGTTAAAGAAAGAAGAAAGCAGTCAAGGAATATTCAGGAACAGAACCATACAAACTTGCTGTCATTTTGCTTCAGAAAACATTTTTTACCTCAGAAGCAGACTACTGAGGGGAAAGTGCATCCCCTGTCCTAAATTGGAGCTTTTTGCTGACTGGCTAAGTTCTCCCTAGCACTCTGCCTTACTCAAGGTACAATATAAATAACCATATTTTAGCAAAGATCTTAGCATAAAGGATACAAAAGTGGTTTCTTAAACAGAGAGGAAAAAATGGTTTATAAAAATAAGAGGAGGATATTTTCAGACAGCAAAAGAACATCCTATGGTGTCTAGCTAGACAATGCTTGGGAAGAGCAGCCTCTGGAGAACTTCAAAGGGCTTATTTGAAGGTTGCTTCTCATTTCACTGTACACTAAGAAAATTATACAAGAACTGTTCAAGTGTTGAGCACAAAGGATAATGTTTTCATCTTCTGATTGCATGCCCAAGAGCTCTGTTCACAATGCTTAACTTGCTGCCCCAAATCCACTGGCATACGAGTAATGAGGGATTCAGACCACCTACTGTTCAGGGCTGCCAGACAGACCCCATATAGAGTTGTATCCTGCAGTACAGGGCTGCCATGTACAGTACAGTTGAAATACAGAGCCAAGTCTGCATGTGAAGAGTGCTGAAGAATGTTGCTAGGAGGCCTAATATTCTTCATTGCCAGTCTGTGGAACTGTCTAAATCTGGGATTTCATTCCCAGACAAAGGAATCTCCTTTTAGATAAGAACGTTTTCCTGATTGAAAGAGAAAATGATGAATTTGGTTTTAAAAGCAATCTATTAAGCAGCTACTCTCTGGCTTCAGTTTGGGCCAAGTGCTTTCATCTGGAACATGTCGAAATCAGAGATCATCTTTCATATCCATTTCCATTTCTGTGGCATCAGTTTAAACCAGTGTCAGGATTCTGCTGCCTTTGTTGTTGGGTTGCAGAGAAGCTACCAAAAACCTAGCAAAGAGCCTGTGTCTGCATGTAATGTTCTAGTCCAACCAACTTTAACCCAAATTTGAAATTAGGACTCTTTAAAGGGTAACTACTTCAGTGATTATAATTTTCACCATAATATTGGCTTATGAATTTTTTTGTATTTTATGATGTTCTCACTCATATACCCTGAGCAACTCCAAAGATGGTTTTCCTGTGCTCTATAAGGAGAGTAAAAATCCTCAGAAGTGAGGGAAGAGGATAATTGTTGCTTTTGTTCAAATAATTTTCTCTAAATCAGTCTATACATTTGCAAGGCAATATGAATCATTCTGTTTAAAAATAAACAGAACTGGTGAAATTGATGGATTATCCTCTGTTTTCCTCAAATAAAGAAGAATTTACTCCCTCACAAGTCCCTTCACACTATTTCTTAAGCAGTAGTGCTTTGATACTGCTCTGAGGGTGACAGATGGCTTAGGGGAAATGTGTTAACCATGGAAGGAGTTTCATTCTCCACCCTGTCCCGTTCAGTGTTTATGTGTTTATTCAAGGAGAAATAATGGGACTTTGTGGAACTTTTGCCAACAATAAACAGACGAGGTACAGTTTTACTGTTACCAAGCTGTGGTAGATAACAACATGGCACGTAACATTTTTAGTATGTGGCTAACACAGACACTTAAGATAGGTGGAGTTTAATTCAACAGAGATTGTATTTATAGGCCAGAGGAAACAGTTAATGGCTGTGATTAGGTGAGGAGGACTATGTGCTTGGGGGAGTCTTTTTGTGTGACAGGAGGTTTTTTGCAATGGTGTTTTCCTCATCCAAGCAGGTGTTTTCATGAACTATGAAAGCATCCATATAGAGGGAAGCAGGTAGTGCTAGATAAGTAGTAGTGGTAGTGCTAGATAAGATGGGATAAATTAGATAGGATCAGAGCCCAGAGCATCACAGCAGAGAGTGATACTCCATGCCCTTGCTCAGTAGGGGGTGAACACAGCTGCTTTCTGGACCAAGGGGAAGCTTGGGTTGAGCAATGAAGACCTCTCTGCCTTTACAGGATTCTCTTGTACAGCCCTTTGGTGTGGTAGGTGGTAGAAGAACAGCAAGGAGAGCATGATGGATGGGGCTCAGCGTCCCTGCTTGCCTCATTTCCATCATCTGTATATCCATAAGCAAACTTGTCTGTCGGGGTTCCTTCCCCCCTGCCATGTGGTCCTGGGAGAGGGGCCCTGGGGGGGAGGCACGGGATTTCCCTGCCCCTGCTCAACCTCGTTCCCCGTTGGTTGTTTTGTGTTCCCCTGCGCGGGCAGGGACCCTCGGGCCCCGTGATTACCTCAGTTCCTCGGCAGAGCCCCAGCCATGTGTCTGGAGAAATAAACAACTCTCTGAAACATCTATCAAGAATCAGTCCATATACATATTCTTTCCACGGGCCTCGTTGTCTGATACACGTGTTGCAGTACCCCCACTGTAACAAATGGTGGTTAATGCGGGCAGAACGATCCCCGATCCCTAAGGACAGTGACTGATTTGTGAGTAAACTCCGGATTTCTCTTCTTGTTTTTGTTTTGCTGTTCCATCTCTAAACTATGGAGGAACCGTGGAAAGACTCTTGGCTCTCCAAGCCGCATGTGGACATTTATCTTAAACTTGAAAAGATTCTTGAACAAAAATTTGTAAATTTTAGCTTAATTCAAGCTCAAAAGGAACTGAAACACTTCCTGGCATGGTTGCTTAAGAACTTTTTCTACATTTCTTGGGATTTGATTCTTACCAAAGATTTTTGGAAGACCATTTGGACACAGTTAATTTCTGAGTCAAAATATATGCCGATGGAAGAATATTTTCGTGAATATTATTTAATTACCGAGACTGTTGAGCAATGTCAGCTGTGTCTTGGCGAAGGGAAGCCTGGCGCAGGGACCCTGCAGCCTCACCCACATGCCCCGTGCGCTCTCCAAGCAGCAGCAAGGCAGTTCCCGCGCACGGGTGGAGCGATGCGAGCTGCAGTGTCGGCAGCGGAGCGAGGTGCGGCGGGAGCCCGCCCAGCCCCGCACAGCGCGTGGTGGAGCGAGCCCCGTGAGAGGAGCGGTGGGCGGGCGGCAGCTGGTGGCGGAGCGGAGCGGAGCCCAGCCGAAACGCGCACGGAGCAGGGGGTGGGGGGATCATCGCTCGGGGGCCCGGCCGAGACGTGGGTGCGGCCCCAGGCAGCAGCAGCGCAGCTGAGAGCAGACGCAGTGGCACGCGGGGAGCTGAGCGGCGCGGCCCGGCCCGGCCCGCACAGCCCCGAATGCAACCCCGGGAAGAGTGCACAGGCACGAGCAGCCCCGATGGCCCCGGCAACACTGACAACCCTGGCAATTCCAACACGGGAGCGAGTGAAAGCGAAAGAGAAAGCAAAAACGCAGCGAGACAGAAAACAGCAGCCACTCGGAAAAAGGAAAAAATCATAGTAGCTAAGGTTTTAGGAATAGTAAAATGGTATAATGTTAAACAAAATTATGGTTTTATAACAATATGTGACAACCAAGAAGACATATTCGTTCATAGAACTGCTATTAAAAAGAGTAACCCTGAAAAATACATCCCAAGTTTCGGAGATGGAGAAGCAGCAGAGTTCAAAATTGTGCAAGGTAGAAAAGGTTTACAAGCAGCAGAGGTCACTGGGCCTGATGGTGTTTCTGTAAAAGGCAGTATATATGCTAAAAATTGTAGTCATGTTAGACAATAGCCACATTATAAACAGTCCCTACAGTCTCCCTTTCCTAATCCCACCTTTCCCTTTTACCCTGTGTCCTATTACCCCCAGTGTATTCCCAATCCGTTTTTTCACCCATGGTTTCCCTCACAAACCATACCTTTACCAATTGTTTCCCCAAAAATCCCTTCCCAATGCTGAGTGGGGGATGAAGGGGAGGAGGGAAGAAATTAACTATTGTTGTTTAGAGTTCCAACAGGTACAAATGGAAGAAACCCCCTCCTGCCTCAGTTTCCCCACAAAGCATGCTCGGAGAGTCCTGTCTCCCTTCTGTCAGCCTTAAGATGTTCCAGAGAATCTGTTTGGACATTTAAAGACTCAGGAGGGTGGCTTGTTTTATTTTGAAACTGTTCTTGTTATGTTTATCCAGTTGTTTTCAATGTTAAGCTTTAAATCTCTTTTTGTTAAAAATAAATGGGTGAAGTGTCGGGGTCCCTTCCCCCCTGCCATGTGGTCCTGGGAGAGGGCCCCTGAGGGGACAGACATGGGATTTCCCTGCCCCTGCTCAGCCTCGTTCCCCGTTGGTTGTTTTGTGTTCCCCTGCGCGGGCAAGGACCCTCGGGCCCCGGGATTGAGCGGTTCCTTGGAGAGCCCCGGCCATGCGGCTGGAGAAATAAACATCTCTCTGAGACATCTATCAAGAATCGGTCCATATATATTTCTTTTCCACGGGCCTCGTTGTTTGATACACGTGTTGCAGTATCGCCACTGTAACACTTGTCTATACGCTGTATGTGTTAATGGCACAGTCTGCTGGGGCACAGAGAAGCGGAGTGTCATACCTGCTGGGTTTCATACAGGTAGTAACCAACTTCAGTGGTTTGCCACAGCCCAACCTGTGAATGTTCACAGAGTGAACAGAAAATTGATCAGGAAACCACCAATTTCAGAATGACTTTATGTGGTGTGGTGGCCACCAGGTGCCCACCACACCACTCCACCATCACGCTCGCTCACTCTCCCCCTCTCCCTCCTGAGCAGTACACGGGGAGAAAATAGGATGAAAAACTCATGGGTTGAGACCTGCATGTGGAAGCACAGTCCTCCTGCTGACTGATCCAAATGGTACTGTAACAGCTTAGACACTGTTGGGACTCGCATTGCCTCCATAAGCCAGGGTTAGTGTGTGGTTTACTATAATAACTATATGGGTTTACTATTTCCCATAGTATAAAAACAAGCATTAGCAGAATATGGGGAAGTCAGGTGCAGTGTGATAGTCCAGCCTACATGTGAGGTGCTTAAAACATGATGTGGCTTTTTGGTTCTCACTTTGCAGTGGGTCCTACACACCACTTTTTGATCTTGGCAGGCATGTTGTATCATCAATTCTCTACTTGTCTGGAGTTTCCATCTTGACATTCAGCTCAGGAACATTGCCGTTGGCCCATTTCATATTCCTTTAAACACCAAAGAACTAGTTTTGCAGTCAGTTGTTTCTGGCTCGAAGACTGTGATGGGCTGTTATGTCTAGCAGCTGGTACTCTCCCTGTAACTGTGACAGAAGGAAAAGGAGTAACAGGACTTATTCCAGGGTATCACAATGCAGAAACATCATCCTGATAATTTTTCTGCTTTTGCAGTTGTTCAGTTGCTTGTCTCTAAAGAGACATCTGGAAGTCTCAGCATAATCTTGGCATTGTGACTTCAGACCCAAACCCAGAAGCAGACATATCATGTCTCCTTTGGTCTCTCACTACCCAGCACCTCTCCTGCAGCCTTCAATTGTACTGGTACTCCAAATGCTGACACTGAAAATTATTTAAACAATACCAAGTTTGTCTCCTTGCCCCAAAATAGCTGAGGGCAGTCTGTGTCTTCTTGTACTGGGCTTTCGGACATTTCCCCTGGTGTTATTTTTCCTGAGCAAATGGTGTCATATGGGACTAGCTGTTTGGAAGAAGAAGCATTCCAAATTGAAGTTTATATGAACTCTATGTCTTCATCAGCCAAATGTGCATTTTTGATGCCTGTGGATAAATTTTCAGCATGCTTGTTTGATGACTTCTCTTGGGGCTTGCAGAAAAATGGCTTGGAAATGGAACATTTGCAAAGAAGCGGATGCTGGCAAAAGAAAGCATTACAATGAGATGTAAAATATGTGCACTGTAATTTATACAGGCAACTAGCTTCTGGAAAACTTGACCTCTGGCCAGCAGAGGACAGAAACATATCCAAAGAGGCCACTGAAGCAGTGACTGGTACCCAGTGGGATAGAGATGGAGGGACTAATTGTATTTTCACAGCTGTTACACCAATGCTGAAAGTATGTTGGTGACAAATGACTTTGTGGTGGACTTCACAGTAGTTAATACTGGAGAAAAGCTAATCTGCCCTGTGGTTTGACTGCTTATGTGCTATTAGCATTATAATTAGGAGTGCAAGGGTGTTTTTTCCCTTCAGGGGTCATTGCCGGTATGCAGTTTCCTATTGTTTGGTATGCAGTTTCCTCTCCACAGTTGGAGGCATAGTTCTCAGTAAGGTGTTGACAGATGATATTCCTGTAACTCGCTGCATAGTAGGACAGACAGAGAGGTCCTGTGCTTGTTTCCTTCCTAAAACATGTGTGAGGGGATCCTTGCTGTGGTCTGTAGTACATGGCTTTTTGTCTTCTATCCTGAAAGGTACAGCAGCCCAGGGTTTCTCTCTTCATCTGCCTCTACTGATGTTTTATTTCTCTTTCTGTAAACCCTAGCAGTAGATGAAAACTTTCTCTGTGACGTTATAGAAACAAACCCACCCCACTGTTATTTGGAGGAGCACTGAATACCCATCAGCCGATTGCAAAGAACATTTGTATTCTTGAAGTATTATAAAGCTCATTTTTGTTTCCTGTATCTGTGGCAAAAGATGTTTTCTTTCGCCTTAACTTCCTTCTTATGAGCAAAATTGTGATTTATTCAGTGTCAATCAGTCTAGATTCTCTAGCCTTGTTTCTTATTCAAAGGTTCCACAACCCTTTCTGCCTGTGAATCAGATATTGCATGTAAACATGGATGGCATGTAAAACAGGTATTAATGAGGTGGTAAGATCAGCCGTTCTGGTGCTACAAATCTGGTCCTGGGAATTTTTGCATTCTAGTCAGTAGCTCTCCTATGTGTATGACCATTCATGGACTCATTCTGTGTCCTTCACTCCCTCATTTGGACATTCATTCACACAATCTATTCATCCCAAGATACATTTTGCTTTTCTTGTTTTCTTCTTAGTAGATTTAGAATAATTTAAACAAACACAGATATACATTATGTGATCATGTCAGATGCATTATGGTAGCAGCAGAAGACTTAAGGCAAGAGTATAACCTCATTCTGCTGTGTGAGTGCAGAATAAAACAGTCCTTGTCCTTGATGGTTTATGATTCAGAGATTGTATATTTCACAGCGAAGAAGTTTATAGATTAAAAAGGGACCTAATAGTTCCTGGATAAGGAGGTCAGAGTGTCCTAATTTACCATGAAAGTCATCAGCAGTATAGATGACAATGCAGAAAAAATAATAAGGGCATGAAAGATGTATAGTGCAGGTCATGTCCACAAAAGCCATCATCACTCGATGCCAAGTCAAATGCCATTTGTGTCTTCCCAGTGATATAAGACTATGTGAAATAGGGAATGGAATAATAGATAGGAAAAAAGCATAGCTGGAGGCAGATGTTTGAACACAAATCATCCCTCTAGGCTGATGCATTATTGCGGGGTTCTTGGATTGACTCACTGACATTATTTATGCAAAACTTCTGGCCACATTCCCTCTGTGCAATATTACAAGCAATATATTACAGAATGGAGGATGTCCTCTATTTCCCCAGAGTTTTCCATCCTGCTCCTATATAACCTTCCAGATGTATATCACAATTACTAGAAGCAGTATATTTGTCATTATAACCTGAATCTATATACAACATCTGGACACTTTTACTGACCCCATTTCCATTTGGTTCAGGCTTGGATGATGGCAAAACTCATCATCTTGCTGGACCTGTACTAATTGCACATTAGCTTTTAAACTTCTCTCTTAAACACTGTGTATCCTAATTTTATTACAGCACGTTGGAAAGTTTTTTGTAGCTTGTTGGGTATGGTATGTTGTGAAGCAGATGTTCAATAGACTCTGTATGGCTGCAGCTGTACTAATAAAATAAATTCTCATCAGGCTGTTATCTGGGTGCAAGGCCAGTTGCGTTGAACTGTTCATATAAATACTATTTGACTCTTTTAAACTTTGGAAAAGTGTAGCAACAGACATGCTACCTACTGGAAAGGATTGTTCTCTCCTGGTACCTCCCAGACTGTTGGTGGTAGAGTGCTACAGACCGAGGTAGTCTGCTGTTCTTTTTGCAATGCAGTCTTAGCATTGTGTGCACCATAACAAATGCATTTCTAAACTTGCTTTTAAGACCAAGAAAAATGGGATGGAGGAGAAGCAAGCTACTGAAGAAGAAACTTCATAATCTTGTAATCCATGTCATTTTTAAAAGGCTAATGGAATTTGGTGAACTTGTTTGTTTTAATTGTTATAGTGAGTTATTTTTAACATGAAATGTGGCATGAGCAAGTGCTTTCTCCATGAACTGTGTGAAGTGAGTGAGAAGTCTGGTGTTATTTCAGTTTCACAAGTTTGTCAGTATCTGGAACAAGACTTTTCCTGGAATGAAGATGATAATTAGTGATCTGAGATCTAAGCATGTTCTGGGGTTACAGCTCAAAAAGGCTTATTAGCAGAGTGAACATACTGTCAGATGCCATGTGACAGCATTAGGATCTCCAAACATGGTAATGCTCGCAGAATTTGGAGAATTCCTGCTTTGGATGGCTTGCTTCCAGTCATTTGTAAGTAGAGACTCAACCATAGCTAGTAGCAATGCTTTTACTGAAAATAATGCCAAGAAGAGGAAGAAAGGAGTGTCAGCTCTACAGAGCTCACAGATCAGTCTGCTGCTGTATAAGCCTGCTGCAGATGAGAAGTACAGTAATGTTCCTTGAAGGGAGGTGCCACAGACTTGCGGGTTATAGTGCTCTGACAGGCAGAGCAGAGAAGCTGCCTCGAACCTAAGAAAAATCATGGCTGCATCTGTCTTTACAGATATGTGAAAAGCAAGAGCGCAGACAGACAAACTGTAAGGGTAGAGAGGCAGAATACATTAAAATTACACGGTACTGTAGTAAAGGATTCTGAGAAAAGCAACTCTTTTAAACCAATGCAATGCATTGTCAAAGACAAGGAGAAACAGAAAAGCGCAGGTCTCCTCTCATGTAAAGCCTTACTATGAGTCCTTCAAATAGGTCTTCAGCTCCTCTGCAGAACTACCTGAAATCTTGCTGCATTAGCAGGTGGCATGACATGGTTTTTATTTGCACTGTCAGTGTTGACAAATCACCTTGGCTTCATCACTGTATATTGTGCCTGTTGCAGCAGGGTGCTACCCTCCTGTGCCTCCTTCATCAAACTGAAAACAACCATCATGGGGCCCTTCAGCTGCAATTACCTGCTTCCGGTAACATGGGGAGGTTTGATCTAGATTTTAAAAGACACCATTAAAAAAACCCATTAAAATAATTATAAAGGCCATAAATGTAGGCCTTAGAAAAACAAACTATGCCAAAAGACAATTAAGATGTTTCCACCAGGTATTTTCAATATTTAGAGAGAACTGCACATGTGGTGATAGCAAGCATATTCTCCTCATTCCCAGCTCCTTCCATCTGATCTTGAGTTACTCCAGTAAAATGGTTAAAATTATTTTTGTTTGTTTTTCAAGGATTTTTTTTTTACTTCTGGAATGTGCAAGAGGGAGGTTTCTTTTTGAAAGTGCTCATCTTTTAATACATAATGTGAGCAATAGCTACAGATGTTTTCATTTAACTGAATAGAAGCTTTTCATTAAATGAACATTTTTGATGGAAAATTTATGGCCAGCACTATCTGAATGACATATCACATAGCTCTGTGATAATAATAAGAGAAAAAGTCTGAAAGACCAGAAAGTAGTAGACTGAAAAGGAGAACATGACTAATTAGTTTGATTGTTCAAGCAAAGAAACCACAATAAAGCAAGATTTCCAAACCCCCCAAGCTTAGTATTTATAGTTCAACTAAAAATCTGAAAACTCTTCCATTTTAATGCTATAATGGCATTGTTGGCACATGTGAAGAGTATTGCAGCTTTGGGAGTAAGAAATGGGACTTCCAAATAATGTATTAAAGGGCTAGTATTTTAACCAATACTAGCCCTTTAGAAAATGCCTTTTTAGAAAGCACTAGCTAATATCATCCATGTGTTATCAACAAAAGACTCAGTATGCTCTCTTGGTGTGAGGCTGGCAACAGTAATAACAATCCATGCATCGCTGTAAAACAGAAAAGATGAAAGTAATGTTATTGTAGACTTTGTAGACATTTTTTTCTATTTTTAATTTCTAGAGGTATTATTCTTAGCTCTCATTGTTTGAGCTGAGGATCTTCAGACCCAAATGTCTTTATTTTTCATGTACAGGTGACAAATTACTGTAGAGAAAGAAGGGTTACATAATATGGAAAGGATTATATTATTTTAATTCAGAAAAATCTCTGAAATCCTTTTTGCAGCCTTTACAGAATGGAAGTCTGGGTCTAGAAAGAATGCTTACAGATAAAATCTCTGTCCCGCTGCTACTTCTGCAGCTGAGTTTAAGGAATTTTTACTTTTATGTAGAAAGATTGTAATTTACCTGCATGTGTTCCACACACTCTAGGATAGTACTTCCCTTGGACCTGTAAACGTACATCCTTCAAATATTCTTTTTTCTTCTGTCAGCCTGTGCACATCTTCCCACTGGAGATGCAACACTGCCATCCTATCTTTCTTCTTGATCTTAATGATAAAAATGTACTTAGGGATGCTGCTCCCATTAGTACCAGAAGTGACAGAGCAAACATGCATATTGAGAGCGTGGGAAGAGGTCCTTCAGCAGCTGATATCTGCTGAGTAAAGCTGCAGGCATGAGAATTAAAAGCTTATACTCAAACATTAAAAGAAGAAAACTACAGTGCAAAGGTCAATTCAGTGTTTCATCATTTGTCATTTGAGTCGAACTAGTTTTTCAAATCCATATCCTCTGATAGCATGAAATGTGAAGTTTTCTAGGTGACTTATCTTTTGTCTGCATGGCACTATATGACAGCAGTGGCAGCATCTAGTGATTCATGTCTTCAGGGAAGTGGATAACAGGAGGGAAGAAAATGAATATTGGGTTGATGGCAATTGTCATGGTTCCACTGACGTCAAAGAGACAGCTATCAAGTGGCAGGAGTTGAGAAAATTTACATGAGTTGAGCATCTGTGCCATCCTGTATTTTATTAACTGACAATCCTGACTGAAAACTAATGAGGGAGAAACTTAAAAAGATTTGATTCACACAGACTCAAAATGTGAACTGCAGAATTTAAGCCTTAGTGTGGGAGATTTTGGAATGTGGGATTGATGAACTTGGTCCAGCTCCAGTAAATACAGGGCCATTTCTAAGATGCATATCTCTGCTGGGATAACTATTTAAAACCCAGACTGAGAGAACATTCTTCCTATATTATCCAGCTAACACAAATTTAGTGGGAGAATAATTCTTTACAGGACATCTAGCCACTGGTAGGATCCTAATAAAGTTTGGCAGAGAAAAGTCTTTCTCTGATTTTACATTCTTTTATTTTTAAAATGCTTTTGTTTACTGTTAAAATTGTTCAGAATTAATTAACCTTATCATTCAGCCTTCCATGACCAATAGAGTTTAAAAGTTATAGTATTTCAGCTAAATTAATTAGCACCAACCCAAGTAATACGTTTCAGATGTTAATCACATCAAATCCTCAGGCTATATGGGAAAAAAAATGACATTAGGGACAGAACTGCTGCTACTGAAATAAAGGAAAAGACTGCATTGAATCATTAATGGCCTAAACATCAGGTCTGAAATAACAGCACTTCCCAGCCTCATAATCCCACAGGGACCAACAATCTTTCATCCTTATAGAGTAAATATTCTAGGAGTCCGTAGTTTGCTATGCCTCAGTCTTTAGCCTTAGAATTTAAATATCAAGAAGCTGTGTTCCATATGAACAGATCTTTTGGGAAGAGCATGTTTTAGTTCATTCAATTTGCCATCATTTTCACAATTTTTTTAATCTGCATATCCCTAACTCTGGGCTTTTCAGTGTTGCAGTAAATTTACAACAGGAAGAACATGGGAGCTCTAAGCACAAAGCAGGAATCCAGGCTAAGGGCAGTGCTGGCAGCTGTTGTACTGAAAACACTGAAATAATGCTGCATTAATCTGTTAAACCATAATTAATCTATTAAACCAGTTTGGAGAACATAGCTGATAATTTTATACCATGTATTTACAAAACTGTTTGTATTGACTGATAGGTGATGCTGTTGCATCACTGCAGCTGCACATCTGCAGTGGGTTTTTGTTTTCTGAGGGAACTCCAGACTTAGTTTCTGTCAACATGCTAATGTTTCTGCAGTCCCTTAATATGGACATAAGTGGTGGAAACACATATGCAGTCCCCAAAACTGCAAGACTGCATCTGAATCTCCCAGCTTGGCCCCTTCCCCATTGTTAGGGCCATATGAAGGTCAGCAGATAACAGTGACAGTCTTACTTTTACATATGGTCTGACAGAAGAGAGACAGGTTCTTACTGGGATGCCTTTGGCAGATCCTTCTCCTGACCTCAGCTTCCTGTCATGTCCAACAGGGGCAGTTATTAGTGTCTCTTGTCTTCTCTTTGTGTCCAGTCTCTCTATGTAATCTACTAAAAAATGTTCAGTGGCCAGTTCCATGATAATGATTTATAAATCTACCTTTAATGAATCCCCCATCTCAACTGGTTTTGTTGGGTCTGATCCAGGCAAGTACTTAAGCATGTTCTTAGCTTTGAGTTTATTGACATTCCAAACTCAGACTAACATCACACTTTGGAGAGCTGTAAAAATAATAGCCGATTTTGTTATTGAAATTGCCATGCTTTGTGGTGTAAGGTTGATACAAAATTTTGATTAGTATTGACCTACTAAATAAGGTATGTTGTAAAGTCATCCAGGACAAAAGTGATTTCTGAAAAAACTGAAGAAACAGACAACATAAATAAATTTAAAATGAGTTATATGGATCTGAATGCCACATTTTAATAATATATACAATACAGAAATCTACATTTAGGAGAATATGTTTATAAAAGCATATGAACCATATAAGTTAATATTTCATATTCTGTATAGCATGGTAAATGTGTATGTATGTGTATTTGTACCTGTTTGTATGTAATTTTATCCATATGAAATGTATACATTTGCCCAGTCATCCAGTCATCTATGTGTTGTAAACCATTGTATTAAAAATGTAGATGAAATAAATAATGCTTTCTGACACCTCATGTATTTCAACTGCTTGACTGAAATTTTGAGAATTGTCCATCTGTCTTCACACTAGGAGAATGATAGCAGCTCTTATCTTGTCTGGTGGTTATTTAGTAAATGTCAGAAGGATAACTGGTCTATAAGAATTGTGGTACTGCTGGTAATGCCCATGCAGTGATGTGTGTACCATGAGAAGATGCCAGTGCATACTGGTTGTGTTTATAATGGGGAGAACACTCTCAGAACGAATTTAACTGTCGTGTTCCTTAGCTAAAGAAGAAAGTAAGAGTAGAAAATAGCTTCAGACTTAATGTTCCTTAGGCACGGACAGAATCCTTATTTGACCATATAAGGCTAGACCTAAATTTGAACACAGCCTTCATATGAGCCAGGAACAGATTGTCTTCCTGGCAAAAAGTGACTGCATTGCTTCAGCAGCCTCTCCTTATTATGTTGTTCCTGCTGCCATAAATTTTGTTGCAATCGTAATTGCTGTTTCTGGATTCCTACGTCTTCTCAACACTGGACCCAGAGTGGAGGTCAGCTCAGGCCAAACTGCCCAAGGCTCCTGATCCTTGGGACATTAACAGGTCTCAAGATCTGATCTACCCTACCTTCTTACCCTCTGATTTAAAGGGTGAATCAGGAGCTAGTGGGAAATTCTAAGGTATGGTGGATAAATCCAAAACATTTTGTTCTTAGGAACTAACTCTTGAATAACTTAATAATGTGTTATGTGGGCATTTCTGAATTTTGGATATTTACAGTCAGATACCTGGTGTGGATATGAATTTCATTTTTAACCTCAATTTTCACCATCATTGGAATTAAAAAGCTCAGTTATAGGTGTCTCTGAACGTCCTTTGTGGATTTCTTCTGCTCAAGATCTTAATGTCAAGATGAGGAAATATGAGGCTAGAAGGTGAAAGTGGTGAGAGTGACAGTTGAGCATAGCAGACCAAACAATTCCATACATTGGAATGCTGAATCTATGCTGTGATACTAACAAATTTAGCCAATATGAAAGATCTGCAGAATATAAGCTGAATATAACCAAACTGAAAGGAAATTGAAAATCATTCTCAAGTAACCTTCCTAATGGCTAACAGAAGAAAGCTGGATGCATGTGGCCAGCTGCTGGCAGAGCTTTCCACCTGCCCTTGGAGGGTGGATGTGTCCTCCTCTGTTTGGCCTGATGTTTAACAGGACCTAGAGTGGTACTGCAAACTTTCCTGCAGTGGAAGCATGCATGGTTCCTGATTTATCTAACTGGGCACTGTTTGAACACAAAATATAAGAGTTACAACATTATGTATCCTGAACAGAGATGGCTGGTAAGAGGTGGAAGAAGTTCATGGGTTTTTATTACCATAGTAGAGACCTGGGGTGGAGAGCGGGTAGGGATAGCATTCCTTTGTAAATATTGGCCATCTGAAAGCTGTGATGTGGAGGCCAACCCTGTTGTCCAGACTCTCCCACTTGTCAAAGGAGAGTGAAAGATACCTACAGCAAATGATGTCCCTAGGGCCACTGGTCATGCATCTGTCTTGATTGTAGAGAAGAGCTTAGACTGAACAGCTGAGTCAGGGAAGGCAAGCCCCATTCCCAGTGCCAGAGGCAAACCTCCTGGAGAAGGCTGTGTCATAGTTAAAAATTGGAAGCAGGTATCCAGAATACTGTGCCTTGTGTGCAATGCCATTATTTATGTTTAAAGATGAATGGTTGATGAAAAAGAAGGATCAAAGTGAAAGATTTCTGCTGAGGAAAAACTGGGTTCATCAGTTATATCTGGAGCTTAATCTTGAGGAATCATATCCATTTCAAAGATTGAAATTAATATGAAGGCTGTATGGAAAGTGAAGAAGTGAAAATGTGTCTGTAACGAAGAGAAAGTGTGATTAGTTAGCAGACAAGCAGGTTTTAATTGCAGCAGAGAGCTGAATGTGACAAAAGAGACAGTCCACCTCATCTTCCAAAGATGTCCCACTGTGCCATATGACAATGACAGATAAGGGAGTGTCATTCGAAAAAATATAAATTGAGAAGCGGTTGCTTTGTGGGTCTGACCGATGAAGCCACCCAGAAAGTGAGACTTCATCCAAAGGGGATTAGTGATTTAAACATAAGACCTGTTGTCCTCCAAAGGATTGCAAAGGTGAAAGGCTGTCATATCTATGGAAAAAAGGTACTTTGCTACTTAGTCTCTATTCTCAGGATGAACTGTAGGCAGGACAAAGGAGAGTGAAGATGTCAAAAAATAAAAATGTCAATGAAAGAGTAACAAAAGGAAAAGAATTATTAAACTATTTTAAGTTCATCTGTGATAAAATAGAACCTATTTACAGAAATGTCTACAGCAGTCTTCAATCTGAAAAACGTAAACTCCTGCATGAGCTGAAGTTAATGGGATTCATATCTGAGTAAGATTTGATTTTTAGACAGGAATGGTTTCTTTGATATAATTTTATTTGTTTTCTGGTACTGTCTGCCTTGCCATGTCCTTACATTCAATTTTGTTTTCTGTGGAACAGGTTTTTTCACACGAGGATTTCCTTTGTACCAGTGTCATCACCCGTACCTTGTCCAGCCTTTGTTTCACTTCCCTTGTCTTGTATCACAAAATGTTTTGTCTCAAGGATGTCTTAAGGGGTCTAAGGGTGTGATTTGATTCATTGATAATACACCCACCCTCAAATCTCTTTCAGGAGGGGTGAAGTGCTCCTCTCTATGTGTACTAGCCTTTTGTGTGCCAGTGGTTAGAAGTCCTCAAATCCAGTAATTCTAAAAGCTAGCTCTGAGAGTTTGATGAGTTTTGAAGTTTGAAACAGGATCTTGAGTGTAGTTCCTATGGTGCTAAACAAAGGACACAGTTTGTGTTTTTTAGCATGTTTTATTATTTAACTGATGCACCTCGCCAAAGCCTGCATACCCCCTGCATGTCCTGCCCCTTCCCTCTCCTGGCAGTGCACTTTCAGTCATGTAAGGGATTCAGTTTCCATTCCCATGCTCCCTGTATTGACAGATCATTTCAGATGAAAGAGACAAAGCCAAGGCAACAGGAATTCAGACAAGCAACTTGGAAAAGCAGGAGATACATGTTGCCAAATGCCCAGTCTATCACTATCAGCATCACTGAACCCAACATCTTTCTGCACTTTTGAATCATCACGGGCTTTATAAACCACCCCCCTCCCAGTTTCTAAATGTCTTTGTTGTTCTGCATAATTTTTCTTTACAGTGGATATTATTTTCTTGGGGTTTTCATTGCTTCCAGACATATTTTTATGCAAGTCAGAAAAGACGTTTTGTCACCTGCAGCCAAGCTGCCAACTGAAACTGGCTGGCATATGTACATTAGGCCAGGAATCTGCAAGCGTCACTGGCTGCTAATAATTCACTGGAAGATTTATGTTAATGTTAAGATTGTCTGACTTTTAGGTTCCTGTGGTTAGAGTCATCCTTGTTAGCCTTATTAATTATTTATGTAGTACTAAAGGTATACATAGCACTTTACTAACAAATTAACAGATTAAGGCCCTCCACTGAACCACTTGCAGTGGCTAGTTTAGTTTGCTATGATGTATAAAAAATTAGTGGACACATCCAGGTGTAGGGGCAAATAACACTGAAGAGGAACTGAGTCAGGAGAGGTTTCATGGAAGCAGCAAAGACACAGCACTGTTGGTCTTAAGGATGTCCTTTATGGTGACTGTGGGTAGTCTTTGGACTGCAGCCCCAGAGAGCTGGATTTAACAGCTGAGTCCCCAACAGATCTTCTGTTCAAGCCTTAACAGTGCATAGTGTGTACTGCTGTTGTGCTGCAAAATAAGGTCTTAACTATGCGCTCAGTTTTAACTTTTGGCATCTTGACTTCAGTAGACCTGAGCCAGCTTACATCATCTGAGGATCTGTCCCAAAAAATAGAAACCCACAAACTACCTACCTTAGCTGAGTTCTGAAGAGACATCTGCAAACATTTGTGCCGTTTTATCTGATGTCACTAGGGTTTATTTGTAATTTATCTGGCAGAAGAAGGTGAAATACTCCTTGCATACCATTTCCAGGACAGGTATGTCAGAGACTAAATCACTGTTAATATATTTATTTTTTTCAGTCTTAATGTGCATTTTCTTCTGCTATAGTACAAGATGCATAAACTATTTAAATTCTTTATTTTTCTCTTTACTAGTTGACAAAGCAATGAGCTGGTTCTAAAGCTGGCCTCTAAGGTATGCAGACATTCTTTTCAGCAGGCAAAGGATTTGTTTATGACAACCTGTTATTCTTACCCCATTGTTCCACTTTCTGCCTTATCTGTTGATACTTCTTTCTTCATATTAGACATTTGTTGCTGGTGGGCTGTGTTATCAAGTACACTAGGACATCTTAGCTAAAGGCTGTATCTCTCATGAGCAGCATGTCAGAGGGATCTTCAAAGAAGTGTTAACAAAGAATGCATTTGAAGCAAGGGAAATCTGGCTATTTTAACTATTCTTCCTTTTGATCTCAGAAAATAGATTGTGAATGTGACTGCTCTGTATTTTCCTGTCAGGTCCCTTGACTATTTTTCTAAAAGGTTATGTTAGTTACTTTCTACTCCAAAGGGACTCGTTCCTGTACTAAGTGCATTTCTGAAAATGTCAGCCAAAACTCCTCCACCTTCTATTCTTGTTTGTTTTTAATATTCTCAGTTTCCTATAGCCTGAATCTCAGAGCACCATCAATTTTCAGATCTTTCAAACTTTTCAGAGAAGTTTGGTGCTATTGAATGTCTTGTTTGTCCTTATCACTTTGCTGACTGACAACAAAAGTGATTCACCTTTTGCATTTCAGAATGTGGCTTATCACTTTATTACTACTATTACTCCTCCTCCTCTGCAGCCCCTCCACAGGTTTGAAAATCTGTTTGCCAGGCCTTTGTTCCCTTACTGATTCTTTTCTTAAATTTTCACTGCTTTCATTTAAAAACAATAACAACCTATCACTCTGTTTCAACCGAAATATTACTTACTGTTTTAGACTAAAAAGCAGAATAATTTTCCTTTCAGGTTTAGTGGGTTTTGCCTATAAATTTCCTGATGTTGTTGAATGAGGATAGGTAGAGCTGTACAGAATTGATTTACCAGGTATTTTATTTTTTCATTTAAAATCAGAATAAAAATGGCAAATTAAAAAAAGTTTCCATTAATAAAAAATATTTTATTTTGGTCCACTAACACATCTCTTTTCAGTGAAATCAGAAATATGATGTCAGTTTTGACAATCTTAATTTTCCAGCATTTGTTTAAAGATTGATGTGATTTGAAAAGTAAAACTAATGCATTTATTGCTCCAAATGAGAAATGTTCAATTTTTACATTGTACCCAGGCTTCTTTTTTTTCTTAATTACACCATCTGGTCTAATAAAGTCTGTTACATCTCCTTGCAAACTGATTCACTGATGGATATGGGTAACTTTTACTTATTTAAAAATCTTAACTGGTGTGCTGTTGTCCTGGTTTAAGCACAGATGGAAATTAAGCACCATGCAGCCACTCATTTAAATGCCTCCCCTCTCCTTCCCCACCCTGGTGGAATGAAAAGGAGAATTGACATAAAACTTGTATGTTAAGAGCAGTTTAATAATTGAAAATTAAGTAAAATTAAATAATAATCATGTTAAAGAATCATAGTAAAAAGGAAATAATCAAGTGAAGCACAATGCAATTGCTCACTACCTACTGACCAATGCCTGACCTCCCTTCCCTAACCCAGATCAGCGGCACTTTTGGGTAAGTCCCCCCAGTTTATATCCTGGGCATGATGTTCTGTGGTGTGGAATATCCCTTGGGTCAGTTCAGATCACCTGTCCTGCCTATGCTCCGTCCCAGTTTCTCTTGCGTACTTCCTGACTGGCAGAGTGTGAGGCAAGGGAAAAAAAGAGTCCTTGACTTAGGATAAACACGATGTAGGAAAACCCAAATCATCAGTGTGTTATCAACACCATTCTCATTCCAAAACACAGCACTGTAACAGCTGCTGGGAAGAAATTACCTCTCTCCTAGCTGAAACCAGGACAATATCCACCCTTTACTCCATACCATTTATGTCATACCAAGTTTCACATTCCTCAATATCCCATCACCTTTCCTATTTATCTATTTTGATAGATATACAAACATCATTCTCTTAGTCTGTGGAAGGCCTCTGTCAAATGTTCATAAAGTGTTCACATATGCCAAAAAAAATGTTTGTAGAATTCATTTAGCACTTTTGGCCTTTATCCTTGGTAACAGTCTTTCAAGCAGGAAAGATGGTGTAAGGTTTTGAATTGTGGAATGCTGCACATTTGACTTCATTGTGATTCCAGTGCTGCTGCTGTTGTTCAATTTTATCAAAGTTTATTTTCCATTGGTGTGGGTGCAACGGTCAGAGGGAAGTCAGGCTGGGATCCCCAGAACGCTTGTGGTTAAGATCGATGCCGTGCGGTGCTCAGTGAAGTGATGCACATGTAGTCACCACTAAAGTGGTAATACACAGTGTTGGATAATTATTAACATAATACAGTTTAATTAATTTGTCATTTTCACCCAAAATCAAATTCCCTTGAGGTGTACACCAGACTTCCCCAACCTCCTGCATTACCCACCAAGTGCACCCAGGTTTGTGAGCAAAAGCAATCCCATGGATGGGTTTGCCTTTGCCTGAACCAGGAATAATCCAGACTGGTTTTCCCAGTATGTTTTTAGTGTGCACCAAGGAACTTTATTTTCTTCTACAGTACATAAAAATTTATAAACTTGCTATAGTTTTATCTGTGTGACTATTGGAATGACTAGTGTTAAGAAAGTGAGATGGTTTTCTTAAAAGATACAAGAATGTTAGTGAGGGAGGGTGTACCAGAATGTGGGACTTCAGAATTAAGACTAAAATGGCTGTAGGCATACTGGCAAATGTGCTTGCTTCTTTGAAATCTATCTACTAATGTGGATTTCTTGTCAAGTCCTTTTATTAACCATTTTCAAGATGGCTGGTTACTGCATCTGATGGGAAAATCTCTTGATAGCTGTAATCTGCCACTTTACTGTAGTCAAGTGCTTCCCTGGCACCACTCTATTGCATTTCTTCCCGTTTCAGACATCAGAGACAACATATCAGCAAACTACATGGGTGACATGGTTAATCCATCCAGCAGGCAACTGAGAGATGGGAGGAATTTTAATGAAAAATGTATTATTCATAATAAAATTAAGTGCTTTTCATTTTTTATTTTATTGCAGATTTCCAGTCAACCTGGAGCTGATTCCTAGCCTAGTGAAGTATAGTAGTGATCAGTTTACTCAGGTGAAATTGGAAGGACACACAAGAAAACCAATGTGTAGAACTGAAACATAACATGAGACTTAGCATCTTTAATAGGAGGAAGCTTTACCTTGTACTTCCTTGCATGCATGTGCTTGTAGGGAAAGAAATCATGAAAAGGAACAGAGATATTTCCACTTTGTTGTGGGCAGTTTGACATACACCCAGAATGACAGCAGAAATGAAAGGTGGACAGATCCAGGCATGATTTCTAGTACTCATTGTAGCTCCACATAATGTAACCGGAGCACATAGAGCCTGTAGTGACTATTTTACTCCAGGTAGCCTGAGGCTTACAACTTGTAAATCAGAGTCACTACCTGTGTCATATACTTTGCTGTGGATTAGTCAATATCTTGAATGCACTTGGAAGTACCAGAATTCCCAATACCTTAAACTAGGCACCATTTTGCTATTTGCAGCTTCATATTATATTGTATCATTTTGTCTCACTCCTATTCAGTCATTTTTAAGGAGAAGACAGTCACAAACAGAAATATTTAACATGAGGTTCATTCCTGGGGTACCACAGAGCAGCTTTCACAGAAGAAGGGGTATCACAGTGCTGGAAGTTTCTCCATGAGGAAAGATGCACACCTGCTGGAAAGTCACTGTGCTAAAAGAGAAGACTCTCCACCAAAAGCAAATTCAGATTCTCATTTAATAAAAGTCATTAACAGTGTGAAAAAGCTACCAAGGATCTCAATTTGGAAGGCTCTACCAAATTTTAAGAGGATGTACGCCTCCTCCCATGCTTTAAAATAAGCCAGAAACTATCAGTTAATCTTGAATTTCTATCCAACCCGGAAACATCACAATCATGTAGTAAAATGAAGATACTTTTACCTCCTTAATCTCGGAAAATTATCTTACTATTTCCAAATTTGTCACTATATGAAAAATGTCCACATGTGTGGTATATAGGAATGTTAGAATATATTGTTCATGAAATACGAGTCTTTTCTAATTACAAAAAAGTTTTTTCTAATCTTGAAAGGCTTGAAGAAACAAACCAACCCAATCAGGCAAGCATGTGTTTTAAAAGATGATCTTAAAAAGAAACATCTCCAAAGGGAAAGGTAGAAACTCTTTACAAGAGGAAGGAGATGCTTCTTTACCCCGATTTCTCTTTTGAATGTCAAATCTAAGGGTGAGAACGGGGTGCAATTAAAAGGAGTGATTGCTGTTAGTATTGATATACAAGAGTTAGCTTTTCAATCAGTGCCTTTGGATCTGAGGAAAGTTTATGAAAATTTTATCAGGCTTTATGCAACCTGTACCATTGGGCAAGATGCTGTTTGAGTACCTGAGTATAATTTTTATCTCATCTAATTATAGAAAACAGCACTAGAAGAGACCCTGACAAGTCCTCCAGTCGTTCCTTCACTGCTCTTCATCCTAAACCAGTCTCACGTGTTCCTGAAAACCAGTGTGATGAGTTCTCCAGAGTTACCTTGTGCAATAATTTTCAGTGCTTTATTCTCTTTGTTACAGCATTTTTGTTATTGTCTAAACTAAATATCCCTTTATGTTACTTTTTTTCCTATTCACAGTGAATGCAAAGGGCAGTGTATCCCTGCAGAGCTTTGTAAGAATTTCTTATGTGCCTGAAAACTGTTAGCGTGTCTCTTTTCTCTCCTCTTTAGGGATGAACGTCTAGCAGTAGTACAAAGAGAAATAATAACCGCAAAAATAAGTATGAGGTCCTATTCACTGGTATGTCCTTGCAAGTTATATACATTGTGTATTTTACGCCCTCACACTGAGATACAGAACAGTAATCTGAATTAGCATTACCTTGCCGGAACATAAGTGCTGTTTCCGACCCGGGCCGAGCCCCGGGGTGGCCCCGCAGCCGCCGCGCTGGGGGCGGGCGCTGCGGCGGCGGCGGAACCGTGGGCCGGTGGTGCCACCTGGTGCCAGCCCTGCCCGCATCGGGATGGGCGTGGATGCCTCGGGAGACCGAGGGGATGGCGGCGGGGCACGTCCCAAGCAGCCTAACAGCAGCTTAATGAAAATAAATTCACTAAAACAGCGTGTAGGAAAAATCCCTTTGCTGTCCAGAAGTCCAAGCCCTCCGAGTTTAATTTCTTTTTTTCGGTAGCAGCAGCTGCTCCTTCCTGACCCGAGCTATGAAAGGCTTTTAAGAGCTAAACATTTTCCTAACTAATTTGAAGTCAGTATGAGACACCGGCACATAAACCTCAAAACAAGGAAAATCTCCAGGTATAATCTCTGCCTCCGAGTCTCCGATGTCAAGATCTTATCTTAAACAAAGTTGATTTGACACCAATTAGCAAGCAAACAGCTGAGGAAAATAAGAATAGTTCTGAACTTTGTGATCTGCCTCAAGTACAGCAGAAAACTTCTGAGAGCTTTGATATGGCCTGAAGAAGTACAGAACATCCATGTTTTCCAGCTTGTGCTGGTTGGGTCATGGTGTTAACCAGGCTTAACACCTGGTATTCAGGTTCTGGTTCCAGTCTCTAAAAGAGAATAAATTACTGTTGCTATTGACGACACTCCAGCAGGGTAATATTAAATATAACTAGACGTGGCCAATAGTTTCTATTAGAAAGTGCTAATTTTAGGAAATAATAATGCTAATTAGATGTATTTGTTGCTCAGATTTTTTAATGAAAAAATATTGAAACATCATCTTCTGGCAGAGTAAAAATATTTTGCATTAAGCTCACCAAAATGTGTCTTTTCTATATGACTACATATTAGAAAAGGTTAAGAAAAAGGAGCGAAAACTTCAACAATATTGAATTAATTGACCGAAAAATCTTCTTAGTAGTTTTCTTTCTACATTTCTAAAACTTGCATGGCACAATGAGATCAAGAAATGTACTCCAAGTTTTTTAATGTCTTTGTCTATGGAAAATCCATATTCTATATGGCAGAAAACCAGGGAAGTGGGAATGGCAGTTGTTGAAATTACATAGAGGACTGGAAATTGAATTGCATAAAGCAGTAAGACAGAAGGGGGAGACCACATGAAATGAAAATGATGGGTCAGAGAGATAAATAATAGAACTAGCAAAGGAGTGAAGAGGAAATAAGATCATCTTTGAAAGTCCATCGACATTACTATTACTATTCAGCAACTCAGATATATTCCTGCATTACACTATATGAATTTTACATTAAATTTACCCAAGTACTGCTCTTTTTTTTTTAATTTTTTTTTGTTTGTTTAACAGACTCATCCTGCACAGCAGTGATCAATTGCATTTCTGCTATGAATATGTATTTTTGCTAGGTGTATTGAGCAGCAGTCTGGGAGGGGAGGTGGGCTTTAAAGGTTTCATATCCAACTATTCCTGTATGTGCACATATGCCATAGAAACTGCACAGTGCCCCTTGTCTTAGCACTCTCTGACCATCTAGAGCATCCCTGACACAGTGAGGTTACCATACAAAAGTCCAAGGAACAACAGACTTTTACTTGCAGGCAAGAAAATACCAAATCAGCTGCAGCAGAAAAATTACCTGGCTCATCAGCTTAAACTTGATGTACCAAATCATTGTGGCTGCTGTGTTTGCCATTTACTTTAGCAGCTATGAAGAATGAGCAACATGAGCTGGATTTGGCTTCACAGAAGAAACTGATGTTGCACATTCTGCTGTAAGCAATTAAAGAAGATTCATTAGTAGATGCTGACATGGAAAGTGATTTTTGTTATGAAGTGTGGGGTGATGCAGCTGTGTGAAGGGGGTTTCATAAAGATAAATGGAAGTAGTGGATGTTGGATGGGCTTTGGGTAAGATAGATTTTTGTCATGTATTGAAATAACTTGTGACTTTTTAGAAGGATCAGAAAGTAAATTGTCTGAAGATAAGGTTATGAAGTAACCCATGAGTTTGAGACACGACATATTTGACAACTGATGATCCATTGCTGTCATCTGGAACAGTACCTATTTATGCAGATTGTCTGACTCGAGGCAAGTGCAGTAGGTAGCAAGCTGGTCTCTCTAGCTCTTCCACCCATGATTCTTCTAGAGTCATAGAAGATCTCAAATTGAAAGGGACCCATAAGTATCATTAAGTCCAACACCCTATTCCTCACAGTACTTCCTAAAATTAAACCATATGACTAAAAGCATTGTCCAGACACCCCTTGAACTCTGACAGGCTTACTGCAGCGACCACTTTTCCTGAGGAGCCTGTTCCAGTGACTGACCACCCTCCCAGTGAACTTTCTCCTAATGCCCAGTCTGGACTTTGCCTGACACAACCTCATTCCATTTCCTTGGGTCCTTTGACTGGTCACCAGAAACACATCATCACTCTAAGTGCACCCATTCCTACCCAAGGATACGGGGGATGAAGCACTTTTAGCTCTGTGTGTTGGCCTTCCTCATTTCTTACTCCACTGTGCCATGGCCAGGAATGTTGCTAGTTATTCTAGTTAGGAAGATGGATATTAAAGTGCTTTACTTGTATGAATAATTGCAGCAAGCATGTTTCTTTCACTTCCTTTTTCTCTTGCCTGCTTCTTGCCATAGGTATCCCATTCAGTATTTGGCTTTGTGTGTTTGGCAGCTGGCACCCCCTGACTCCTGGTGGCTGAGATGATGAAACCTGCAGGACTGGAATGAAGATGTTGTGCTTTTAATTGGTCCCTGAAGCAGTGTGCAGGAATCCAGAACAGGTTATTCCAGTGATTACACAGCTTAAATATTTAATACCCAGGGTAGATTTGGAGGTTTGTTTGGGTTTGTTTGTTTTAAATTATAAGCAGACAAGTCTCCAAAGTGAAGTTTGGCTCTGAGGGGTGATTCTGAGCTGTTATTCCATATGCCACATTTTTGTATCTATTTGGTTTCCTTATGAGTTTTCACCTGCTTAGAAGAGGTTTTTTCACATCTGAAATCTGAGTATTTGAAATCTGTGTCCTTTCTTCTTCCTCAGGGACAAAGTTTATGGGATTCAATCATTGATAACTTGTTTTCTGCTCATTGGACTTGTAAGTATGAAGCAGATGCATCACAGCTAGCTTTGTCCCATAGTGAAGGGTTAATAGTGGCCATCAGCTGGAAAATCTTTTCCTTTCTTAGATGTGCCCTTGGGTACACACCAGGGCTGGTTTCTGAGCAAATGTGCTTGCTCAGGTTTTTAATTTTGTGCCTAATTTTTATAGGTCTTTTTTTTTTCTTGCACTCCTGGTTTTACTACATTAACTTTGGAAGTGTTTTTCCTGATGCAAGAAGGGTCGACATGTGAGTTTCTAATGACCTTAATATTAAAGAAAAGATACCACTGAGTCTATGACATAAAGATGTCAAATAGATGTTAAATCTAGTCATAAGAAGTAACATTTTATTATCTGCATTATTCAACAAGAACAGAAAATTACTCGCCCCTTAGTAATTAAATGAAATACTTGAATAAGCATCCACGTCTTTAAAAAACCCTGACAGATCACGTGAGTTCAAAAATTAAAATAACAAAAGATATGATTATGATAAGTCTCAGGCAATGCACTCAAAATTAAGAGTGAGAGTAAACAGTCTTGGAAACATTTAAGATTAAATAACATATTTTCTGAAATGACAGATTATATTTATCCCACACACATAATATCTTGTGTTGTTTAAAACAAATTACTCTTTAAAAAAGTGGAAAAAATTAAATTAGTCAATATTTTTCAATTTTATCTTTCCTGTTTTCCACAAACCTTTCTGCTCTCTTGGAGCCTCTGATATCACAGTTTGCAGAATGTCATGAAGATTAACACACAGGAGCAGCAAAATTGTACTAACAACAATCAGGGACTTGGTGTCCCTGAAATATTAGTAATGAATTAAAAGTGGTCATAATAAAAGAAAAATATTTTTGAAATCTGAAAATTTTTTACATTATTTTTGATAAAATAGAAATTTTCATTTCATATCAAGAGACAGGAATAAATTTGGGTCCTGAATTCCTTTTAGCCCATTTGATTCAGAAACTGGAATGCAAATTTAAATATTCTTGTTACTAAATAAATAATCATATTTTATAATAATTTTTATTGCAATTTATAATTCAATTCTAATTTATTTTACTTCATATTTCCATGCAAATATTGTCTCAAGTAAAAGACATTGTAGAAAATAAATATTTATTAAATGCAAATAGAGGGTTCTATGTGACACTATATTACATGTGAAACTATATCAAAATCTGTGAATTGGAGTTATGTATGTATATGTTTTTTTCATTTTTACAACAATCTTCCTGAGCAAACAAACAAACAGAGAGTGTTTCAGCAGCAATGCAGACAGGTCCCTTGAAAGTCCCTTGAAGGCAAAGGGACCCCCATGGTGGAGCTGAGCCTTCACTGGGTAAAGCCTTTGCTGCCTCACCTCACCTTCTCCTCTTGCTCTGTTTACAGATGCAGTGCTGTGAGTTGGGGCATCCTGAAGACTGCAGTTTCTACGGCAATGGATTTGAAGCAGGCAGAACAATGGCTGTTGCTCAGGCCTTGTGATTTCCCTTTTGGAGTCAGGAGAACAATCCCGGGACAGCAGTGGGGGGCACCAGTGGCCTCCCACAGGCAGCACACGGGGCTGCAGAGCTGTCCTCCCTCCCCAGAGACTACCCCACAGTCACAGGGGTCCCTGTGACCTCCAAAATCTTGCCATGGGTATTTGACGTGGCAACTGAATATTTAGGTCCATGCAGGACCAGTTCATTTGCCATCCACCAAAGGCTCTGGGCTCCTTGTCCACGACAGCTCCTGAAGGGTTGAACTTCACAACAGTGGTAGAGAAATAGTAATTCCAATTAAGGTAATCACCAGGGAGCAATTGAAGGAGAAATAAAAATGTGGTGTTCTCATTTCCATAAGCAAAAGAAAACAATTTAGATGACTTTTATCTAGACGAAGGAAAATGCCTGTGTAAAAACTAATTACCCTCTGTGCTAATTATGACAAAGAGGATAAAGGACAAACCTTTTGAAAAATATCCAAGGATATTAAATGGAGTTTTATTAATAGATAAAATAAGCTGAAAATGAGAGTTGTGATATATTGTGTTTGGGCCTAGATTCAATAAAAACTCTCTCTGGCTTCCGCTTCACAGCAGCCCCATAAAATCAATTTATTATATGAAGCCAGATGGGTCTTTTATTGAACCTGGACCTTATTCATTAAATAAAAGTAATTATCATCAGAGTTAAAAGAAACAATACCTACTGCTTCATGAATCAGTTACTATCCCATACATTTAAATGACAATAAGAAAGAAAAATACATTTTTAAATCAATAGACATACAGTTCATCAAGTGTAAGAGCAAGCCCTGTAATATATTTTCTGGTGTAATTTGTTCCTCATCACAAGGTTCATTTAAATCATAGTATCTGCTTTGGCTGTTGAATATGGATCAACCTATGGCACCAGCCACATGGAGAGTGAGGCTCTTGGCCTTTTCCTTGGACCTCCAATTTCAAACATGGGAGTAAGAACTGGGTCTGAGATGAGGAATGTGAAAAACCAGCAGTGGTACTGAAAAAAACTCACCATTCTTTGCCCCACTCCATTTGATACGAACTTTGTTCTACCTCCTGTGCCGGCAGTGCTTTACCCCAGAGCAACCGTCCCTAAATGTTCAAATCCTCTCTATACCTGCAACACTGTTCCAGGGAGGGCCTGGCATGAAACACAAAGATACTGTATTGGGCTTGTGTGACAAAGTTTTGGTAGCAGGTAGGTACTACTGGGATGGCTTCTGTGAGAAGCTGCTGGAAGCTTCTCCCACGTCCAACAGAGCCAATGCCAGCTGGCTCTGAGGCAGACCCGCCTCTAGCCAAGGCTGAGCCATTGGTGACAGAGATAATGTATTCAAAAAAGGGAAAAAACAGCAGTAGAGAGATGAGCGAGAATATGTGAGAGCAAGAGCCAGGCAGACACCAGTGTCAGTGAGGAAGGAGGGGCAGGAGGTGTTCCAGGTGCTGGAAAGAGATTCCCCCACAGCCCATGTGAAGGCCATGTTCAGGCAGCTGTGCCCCTGCAGCCCATGGAGGTCCACAGTGGATCAGAGATCCACCTGCAGCCCCTGGATGGCCCCACACTGGGGCAGAGGGATACTGAGAGGAGGCTGTGAGTCCATGGGAAGTCCATGCTGGAGCAGGTTCCTGGTGGGACTTGTGACCCTTTGGAGAGCCCTGTCCTTACCTGCAGCCAAAAGCCTTTAGTTATATTTTCTCTCCCCTGCCCAGGTGAGGAGGGGTGTGATAGAGTGGCTTTAGTGGACGCCTGGCATCTGCTTTACCTTAGATGAGACCTCAGATGACCATCAGTAGATGACATAATGTCAGGAAGGTTGTAGGATATAGGTATAGACATCTCACTGTCTGACCTAAGCCACCATCATGACAGTGAATGAGAAATGGCCATGCATGGTAGAATTTTTTGCCTCATACAACTAAAAATGGTACAGTATGGAGGAAATCAGAGTAAGACACCAGGAAGGGCAACCCATCCTAAGGGACTGACTAGGAACATGGCATTTCAACAGGACTGAAATTCACAAGGTGGTGTGGTTTAACCTAAGCCACTAGCCAAGTTCAAGGCATCCCCTCAATCACTCCCCCACCAGTGGGAGTGGGGAGGGAATCAGAAGGGTAAAAGCCAGAAAATTCATGGGTTGAGATAAAAACAGTTTAATAGGGAAAGCAGAAGCTGAGCATACAAGAAAAGCAAAACAAGGAATTAATTCACTGCTTCCCACGGGCAGGCAGGTGTTTGGCCATCTCCAGGAGAGCAGGGCCCCATTACATGTAACAGTGACTTGGGAAGACAAACACCATCACTCCAAATGTCCCCTTTTTCCTCCTTCTTACCCCCCCTTTATATCCTGACCGTGATGTCATATGGTCTGGAATTTCCCTCTGGTCAATTTGGGTCACCTGTCCACAAATCCAAAGCACAGCCCCACACTAGCCAATGTAAAGAAAATTAACTCTACTCCAGCTGAAACCATCACACAGAGAGAGCAATTAAAACTTGACTGAACTCAGACAAGGAAGGACCTTCCAGAAGAGTTTTTTCATTGCTGCTTGCACAGATGACAGGCACAGAGTTTATGTTTATCTAAAATGAGTCCAAGGACTTAGATTTCACTATTTTTAAATATTCAATATTTATAATATTGTCATATTGAATTATTTCATTGTCACCAATCAAGCATTTCCTGGAAATCAGTAATTTCAAATCAATGCTGGTGATAATAGTGTAATTCTATAAATTAATGATTTAAACCCCAGAATATAGGTCTTGAAATTTAATCCACTGTCTTCAGCTCCTGTTTCTAGCACAGTGCCTTTCTCCTGCTTCCCTAGAGAAGTTTGTATTTGAGTTATATCTATTTAGTCACATCTTGCTCTGTACTTCATAACACACAGAGGATAAAAACTTCCCACAGTTAAATCACAACTCACTTGAGCACAGCCTCTAGTTTAAAAGCTGACCTGGAAAGTGTGCTTCTCTTTTCAATTTTGTTTCTTTAGGTATTTTTCCCTCCATCTTTCAGGATGATAATAATGATGATTTGTATTGCTGCTCTCCCACTGCGTTAGCCACTCTGTGAGCACTGAACAAAAAGGGTACTCTGCAGGATGTTTCTACTGCTTGTTTACGGCCTTTATTCCCGGGACACCAGTAGTGGGATTCCTGCTTGGCAGAAGAACTGAAGTGCTTAACCAGTTGAGATGCAAGTCAATTTTTCCTAAAACTTTAAAGCACTTGATGGGGTCACACCTGATCACTGGGAGGCAGCCCCATGCCACAGCAAATCCTTTAAAAGTTGATGAAGTAGATGAGCTTATCCACTCACTGAAGTAGTCCCTGCTGTCTTCAAAAGAGACAAATCTGAGGGACTCCATTCCTCATGCCTGCTGGAACAGATGCACTTTGTGCTGATAAAGCCTTTCCTGGCCTCCACTATCACATGAAAACCGGCGAGGTCTTTCTCTGCCACCTGTGCTTCTTAACAAATGTGGGCTGGCTTGGGACTGGCATACGATGAAAGCAGAGGCATAAGTCCCAGTAATTCAGACTCCAACACCCTCGTGCTCCTTTTCTCCCTCCCATGTTTTCTTTTGAGCTCTTTCCAGCATTAGGGCACTGCTTATGCCTGATGACTGTATCTGGTTTCTTGGGGAGCAGAAATAGGCAAAAGGCTGAGTACTCCTTCTGGTCACCAATGTCTTCATCTAGATGAAGACATCCTGAATGGTAAGGGATTATTTGGGACATATGTACCTTTCAGAGTTGAAGACAATGTTCAGTTTAAGGTATATAAATCCTGAACAGTTATTGAAAATTTATTGAAAGGGACACCTGCAGAACAGGGAGGAATCCAGAACAAGCTAGCAGGAATCTGTAACACAGGGATGTTACTGAAATCTCACCTTCAGACCCATGTGAGGAGGCGCACTGGTGTCCAGGACCCAGAATATGTGCCTGAGAGCGAACATGGGTTTTTCTTCTTTCAAAAGCAGAACAGAGATCACTTTCAAAGTGCAGGTGCTGAGAGGCTTTGTTCTTCAGCGCTCAGAGCCTGTCCCCAGGAAGGTCTGCAATGGGTTGACACTGTGTCCCAAGCCTTCACCTTGCCCTATGCCGTTTACAATAAACCAACACTACATTGAAAACTCAAACAATCTCCTCCACCCCTTCTATCAAGAAAAAAAACCTGCAGCCATACAGTGTTTGCAGGCTGATCCTGTTGTTGTGTGTTAGATATTTGTCAAACATGGCTATTGGCTGTAGTTGTTGAGGGCCCTTGGACCCAGATCCACACCAGCTTCAACGTTCAAGCAGGGCTTCAGGAGAAGCAGGAGGTTTCCAGACACTGCAGACAGATCCAGATCTTTCTGGTGAATTTTCAGGCAGCTCCTGAACATGAGTTTTGGGGTTTTATTTTAGGCTGAGGCAGCTGACATTTGAGTGAGTATACTGCATTGCAGTTGATGAGGGGATGGATTTGCTGGGTGCACAAGAGCAGTGAGGAGCATTCTGGCTTGCGGTCCACTTGCCTTCAGACTACCTTGTGCATAGCCTGAACACAAGCTCTCTGTACACTTGACAACATGCTGCCAGATGTACTTGGCTCCGAGTACAAACACCACCCAGGACAGCCCTCAGCTGCCCCTGGAGCTCAGCTTTCCCATTTGCCATTAAAGCAGTGCTGAGTGGTGTTAAAGGTAACCTTGAGGCAGCCCTCATATCGAAATGCAAACACGTACCCTAAATCCTGATTTGCACCCTGCCTTGGGGCTTTCACCCTGCCATGCTTGCCTCTCCTGTTCTGTTTTCTCCTCTGTATTCTCTCTCCTAATGAAGCAGTGTGTAGTTCCTTATCGAGAGAGGAAGAAAAGACTCTGGCTTTTAAATAGAGAACAGAGGTGCTCAAAGCTTACAGGATAGTATGCAGCCGAGCTAGTGGGACTGTCTTCCTGCTTGCATCAATAGCTGGGGATTTAAAAGATGTTCTAAGTATGCCTTGGGGGTTGGATTTAACCATGTGGGGTGGGTTGTTGTGTGATGGAGTGAGTGGAGGGATTCGTTATGTAAATCTCCTTACTTTTATGTGCTTAGGGATGTTTAACTGCAGTATCTCAGCAATGCAGTTTGTAAAAGATTTGTATTAATCATGGATCAACCTTCATTAGAAGTTGAATTATTTCGTGGGTGATAAACATAAAGCTTTTCCAGACTCAGAGACTGTTAAAAATATCGGTGTCTTGCACTGGAGTTTTTAGAATGGTTTATCTTAGATTTTGATTTAGGTCTTCTGTATTATCCCCTGTGCTTCAAAATGTTTTAATTCAGAGGGATTATTATGAAATATAACTATGTGATAAAATCTGCAGTCCACCGAAGCTGTGATTCAAAAGAAACCTCTTTGATATTTCCAGCCTATTCTTAATCCTATTTTAGTCATATATGATATTAGTCTTAGCCTTGCCATCCTTTAATCAGAGATTTGATATCCGATTAGAAATGTTTGGGATACAGAAGGGAAAAAAAATCCCTCCTGGAAGTGATTTTCAGCCGGACAGGAAAGCCTCTAGATGGCAGAAGTGCACTGCAGAAAACTCCAATCCTTAATTAAGCAACAAGCTGCGGGAGGGTCGTGTGCCAGCTGTGGGGAAAAGGTGCTCTGATTATTGACTGGTCCACTGACCTCTTCCTCCTCCTCCAACTTTAATTGCTGCTCCAGATGATCTGTGCTTTACAGACACATAGACATGATGGCAAACTGTGAACAAGTTTCCTCATGGACGTAGTTTTTCTCTTTCTGCAAAATGACACTGAGGCTGTTTTTTCAAAGGTGAAGTGAAAGGATCTGGCAGCTGGCAATATCTGGAGTTTGGGATGACTTCTGTTAGCAGTTAATGTCACCTCTGAAACTTCACAAGGAGCTATATCCTTTATGAGTCTGTATGACTACCCCTTGGGAGGTGATTGTCAGTCTGCAGTCCTTTCAAAAATAAAATCTCACCATCTATGTAGGTGGGCAGTACACAGCTTAAGGTATTTTTGACTTAAAAACAGTACAGAAAAGTTTGAAGTGTCCTTATCTGTCTGATAGAACTGTCAGCAACTCCTATTGTAATCGGTTACACAAGAATCCAGTGAATTCTGGCACTGAAGCGCATAGAAGAAAATCCTTCTGTAAATCTGAGGTTTAAGCAGTATTAATGGCTGACACATCTCTAACTTCTGTGCCAATGAATACTGTTACAGCTTCATCAGGGTCCCTCTGCACAGTCACCTTGAGAGAAAACCCAACTGCCTAGACTTGTGTGGTGCCAGATAAGTGAATTTAGACAAAAGTCCGATTTCTAGCTCTGCAGTCTTACACCTCGGTCTGGGTAGAAAATTATTTGAGATTTCAGAGTATTCAGTTTCAAAGGAAGGCCCTTTGATGTTGGCTTCTGGTTGCTGATTAAAAGCAATTAAATGGTATTCAAAATACTTGGATGGGTCTTCAGTCTACCATATGGCAGGCGTGTCCTAACCTTGAGGCAGCTGCAGGGATAAAACACAGTCTTTCTGGAGATTCTGCTTAGTATTAGATACATAAACCAAGGACTTGAACCTTGAAATGAGTCCCCAAGGCTGCAGGAGCCCCACAGCTTTGACATGTGCCTCCAGACATTTGTGATGGCCATCTGAGCTTTGGGTTATCTACAATGGGGTGGTAAGAAAACAAATATAGGAAAATCTTTGCTGCTTTCAGATCAATTGCTTTTGGCAATACTTACAAAGAATAGGCTTTTTATGACACCATTTTCCCACCAGGTCTTTCTTCCTTCCATGGACCCTAGACACAGGTCAGAAACCAGGCAACAGTCAATAATATTGATTGTAGATCACAGCCTTGGTGGTGTCTCAGTGGAAATCCTGTAATGAACTATCTAGTGCTGTTCAGCTGTGTAAAAAGCAGCATAAGTTGTCCCAGGAAATTGCAAAGTTTTATTTTCTGTTGTAGCAAAACCAAGTGGGTAATTTCAAAGAGCTGTGCCAGCTCTGGCACAGGTGGCTCTTGGGCAGTCTCATTCAGTCAGTGGGACTGAAGCCACTGGGACCTCCTGTGCACCATTGTCATAGCCATGCCGCTAACCTGTTACGGATTTGTCTCTATTTTTTCCAGGAATGCTGTCTGATTGCTTACTTGGCCTTCTCTTTCTAAGGTGTCATTCGTACTTCAAGCGGCAGATTTCACATTTTAGGCAAAAGACCACAATACTTGACTTGGAGACTCCCAAAAGTATTGTAAGAAGGTGTGTGGCTACAGTAAAGACAGATATACCCAATATAGCTGGCTAGGCAGCAGTGAAGATGTGGCAGCACAGTTTTCAAGGTAGCCAGCGACTCAAGTAGCTGTTATTAGCATTACTGTCCAGATAGAAGCTTCTGTCACTATTTCTGCCTGCTTCTGCAGCTTTTATAACTTTTGTCCTTGTTCTCAAGATACCAATGCTAATGACAGGAGACAGAATTGTTTATCTCTTGTATCTCACATTTTTTCAACCACACTAAGCACTAAATCAATACATCATCACAAGGTTTGAGGGCTTCTAGCCAATTATTCGAGTAAGGAACAGAATCAGTAACTTTGCCATATTTTATCAAAATCAAAGATCCTTGCATATTTTTCAACTGATCCAGACTTTAGACCTGATTAGGCTAGAACTTGGGTAATCTACAGGGTATTTACCCAGTTTCAGACAATCTTTTCTTTATGGTTGTGTATCCATGATCTTTTCTCCAGCCTTGCATTTCAGGAATGACTGCATTTCAGGGAGAAATTAGTTCTTTTTTTTTTCCAGGTAGTTTGTGTGATGCACAAATATTTTAGTTTCTTTGTTAGATTCTCCGTGTTTTATTCAGATTCTCATAAAGCTACAGGTAGATCCAAGGGTTTGTACTTTGTGTTGTATTTCTGCTGGGGAAAGTTTTGCATTGCAGACAGCTTGGCCAATGTTTAATAAAATGCCTAGTGCTCTGTAGTGATAAAAATAAAATCCTCAATCCCATTCACATTTAGAGGACACTTGAATAGCTGTTACTTGAGGCATGAATTAGCCTGAGAGTTTGTGAAAAGAAACACATACTGTTTTTGGAAGCATTTGATAGTTTTAGAATACTCTTCCCTCTGAGAAACTGTCAAAACACGTAACATCCTGAGTGAGCAAAGCCCCTGCAGGGCTGGAGGGCACATTACCTGTCAGCAATGGCTGTGAAAGGGAGCCACGGTGCTTGCCTTGAGAGCCAGGCAAACAGACGGGATGGCCCCTTTGATCTGCTGCTCGGCTTGAGGGCACCCTGCACCTGCTGCCTTTCAGAAGGTTGTTAGGATCTGTGGGTTCTGGTGGGCATTTAGCTTCTGTGACTCCTCAAACTCAGTCCTGTTCAGATTACAGATTTCTGATTTCACACTTAAATATGTTCATTGCCTTGTTCTTACACTTTGTTTGCTAACTTAAGCAACTTTTCCCTGGCTGAGCCTCCCTAGATTTCATTTTCTGGTTTGAACAAACATCCATTATGGTAATTTCCAGAGAACCAACCTTCCTTCTGAATCAGATCATTGCAGCATGTTAGGGGTTAGAGGGAGGGAATCTAGGCTGGAGATAGCCGCAAAAACCTTTGGAAACTGCAGTCAGGTTCTACATTTTCTGATGGATGCCCTGGGGCTTGAGTGCAGTCACACAGAATGGTGGGTTTGCAGGTTTGATGGGCTCTACAGAAACCTGTCCCCAGGAAAAAAATCACCCTAAATAGAGCTGTATTGTACTTTCAGAATTTCTTTTCAGAGTCCAGAGACCGGTCCGAGTCTCCTGTTTTCTCACTGACATCCTGCTGAGGAATTAGCTCTGGGTATTGACAGGGTGTTTCTGTGAACACGACCTGCAGAGCTGCTGCTGGCCATAGCAGCAGCAGGAAAACAGCTTTCCTGGAGTGAGAGCAGTGCTGTCATGCTGAGCCCTAAAGTACATGAACATGTAGAGATAGAGGCATCTCCTTAGCTCCCACAAATCCAGCCCCACAAATGGGTGCATAAATTAAACTATTTTACTTACATGTGGAGGGATTCATCTTTTCTACTGTCTTAAATTTAAACCCTTTATTAATTCACAGCTAGGCAAACCTCAGGAGCAGTGTCACCACAAAACATGTCAATGACTCCCCATGCCAACTTGAGAGGCAGCACAATGTTTTTTTCTTTATGGTGTGCAACATCATGGTGTTCTGAGCAGAGCTGCTCACTTGCCAACAACTCTCTTGCAGAGAGCCTTTTGGCATTTTTAATTCATTTCTGATCTACACTAAATTGGAAACTCTGAATTTTACAGCAAAATTGGAGCAATAAAAATACTTCTTGGCCAGACCAAAAGCTTGGTATGTTGGAGACTCTGGGTACATCCACATTAATGTTTCAATTTTGGTCAGAGATAAATTGAAGTCACTCTTTATCATCCTCATTGAATGGATTCATTTTGGGTGAAACTTAGCTAACGGGTGTGCTTTGGAAGACTCTTGATGCTTTCCACCCTGCTGATAGACATTCAGTCCAGCAAACCAGACTGGCATTAACCCTGGAAAAACCTTTAATTTGGGCCTTGGTCCCTCAGCTCTAGCTGTTCTGCTCTACAGTTTCATCCTGTGCCAGTGTTAGTAGAGGCTCAGGCTGGTGTCCCAGCCTCCTGCTTCAAAGCAAAGCTTGTCATGTGTGTATGATTGCCTTGAGTCAGGCAGAGTGGGGCCTGGACCCTCCTGCTGCTGTGCTGGGCTTGTGCCCTTACCAACAGGTTCTGTTTTACCTCAAAATAAAGATCATTAAAGACACCTTTGCATTATTTTGACTTGGATAAAATGTCCTCATGCCAAAACATTGTGAGCACCTCTAGTTAATTTGCTGTGGCTAGTTAATCAGAACTGTGGCTGATGTCAGCTGACACAGCATGTACACAGATCAGTGCCCCAGTGCTGCAAGCTAACCCAGCCAGAAAATGAAGAATAAACCATTAGTGGCTCTGAAATGTCTGGTCTGGGCAGGTTTTGCCTAGTGGGCGACTGGAGAGCTGTGGCTGTGCCACCTGCTGCTCTGGTTTCTCAGGGTGACAGTGCTGGAACTGTGAGTCCATCCCCTTGCATTCAGAGTGCATCTGCACTCATTTGCAGATGTTGGAAGGTATTGGCATGACAAATACGGTTTCCACCATTGCACAACTTTGATCCATGGCCAGAATACATCCAGCCTGTACACTCAGTATCTGGGTTCAGCAGTCTGTATCCTTAGGTTGAATGCTGGCTGCATCCAAGCCTTCTTGGTAATTATATTAAAAACATCAAGCAACATCCTTCCTGACCATGCGAAAATTAGAACTTCTCAAAGTCTTATCCTCCTTTTTGACTAATTATTTCCTAAGACAGGAAAAAGCACCAGCCTGGATTACCGCCTCCAGTCAGTTCTCTCCCTCTCCTTACTTTTCCCTCATTCTCCTTCCTAGGTGTGAATGTCCAGAGGCTTTCAAAGGGAAAGTTAACAGAATTTTAATTTTTGTTTATGTACGAAAGAGTATGTCTTTCTTCCACTTAGTGTTCAAAAGCATTGGCACTGTTTCTGCTCATATTTACAATGTTACAAACAGGTGTGCTTAAAAATAATGACAATTGAACAACGTTATAAGAATCTTCCAGCAAAAAAAAAAAAAAATCAACCTTGGGAAATGTGGTTGTCTATCCAGAATATTGGGACATAACATTGTTTTCCCAAGTACACAGGAATGTGTATTTTAGGGAGTTGATATAACTGGTGCATTGGGCAGGTCCACATTGAGTGGAAAGCAGTAGGCTCTTACAGAAGACAAAGATGCTCTCTGGAGCAGACACGGGCTGAGAAACTCCAAGTTAAGCTTGGGGGGTTTTTTTTTGTTTCTCATACTCCTCTTTCTTTAAGGAATTCAGTTGATGCACCTAAATTAGAAGTTGTCTTGGGCTTTTCTTACACTCAGAAGAGGGGAGGCACTTGCTGAGGGGATTCAGACAAACTGTGCATTTTATCCCTGGTGGAACAAAGTGTTGAAAATTACCTGGATGGTTCTACGTTGCTGGCTTCAGTCCTGCTAAGCAAACTCTCACAGTGAGTTTTGTAATATGCTAGGACAGTGGTACATTGAAAAAAGTATTTTTAAGTAAAGTTCCACTGCTATGATTTTTTTTTTATTTTCTTTCAGCTATAATAGGAATAAGCAGAGGAATTAAAGCACACTTGTGCATCAATCTTTATGGTGGAACATGGGGAAAATCCTATTTAAAGGGCACTTTCATTTAAAATCACATTGTAGCCTTTAATAGACTGAGTCTCTGGTACAACTTGTGAAACCCAGGAGCAGTAAATCACAAGGACTGACTGGTACTCATCCAAGGATTTGAAAACAAACAAAGCATTAAAGAGGAGCAACATTGACAAGGATGTATTACAGGCTTTACAGCAAGGGAGCCTGAAAATTTAAAACTCATTAACATGATGCTTATCTTCAAAATGAGGCTCTGGGCATCTGAGGCTTTACAGATCAGTAAACTTTATTATGATAGCAGGGAACCCGATTGAGGGTTCAATTAGGGATAGAATTGCACAATGCTTGGGTAAGTATAGCTTCTCAGGATCAAAGCAACACTGGTTCTCTAAGAAAAAAAGGTGCTTCTCTACCTTGTTTGAGGTCTTTTCAGTGTTAATGCAGGGGACCTGGTGGAAACAGCATACTTGGATTTTCAAAAGACTTTTTGATAAGAGCCCTCATAAGGGGATATTAAAGAATAATTGGGCACCATCAGGTAATTCACATTAGCAAAATAGGCTAAGCTTCTCATAGGCTGATGGACCCAGAATTTTCAAGGTCTTTCTGAGGACAGAGACATAAAAGTTGTCATGCAGAGCTCTGAGCAGAGGTGTCCAGCAATAGCTGAAAGATAAAGAGGGAGCTGATAAAGAAAATTATGCAAAGATGGGCTGCACTTGAAAAACTGACACTGAATTCAGGTGGGCCAAACTGCTCCATGCCCTCTTTCCTAGAAAAAATAATGTGAGCCAACTCATTAAAAAATGTTTTTCGCTCCTGCCAGCTTCTGGAGGATGTGAACTTATGGGTCAAAAGGTGGATATGCACAGGAAAAATGGGAGAAAAAACCGGGGAGCAGCTTCTAGGCTTGCTTCTAGCAGGGATGCTGGCCATACCAAATTAGAGCATCTCCAAGAAGAATTATACCTGAGCAAATTGTAATTAGTGATAGGCAATATAATTCCTAGGAGTCTGTGCGCAGAAATGCTTCAAGATGGGATTGCCGAGTAAGTCAGAGTAATTTTTGGCATATTTGTAACTCCTGGTAGTCAATTCTGTATTTTCAGGAGTATTATATTTTGTGCAGTTTAAGCACAGATTTCCATCAGTGTGTTTTTTAACATGGTTTGTATTTATTGTGGATTGACCATATTAAAAAATCGTAAAAAGAATATATTGTTTATGCATGACATTATTAACTAATTCTGTAGAGGCCTTATGTAATAAGCACAAAATCCATGTAGGGAGGTTGGGAAAATTCACATTAATTCAATGTCTTATTAATTTTCATTTTTTTAAATAATAACAAACCCAAATAGCTTTGTTTCTTAATCAGTTTAACCTCAGTAGATCTTAAAATGTTTTATAAAGGAGGAAGAGCTCATTATCCTGTCTTACTGGTGGGAAAACAGAGGCACAAAGTAGCAATTCCTACAACTAGAAATTAGGCCTTTGCGTTTTGGATCCCAGGGCTGGGAGCTACCTGATAAGCTATATCTCAGAGACACTTTTCCCCTAAAATGTCTGTGGATGCAAGATATATTGTTAATATAGTTCTTATACAGATGTATTAATTTGGATTTAGTGATGTAATATTTTTCCTAGCTTAATGCTGAGTTTTATATTCACACAAAAGTCCCAGCATCAATGGGAACTAAATTCAGTTTCCTGGTAATGGTTTCTGGGCAGGATCTCTGTTCAGTGCACCGCAAAGTCAAGTATTTGTGCTTGTCAGAAAGCAGTGCTTCTGCATTACAAGAAATCTTGTTTTTTGAAAGGCTGAAATTTGAAAAGAAACAAAAATGCATGTGAAAGGCTCCTTCCCAGACCTTGTAGGCCTGTGTCTAGTGAAGTTGGTGTTCTGCTTGATTTCAGCAGACAGTAACTCTAATGAAAATGCCAGGATTGTTAGTTTTATTGAGGATATTCATGCCAGTGATGCTGCAGCTTCTAAGATATCTAACTTGAGGATGGACCAGCAGGAATTAATTTGCTGAAAGTCTGTAAAACCTGAAATGTTTCAATTAATCCTTCCTACCCTGTAAATATGGAGCTTCTGATGAAAAGCTGCATCACAAAATTTTTGTTCACCTCTAAACAGTCTGGTATCCCTCATAGAGAGTCAAGAGACATTTTTCAGGATGAAAAACCTTTTATGTCTGTGTTTATTGGGGTTTTTTTTGTATAAATTGGTTGAACTACAATAAATTAAGCATGGTTCTATTGCACAGTAGAAATGTGATGGATTGAAAAAACATTTTTCTCTTCTGCATGAGCCAAAATTCAGTCCATATTTATATACGTGTCTGAGCATAACTCAGGATGCTATAAAAACTCAAGATACCAATTAGATGTGGGATAAAGATTTTAAGGTGCTGCTTCTAAAGGTTATGCAGGAAAAGATTGCCCTGAAAACTAATTAGTATGACTGTGATAGTCAAATATATGAATGTATCTTAAAATTCTTTAGATGTTTTTCATCACAAAAATTGGAAAGAAAAGGGCTGTGACTGGCATCATCTAAAAGTCTTACACAACTTTAGTTCCATATTATCTCCTGGTGGCTGACGACAACAATAAATTTTTCATTGTTGTAGGATGAGGTGGTCTCCCAACATAGTACTTCTTACTCTGCCTGATAGCCATCTCTCATGTGTCAAAATTCATTGTTACCTACTCAGGGTAGTGATCTGTGATTCCTGCATTCTTAGGCAGGCTACTGTATCCTCAGAGTCATTTGCATGTCTCTGAATTTCAGAGGTTCTTCACCTAGGGATGCTGCAGGCAGTCGCACACAGCATGCAAACAGCCTCCTGCAAAACAAACTAGTACTCATAGTGCCACATAAGCAGAATTTATTAAAAGAAAATAGTTTTAAAACTAGAAAACTTTTACAGTTTCCATCGTGCTTGCAACACTCCAGTACCCTGAGGTGAGTCATAAATAAGTGCCATGAATTAGAGGTCCTTTTCTAAAATGCTACTTAAGTGTGTTGTTCTGTTTTCCGGGGCTCTGACTAGTCTGAAATGCTCAGCAGGAGAGTAAACTGGTGTATCAGCATTCTCAATAGCTCTGAGATGTTTGGCAAGAGATGGTTTTTCTTAAGACAGCTGAGGCTGGATGGCAATTCTGGAGATCACCTTGTCCAATCTCCCTGCTCAAAGCAGGGCCAGCTAGAATGGGTTTCTCAGGGTCACGTCCAGTCAAGTCTCCAAGGACGGAGACTCCACAACCTCTCTGGGCCACTTGATCCAGTTCTCAGTCATTCTCACAGTAGAATACTTTTCCTTACTTCTACGTGGAATTTTCTGTGTTTCAATTTTTGTCCTTTGCCTCTTTTCCTCTCACTGAGTACCACCAAGAATAACTTGGCTTTGTCTCCTTTACTCCCCCATCAAGTATTTGGGTAAGACTTCTCCCATGAGCATTCTCTTCTCCAGGCTGAACAGTTCTGCCTCTCAGTCTCACATCATGCGGCAGATGCTCCAGTCCCTTAATGATCATCATGGGCCTGTGTGGCACTCACTCCAGTTTGTCGTGTCTTCTTTGTACTGGGGAGTCCAGTGCTGGACATAGTATCCAGATGTTTCTCATCACTGCTGAGCAGAGAGGAGTGATCACCTCCCCTGAGTGGCTCCCAGTGCTCTGTCAGCCTATTTATTCAGTCTGTTGGGGTCCCAATTCTGACTTGGTGCTCAAGCCAGAAGCTTCCAGCCTTGGTCATTGTGAGAGTCTCCATTTCACAACCAGACAAGCTCAAACTCTCCCTGAGTCTCCTTCAGTACAGCAGAGTGTTCAGGCTCTTGTACCTGCAAAGTCTTGGAGAAGATCTGAACAACTGGTTTTTTGTCATCTCTGCCACTCCACAGACTTCCCTCTGTTCTACCAGTGCTCTGCAGCCCTATCACAAACACCTCAGAGGGCTAATGAGCCCTATTAATAACTGTTTGCAGAACAGCCCCGCGTTTATAGTAGTGAATGACTGGGTAGCACCTCACTGGGACTGCAGGAAAGGATTCATCTAGACAAGTTACAGTCTCATCTGCCCAATTTGGGGCTGTAAAATAAGGAATATGTTTTTTGGAAAGAATAAAGGAAATCACAATGAAATAGCAAAATGTGTTAGGAGTGAATATCTGTTCATTCTGATTTCAAGAGGACTAACAAAGGCAAAAGAAAACTTCTGTCTTTCTCAGACAAAACTTTGAAACTTTATTAAACATGAACACAGGAAAATGATGCAAACTAAAGTAGCACATTCTATTACCTGTTAATACAGATCCTAGTTCCTACAGACTGAAAAATCTTGAGAAGCGCCAGTAAAGTGTAGCAGAATGTGATTTATGCGGGGTTACATGGAATTTGATTGAAAATTTCCTGACATGGGTGCCAAAGAGGTTTTGAATCATAGTTGAAATACTCATGGGAAGTGGTATAAGTGACATCTGATTCCAACATGGAGTCAGAACAGCAATGACAGAGAAGGGAAGGCCAGTTGTTTATGTAATACACAAAACTGACAGTCATACCCAGCCAAAGCTCCTGTGGCAATTTTTAGAAGTTCCTTGTATTAATATTTAGTTACGGGATTCAATTTTGAGCTGTATTTTAGGATAACAAACTCTCACCTGTGGAAATAGACACAAGGAAGTGAAATACAGGAGCCAATTGAGAGAGAAAGAAGTAGGAAACAAGCATTTCTTAAAAACCTAAGAAATTCAGGGGCAACAGTTTGAGCCTTCATGCTGCAAATTCACTTAGCTTTCAGAGCAAAAACTAAACCTGATTGAAGCACTGGGGCTTCATTGTTTTCTTCTCATTTTACCTGCTCTCTGCTCTCAGCGGAGGTTAGTTTTAAATGGCCTTGTCAAAACCTAATTGCAGTTTTGTAATGGCTAATTCCCAGGCTATTTAGGAACTGAAGAATCAATTCTGAGAGACATGTCTAAGAGGGGTTTGTTAAGGGATGGAGAATGCTGCTGAGATCAATCGGCATCCTGGTTTTTAAATCACACAGGAAATTCAGGTTAAAATCTCTGTTCTGGTTGATTGATCCCATGTCTCAGAGAAATGCCCTCACTAACCACCTTTATTCTTGCAAATGTGTGAATCTGTAAATTAATTAAATGTTCACTGGGTGAGAAAGAAGATTCATGTTGAAACCCTGGCTCACATTAGTCTGTGGTGTGGCAACTAGAATAAAGACTTCTACCCTCAACTTCTGCATCTCAAATGAGGGCTCCAGCCACAGGCAGTTCCAGGTAGGACACACATAACTTTTTACTGGTCATTTCAGACACTCCTATCCCATACAGATACCGACAGGATCATGCCTAGTTGGGAGAAAACTCCTAGTTTGATAATCTGGCTTGACGGTCAATGCCCTGAAGGAATAGCTGGTGTGTGGGGAAGCCACTAAATTTTCCACATCACCAAAAACCTCTCCGGCCTGGTGGAAATGCAGAGACAGCAGATGCACCATTGGTGACCAGAACAGAGGGGACCTGGGGGAACCAGGACATGAGAACACGTCCTTTGCACTAGAATCTAATTGCCTTGACTGACAGCAAGAAGAGGCTGTGAGTGCTCCTGCAACTGAGCCAATTTCTTTTGCATCTTGCATTAACCTCACAAAATTTCATTTATTTTATATGCTTTAAAAATCAATGAGCTGAGGTTTGGGAGAAAGGAAAGAAAGGCTCAAGCTGAATAATGTTTAAGTTTGGCTATTTAAAGGTCATGCTATTTGTTAACATGTGTAGTTATTAGATGTGGAGCAGGAGAATGGAAAATAGTTCAAAATTGGATTCAAGATACCTGATGACTGACCCAGTGAAATTGATGACTCTGATTCCCTTCAGTCAGAGTGCCTATGTCAATGCTGGATTTTAAAGTGATGGTAATGCTTTGCATATGCAAGAGTGGGGCTAGAAAATGGAATTTCTTTGCTAGATTCTCCTCAATTAGCCTAGTCACAAGAAGCTTCAGGACTGGTTAATGTTTAGTCTGTACTCAACAGACTTTTTAGGAGGACAGGAAAAGAAAACTGAAACAGGGAAAAGTCAAGTAATCGGTCAAGAATATGGGATATTTTAAGGTAACCCACATAGTACTACCCTTAGGAACCATTTCTCTACCAAGAGGATGGTCAAACACTGGAACAGGCTTCCTTTCCTGGAGAGGTGGTTGATGCTCCAAAGCTGTCAATATTTAAGAGACATTGGGACATTGCCCTTAGTAAAAGGCTTTAATTTGGTGAGCCCTGAATTTGTCAAGCAGTTGTACAAGAGGATACTTCTAGGTCCTTTTCAATTGAAATATTATATCCTATTGTATTCTAAAATGTTGACATGTTGTTCACTGCATGGACAATGTTTTCCTGTTTACAAACCTGCTGAGTACAGCTGCAGATTCCTGCTGCAGGTCCGGTGTATGCTGAGGTGGCTCAATGAGGGGAGAGGTATTCAACGCTTGATTCGAAGTCACCCAGCTGAAATAGTGCCCTTGAATACAGTGACAGCTGGAGCAGGGCCTGCCTAGAGCTAATCAAATGTTGCTAGTCTATCACCTATTTGCATTTTTAATGCAGTTGAAATAGTTGATAGTACTATGAGAAATAAGGAATATTTTTACTTTAAATCATCTCTTTTCTTTTTATGAATAGTTCCAATAATTTTCCTTGGTTTCCACTTTTGAAATCCAAAGGAATGAAGTCACAGGTGGATTTCTGTCTGTCCATCACTTGGCAGATGGTATAAAGAAGACAAATAACTGCATGATACAGAATAACTGAGACATGTCTGCAAGGAATGGGTATCCACCAATAACATTTCCACTTACGGCTGTTCAGTCTTCCTTTTTTATTTTTTATTTATAAGCAGAGGGCAACTCACTTGTAACAGCATAGATTATAGCAAAATAGTAAAATTTCATCAGGCTTGCACTGAAGAGCTTCAGGTCAAAAGAATTCAACCATGTCATGTAAATCAACACATACGGAAAGCCAAGTCCCACCAGAGTGTGGTTAGATTAAGCCCCAACCTCATCCCCAAACAGAGGCTCTTTCATCTCTTGTTAAAAATAATTATCCCTTTAAATATAGCTGTAGACATTCTCATTAGCAATACAAACATGTATCTAATTCAGTGTTCTTCTGGTGAGATAGAAGAGAAAAGAGAGAAATGAAATCACAAAGCCCAGTTTTTAATCACTTTTACCAGTTTCTGCCAGGAGTGGTTTCAAAGTCCACCATACCATGGTAGCATATTCTGGAGGTTCTTCTTGCCCTGCCTGGATAATTTCTATGGTAGTTGACATAAATTGGGCTGCACAGCATAGAGAGTTTTCAAGGATGGGTAAGAAAGAATGAATATTTCTCAATTACTTCAGCCTTTTAAAGTAAATTTGGAGTGAGAAAAATATATCAGCAGTTTCTTAATAGAAAATTGTTTCGTGCCTTCCATGAGGAGCAATTAGCACTGTATGGCAGCTTGTGTGAATGGCTTCCATTTTGAAACTCTGACTGGCTCACTCATTCATGCATAGACAACATTCCTTCACCTCTAGAAGAAGTAACAGGACCAAAAATCATGGGACTTGAATACAGTTGCAGGCATCCTATTTGATCAAGAATTAGCTAGCCATTGCTTGCTTGTTCAAGAAATAAAATAAGTAAGAAGCCATGAAACCATAATATATGACATTTTTGTATCATTTGTTTTTGGAGAGAAAATAAATTGGTGAATTTTAAGGAAATACCACATAGAAAACTATAAAGCTAGTAGGCACTTTTCTTATTCCCCTTCCTCAAAGGGGAAAACCCTACAATCCATAGTTTTGTTTAATACTGTTTGCACACTCGTACTCCAACTGTGGTGTTTAGTTGTAGTGGGGGAATAGCTGGTTTATACCAACTACCTGGAGCTCTGTGAGTGCTGTTCAGTGCATTATGTGCTTCATGCCATGTCTCACATGCTCGAAGTTCTGTTACAGATCAGCATTTTCTTAAATCTGTGTCTATATTCTCAATATGCAGTAGACCGCAGGCACACCTTTACACCTGTAATGACTTACCATCTCTCTCTGAGAATAAAAGCAATGTACAGAGTGTTCCTTCAGTCACGGCACAGTCACAGAATCACAGAACGGGCAAGGCTGAAAGGGCCCACAGTGGGTCATCAGGTCCAACCTCCTTGCTTAAGGAGGACCATCCTAGAGCACGTTGCACAGGATTGTGTCCTTTCAGGTCTTGAACATTTCCATCCTCTTCATACCCCGTGCTCAAATACTTATATACATTGATGCAGACCCCTCTCAGTTTCTGCTTCTCAAAGATGAACATGCTTAACTCTCTCAACCTGTCCTTGTGAGAGAGATGCTAATATTTCTGGGGAAGAGGAGTGATAATTAACTTGCTTTCTGTCATCATATGGATGTTGAAAGACATTATTTAACTTCTAGTTTATCCCAGAACAAGCCAGCAACTGAATGTTAAGCTTTTTCCTCATGTCCCTAACATCTAGTAATGGGGTAGTTGTTACTATAAGGTTGTTTATTGCCTGGTAATCAGTAGCAGTGCTTGTGAGGAGCAGATTTGTTAGTCTTCGTCAAATGGTTGCATAAACTGCTTATTTAAGTGAATTGTTTTCCAGCCATGAGATCAGCTCTCTGTTTTTGGTCTGGCCTGTGTGACAGCATGTAGCATTGTTCAGGACATATTTGATTGCTTTCAGAACGGTGTATTCAGGAAGTTTGCAAATGAAGCTACTTATGCTGTAACTGATGAGAATGCAGTGGCTGAAGATAATTTTATCCTATTTATTATTTGATACACCTAATTTTTGTCATATTTCCAGAAATTCATACTGGCAGATTATTTGGATAAACTAAGTATTTAAAAAACTTTAAATCATGAAGTTATTTTTCTTCTTTGTAGAAGTGTTTCCTCCAAAGGCTGTTGAACAACATCCAATTTTCTCTACGTCCGTGTTATAAATACTGATTTTCCCCTCCAGTCTAAAACTCAGTCTCCAATCTTACAACTGAGCTGAGCTTTTGTTCAGATTTGCAATATCATCAATAACCCCCAGCCAGCCAATTTGGTTTCTTGATATGGCACCAGACTGTGCATGTTAATGTGGTCACGGTTTCTGTGACTATAAGATTCCAGCCTGACCTTCAGAAATTAAGGGCAAGTTTCATAAACTGACAATTAGAAAAACACTTTAACTTGGCACTTGCATAATGTGATTCTTCAAGACAGCGTAAACCCAGGAACGACACAGTGGCATGAATTTGCAGTCATATGGACTATCTCAAATCATCAAACAGTCCAGTTTGATACTGGCATATTAAGAAAAAAGCTGTTGCCCTATAGAAATAGTTAAATGCTGGAGCAGCCTCACTTGCTGGAAGAATTGTGAAATCCCATTTACTGGAGATCTTTTAAAGCAGCTAAAACAAATATCTTTCAGGCATGTCTGTCTCAGAGCAAGGGGAGAGACAAAATGATCCCCTCAAGGTCTCTCTCAGCCCTATGTATCTAGAATTCCAAAAAGTGCTGTTATTCATTAAAAAGGAAGTTTATTTATAATGTAAGTCTGTTATTTCTGTAGACCAGCAACAGTGAAAAGTTCTCAAGGTCAGCTATACCAGCGAGAGGTTTATAATGATGCCATGCCTGTAGAGCTGACACCCTCCTGAAATGTGAGCGTGCAATAATTACTGTAGCAACAGACAAGTGTTCTCTCCAGCCTGCTCATGCAGTTTCAATTTATGATCAGTTGAATTGTCTTAGTGATAGTTATTTTGAATTCACTTGCAGTTCTAATATTATTTGCCAAATACAACAGTTGCGGTTCAACATTCTTCTGACTATGACAAAGAAAAGACTGATGAGGGGATTTTCAGTGAGTATTTCATGCAGTTTAGCCTCTGGCACTTTGTGGATAGAAAAGCTTTAATGGGAAACCTGTACTGCTTTTTTGTATGTTGTGCCTTCCTGATACATATTTCAGAGCTTTGTGAAGTAAGTCTGGCAAGTTATTTAGTTTTCAAAGTGACCACAGCACAACTCTGCTATCTTATTTCTACGGTTGTGCAAGTGAACATGCTATGCTGGCAATTATTGTTATTTGAATTCTTTGCAAGATCTACAGCATTTATTCTGGGTAATGACAAGATTTTTGGGCTGGGCACTTCTTCAGGCTTCCATGTTGCTGAGAGTAAGAGTCACTTGCTCTGATTTCTTACACCCTCATATTTTAAACCCTGGGGAACTATAGATTAATGAAGCTAGTGCAGTCAAGTAATGAATTCTGGAATAGCTGTGTGTATCTGTGATTAATACAGTACTTTTTATGTGGCCATATCCAATTACCTGAAGGTAACCTGATGTTTTTCTCTTTGTTTCAGTAGTCTCCAAGATTTCCTGATTTTTAGTCTACTGGCAAGGTACCAGAGAAGTTCAACCTCCTCTTCCTGAGAAGCTAACTTCCTGAGAAGTTAAACTTCTCAGTCTTAATGTGAACCTCTTAGTTCCCAGCTATCAGGGGGGCCTTATCTATTTCTTTTTCTGCTTACTTTACCCAGCTGGTCCCCTTTCACATCTCTGATGGGAAGACATGGAAAGGAATCAATTTTCACAAGAACTGTAGTTTTCCCAGGCTAGCAACATGAATATTTTTCTCTTCTAGTACTGTTATTCATAATGCAGGTAGAGAAAGACCAGCACATGGTTTGGACAGTCTGTCTTAAAGATTGAGTACAGATAAGCAGTTCATCTATGCAGTAAGGCTCACAGTCATTCCCACTTAACTTTGCTTCCTGGCCAGGACAGTTTCTGACACATCTTCACTTTGCAGAGCTGGTGCTGATTTTATAGTTATGTAACATTAATTACTCTGGATTCTGGGGAGAATACACATGTTCATGGAAGAAAAACAGACCACATACAAACCCATGCTTGTATTAGGATGTCGTATGGTGACAGTGCCTGCAGTCTGACAAAATAATAGCGGGAAATACCTTACATGCTTGCTGTGGTCTTACTTTTCCCCAAGTTTATGTCCCCTTTACTCTTCCCCTTCTATTTATGTCTGCTGTTAAAAAGGAGATACTGAGCTAGGAAGACCTTTGGTCCAACCAAATTCTGCTCTTCTGTGTTTAGCAGTCATGTCACAGAAGTCATTACCAGCATACATGCCATGAAACATAAGAAGAATTTTCAGCCTGTTTTAGCAATGTGGGAGCAGCCTCTGCAAAAGATTATGGACCTCAAATCTCTAAAGAAGCTCTTTGTGCTGTATCTTTGAAGTATCTCTGTAAAGTGTGGGTGGTCTCCACAAACCATCCAGGTGGACAAAGCAGGATCTATGTTTGGGTGTTTCATGTAAATTGTGGAGAAGATTTTTGCTTTTCACTAACTAGAGGGAACCCATAGGGCCTAACTGGGGCTGAAAGCTACACCTGTGAATGTCCTTCTGAGGGCCAGATTCGACTTCCATGTGTGATAAGACACTGAGACTTGTTTGCCAAGAGTAGGGCCAAAGGGGCCTGGCTGGATCCATGGCTTGTGTGCAGAGAAGTAGTGTAAAGTTAATGCTCAGGGCCACAAGTCAAGGCACTTAGAAAATTCCTTTATGATTTATTTTATTTCTTTTTATAGCACCTTCTATTCACATTCCTCTGCACAAAACTGACCCCAGGATTCCGTCTTGTACCACTGAAATTAATAACAGGACCTTATTCAACTTCAGGGAATATCATGACCCGTGTTCATTCAAGTCTATGACAGCTTGAATATCCATCCTGCTTGGAGAGATAATGTATTATTTCCATCCAATTTCCTACACCAGTTGCAGGGACTCTTTTTTTACTCTCCTATCTGCTCCTCTCATCTCTGTTTTCTTGCCACTGTTGTGTTCCTTTTCCTGAACACCACTCCCAGCACAGTAGCAATGTCTCTGGCAATGCTAATTCCATCCCTGCCATCCAGTAAAGGAACATTGTAACTTTAAGTGATAGAGTTCAGTGTGTGTCTGCTCAGGTTTTGTGAATAGTTTATCCAGGGTTCTTCTTTACCATTATGATTCACCTTCATGTCAATCCAATGCATTTAAAATCTGCCTCCTGCTAATAGGTTCATGGTGCCAGGTCATTTTCTGACCTCAGAAAGCTCTGTTACTTCATATTCTAAGGGGAAAGTCTGTGTCATCTAACAAAATGATCAAATCAGCCTCTTAAAAATGCATTTTTCAGTCCCTTCTGGTTCCCTCCCAGCCTCCATCCCTCTAGTTGTTGGTTTCACCACATAACGTGTGGAGAATGGTCTTGCTGAATCCCTGACATTGTATCTTGTTCTCAAACAATTCCTTGGATATCTGTTAACTAATAAATTCTACAGCCATAATAAGAAAATAAAATTATCTGTGGTCACAGAAGTCCAAAGAGTTATATGAATTTGCTACAAACAGAAAGGATTTCATGGACTAGCTCATTGCAATCTACATCTTTCAACCTAAATTTATTGAAGCTAGCACTAGTCAAGGCTGACTCTTTTCTTACTAGAAATTGCGAGAATGACAGTTTACATTGCTTTGTCAGGGCAGTCCTGAGAATCAACTACCCTGTTCAAACACCAGGCACTGAGGGTAGCTCCAGGCACGACACCTGGGACTTCGTGTGTACCCCAGAAACCCCTCATCCCAAACCTTGATTTTCAGTCTTAAACTTTGTGGCCTCATGATAGAGTGTCCCACAGGGGTATAATCTCACCTTTAAGAGCCTTAGAGAAGGAGGGGACAGCCCAGAATCAGAGCTTATACTTTACTCCTGTCAAGAACCTAAACCTGTTGATGTGTGAGGTGAAGCACACAGGTCATGGGCAAGCAACAGACCCCATAGTCTGTCCCCAAGGAACAGCACTTGCATGACCATAAAAGTACTCAAACTCCTGGAGAGACAGGACTGTATTTTTTAGGGAGAGTGAGGAGGGGTATGTACAGTTGGGCACTGGAAGGGGGAAATCAAGTAAGGGTTCAGACAGCTGGGGTTTTCTTGCCTCCACATGTTCAGCTTTGCAATATTTCAGCAAGCTCAGGGAATACTGTCATGAGAATACCTGTACCTGAGGCTGTACAGAAACTCCTGATGGAGGAGCTCTCTCGTGCAGGCATCTGGAGAAGGCAATTCCAGACATCTCATTAGGCTACCTGCACTGCAAGGCTGTACCTCCCTGGCCAGTCCTTTTCAGGAAAAAGTCCCTGTGCAGGGAACCACTGTGGATGCCAGGATGGGAAGGCAGGCTGGCTCTGGGGGTGCAGCGGAGGGGAAGGCAGCAAAAAGCGGGTGGCAAGAGCAGCTTCAACGAGACAATGAGCTGGCTCAGGACTGGGGCAGCTCCATGGGGGTCCTGGCTGTTTTCCCTTTAGCCTGGCACTGTAGCATGTGGGAATGAAAGGTTGTGCTGTTGGCAGCAAGAGAGATGCAAAGCCTGAGGCATCAGGGATGTTGGGCTCTGAAAGGAAAATGTTTTCCGTCCCACTAAAGACAGATCCTGTTTGAAATATGTGTATTCATGAATTTGAGTGTTATATTTGTGCTATATAGAGACAAAAAGGCCATGTAATGTCTTCTCCACCTGGCTCCTGCTCTCCAGTGGCAATGGACTTAGTTAGTATTTTGGGCAGTGGGGAGGTTTGGTCTTGGAGATGGGCTGTGTACATTGTCCATCAGTGGAGGCAACCTGGTGTAGGATTCTTCCAGGCAGTGAAGGACCTGAAATCTGGGAGGGATGGAGGAAAGACTGCCTGTGTGCTGGTGCAACCAGGCCAGTATGAAACATGACTGGGCAGCCTGCATGCACCATGTGGCTTTACAGAGAACGTCCACACACAGGGCAGGGTGTGATGTGACACTGTGTACATGCAGGAAATTTGATCTTGCAGATACAGCTGCAGAGCAGCCTGGATGCAGTATGAGCCAGAGTCCAGGGAATGAGACCATGCTCCTTGCTAAATTGTTTGAGCCATGTGCAGCCCACGACACCCATGATTACCAAAATGTGGGAGCAAAGAGGAAACACCCTGGAGAGAAGATAGCTGTGGGCCTGAGAGAAGATAGCTGTGGGCCCGTGAGAGGAAAGTGCTGGCACAGCACCAGCCTACGTCTGTGTCTGGTCCTAATCTTGTCAGCAGGACTTACTAGCTTGGGCACAGTGCCACTGTAATGCTGCTTTTGGACCCATGCTAGATTATATCTGGCCATTTCAGAGTGTTAGCAGAGGGAGTTTGGTCCAGTTTGCTCCTTCCTGCGTAGACATGTCCTAAGGGGGTTGGAATAGAGTCACTCCTCATGGTGGAATTTGCTCAGGAGACTGTTAAACTTTAATCACAGATATCTACCACATTATATTGACTAATGAGTGGTACACCTCACTTCTGACTGATATTTAATAGGGCTAGTCTCTTTAGCAAGTCCAAGGACACTCCGATTATCTTCAACCAAACAAAAATTTCATTAATTGACCAAGAATCACACATGTATGTGGTTTACAGTGTGGTAGATTAAGCTTCAGTGTCAAATGCTCTAGGCACATACTGAATACTGCACTGAACCTTACAAGGGACTCACATGAACCAGAGCTGAGGTCAAGTCATTATATAACATTGGTCCCTAAGAACAATGGAGCTCAACAAGAATTTTTACCCTTTAGTCTGCTGTTGTTTAATATTTCTAAAATAATATATTTTTAATCTGCTAGCAATTTTCCAAAGAATAAAAACTCATTTATCTTGAGGCAATCTAAGGCATATGGTCCCATTAGGAGGGAAAGGAATTAGTTTAAAACACCAAAAGCAAATGTTTCATATTATGGTTTGAAAGACAAATTGACATCTATATGTCTGGGGTAACTCAGTTTGGGTCTAACCACAGAATTTCATCTGCGGTGTCTTTATATTTGCAAACAACTCTGTATGTCAGTACAAGCAAACGTGCTAACCCAGTGGGACTATCCAGGCATGCAATGGATCCAGCAGGAATTCAGGAAATGTGTTTCTGCCTTAGAGGTTACATCAGACAACATGAGTAAGGATTCCAAATCCAGGACCTACAAACATTGCAAGTACTCCAAAGGGTGCTGGAGACAGCTTAAATACAAGACTTCTGGTCCAGAAGGTGATACTCAATGAAATATGTCAAATTCAGTAAGATGGCCATTTTTTTCAGTGAAATGTTCCAGGAAATGCATTGCAGTCAGGTTGCTGTTTTTCTTATATTACACACCAAGCCCTGGAATACTTCCTCACCACCTTCACAGCGAGCACCTTGATAACTGGATTCATTCACTCATCTGTGTAAATGTTTTGATGTGCTTGTTCCAGAGGGAAACAATTCACTAGAGGAAGGAACAATGCCCTTCTGCAGCAGCAGTGCTGAGATACTTTTCTGGAAAGGGGGAGATTCCTCTTCCCACTTTTTCTTCTGTTGGGAAGGATTTGAAGCAGGCTCTCTCCTCAAAGAAGGTGAACTCATTGGGAAAAAAAACAGAAACAAGAGGAGCCACCACTGATGTGGCCCACCATGGAGCCCAACTGCCGACACTTCTCTGAAACTGTCTTTCAAGTAAGATAGAGAGAAGATTAGAAATATACATCCCAAAAGATTTAAATTGAGGAGAGAATCAATGTATGCAGCACTATCATCTGAACTAAACAACCTCTGTGACAAGAGGACTTCAGTGTCTAAACCATAATCTTGTTCTCCTGGGAACCTCTGGAACACAAGGTGGTCATTACAGTGCTGTTCCCGAGTCACACTTTTCAGCAGAGCAGCACCAGGTACAGCTGGCTCACTATCTCCTGTTGTGAGTCTTTTACCTACTGCACAGTAGTAATTTTTCAAGTATTTTCCAAGTGATTCTGTGTTTTATCAGAGACTTATTTTAGATCAAGTAAAGCGTTGCTCTGGGGAGTATGTGTAGATTGCAAGAGCTCCAAGGCAGCACAAGGAACAATGGAAGGATTTGGAGACTGGTATGAAATTGTTACTTAGCAGCAGCAAATAAGGTAATAAAATGAACGAGGATACAGTTAACAAGCCAAGGCCAAGAAAAATATAAGATGCCAAGAACAGAAAACTTTAATAGAGGGAAATGTCACAAGAATCAATAAAATGGGCCAGAGAACTGTGTCTTTCTGCATTAAGTGATGCAGACAGTGTGAAACAGATGCTCTTTCAATGTCATCAGCAACTTGACAAGTTGGATAAATAATCCTTGCCAAGAAAAATAAAAGCATGTGCTGTCAGTGTGGGTGGTTGCCATGATTGCCATGGCCTCTGGTTCAAATGCAGTTACAGAGATGATGAAAAAGAAAATAAATATTGAAGTGGCTAAGGAAAAACAATTAACTTCCCACAGATGGGCCTTCAGCATACCATAAATTGTAGCTGCCTTTTTCATCATTACTTTGGGTGACAACACGGGAAATAATAAAAGGTGGAGAATTATGGGTACAGCCATTTCCTGAGTCCTTCCCATAAAAAAGGAGAAACTGTTGGTCTGGAAGATTTGTTATGAGGAAACTGTAACAGACAATTCAGCTGCAAAATAACTAGACACAAAATTCCCACCTGACAGCTGACAGTAGTGTCAATACCTTCAGAGCTCCAACTCTGCAACCATGTACCATCAGGGCACTGATATGTCATTTGTAGTTCTCTTAGGGAGCCCAAAGTTTTCTTCAAGACATTTCTACACTTGAAGCTATCAGTGCAGTGTGATGAGGGGCTCAGTTCATGCACAAACCCCCTGAAGACCCAAGGAGAAGGCACTCCAATGCCTTGGAGTATCCTTCTCAGGTAATAGCTGGATATCAAGTGTTCATATAAAACATGACAGGAGGAAGCCCTTGCTCAGGTCACTTGGTCTAGACATGTTTACTACATTCCCATCTTTGTCTGAGGAGAATAATTCCACATCTACAACCTCTGGGCTGAAAATAGGGTGTCTTCTATGCAGAGTCATAGACAGAATCACCTGAGCATCACATTCATTCTCTACACACATCCTCTAAATCCCATAAGACCTGAGAAACAGGGTCAGATTTATATTGATGTCAATCCCACTTAAATCTTACTTTAGGAAAGTGACAGAAAAGGTGTGTATTGAGTCAGTCACTCGGACATCTTGTCTCTATCTCAAGGACAAACAATATATTTTTATACGTGCTCTGTAATTTTCAATTCCTTAAGCATTTCAGCCATTGAAAATCCTACTCTCAGTCCCTGAGCAATTTCACTTACATAAACACAGAAGTGGATGTTTGGTATCATTTGCTACAGTCCCAAATAATCTGTGAGGTAAATTATCAATAACAAAGCAGTGAGTGAATATCAAATAAATGGCAATGTGGTTCTTTAGTCATGACACTTTGTGTAAGAAATAAAGTCTGGATGCAATTACTTGGGAGGCTGATTTGTGTTGTGTACTGAATACTGGGTGAAGGCAGAGAGTATAAAACTTTAGACTATCAACAGGATTCATCCAGCTAAAATACATGCCTTGCCTACAACCATATAAAAATAGCACTGTAAAAAGCATCAACAGTGGTGACATAGCTAGAGCAGTGACAGAAAAACTGAAACTCTCTGCTTTAACATTTGGTGTCAGAAAAAATTACAGGCTGTTTATTCGTTCTTCATCTGGGGCTGAAATCCACTGAAGATGGGTTTAAATATTTTGACTGGAAGGAAGAACAACCACGAACCACACATCTGAACTGTCATTGTGTCTTTGTCCTGCATAGGACAGATCTGCTGGCGTGGCTGGGCCACCATTGGCAAAAGAGCAAGAGTGGCAAGAGTATGAGCCCCTGGCAGGGTCTGAGGTTCCTGGCTGGAATGGAGGAACTGGCAGGTGGCTTGGCTCTCTGGTGTCATCTTGATGCAGGAGGTGTAATTTCAAATTGTCAACGGGTATTACCAGTTTTAGGCTTGCCTGAGATTTCAGAATGTTTACACCTTTAGTCCTTTTTCCTTTTGAGAAGAGAGCTGAAAACTCTCAAGGGAACACTTTTGAGCTTTGGCATCCAAAATGCGAGTTTAAGGTTTACCTTCAGCCCCCATCCCTCATGCATGTGATGACTTTGCTCCATTCTTGATGCAGATGAAGTCTCATACTCAAGGCTGGCTCAGATCCTAGGTTTTGGGTTGCTCTCTGGTTTTGCTCCCAGACCAAGCAGAAATGTCAAGTGTTCTATTTCAGAGCTTTGCTCTAACATCAGTAGGATAAAACCCAAAACCCCAACAGTAACACCTATTGTTCTCTCTGTTGATTTAAAGAGAGTAAGTAATACTATTTGTGAACAGACCTGGCAAAGTATTTAGTGGTCAGCTGGGAACAAGAAGGGTCTCAGATTTAGTGAGGACAACTGATCCCTATCTACTGCTCCTTAGAAGCCACTGTTTCACACTAGATGATATGGTTAATGTCTTTCTGATTCTTGAATGCCTGCCCAGTTTCTCTGTGTGATCCTATCACTAACATTGATAAATAGGTCTGCCTAAAGCAATAAGATCACAACATATTTGCCTCTTTGAGCTAGAGTAATTCTGCTGCCAAACCAGTGCTCCCAGCCTTTCAAGGTTCAGCTGGCAGTTACATGTATATTGACATTTCTTATTACCCCAGGCCAGATGAGGGAGAAACAGTTTCTTACTTTGTAAAGCACTTTTCTTCCCACTGTGTGACAGCTTTTAATACTACATTTTGAAAGGAGAGTGAAGGTGGTTTCCACAGAGAGAGAGAGATCTTCAAACTTTTCTGTTCCCAAAGAGGAAAGACATACTTCATTTAAATGAAAAGGACCTGAAACACTTTTAAACTTACCTTTCCAATAACCTACAGTGCCTTTCCTTTGAAAGTTGTCCTCTGAAATTAATCAAGATGCTTCCCAGCCTGTGTGCAGATTACCCATGCTGTAGAGAAGCTTTCCTTAATGCATTGCTTTGGTATACATTACTTTTTTGTATCAGATCATCCAAGAGGCTTTGAGAAGGACTTACAAAAAAAAGGTAAATATGTGTGTCATGTCACAGGAAGAAACTGCAGTCCATTCCATCATCTGCTGTTCAGAGGATTTAGTTGTAATGCTGCAGACAAAGGTTTATGTGTTATGAAAGATTACACTTCTACATTTCTCAGCAAGTTTAATTCTGTTTTATGCAACTTTATGTGGAAGGAAATCTAAGGCAGGCTTCTTTCTCAGAAGAGTAAATTCTCTGTAAGAGCCTGAATCTGATGTCTGCCTAAACCAGAAGTTTTATTTTATAGTGATGCCTTTTCCTGGTCTTAAAATTAAGAGTCAAACACGGTTGGAAGGGGAAAAGGGATTTTACCTTGGTATTTATTTTAAGGATCTGTAGGTGCACTATGTCCAGGTCGAATGCACCAAAATGAACACTTCAATGCACACCCCACGCAAGATCTAGTATAACATTATAGGTCTTACTAATTAGCATATCTATCAAAAGTCCCCAATGAGAGGCTTGAATGAGCCCCCCTGCCCAAGGAGCCTTCCCCTGGATGGTTCTGTCTTAGTTTACAGAATGTGTTCTGGAGAGGACCTTGGGGTCTGGGGCACACTAACCCCTACCTATGAAGCTTCTAAAATATTTAGTCTCCTAGCTGAACAAACAAGTCCAAGAATGTAGGCAAAAAGCACTAGGAATACAGAAGTTGTAAAAAGGTATAACAGGGGTATAAAAGAAAAGGCAAAAAATCTTCGTGGCATCAATAGTTTAAAATAGACACCTATATGCCTATGAATTTGGTTCTTGGTGACAATTTGTGTGATGTGCTATATTCCCTATTCTTCTGCAGAGCCAATTTCAAGTACATTTATCTACTAAAGATCTGAGGTTTGTCTGGCTCCCTCCCCTTACTCTCAGAAAGGCAGTGTCGTGGCATCTCTTCACCTTTTCTTAACTCACCAGAAATTTCAGGATCTTATTTTTTCTTTTTGTGTGTTTTTATTGAAATGTTTAGGAAGTAGGAATTTAAGCATTAGGAATTTCAATCAGAAGGTGAAAAAACAAGCATAACTTGTTTTAGAACTATGGGGTCTCTTCATATAAACTTGTTCACTATTTCTATATTAATGTTATCATATCTGAATTAATTTGACCTCTTGAGTTTAATGCCAAGGCAGAGGCAAGCAGAGTGGAGTCCACAGTGTGGTCCTTTCCAGGCTCTGTCAAAAAAGGTCTGTGTCAGAGGTGTGCTAATTTCACTTTATTTTAATCTCCTAGTTACAACATAGCAGTAGTTGGAGATGGAACAGATCTACCAGGTTTGCTTCTGATTTATACCCATGGACCACAAGGTGTTTATCATACATCTCATTATTCTTGTCCTCTCAAATTTTAAATATAGCTTGATTGTTGGCTAAGTGTTGCCACGTGTTACATTTTTAAAGTTGTTACAGCAACAGCAATTACATGGAGGAACTGCAATTTAGAAACCTGGTGGAAATGCTTCTGTTTTGGGCTCTAATAGATTTTCTCTGCTAGAGGGGGTAGACAAGGTTGGCAGTATGGAAGAACAGTTGTAAAGTTGGAAGGTGTTGGAAAATCCAGATTTGTTCTTATAAAACCTGTCATTTCAAGAGATTGATGTTTTCTTTCAAAACAAGCTCCATGAAGCTGTGCGTAGTCTCTCTCTTACAGCATACCCACGTGCTCTTGAGAAAGAAAGAGAACTAGTGAACCACAGAATATAGTTAAAGACTTGTATACACTCCAACACCATGGCATGGTTTATACAGTCCATTCCTCTACTTAAAGGGAAGAGCTCAAAACTGAGGCAATTGATCTAAAAGAGTAGACTTTGTACATGGTACTTTAAAGGATAAATTGTGCAATAGCTTTTCTAAGTGAAGACAGTTTCATGGACATGAATGGTACATTATCAAATCTTTAGATGATTTATTTTAATTTATTTTTAAATTATTTTTAAAAATGTGACCACATAATCACACATGTATTTATAGTGCACTGTTTTCTCAGATCTAAAGGCACAAGCACAAATATAGCGGTGATTCTGCAAGGAACCCTGATGCAGGGCTACACATGGGCATTTTAGAAAAGGAGGCCTTGAATGTTCTTGCATATGGGGATCCCCTCATTCTCATGCATTTTGTAGCCAAACCCTGTGAATCCTTGTGTAATCTCATGCCTCTGATGCCATGTGTCACAGTCTCTTTTTGGTTCTAACACAAGTAATCTGACAGCAACATGACTAGTACTCTGTGCTGTGACCACGTTTATCTTCTGATATGAGATAGGTTTCTTGCCCTCTAATCAGTCAGAAGACACCTGGGGCGTATGAGATGGGAGGATGTGCCTGGCTTTTCCCCAGCCCATCAAGATCCCACTAAGGCATGCCCAGGCACGGGAAGACACTTTCATTGCAGCAATGCAGCTGTAGCATCAGTCGCTCATTCCTCTGGGCTCTCCAAGTATGTGCTTGGTTTTAGGGAATAGAGTAGAACTCCCCTTGTCTTAGATTAAGCATATGCTCACGACTGTTGCTGGTGCACAGAGGACTCTGTTCTCCATAGCACCAACACAAAACCCAGTAAAATAGTTTAGCATGTAAGTCCAAAGGACTTCAAGGGACCAATTCATATGATGAAAGGTACCTACATCCTGAAGTGTTTTGCTGAATGAGGGCATTTTTTTCACATGCCTTACACTTGAAAAATCATGAGCAGAGCTGAGAAGGCCAAGAAATAAAAAGAAAAAATCCGGAAGGAAGTGCATAGAGAATTCAGAATTCAAGACATAAAGTATCTGCAGCAACTATTTTATACAGCCATGCCAATTTGTGTGTGTATAAAACGGGGTTTTTATTGTACTTTATGAACTGACTGTAGGCTATGTAATACAAGCAAAACATAAAAGAATAATAAAGAGAACAAGACACAAATAAGCCTCCAAAGAGTTTTTTATGGCCTTTGTCAGAAGAACAACCCCCCACACCTTACTTTGTAACTGCCAGTACCTTCATATAAAGATGCAATATTAGAACAAAATCTGTTCAGAATGTTCTCTCATTCTATACCCACAACAAAAACATTAGAATCTGTCACAACATGAATAAAATGATTCTGATTACAAACAACACAAACTGGCTGTTCATTTTGCTAACTAAAACAGGAAGTTGAAGGGGTGAAAAATTAATTATTTTCCATGCCAAGTATAAATTCCTGCACATCATTAGTATTTTACTGGTATTTTACTTGAATAATCCTGTAATAATGCAAAGATAAATGGTAAGAGCATGCTGGCTGATGAGCATAAAAAGAGCAAATGTTGTGAGAGATAAACAGCTTGGGCATGTGGCATTTGTGTGTAAGTCTATTTGGTGGAAAAAAGCCCATCTTCACCACAAAGCCATTTTAGCTTTGCCAGATACAGGAGCCGTTGAATGATTTGTGTGATATAGTCAGAATGATCTGATAAAAATGAGGTATTGATTCAAGGAGATTTTAATTTAGATTAGTTCACTTAAAATGAATAATAAATTGAAATGAACTCTGCAGAGCTCATGTTCAGAATGAATTCTCTTGCCACTTCACTGAAACCTTAGGTGAGGAGTAGTTCTAGTTAAGACGCTAGCCCAAATCATCAATTTTAAATAAGAATTGTAAAAATAATTTGGACAAGAAAATGACAGATGTGATATCTGATTTGTAAATAAATTTTAGGGAAAGAAAAAAAAGAAAAATTATTTTCCTAAAACAAATCAGAAGGAAAAATGTTAGTAATTTCAATACTATGCTTTAATATTAACAGGTCCTCATGTATCAAATGCTGCATTAATATTTGATAAAAACTTGAATATTGCTACTAGTATTTCTTTCTAATAATACTTTTTTTCTCTCCATCTCGATCTTTCTGGATAGGATTTTTTATGAGTTATTCCTATACAAGCCTTTTACAATAACTGCCTATTCTGTCTGCTAAGATGTCTTGTGCTGATTTAACCTATTTTGCTTTGCATGTTGTTTATCCATGCATGTTTACAGTGGGCATACCCACCACCCACACTCAGCCTGTTAATGTAGGTAAGCATACGTTCACACACTTCAGTATATGATTTTTTCTTGACTCATTTTTGAAGTCTCCAGTCCCCTCTCCAGTTTCTTACTATAATTCTGATTATATTTTTTTCTATATTTGTTTCCCTGTATAGTGCTGAATTTATTTTCTACTTTGTTGAATTGGAAATACAAGGTCTAAAATAGATAACAGAACTGAATGAAAATGGGATGTATTTTACTTCTATTTTTTCTGTAATAATAGCTTGCTCTTTAATCTCCATCTTATTTATTTTATTGGATTTTGTTGTTGCTGCTGGCATTGCTAATAATAAGCTTTGCTCTTATAACTGATGGTCTTTGTCTCACAGTCATGGTTTAAGCCCAGAGGGCAATTAAATACCATGCAGCCTCTTGCCCACTCACCTCACAGTGGGAGGGGGGAGAGAAACAGAAGGGTAAAGTGAAAAATCTCATAGGCTGAGACAAAGACAATTTAATAGATAAAGCAAAAGCAAAACAAGGAATTCGTTCACCACTTCCCATGGGCAGGCAGGTATTCAGCCAACACTATCACTCTGAATGTCCCACCCAGGGGGGATGCGCTCCAGGGATGGGGCACTGACAACTTCTCTCAGCAACCTATTCCAGCGCTTCAGCACCCTCACTGTAAAGAGTTTCTTCCTAACATCTAACCTAAACCTGCCCTCTTTCAGTTTGAAACCATTGCCCCTTGTCCTGTCGCTGTCTGCCCACACAAAAAGTCCCTCTTCTCCTTTTTATAAGCCCCCTTTAGGTACTGTAAGGCTGCAATGAGGTCTCCCCAAAGCCTTCTCTTCTCTGGGCTGAGCACAGCTCCCTCAGCTTGTCTTTGTAGGAGAGGTCCTCACCTTGTCTCCTGGTTTGGGAACCATGTGCTGACTTCTGCATGTGCCTTTCTGTACTTCTTTGGGCCTGATGGTCCTCCGTGTCTCCCCTTCAGCCCACTCTGTGAGTTGTCAGGATTTACTTGCAGTACTATTCCAGCTGGGTGACCTGTGAAGTTGCTCCTTGCTGCATGCTAGGATTGTGATGAGCTGCTGATCTCTGGGTGTCTTCAAAACATGATCAGACATTTCCATACATTCCCCATTCACACCAGTCACAACATTCCTATTACTCTTCTCTACACATTCTGCATGTGTTTTTTATGCACTGAACACTTCCAGTGGTTGTCACATCTAAAAATGTATCAGGATGCCTCTTCTCTTCCCAGGGGAATAAATCAAATGGCGCTAGTGAATTTCAGACAGTTTAATTTAAGAAGAGATATATTTCCAGAAGCGGAGATAAAGGGAAAATTAATAAATTTTCTTCATGTCACAAAATAAATTCAGGTCTAGACTTAGAATGGATTGTATTTGACAACAGAAAAATACCATCTTTACTGTCTGACTCAAAAGCTAACAAGAATTCTGGATGGGGGAAAAAAAAAAGCAAATTGCTCTTTGACAGCAGTTTCTGTGTTGCTGTAAACCGGCAGTATTACAAAGAAAGCCATTTAGAAATGGGCATCCACTTTCAACAAGATATTTAGTTTGGATCCAGTACAAGTAGGTCCTTTCTGTCATTCTCATGTGTCTGTAGCTTCTGCAATGAGTGAGAGGATCCTAAACTTGCTTTATGCTATCAATTGGAGTTATCATTTGTGTTATTTCTAGAGAATGTCACGTTTCCCTGAGGAGTCTGTGACCACACAGGTAAAGTAAATATGTTCAGGATTATTCTCCACTACTGAGGCTAACTGCTATGCTGTCACCTGCACTTGTCAGTCCCAGGACAGGTTAGCCATGTGCAGATTGCCCATGGGAAGTCTGCTTGGCCGTGCTAACTTTTGCATTTTGCCTGGGAAATATTAAGAAGGCAGCTAACTGGGTTTGGGAAAAATCATGCCAGAGATTTGTTTTAAGAGTTTACCACTATAAATGAATGAGTTATCATTCCCAGGACCTTTGGCACAGCCTCATTTGTCAGTATAGACATCAGCAGTGTGGACTCAGTTCTTTAAAAAAGTAAACATATCTTAGCATTTAGTGTCAGAGAAGGGGGAAGATGTTCACTGCACTGTGTCCAGGCATATTGTGGGTAGAGGGTTTTTCTTTTTTTCCTTCTCCATGTCTGCTTTAGTCATATTATCTCCAGAGTGGATATGACACTATTTAATCTTCCTTCTAACTTTCTTCCAGGAGATTACATTATTATTATTTAGGTAATAATTAGATTTTCTCTAACATTAGATCAAATCCAATATTAGTAGATATAACATTGATTTTAATGAGAAAGTATTTCTATTTCATATATAGAATGAGCTAATTAGTAGATAAGATCATAAAGTCAATACCCTTGAGCCCATTCCTCAGATTTGATTGAATACTAATTGTAGAACTGCCATTTGCACATGAAAATTAATAGCAGGTTTAACCTTGCATGTTTCATAAAACATAAAGCTTTTCTTAATTTTTTCCTGCTTCTTTTCCTTCCAGCCTGATTCCTAGCTGCAGGCAGTTAATCTCTATTCTACAGCCTTCATCATTTAGAAGAGAAACAAGTGGATCTGAGATTTTTCAGACCTGTACTTGACAAATAATTCTTTCTCCCAGTGATAGCATGAAAAGTGTTTTGAGAGTGATTTGGAGACAGGTGATGCTTTGCCTGGTATTGGGGGGGGGGGGGGGGGGGAAAGCTTTTCTTTCCTTTTTCCTCCTTTCATTCATTTGGTCTTTTTAAACTTCCACTCCTACTGAATCACAAACTGGGAGCATTACTGTACTTATTCATCCTCTTCTCCCAGTGCCTCGAACAGATGGATGTGTTTCTTAACAGAGAAAATCCTTGTTTCATGGTAGTTTTCCTCCAAAACTCAGAGCACCAGCAACAAGGAATAAAGTCCTTGCAATTGCTAGGTTCAATGATGGGAGCAACAGACGCCACATGTGTGGCAATCAGAATGGTGCTAGAAAATGAGACTGGATATAGAGAGAAAATCGGTGCAATCTCCTCAAGCAGTGTGAGCTGCTAGATATGAAGTAACTAATGCAGTTGCCAAGATACCAGGATCAGGTCATGACTCATACAGCAGAGAGCCATATTAAGAAATACCTTTAAAAATAACTGCAATTTGAAGGCAGATGAAATTTTTAATTTTAATAACAAACCAACTGTTCTGCTTGTTATTTACCCCATATGATTTGCTAAAAGACTTCAGCTTTCTGTCAGAATAAAGCAGAATTAATTATAAAGTTATCTCCTAAGTCAGTTCACAACAGCCATCTGTGAATAGAAGACTGAGATCCCACAAGAAGACTCAGGTGTCTGGATACTTCCAGTGGAATCCAGCACCTTCCTATTGATTCCCAGACATCTGGTAAGATTTTTATACATGCATACAGATATATAACATGATAGACGTTTTTTCTGCAGACCAAGTTCATTTGTACAAGAGGTACAAGAGAAAAATAGCACTTGAATCATGCTGAAATTAAAGATACATCTTGCTGGTCAAGGACTTCTAAATAATATGACAATTCAGTGATCACATACTGGGGAGCAGATCTGCAGCTGCAGCAGAGCTCTGCTCAGCAACTTCTTGTGCTAGCTAGGCATTAACCAGCTCGAGCACCTGCTGTGCTGAGTTCAGGGATTAATGGCCTTTTGGGATGGTTTCTTGTTTTGGATGCAGGATGGATGGTGGGTATGGTGACCATCCTGCAGGCCACGCAGTGGAAGTTCCTGTGGCGCAGCTCTATTGCCTCAGTAGAACGAGTAGCTGCCCTGATTTTGTAAAGCAGCTCCTCAGCTGTGTGGACACTGCCTGGTGAGGAGGTGCCAGGTGTGGGCAAACATCATCACAACTGCCTGCATCATTTACAAATGAGGCTTTCAGGCAGCCATGCTCATCCCATGGCCAGTGGTGAGAGAGAAGCACTGGAGGAGGCTGAGCCGTACCCTGTCTCTTGGGCTGTTTTCATCGGAGGGGAGGGATGAGATGATGCTCCTGGCCTTGGACCCCCCCCAGCCCACTGGCTGTAGGGGAGTGTTGTGGGGAGCTGTTTGTGTACTTTCCACTTGGCATCTTATGCTGAGCAGTTCTGGAGACACAGTAGAGGATTAGGTGGTCTGTTTGCTTCTACTTGCTCTTAGAGTTTCATTTACTTATGAATTGCCTCTGGAATTTCTATCTGTTTCCACTGATTTTATATGGCACTGAAGAGGTTAGCTTAGACTAGATACCTTATTTTTAAAGTCAAATTATTTTAATTCTTACTTAAAATCTTAACATTTCTATTCTGGGAAAAGCAAATATACAAAAGGTTTTCACTCCTTAACCTGCAAGTAAATCTATAACATCACTGGGACTCAACATGCATTTAAAGGTTCATTACTGCCTTAATAACTGAAATGATACTGAACCATTTTGGCAATTATAACACAACCGTGCATGAACAGAATATTTTTCACTGCACTATGGTGTACACTACAGTGCGCTTGCAAAGTAAACCTGCGAATACTTCCTACTTAGCCTTTCTCATCTCTGAAATTTGTAATTAGTTCAATCAGGGTCTTTTCTGTTTACTTGAACTGGCTTTGATTTGAACAGTAGTTAAGATAGCATTATGCAAATTCATGGCAGATGTGCAGAAAATTATTTTTCTGCCGTTAATATATTTGTCCAACCCCTTTCCTACAATTCCTAAAAAAGATCTATTTTCTTTTTCAACATTACTTTCCCCTTCCCAGCCCCATAAATACATTTGAAAAGAGGGAGAAAATTCACTTGTAGCTAGGGAAATAATTTCCTCTTCCCTACCCTTCAAAACACCTGAAATACCAGCCTGCCAACTCCCTTTAAGAGTTCCCTGAGATGGAACCCTACTGCTCAAAGCTGTACACAGAAGAGTGGAAACTCCTGCAATCTGGTTTTCAGGGACCTGTTTCTGAAGTTACAGCAGGAATGTTGCATCATGAAAAGAAATGTCATGTCCTCTTGAGAGGTAGAACAAAATGCCTAAATACTGAGTTAGCACTCAAAAAGAGTACGTTGGAAACTTCTTCATATGATGAGTTTAGGGAGATGGTCTTCATGGATTTATATTCAGTTCATACTTCTACTACTTAGAAAAAATTTCTAATGCTGATTTGGAAGGGACCCTCAAGAATCATCCTGGCCCTGCACAGCACCATCCCAAAGAGTCACATCACACACCTGGGAGTGTTGTCCAAATGCTTCTTTAGCTCTGTCAGGTGTGGTCCTGTGATGCCTTCCCTGGGGAGCCTGTTCCAGTGCCCAAACACCCTCTGGATGAAGAACTTTTTTTTAATACCCAACATAAACCTCCCCTGACACAACTTCAAGCCATTTCCTCGGGTCCTGTCACTGGTCACCATAGAGAAGAGATCAGTGCCTGCCCCTCCTCTTCCCCTCATGAGGAGCTTGTGGTCTGCAATGAGGTCTGTTCTCAGTCTCCTCTTCTCCAGGCTGAACAGACCAAGTGACCTCAGCTGCTCCTCGTACAGCTTCCCCTCAAGGCCCTTCACCATCCTCATTACCCTCCAACACTCTCTAGTAGCTTTATGCCTTTCGTATGTTGTGGCACCCAAAACTGTACCCATGACTTGAGGTGAGGCCACCCCAGTGCAGAGCAGAGAGGGACAATCCCCCTCTCTTGCCCAGCTGGTGATGCTGTGCCTGATGCCCCCCAGGACAGGGTTGGCCCTCCTGGCTGCCAGGGCACTGCTGACTCATGTTCAACTCACCATTGACCAGGACCCCCAGGTCCCTTTCCATGGCACTGCTCCAGCCTCTCATTCCCCAGTCTGTCTGTACATCCAGGGTTGCCAGTCAATGGGAATTAATGATCAACTATTGCTATTAATTGGATGGTTTAATTCTTTAGCCATTTTTTACATTAATTCCCATATGTCTGGGTAATGAAATGCCATTCTGCCAAGCAAAGCAGTTGTTATACTGCAATGCAGTGGAGGAAAAATACAATGTGCTGGTGTAAGGAAAATTTGTCTGGCTTCACCTTTCTCTTCACTCAAAGTTCTGAAAATATTGTATGACGGCTCCAATAAAGCTCCATTATTATAATGCAGATACAATACCTCCAGAGGTGTTCTCATTCTGGTGTTATAAGTATTAATACATGTGTAATAGTTGGAAATCTTGGAAAAAGAAAAATAATTGAACTTGGATGTCAGCATAATTTCCTTCTGTTGCATTTCTCCTCTATGCAAATGTGTGTGTTTACACAAGCTGTTCCTTGTGCACTACAGAAAATGCGTCTGCAAGATAATATTTTCCTCTGGTCTATTTTTGCAAGAGTCCTGAGCAGATTCTTTCTGATGTCTCCTTTTTTTTTTAGAAAAATAGCTTTCTAGTGCAAGAGAAACATTCATGGAAAACATCTGCTTTCCCTCAAAGCCTGTTTTTTTGTCAGGAAATGAAATCCACACTCGAAACCCTTTAATCCAGAACTCCAAACTTCATCTGATTTATGCTGGCATATATTTACACAAAGTTGGTGTGCGTAGGTTTAAGACACTGCATAAGCACTCAATATTAACACGTTCCATGGAACTACAAGCCTCATTTCTGTTTATTCATGAAGTATGGGAATGAGGCATCTTTGCAGTTTCTGTCATTATAACCCTCAATTGTTGCTTTCTGCCATACCTTCTTGCTATTTTCTTGCTGTCATCTGTAGTCAACAGTCCATCCATCACAGTTGCTTTGATGATTGCCAGAGCCCTTGCACCAAGACCACACTGTCAGTTTGACATCCTGTGTGCGGAATAACCTTCCCACTGCAGTAGGGATTTCTAGCAGCTCAAGTGCCAATGAGACAGGCTATTCTTTGCCGATAATAAGCATGCAGATGAAAAACACCTCCTGTCTTTCCTGGGTTTACTTTTGTTTGTTTGTTTGTTTGTTTGTTTTATTACTGTCTGCTTTGATTTGTGGTTTTGGTCATTCTGAGTTCTCTCCTGCTGAGTTGCTGCTGTGACACAACCTTTTATCCAGGAATATCTTTTGGAAGAAGTGAAAACGATTTTATTTGCGCTGGTAAGCAAATAAAACCACAGTTAGCAGGAATGCATTGTGCTGTCTGTATTAGGTCTGATTTCTCAGTAAATACCAGTGAAATGGTGCTTTGAATGCTAACTCTCCTCAATTTTCTTTGTTTTGCATCAAAGCAGTTTTAAATAGCATGTTTAAACAATATGTTTGCTTTCATCTTTTTGCATGTAACCCCCACACATACACACACACCTGTATGTATAAAAGTATTAAATTATATTCATAAAGCAGGATAAAGCAAGTCAGATTCAAGGCATGAACAGACCTGACACAGAGGTAACCATGCTATATCCCTTGGCATGGTTTAGCTTTGGAAGTGGCTGTGTGTCCTTCCCTTGCATTGCTGGGAATTCCTCAGTGAAGGAATGCTATGAACACCATCTCTCTACCATGTCTGTACAGCTTGGCAAGCAGACTCTGAAGGTTTCCATTTTAATTACTCACAATTAGTACACTTATGTCTTTCATTACATTCTTTTATTTAAAATTAAACAAAAAAACCCAAGCCACAAAAACAAACCACAGAGAAATTTTAAGAAGTTTTATTTTGGTATAAAATGTGTTCCTTTTTAAATTTACCTCAATGCATATTTGTGCTTTTGAAAGTCTTATCTTAAACAGCTTTTTTTTGGTACTCAGAGCCTTCTACTATTAAATTGATTAATTGGTCAGTCCCACAGCATGGGAATAAAACTTCCTAGAACACAGGATCTTGCAAAAGATCTGTTTGAAGAGCATCTTCCCATGTTGCATATTTGTTGTATTTTTCACCGATGTAATACAAGATTTCTCAGGCAACAAAACACTCCTGTTTTGATGTTAGGGGAATGATGTTGCCAGAAAGGATTTGAATATTCCCCACTGGAGCAGAGGTTTTCCTGATGCAGTCAGCATGATGCACACACACCAACAAGGAAATTTACCATTTTTCTTTCTTCAGAGGAATCAGCTAATGCGTGTAAAAAGTGAGGAAGCTTGAACATGTGCTCAGAGATGATAAAAATAAAAGTTATACTGGGATAAGGCTTTGCTTTCTACATTCTGTTATCAAAAATTATAAGTAATCAGGAGACAGACACTCTTCTTGTAGTTATAATATTGGCCTGCATCATCACTAGTAGAGCAAATACCTGCTCAGCTTATAGTTTTCCAGGTATACCTGCAAATGGAAAGGCAAGCCCTCCAATAATAGAAAGTGTTAAGGAAACTAATAAGCAGCTTCCATACAATCTTGTAGACAGTATTTGACACAGCAGAAAGATGAAATAGTCTCCAGAATTGGAGAAAAAGTATTTTGGAAAGGAGATTCAATTCAAATGTTGAAAGACGCTGGGTTGTACAAAGTGCTAATGAATACAATTTGATGCAACTATCAGAAAGGAAAATTACATTCAATATCTCCATGGCAGAAAGTGCACCAGAAATAGAGGGAAAACTGCAATTCATTACTGGAAAAAATGAGCAGGCTTTTATTCCTGAAGGTGTTTGATTCCTGACCTGCCAGTACATGGTCTGCCTGTGCCCATGGCACCCATGCCTGTCAGAAATTTATCCATTCCTCTCAGTAAGTTTATGACTAATTCTGCCATTACCTGGCCAGGTAAATTCCAATTTTGGTAAATATGTGTCATTCAAGTTTGTGAAACTGACCAAAAAAAAAAAAAGGCAGCAATAAATTTAAACATGAATATCCAGAATCATAGCTGTCAGTTTGCAGTAAACATAAATGTCAGTCTCTTCCAGTCCTCATTTTAATCTGGTGTGTCCAATATTAGCTAAATCATCAGTTGTTTTGTGAGGAAGATTTAAAGGCATGCAAAACACTCCCAAAAGGGAAGTGTTACACTGCCCTGGAGCAAAGACCTGTACAGGTGAAAAGGGTAGGAGCAGGGACAGAAGTAATGAGATGAGGACAACCTTCCCCACCACAGCAGAACAACCACTCATCCTGATCTGGCTTTGTGTGTAAGCAGCACTGCCTGACTACCAGAAGAAGGAAACTGCAAGAAGAGAGAAGAAATCAATTCAGAAGAAGGAAAATGGGTATCTCTTATGCAATTGCTAGATTCTTTTTAATATAGCTTTTGCATTAGATGCCCCATGGGCCAAGGATACACTGCCAGCTTGGAAGAGGAATTGCCCTGAGAAGAACCAAAAGGACAGAAGGGCTACACCTTTTGTCAAAGAAGACAAGGAGACTTTATTATTGCCTATCCCCAAAGTCATGCTGAAGCTACAAATACTGAGATTGAGCTCACATGACTGAATGAAAGGTTAGATTTACTATATTTACCATCTGATTTCTGGGCCTGTAGTAAAAAGGCATTTTTGTTACACTCTCAGATTTTCTGATGACCATTAGGGTTGGACCTTGTGGCTGCCTTTTTTTCTTTCAAAAAACTTGCCTGAGATTGGCACTGAGTCACCCATTTCCAGAGATAAATCATAAACTATTGCAAAAATCAATGAGATGCTGACAGTTGTCAGCATCAGGTATGCTAAAAAGTGGCAGTAATCTGACTTTGGCTCTGCAGAAATAATTTAAAGTGCAATTTCAAAGCAAATTTGACTGGGACCATGCTAAGATTCTGTCAGATTCATGTTCTCATTTTCCTATGGGCCTCTCCCTCTTCCCAGCTGGCTGCATTTCTTTTCTACTGGTCACAGGATTTTTAGAATAGTTTGAAGAAGAATATTTTCTTTTATCAGTGAGATTTCTTGCCAAGTGTTTTTTGCTGAGGAATTTTTGCAATCTAAAGGTTTCTCTGTGTCTACAGAAGTTATCTTGCAAAGGAAGATATTTTATTTCATGCAAACACTACCATAGGCTTTGGAGTTTAGACTTAATTTGATATCTAGTAATCCAGTAATAAAGACATTGCATGTCATCTAGAGCAGAAGGCTGCCCCAACAGAGGAATACTTTTTCCCAGTCTCATTATTTGCCAGATAAGGGCCAGTGTCTATTTTCAGTGATGTTTTTCTAACCCCAAACCAGTTTCTCTGAAGTGAAATGCAGTGGTGTGCTGAAGGGAAGGAAAGCATTTCAACTCACTTCACATTCATCTATTAATCTCTTATTTATACATTTATTTGCTTTATTCTTATTGAATGCTGGTCAGCATGGCTGTGGCCCTTGCAGAGCCCCGAGGATGTGCTGCAGCAGGAGTTTCAGCTGAGCCCCAAGGTCCAGCTCTGCTCTGACAGCGACACTGGCTGAGCTCCTGTCCCTGGCTGCTGCACAGGGGTCAGTCAAAGGGCACAGCAGAGACAAAAGGTTTATTAAAGTTTAAACAACATGCTTGCTGTGAAGATATCTTTAATTTGTTCTGACATCTCCATTGTCAGCTGGAGTGACAAAGTGTTCATCACTCACCTCCTTTCTGTAGAGCTGAGGGACGTGGAACTCTGAAAGGGTTTAGCTGGGGCATCCGGTCAAAAAGAGATGCTGAGTTTGATGATATTACAGCAAATGTTAACAAACAGGCAGGGCAAGTGTTGCCAAGAGAAAATTTAAAGGACACCAAGACAGCTTCTCTACTGATGTCCTCAAGGTGCCCTTCTCAGGGAAACTTTGTGGCATGTGGTGAGAGACTCCAAGCAAGAATATGTTTTGGACCTGCCAGGCTCTCAAAAGGCAACCAGGTTCCTAATATTCACTGAAACCTGTGGCTCCAAGGATCGCAAACTGAATTCTCAGCACTAGGAAAATAGTCAACTGACTGCAGTTGTGACAACATAAAACAATTTCGTTTTTTTCCTGTCCTTTTTATGCTTCCTCAAATTCTGAGTTACCTTTGTGTGACCTCATTCTCATCCAGCTCCTTAACAAGAGGTTTCCTGAGGCATTCAAACATATTCATTAAGCTTTCTGAGGAAGAAATATAAAACTGAATGTCGTCAGCATGCCCTTTAGGCCATACCTCCTCTGAACTGAAATGAGCATTTGTAAAAGAAAAATTAATCTGCCTCCTCATTCAAGCTCAGGGGCTAAAGAGGAATTTTCCTACTTTACCCTCGAGGCTTTCTCTTTTCCAGGCTTTGCAAGTTAGTACCACACCAATCCTAGCCCCAAAGTTTTTGCTACATCAATGCAAAGACATCTAAGGACTAACAGGAGTTTCCTTGTCTCTAGCAAAAGGTGTTTCTTGCTCTCAGTCATACAAAGCAGCTGGCAAAAATGTGTATCTTCAGTAGATGGCCATCCAAATGCAGATGTCAGAGACTGGGACTTTTAAGGCAGAGATCTTCGTTATGGGCTTCTCTCCTGTTTCTTGCTAAGTGCCAGCAGTGAAACTACAGCCTTAAATTGATTGATATTTTGCCATCACCTTGAGGAAAATAAAGATTTCACCTGCAGAATTTGAGACTTTTCTTCTCTGCTAATGTGTGCAGAGAGGGCAGGGGAGACTTCCTGGGGAACCAAAGTGAAGAAAGGTTTTTCTTTAAAAAAACCCCCACTTTGGTTTATAGAGCTAATTTAATCTTCTGTTTGATACCCTTGCCATGGAAAGGACAAAGCAGTGACTACTCTCTGTTTGATATTGCTAGGTTAGAACTGAAATATTTTTTTATTAGAAGTAAGTGACTTTAGGGAAGGATTTTTATAGTGATAACAAGGCATATGCCAGTTCTTTGGGATGTCTTACAAGTAGATCAGACAAATAGGATAATCTTGGACCTTGACCCTTGTAATTTGGTATTTTAAGAGTTAAAGACTTTAATACTTATTCTGTTATAATAAATAACTAATATTTTGTATCACATCACAGTTACTGTATGAGTATTTTAAATGACCGTTTATTTCTGTTCATTAAGACACTGGGCATATTTGACTGTAACTTATTGAGGTCAATAAATGCTTAATGTGTTAACTTCTCAGTCTAATTTTATGTGACACCTTACTGAGTCAGCAAAAGGAATAGAGGACAGATTGGGAAGTGCAATGATATCTGAGAGATATTTATATACAACAGCTATGGATTTGTGGCATGTTTGCCAGGGTTATTAAACTATTTTCACATTGCTAAGTCCTCTAAACACCTATCCATAAAATGAAGAAAGGGTCATTTTGCAATTCAAACACAGATTTCTATAGATCAGGATTTATTTTCTATCCATACTATAGATTTTAACTGTGACTGGGCAAATCACTTGTTCTCCCTGCCTCTCATTTCTCTGTATTCTGAAGTAGGGATAATAACTCCTTAAAGGTGAGAATGAATATGTCAGTGTTCATGTGGCACTCACACTGTTTTTCAGCTCAGGTTCCTACCTCTGCCTTCAGCTAAGACAGAGTTGATCAAATTGTATTTTGCCCATATTTTGTTTGAAAGTGAATTTCTTGCTCTTATAATTTTTACACAGTCATAGATGGTGATTGGCCTGAGACTGTTCACAAAATGCTCAGTCTGTAGCCCAACAGACTTGAAGACCTTTGTTCAACTTGCCTGTGGTGTGGAGTCTCTTTTTTCCCAAATAATTAAGGCAGATTCTATTGCATTTCAGAAGCTGAAGACTTTCTGGGTTCTCAGCATTGCCACATAGTCACAAGTAGGACTTCATGTCATCAGTGTAAAAGGCACAGTTGTAAAGAAAACAAGACCCTGGATTTGTTGTTTTTTCTTCAATGTAAATTATACATTGGTAATGACTTACATAATTCAGCCTGGCCAACAGCATGTCAGGGCATGGGTATCTGCTTATCTGCACAGCAGTTAGCCAAGGTAGTCAGCAAACATGACACAGCTATGCTTTGTTATCAATGAAGACTGAGTCATCTTCCTGAGCATTCCAAATGCCCAAAATTTTGCCATTGAAAAGATTATCAGAAAGCCTTTTTATAATTGTGGTGTGTTATATATCAACCACTGGTGAGCACATGCTGTGGTTCTCTGCTACGGCCATTGTGGGCTCATCTGTTTCCCCTTTACACAGTCATCTTCATGATCTTATGCATCTGGCACAGGAGTTGTTTAGTGCCACTACATCACGGGCTGTGGAAGAGATCAAAGAAGGTCATACCTGTGACCTTCTCTCCTTTTCTTTTTCCATACTTGATAAATGGCTCCTATAGATTGCTTCTTTTTCCTTCTCCAATGCACAGGTTCCAAAAGGCATTTGGGTAAGATCAGCAAAATTTCTCCATGGTGCCAAGGTCACAAACCCCCACCACATGATAACTACATAATTTTGCCCCAGCAAACCCATAGATTTTCCACATGCCATTGCATATCAGTGATTAGATGCAGTGATAAAGTAAATAATATTTTGTTAAGTGCTCTGTTTTTAAAATCACGGAAAGCATCCAAGGCAGAGGAAACATGCTACTCTGATCCTGCAAACAAAGTAATTTATGTTTTCTCTCCATCACAGATGCCAAGCCACTCTGGTTACTCATGGAGTCAGCCCTCATGCTACCTGAGGTATTAGCAGTTAAAATCTCTACACTCTGAACTGAAGGGATTTCTCTTAATGCTAGGAAAAAGAAAAGCTCCAAAATAGCAAAAGTCATACTGAATCCATCAGCCTGCCTTTGAATACAAGTACACAGAAAATTCCCAATAGATGTGGGATCAGTGCAGAGAGCAGCACTGGAATTATGGAATATAGCTGGCAAATTATTAAAAAATGAAAACTTGGAACCATTTCTGACTGCTTTATTGCAGATGAAACTATCTTTTCTATTGGAGAAACAAACTATCTTAAAATAAAAATGAAGATTAAAAAAAGAAATTTTGGGCAAGAAATGGGTACAATTCTTTTTGGTCATGTCAATAATACTTCATCCTGAAATGGGAACCATGATTGATAACTGTTTGTTACTGGTGGCTTAAATTTTTTAATTAGAATAAAAATCCCTTTTTTTTTCCATAAAGGGAAACAGAGACCTTACAGCTGTCCTGGGGCGCTTCTGTGGTATAGAGTGGCTCAGGGGAAGTCTTTAAAAGTGCCCTTGAAAATTAAAGAAAAAAAGTATTTTCGTAGACAGGGTTTTTTACATCAAAGGGGACAAAGGACATGTTGAAACTCTCCAGATTTACAGAATGCAGTGTAAAAGAAACAGTTGTGAAAACCAAATATGAACTAACAAGCACAGTTTACCAAGGGTGAACCAGATGTTTGGTCAGTTCCAGCTTGTGCCAAGACTCTAAAAGAGGTGATCCCTGCATTCTTTTGGGTTTCAAAAGCAATAAAAGGAGGGCTAAGGATCATCTCTATCCTTTATTATGTGAGGGGAAACATGGTGACAAAGGATGAGTAAAAGGCTGAGTTATTTAATGCCTTCTTTGCTTCAGTCTTTAACATTAAGACCGGTTGTTCTCCAGGTGAACAGACCCCTGAGCTGGAAGACAGAGAAGATGTCATAATGCAAGGTGAAATGGCCAGTGACCTGCTGCACCACTTAGACACACACAGGTTCATGGGGCTGGATGGGATTCACCTGAGGGTACTGAAGGAGGTGGCAGAAGAGCTTGCAAAGCCCTCTCCATCATTTATCATCAGTCCTGGCTAACTGGGGAAGTCACAGTTGACTGGAAATTAGCAAATGTGACACCCATCTACAAAAAGGGTTAGAAGGAGGATCCAGGGAACTACAGGCTGTCTGATCTTGACACTGGGAAAGGTTGTGGAGCAAATTGTCTTGAGTGCCATCACACAGCACATGCAGGACAACCAGAGGATCAGGCCCAGTCAGCATGGGTTTGGAAAGGCAGGTCCTGTTTGTCCAACCTGATCTCCTTCTGTAACAAGGTGACTCTCCTGGTGAATCAGGGAAAAGCTGTGGATGTGTTTACCTGGACTTCAGTAAAGCCTTTGATACCATTTCCCACAACATTATCTTGGAGAAACTGCCTGCTCATGGCTTGGACAGGTGAACAGTTTGCTGGGTAAAAAACTGGCTGGATGGCTGGCCCCAGACCGTGGTCGGGAATGGAGTTAAATTCAGTTGGCAGCTGCACCCTGAATGTTCCCAGGGCTCAGTACCGGGACCAGTTCTGTTCCATACTTTTATCAATGATATGAGCAAGGGCATGAAGTGCCACTTCAGAAAGTTTGCAGCCAACACCAAGTTTGGTGGAGTGTTGAAATCTGCCAGAGAGTGGGAAGGTCTACAAAGGGACAGGCTGGATCAACGGGACAAGGCCAATGGTATGAGGTTCAACAAGGCCTAGTGCTGGGTCCTGAACTTGTACCACAACAACCCCATGCAGTGCTACAGGCTGGGGAGCAGTGGCTGGGAAGGTGCCATTGGAAAAGGACCTGGGGGTGCTGGTCGACAGTGACTGAGCATGAGCCAGTGTGTGCCCAGGTGGCCAAGAAGACTGGTAGTGTCCTGGCTTGTATCAGAAAGAGTGTGGCCAGCAGGTTTCCTCCCTGTATTCAGCACTGATGAGGCCACACCTCAAATCCTTGGTTCAATTTTAGACCCTTTACTACAAGAAGGCCATTGAGGGGCTGGAGCGTGTCCAGAGAAGGGCAACGGAGATGGTGAAGGGTCTGGAGCACAAGTTTGATGAGGAGCAGCTGAGGGAGCTGGGGGTGTTTAGCCTGGAAAAAAGGAGGCTCAGGGGAGACCTTATCACTCTCTACAACTCCTGGAAAGGAGGCTGTAGCCAGCAGGGTCAGGCTCTTCTGCCAGGTAACAAGGGACAGGAAAGGAGGATATTACCTTAAGCTGCACCTGGGAAGGTTTAGATTGGATATTAGGAAAAATTTCTTCATGGAAAGGCTTATCAAACATTGGAACAATTACCATCCCTGGAGGTATTTAAAAGATGTGCAGATGTAGCACTTAGGAACAAGGTTTAGTGGTGGACTAGGCAGTGACAGGCTAAGGGTTGGACCCAAGGATCTTAAAGGTCTTTTCCAACCAATTCTATGATTCTGAAGCTGTAACATATAACAGTGACCTTGCTACTTGCACGTAAGCTGCATGTTGATGAAATTGCTAACAGTAATAGTGAGAGAAGTCAAAACAGCTTCTTCTGAACAAGTACCCTTCAAAATCAGCCTTTGCCTTACAAAAACCTTCTCAACTTCACCAGGTCTCCTCTAGTCTTTTCAGTAAATTTGTGACTGGAAAAGGCTCTGCCTTCATCTGTGAAGAGTTTGCTTCAGTTAAGCTTGGAAGAATAAAGATAATGAAGCACTTTGTGTGTGTTATGTCCCCTGAGGGAGAAGGGCTGATGCACATAAGAGGATTAGAGAAACAACTTCAGTGAATTGATGTAGATTGCATTCATCTTTATATTAAACTTTATATGAAGGCCTCAATTTCAGCTTCCAATGAGAATTCATGGGTAAGGTTGGTGCTTCTTGTAAGTCTGTACTCCAGACTGACTCATCTTAACCTGTTAAGATCTTAGTGCTAAGATAGGCATGTCCTGATATAAGACTAAGGAAAGATTTGATACAGGTTCCCAAAGTTCCTACTGAGATTTCATTATTCTTTTACGGATGATTCCTTTGATCAAAGTCTTGTTTGTGATTATGATTTCTGACTCCTCAGTACAAGAAAGGCATTTACAGACTGGAGCAAGTCAGTGAACAGGACACCAACATGGTCAGGGGCTCAAGCAAATGACTAGGAGAAAAGGCAGAGGACTGGATTTTTTTCAGCCTGGAGAAGAGATAGTTCAGGGAGATCTTACTGCTACCTGAAACTGCTAATGGGAGGATGCAGAGAAGACACAGACTCTTCTCAGAGCTGTGTGCAGAGACAGGATCAGAGGGCAACAGACTCAATATGAAATTTGGGAAATTCCTCTTTGATAGAAGGAAAACTTTTATCGTGACAGTGATCAAATACTGGAATAAGTGGCCATGAGAGGAGTGGAATATCTATCCTTAGAGAGATCTAAAACTCAGCTGGAGATGAGCAGCCTACTCTAATTAGGCCTGCATTGAACTGTATGTTGAACGGGGTGACCTCCACAAGTCCCCTCCAACTAGATTTATTATTCTGGGTGTTTAAGAGTCAGGAAAACAGGGTGTTTTCACTGGCTGATTCAAAGGCTTTTGATTTCCGTACTTGGAGATTCTCTCTTTCTGAAGTGCTGGCAGAGTGAAAACCCAATGGGAAGGTGATACACCTTGCTGCCAGCTTCTGTTACAGTGGGTAGTAGCATGACCTGCTTGGATCTTCACAGTCCTGAGCAATAACCAGACCACCTTCAGGCAGAAGGAAGGGACTGAATGACAGCACCATGGGTGACAGCTAAATTCACACTTGGAGCATAAAAGCTTTGTTCATTTTGCGTGCTATGCCCCTTAAGGGTTTTTATTCCAGTGGAAGGACAAGGTCTTTGGAAATCTTGTAAAATGTTAACATGTTTCAGCTGCAACTGATGGTTCAGACTCTTAGGAGGACAAGAGTAAGCGATTAAGGCCATATGGTATAACTATAATAAAATAAAAAGATATAAAACTCTGCTGTGATGAAGCCTACTTCTTCTGAAGTCTGAGGAAAGAAAGTCAAATGAGGTAAATGGAAGTAGATTAGAACTGAGAGCATTTCACCTTGATTTTCCCTAAGAACTAAGCATTACTCTGTTTTTCAGATTAATCTTGGTCCTTTATCTCACTCCACACTGGCATGCTTGCAGCTCAAGGAAATATTTATATAGTAGAATAATTCGCAGTACACTTTTCCCTCCTTTATGAACCTACGTCTTCTTTTTCCTTTTCTCCACATTCCCCATACACATTCACCAACCCAAACTGTGCTTGTTACATAAGCTGTCAAGTTATCTATATAATGTTGTGTTAGGGATTTAGCTAGAGAAACAAATTCCCTTGGTGTGTGAGTAAGATTAGAACATCATATGTATGTGATGGATTTGTGGACTGAAAACTCATTTAATTTAGGTTGATTATGAGGGCAAGGTTAAATATGAACGATATTAGCAGAAGTATAAGCATGACTCTTCCACACCCCATGAACTTCAAAATCTCTGCAAATCTGTGTTTGGTGCAGCAACATCACATTAAAATTGGCATGTCCTTCCTCATTAGTTTCTATTTCTTCCCTTAAGCAACTAAAATTTCTAAATACTTCAGCAATCAGCTTTCTAGCCCTACTTACTTTTCTCAAAACCAAATCTTCTGGACACCCTCACAAGAAGAGTTAATGTGCACTTTTTGAAAGACTAGCGAGAGCAAGACAAAAGCCCTCACTGATGTTGCAGCTTGGTGTCAGTGATACCATTGCCACAGAGACACATTGAAACTTTCCCCTGAGTGTCCCAAGCTCTGCTGTCTAGGCTGGAAATGGCAAAAACAAATGCCCATGCAAGTGGCTATGAAGCAGCAGTGAGTCTGAAGCTCACTGAAAATGCTCTCAAGTCCCTGTCTACTCTTTCTGCCTTTGGAGCAATCAGAAAACTTAAGCCAAGGACAGGCTTAATGTCATGTATCTGCCATGAAATTTATTGCCCACAGCCATCCCCAGCCCAAAGGTGTCCTGAGCATCAAGAGGCCACTTGTGTTAGCTGTGAATGGGGCATGTATGACTGGGTGAAACACACTTCCCATCCAAATGTTAGGTCTATATAGGAGAGAAGTGTAATTGAGGCTGCCACGCTGTATTTCATGGTGTTTTCAGATGCAGAAACAGGTCAGTTGGGGTGGTCTCCTAAGCCCAAATTCCCCATAAGTCTGCTGATGAACTGACTAAACTTAGAGAAAAGTCTGGATTTAATTTCACTGTAAAAAGAAGGTTTGGATAGTAATTTAAAATAGATACTTCTACATAACCAGAATCAATCCACTCTGGTGATTGTTGCTACTTCTGACTTTCTGCAGATATTTACTTCTAAATAGCAAGATACATTTCTCTGTTAGAGAGCAACATGACCACTGACATGGACTTCAAATCTCTTCCATATTCCACTACAAGAAAAGTGAGTAAATAAATCAGTGCTTATGACCTGCGGTTGCCCATTGCCTTTCTTGTGTGTGCTCTTGTTAACGATCGACAGAATGATTGAAAAACATGTAGCAAGCAAACTGAGACTTGAAGTCTTCTCTTTGCAAATCTTCTTCTCCAGGTTTCTGTGGGAGCTAGACTGCATTGTGCTGTTTAGCTGTTGGAATAAAAGCCTTTCAACCTAAAAGCCTTTGCACTTTCAACCCCACCATTCAGAGGAGTCAACAAAGTTGACAAGACTACAGTTTTACATCTGTTATAACTCTTTTTATCTTCTGCTTTTGTGGTACAAGGATGTCCTTGGTTGCACTGTATTCTATTACCATCCTCATGAGCTGTTGAAACCAGGTGGGGCAGTGCCTCCTCCCCCCAGACTATCTTTCTGTTAATGGCCCATCAATGCCACGCCACATGACTCAGAGATAACTCCCTCCTGACCATCCTCTGTTAATGAGCCCATCAATGCCTGGCCTCATGACTCATTACCCCATTGTGAGATGCTCCACCCAGAGGACAGAACCAAGCATCCCATCCTGGATATAATCTGAGATTCTGAACGCCAGAAACAACCTTTCCACTGGTTTCCTAGAGGACAGGAGCTACATAGCCACCACTGGACCTTCTGAGGAAGAGCAAACCTCTCTACAGGATCACTGCTTCAACAGAACCACATCCACCACTTCAGGAGGACTGCAGCCACCATTTTATCGGACTGCTACCACCACCCTGACTAACAGGGTGTCAGGTTGTATCCTGACTCTGTCAGTTTGAACCAGTGTTTTCTGCCTTTATTTTTTTTCAATTTCCCTATTAAATTGTTATTCTGACTTGGTGCCTCCCACTGGTTTGTTTTCAAAGTACTACAAAGGAATTGTTTGCAAACTAGAGTTGAACACTGGCAGCCCCCAAAATTTCTAGCCCCAATATGCTAACTGCTTTGTTTCATTATCTGTGTTCTGTGATGGCAGAGATTTCAATCTCTGTTACTTGTCAGAAAGTTTGGTCACCTGCAAAGGGGGGAAATACATGGTGCCTACTTCAGTGTGGATTTACTGTTATTTCATGTCACAAAGTGCTGTGTTTTGAAATATGACCTGTTGGTCCTGGCTTAAAGGCCAGATTCACATGCATTTATGCTACAGATTATGTCTAGGTAAAGCAGCTTTTTTTAAGTAGAGAACAAATAATTGGTGACTACTATAGCTAGTAAGTGGGGCAAGTGTTAAGCTTCAACGGAGCAAAGACTGCACTGAAACAACGGCCTGTCTTCTGGCATCAGTAGGTGCAAGTGATGGAAGTTCCTTCAAGTTCTGCTGCACACCTGGGAGACGCTAAAGGCAAGAGAAAGCTCTGCCTGACATCTCAGGTAATGGCAATTGCAAGACAAGATTTTCCAGGCTGCTTCTGCCTGAACACTAACAGGTAGCTTGACACATAACTTGAAACTTCAGCATCATCAAAAATGAAGCTACAAAAACATGACTGAGCAACCAAAGACCTAGAATCCAATGCTCCTCGTCAGTATGTTTTCTCCATGTTACTAGCAGTGCTGGTTCCTGCTGTGAACTGGTCAAAGCCTTAAAAAATATTGAAATCTCAACAGCTACGCAAGATATTAGCATATAAATCATAGCACATGGGCCATGACATTTTGAGGTTTTTCTGGTCAGCCTTATATTCCAGTAGGAGTATGAGAAATCAAGGACTTATGAGCAGAGCCTTTTGACAGCAACCATTGTTGAATATCCATGATTTTGAGTATTACAACAAAATTTAGAGACACAGCCTTTTTCGGGGGGGGGGGGTGCGGGGTGGTGTTCGTTTGGGGGGGGGTGGGTTTTTGTTTGTTTGTTGTTTTTGTTTAAGAAATAAGAGAAATATTAGGTTGGGATTTCTCAGTTTATCAAAGGGTTTCTAAACCCCAGAGAATTAAAGGCAGAGGTGTTGCTGAAATGCAAATTTTTTTCCTTATAATTTGTTTTCATATAACAAAACAAAGCTACAATTTGAGCTAAAGTTGCAGGTAAAAATTATCCCTACTTTATTTAACCAAAGCTGTCTCCTCTGGTACCAGCAACATTATAATCCTGTTTATTCTCCAGTGACTTTGGTTTGCGAATATAACACCGAGGGAAAATTCCACATTTTTATTCCTTAAACAAAGAAGATAAAACCCCAGACTTCTTCACTTTTGCAAATCTTCTTTGAAATAGCTCAATGAATTCAAATCGTTTAATGGTTCAAACTGAGAACAAACACATACCCAGTTACTCTGTTGAACAAACATGAAAAACACAGAGCTACAGTGATAAGGTAAGGTTTCTGAGGCACTTTGTACTTACCAGAGCTTTAGCCTCTCTTACCTGATGGACTCCTAACCAGCTTTGACTTTTCATTGACTTTCCTCACCTTTAATTTAAGACTGCATTGACTTTTCCTGTCACCTTAATCCATTTCTCACATTAAATTGCTGCACAGCTAGCTATAATGCTCCTCTGTATTGATTATATTCTTTCCTCTCAATAATGTTTTGTTACATACATTGAAAAATAATCCAAGAAGGTTCCTAGTGCTTTGCTAGTTTTTAGTAGTTAATAATCCACTTTTTTTTCAATTTTTTTTTTTTTCAGTGTTTCATTGCTCACTTAACCCAGGTCAGTGTTTCAGAGAAGGGAAAGCTGTAAACAAGGTGTGGTGCAGTGTCTATACAGAATGCATTTGATCCCTGGGGTTGGCCATAAATGACAGCTGCTTAAGAACAAATCTTTACCAGGTCCCAGCAGTGGCTTTCCAAGACACCAAAATCTTCTTCCCATGGCTGATGCACAAATGATGTCCAAGCTGGGTCACCACAGAAGGAGTGGGTGACCAGGAAGAGTGAAAGCTGTCTCAGCCTTGGGACTTCCCAAATATATAACCTACCAACAGGGAAACACAACACCCCTGGGGATTTGAAGTTCATGCTTAAGACACTCAGAGGACCCTCCACTACTGAGCAGCTACAGATGAGCTCCTCAGGGATGCAGTAGTGCTAGAGAAGTGAGACCTGCCCTTGTGTCAGGTTTGCACAGACCGTGCCTGCAAAGCCAGGACTAATTTCTTCCATGTCCTTGCCCTAAAATGGTGGCAATATTTCCTTTTCATGCATGGGTTTTTTCATATAGGTTTTTAAACCAAAGTAGGACATTACCTTCATTACAATAACCCAAGCCTGATTAATAGGCATTTATTTCTTATGAAAGAACTGGAATTACAGAAGTGAAAAGGTGAAACAAAATATAGTATTCTGCAGGCAACTACCAAATGGAATAACACTGTGTTAGCTGAGGCTTAAAATGCTCTCTGGAAACTTAAATTTGCCTGAAGAATTACACAAGGAAAGATAAAATCTTTTTTTCCAGCCCCAGGATTTAAGCCTGAATTTATTGTTCCATGACAGGGTGTCTCCTCTCACCATTTAGTGGATCATAAAAATAAAACTTAATTTTTCTAGTAAAGAAAGTGACTCATGCTTTCAACCCAGGCTCAGTGATGTGCCTGGCTGGGTAGGTCTTCAATGCTTTTTTTGGTAGAGAAAGGATGGGACATATCCATGATAAATATAAAATGGTTTTTATATTTTTTGCAGGAAGAAAAGTACTGTGTTCATTGCTGTCTGTATCCTTGACTGTGTTGTCACTATTCAGGCTCATTCCCTTTCTTGGACATTATGGAGGGGATGTAACATAGGGCTCATGGAGAACAAATCTCTCCTCCTGTAAATCTGCAGACTCTCCCAGGGCAAAAAGGCACACCCTTGGTTGTCCTCAAAGTCAGCCTGCTTAGGTGGACACATTGCTAAAAAATAAAATACAAAGTAATATGATGTGATGTGTTCCAATACACCTTCCTTGGCACCTTTAAAAGAAGCTTTTGGTTTGTTGGTTTTTTTCCTCCTTGGGTCTTGTGTTTGGTATCCCTTTTTTTGTTAATGATGTTAAGTCCTCTCTGACTTTCCTTTCTTCTTTCCCATAATATTAAAGTATGTAGCTGTCTAATGCAACCCAGTCCATACAGGTAAGTGCTGACTTATGTGTCTGTTCCTGGGCAGCATGCTCAGAGAAAGCTGGTTTGTATAACAGCTTCCACCACAGACCCTGGATATGACCTCACAAAAATCACTCAGATTTCCCTCATCATGTTCCCTGTCCTGTCCCTGGTCTCTCCAGCCCTGGTAGAGCAGAGCCCATCTCTGACCACAAAAACCTGAGCTGTGCCTGCTACACACTCTGCACGCTAGGAGAATACAAATTAATGACATTAAACTACTATTGAAAAGCCTTATTGACTCACGTCTTTTGTACAATATTGAAGTCTATATGGCTCTTAAGCCTCTCTGTCACAGTTAATACCAGCTTTCAGTCACATCTTTGCAATTGAAACTCAGCAGGGGACTAATGGATGACCAGCTATTTTCTGCTAATACACCATAGAAATGAGTGTGCCTGATCAATTCTTGAAAACACTCACAGTGCAGAAAGTACTCAGAGAAACTCGAAACTATTCTTCTTAAGAGAACATTTTTTGTGCTCCCTGGTTCTGCATTTAATTCTCTAAGTGTAGTTGAAAGGGCAGAGGCAGTTGTTAAATTTCATTTCACATTCACACTCTTCTCCTGTCGGTACTCCTGTGGAATTGTTGCTGCTGCTCATGCATATTGAGGGACAATGTGCCCCTTTGCAGGCAGAGTACATCTCTGCAGCTCATTCCCAGCCATTTCCCAAGTGCTTGGTACCGTGACAGCATTGCAGCCCATGGGGTTTCCCATTTATACCCTTATAACTATTTTTTTCCATCCTACAAAGGATCTGCTTTTGCAAAAATCATCTGTATGGTAGAGAAGGGCTGGATGCAATGTCCTTATAAGCTCATCAGCTGTTTATGCTGCTCCTTCAAAGTGCACCACATCCTTCAAAGCACAGCATGTCTTTCAAAGCACTGCTAATGCTTGCCTGTCAGCAAATGAGAAAGCAAGGCAGGAGCCAAAAGTTAAAGACCCAGGTTGCAGGTTGCTGCTGGGAAGCACACTGTTTCCAAGCATTTTAATTTCAGAACTACTGCCTAGACCAGGAGCTAGCCCAGAGTGCCTTGTACCTCTTTGTGGATTAGCAGGTTGTGCCATGATTAATGAATTCCTGCTCTTTCTTATTTAGACAGAAGGTACATGAACTGTTCCAGTCAGCTTCAGTTTCCAAGAAAAAAATTAGTACAGAATATAATGACACAGTAGGAAAAAAGAAGTCAGTGCTTCACCAAAGCCTGGATGATGGTTCTGCCCTTGCAATTCATGAGGAGTCCCTGTAGGTGAGAAGCTCGTAGCCATAGCATGCGAGGAGTCACATGGCATGTGTCCCAGCAGGACACCTTTCATTGTATGCCATGGCAGCTTCTGTGCTGTGCGTTAGGAGAGACAGCACAGCTGGCAGAGCATGCGGCGGTGCAGTTTGGGAGGCAAAGCTACAGAGCCCTGCTGTTAGACTGCAAGCTGTAGGGGAAAATGTCTCTGCTGCCACCAGGAACATTTCACAATACAACCCTTCTAGCTTCCGTTCATTCATTTCTTTCCATCCTTTTTTTCAAAAATCGAAAGTCAAACCCTGAGACTGTAGTGAAAAGCAGACATGTCTCTCATCGACATAACACCTGGGATGGAAAATTCTGAATGTGCACCAGTAACCATGTTAAAAACCCTCTGTTGTGCTTCCGTTCCAGACACTGTTCTCACCGGGCTGCTATCCAAAACTTCCTTTGCTGCAGTGCACTCTTGCTAGACACTGACTGTCTGACACAAAGTCCAAACAGAGAGAAGTCAAAGGAGGCAGTTAAACAACTGGAAGTCTGTAATTTCTTTCTTGCTTAAACTGTGTGTACTCAAGTGAGAAAGGATTTTATTTTTCTTAGCTGAAAGAGATTATCAGAAAGCTCAGGAACATGAAAGAGTACCTTAAGCTGGAGACAGTTCTGATAATTTTCTGGCTATGAAAGTTCTAAACTGTAGTACAAAGTAAATATATAGCAGTGCTGGACATGAGTTAATATGTGATGTCTGGAATGGCTGTTGGTCTTTGTTTTTATTAAGTTCCTGTTATGAAAAAAGATGGGTCATTATGCCACATTTTCAACAAACACGGAGCAAAAGGCAGTTTCTTTCTGAGTAGCTTTTATCTAACCACAGGTTGAAGAGGAATGGGAAGAGCTGCAAGCAGAAAGGATATGTTGGCATTGAAATTTGAATAGGTGGGCAATAGAGGCATCGATGAAAAAAGACAAATGGGGAAAAATAGAAGAGCAAAGAAGAAGGGAACAATAGCCAAAAGGAATGAAAAAGGAAGGAGAACACATCTGCTGTGGCTGGGGTGAAGGTACTGGGGAATGTGTGTTGGGGCATGCTAGCTTTTAAAGCAGAGGAGAAAACGCTCCGAGACAAAATTGATAAAACCTCTTGACAATGGAAAGAGACATATTGCAGACCTGCACAGTTCTTGTTCCTTAGCCCACCACTGGCTGCCATGGGCAGGGATATCTGTTTGCCTTCCTCTGGAGATGATGAATTACTTTTGTGATTTCTCACACTAAGTGGGAAATATAATCCTTGATTTCATATGCAGTTCTCATAATAACATCTCAGGAGATCACAGAACTATGTCTATGACTTTAGTTACAGTAAGAGACTATTCTATTGGTGTTAATAACAGATTTGTGTCTTAACTGTTCCCAGCTGGAATAATTATAAATACTTCTGTCGGTGCTTGGTGGTCATCTCAGCACATTATTGGCACTTAAGCTCTTTGTCAATTAATTTGCTGAATGAGGAAAGTTTAGCTTTGCATTTGCCTATTTCATGATTTCTACTCCAAAAAGTCTTGAGTTTCTACAAACTCCTTATCCTTGTGGAAAGTGAAAAAGAGACACTGCTTTTAGGGGACTAGAGAAATACATAATTTACAAGCTGCATAATATCTACTTCAAAATTTAGAGGAAAATGAGTACATACATGTTCACAGAATTTCAGCATGGGTTATCCAGTAAAGTCTGTACTTGCCCACATGAACTGAACTCCATCAAAAAACAATCAGGCATGGAAAACAGACCACTTACATGAGAAATACTTTTCCTTTTCACAGTGGTTCCAAGACTAAATTAGAGTTAGCAATTTTTGGTCAGTTTTATTGTAGTTATTCTTCTGACAATCAAAAGGATGTAAAGTTAATAAAAGCAGACAAGTCTAGAAATTGTCTCTGACCTCTGCATATCGCAATAGCATTTCTGCAGAAATCCTGCCCAGTCAGTCAGACAGTACTCTGAAGACAACCTTATAACAAGATAATATCCCTGAGGATCAGACTTAGACAGGAATGAAGAACAAACATATATTTTACATTCATATGCATAGCTCCTTATAGCAATATTTATAACTACAAGTAAATATTTTCTCTAAATTCATCTTCAATCTATCATATTTAGGTTAAATTGCCTTAGGTCTCTAGCTTTCGCTAAAGATATGTGGTTAAATTCTTTTTGCTTGAAATACATTTGCTGCTGCTAACAAACCCAGACTTCTCCTCTGCCTCCCTGATCCTGCCCTGACCTTTACTACTCACATACCCAGGTTACATTACTGTGGATGGAAGCTGCTGCCTCAACTCCTTCTTAAAACATTTTTACAACTTGCCCCTCTCTCCTTTTCATTGCCGATCATTATTTTGGATTAACTCCTTCTTTCCTCACATTTTTATATGTCACTGCTCCTCTTTTCAAATAATAATGACAACTAATGATAACTAGTTATCAAATAATGATAATTTCCAAACATAATGAAACACTTTCCCACTTTCAATTAATTTGCATGATAGCCTTAGCAGTCCTGGTACTGACTTCTGAATATTTTTTTTCCAGTCCCTCTTCTGCTGCTTCCATCCAGCTTTTTCACAGCTCTACTATTGAACATAACTTTCTTAGTAGACCATATCGCCTGTTTAAATTCTTTCCAAAATCTACTCTTGCTCTTAAAATTCTGGTCTTTTTCCCTACCTCAACCTTAATCTCAGAACTGAATTTGTGTCCTATATGGATGTTTCTGTCACCCGTGCACTATCTTTTACATTGTCCTTGACCATAAAACTCTTCAGAATTCCCTATTATATTCAGGTCTGTGTCCTCATTTTGTTCCAAACACTTGGAAAGACATTTTCTTTCATATAATGGCCACACTATTAACTTGTCCTCTCTAAGTAATGAAAAGAATACTCAGGTTGCCTGACAAGCACAGCTGAGTTGCCTTTGGTAGGAGGCAACTAGGCTAAATTATACCAGCAGAGAAACTGGCTGAAATACAAGTTAACTTCTTCATTTAGAATTTCTTACTGTGCTTTGATTTATTTGTGTCTTATCTTCTGGAGTTTCAGCTGTGAAGGGCAAGAATTGTCTTTATTGCTGTACTGAATATCACTGCTATGGCCTCAGCTCTTTCAAGCTGGTAAGTAATGAGATACTCATGAAATTCCTAGCGTGTGTTTTGTTTTAATACCTCATCTGATTTCAGTGGGAGGTTTACCTGACTAAGATCTTCCACTAAGCAGAATAATTTCTTGTTCCCCCTACCAGGTAACAAATGCCAGCTTAATACATCAATCCATCATCACATAATTATGTATTATCTGTAGTCAAAAGCCCCAATAAAAAATTCTAATCTCCTTAGAATGATAAAGGAGAAAACTAATGTGAACCTATTGCTAATAAAACTGAATTCCCTAAAAAGCAAGGTCTATTTATACCTTAATAACACAATGGTCCTTCCATTACTGTTTCTGGAAACTCAGTACCACTTGGTATCATATAATTTATTTTGTTCTAACAAACTTGTTAGTAAAGTGAGCCCCAAAGCTGTTGGAGAGAGAATTGTGGAGTGGGAAAACATTACGCCTAGTTCTGCATGGTAAGCACTGTTACAACCAGGGGCGGAATTGAAGTTCTTTGGAGCAATGGAGCATGCATTTTGAAGTGCAAGCCCTGCTTTTGCTAACAGGCGAGAGTTTAATTCAGTTGGTTGGACAAAAATAGAGGGATTGCAGCAAGACCTGACTCTTTGTTGTCAGTTCTGCTGTAAGCATTGCCAAGTTTGTAAAAGAGGAAGATTTAACACATTGTCCTAGTTCTGGCCATGACAGAGTTAATTTTTTGCAGTAGCCAGGATGGGGCATGGCCAAGACCTGGAGGTTATTCTATACCACCTCCTGTCATTTCCCAGGGATGGGGAAAGGGTCCCTTTGGGGTCATGTAGTGTGGCAGCACAGTGGGGTACTGCCACAGGTGAGCACTCATGTGAATTGTTCATCTCTTGTACACTCTGTCATTGGTACTGCTGCTGCTCCTGTTCATTCTCTTATTTCATTGCTGTTTCCAGTAAATTGTTCTTATCCCAACCTATAATCTTTACCTTTTGTGCCTCTGCTTCTCCTCTCCAGGGGAAGCGGAGGGGGAATGTGGGAGTGAGCAAGCAGCATGTGGTTTGGAGTGGTTTTGTGGGAACACTCGGGGAAACCATGACTCAGATCTTGTTAGGAAACATGGGAATTAGTTACCTGAAGGAGAAGCATGTCACTTCCCTTTAAAGTGAATGGCTGTGTGATATGCCAAAGGCTTTTTCCAATTACCTGATATAACTTCAGGGAAGTAGTGTCACTAGGTAACACCCCACAGGCGTGAACTCTGAGCTATGACATCAGACAGGATGTTCACAATGGGTCCCAGTCTTTCCTTGCCCTGATTATTTTTTCATTTTCTAAGAGCACCTGGACTATTTTATTGCCATGACTCAGTGGTACCTTGTGATATGGACACACAGAAATCCACCTCAAATCTTCTCTTGTAACTTATCATGGTGCAGCACTATTCGAGTTATGGGTTGTCTTAATAGTACAGAATACTGCCCATGCCTGGCAAGAAAGAGTTTGCCTGAAGGCTGGCTGAAAAATAAATAGGGTTAGCTAAAACAAAGAGCTATTTGCCAAATATGAACGGAATGAATTCTCTTGTGATCCATGCAGAAGAATATGGTACATATCTGATACTTCCCTTAATAGGCAGGAAGAAGAGTGTCTGCCAAAAGGCAGGGAAAGCACATGCTACCATCACTTTCCTTCCCAGATTTCTTCAACTCTTTGGTAATTTAAATTTTCTCTTTCATCCTGAGTGTTGAGCTTTAATAACACCAAACTCACATTTCATTATACCTGTGATAATTTGTCTGTTGGTAATTTGAAGGTTGATTGGTTTTTGTTACCTGCAATTACAGACAGGCACTCTAAATGTTGCTTTACTGCCGATCTTCTGGTCTAGTCAAGAATAATTTAGATATTCCTCTTGTAATTGAAAGAAACTGCTGATGGACAGGCAATCTGGCTGATGGCTGGATCTACTACATGTTCTCTCATGGTAGATGATACCAACAAAGAAAGGCCCGTGCTCTGCCTGCAATGGCAGGGCTTGTTATTTCAGTTAATTACCATTTGTTGTTAATCAATTACATTCAACCAGCACTTATAGTCTCCATTGACCTGTAAGAGGGGATAAATTTATTTGGCATAGCACACCGCTCCCTTTAATCCCTGGGCTCTTGGCAGAAGACACAGTCTGTTTTCTGATCCTGTCCTGATTCAATCTGAATGGTGATGGAGTGGAAGCTGTGGTGCTCAAACAAGACTTGGGTAATATCTCTCAAAATCTTCTGGCTGTCTGTTGTGTCTGCTACAGATAGTAAGCAGAAAATAATCAAAACACATACATTTTGACAATACTTTAAAGAAGTATTGTATACTTCTAATATAGACATTGATATCAAATATAGATATTGTATACTTCTAGGATAGACAGAAACTTGGAACAGGAAGTTTGTTTGAAAAGTGTTTCTTGTCCTTTTTATCCTCCTTTCAGGAACCTCCATGTCAGCAAAATTTGTTCATTCAAATGTAGTTGGAATATGCAATTTTGGCAAGAGTTAAGTTAAAAGTAATCACCATAGAAATTCAGTTTGGCTGAAGACTGGAGGAAAGCAGAAATACTTAATAAAGATTAGTTCATCCAGTCAGGGAGTAGCAGCAGTGCCAAGTGATTTGGGTGGCTGATAGACCCTCTGTTTTTGGAAAGTAGGGACTCCATGGAGGACTTCACCTCTAGCCCTGTCCTTGGTCAAACACAGGTGGCTTTTTTTTTTTTCTTAATACATAAAAAGCAGACAGACAAGTAAGAAAATTGAGCTGGGTAGTGGACTGTTTGTCAACTGGGATAAGAACAACAATTTAAAATAATATTTTAAAAGATGAACTGGAGCTACTTCTAAACTCCATCTATTTTAAAAGATTGTTTTACTGTGGGAGATACATCAGGAATGCAGATTTGCCCTGTAAGTTTTTCTTGTAGAGACCAACAGTTTTCAAGTTTGACAAAATTGTGAGAAAAATCCAGTTTGAGTCTAATTCTTTTAATTTATTAAAAATAGCTTGCCATTTATTTCCTTGCCCCACAGCCTCTGCAGCTTTCAAGTTTTGGGCTAAGGAGAGGTCCTTGTTGTTTAGTCAAGGTTTCTGGGAGGAGGATCTGAGAGCTTTATTTGTTATTATTGTTGGTTTTATTTTCCCAACAAAATGATGACAATTTTTTTGACAAGTAACAGATACATGGTCAGTTTAATCTGAATCAAGAAAGACTGACCTTTACTAGACAACAGCTGGATAGTTACTCCCTGCTTATAGAAATTTACTGACCTGTGGCAATGTGAGCAGAGAGAGCAGTTTGATTCATTGTCAGAGACCAAAGATGAAGGTTGTGAACGGACTCCACTTTTTCAACTGCTAAAATTCTTGCTTTTATGGCATCATAAGCAAATCCTTTTGATGTTCCTGAAAAGGAGAAATTGATGGGTGTCCTGGCTTGCAGGGTATTCCATTACCATCCTCATGAGCTGTTGAAACCAGGTGGGGCAGTGTTTTCCTTGCCTCCTCCCCCCAGACTACCTTTCTGTTAATTGCCCATCATTGTCCTGCCACATGACTCAGACATAACTCCCTCGGACTATCTTCTGTTAATGAGCCTAATCAACACTTTGCCTCATGACTCGTTACCCCATTGTGAGATGCTCCACCCAGAGGGAGGAACCAAGCATTCCATCGTGGATATAATCTGAGACTCTGAACACCAGAGACAATCCTTTCCACTGGATTTCCAGAGGACAGGAGCTACATAGCCACCACTGGACTTTCTGAGGAAGAGCAGACCCCTTTACTACAGGATCACTGCTTCAGAGGACTGCAGCCACCATTCTACCAGACTGCTACCACCACCCTGCCTAACAGGGACTCAGGTTGTATCTTGACTCCGTCAGTTTGAACCAGTGTTTTCTTTTACTTTTTTTCCTTTTCTTTAATTTCCATTAAATTGTTATTCTGACTTGGTGCCTCCCACTGGTTTGTTTTCAAACTAGTACAATGGGAAAACAATATTTTTAAGGGATAAGAATGATGATCCATAGAGGAAAATGAATCGTGAACCTTTATTCACTTAGATGTATCATTTTTATAAAAGTATTCGATGCTTTGGAAAGCCCATCTATTTCAGAGTTCACTGTACTATTGAATCCTATTCCTTGTTTTAAACTTCTCCATGGAAGGTTGAGACTCAAGCATGTTTTAGGGAACAATCTGGGTGTCCAGTTTACATACGGTAGTGAGCTATTTAGCCAGATCATGTCCTGGCCTTGAACCGACATCTTTCATAAGTGTATCTCTATGCCTATGTGAACAGCTATACTCATCATAATCCACTTGGATCAGTAAACTGAAACAGCAGCTCCAGCTTCCAATCCCTTTTCAGAAAATTCTGGGCAGAATATGCTACTTAGGAGATAGGAAAATCCCCAGAGAGCTGCTCAGGAGGACAGTGGGCTTGTTGCAGAGGGGAACAGAGCACTGATGACTTTGGCATGTCAGCACTGTTTACAGAAGCTGGGAGTTACTGCTTTGACAAAGAAACTCCTGAGTGTCAAGGGTTGCTCCCCCTTCCTGGTAGTTTGATTTTTTTTTTTTTTCCAGTAATCAAGAGATCTGATATTTTGGCAACCAAAATACAGTTAGTTGCCACACTCTTGTCTAGGTATACTTCTACATGGAAGTATCTCTATCTCACAATCACTGAAGGCAAAAAAACCCTAGAATGAGACTATTGTAACAATATTGGATATTTTATTTATTGAAACAGCAGTAGGTGCAAGTGAAAGAGAGAAGAAGTAGCCACTCAGGCAGTCACACTGAGTAGCCATTCAAAACCTGCACTGTTAGAGCTACTTTCCCCTTTAATCCTCATGTCTTCATAGCTGAGAAAGAGTTTGCATTATATTATTCAATGTGAGGAAGGCAAAAACATGCATCTGTGACTGTTCAAGTCATTTGGCCTTGCAAAACAAATATTCAGGCCCACATCTGACAGGACTAAATATTGCTAAGCCTGGCTCTTCTTGCTGCTGCTGTGCTGAGAATTCTCTATTCCCATGCACTTGAACACAACTGGAAAGCTCCAATAGCTTGTTTTTCTGGACTGGTGCAACTGAAAATCCTGTAAACTTCTGTTTCTTGCACTCAGCCTATTTCACAGACACAGTTCATAGCACAGTCAAAGCACTTTTTCTTGGCAAAGACATGTATTTCACATGGGTAAAGGAAATACACAATGAACAATGTGAGTAGGCATCTCATATGCCAAAGGGGTGATAGAAAGAAATGCTACACGTATGATAAACAAAGAAACTCAGAGCTCATTAGCAAAACACTAGTACACTGATTTTTACAAAAACTGGCATATGTGTAAACCTAATGTAATGGTAGAAAACTGTTTTGATTAAAATTGAAAGTCGGTTTAAAGTACGATCAGAGTCGTGAGAATATCAGAAACTGATTCAGAAATGTGCTATTATACTTTTTTTTTAGCATATATAATCATTATGGAGAAAGAAACAGAAAAAAATCATAATGTAAGTGTATTGATTCTGGAATCAGGTCTTACCTTCCATTAAGACAGTCAAGATATCCCTTAAAATCGGGACGGTAGTTGCCAAAACAAAGATGGAAAACACAAATGTGCAGATTGGGTCGGCTATTCTGTACTGTGGCTAGAAAAATATGAAAACACCACTTCGTTAATTTCATTATTTGTGGTTATTGTCATTTTTAATTAGTTAACATTAAAGAATAATATATCCCATTCAACTAGTACAGAATGAATGCTGGCCTCCTTTGCCAGTTAGAGAGCCTCAGTACAGGGAATGAAGGTGCTACAGATGAAGAAAGGGAGAGACACCAAAGCATCCAGTTGAAACACCAAGAAGCAAGGGTTACACTCTCAACAGTTATTTCAGTTCCCAAGAAAAAGAATAATTCTCTTTGACACAATTACAATGTGTATGATTAAGACAGAGGAAATATTTACATAGTACCTAGTGTCACAATGCTGTGAAAATAGCACTTATCCTTGATTGCAGGGAAGGCACATGAACTAATAAAACCAACCTTAAAGAAGATTATAAGTGCACTAATTAGCACACTAATACTCTGGAATAGATCTCCAATGGCATGCACAAAGGCTGCCCGCAGGCTGGCATTGCTCAGAGCTGGCTTTTCCAGAGGCGCTGACACACATTCCCTGGCTTGTGCCCCATGGCTGTGCCTGTGGCCAGTCTGGTGCAGAATCAGGCTTAGTCTGCAAGACAGGTAAAGTTGCAAATATCAGTGGATATATTGCATCCTTGAAAGCAGTGAGGTCATACACATCATCACCCCTCTCACTTCTGAATGCTGAACAGTAAAATCTGACACACTAGTAGAGATGCAGAGCGGCTGAGCAGATAATTCCTAGGTTTTCAGTGGTTTGCATAATCAAGAAAGACTGTGAATGGGGTAATTAATGAGGCCACATTTTTTATAGAGTTCTTGAATATTCTGACATCTAATAAAAAGTGAGATGGAGAATAATCTTTTCCTGGGGTTTGTACATTCATAAATTGCCTTTCCAGGGTGGCAGCTAACAGAAAGGAGGAGAGCAGCTGCAACTTTCAATGAGAAGCAGGACCTCTCGTTTTGACCCTTTTCCATATCCTCATGGAACTTATAAACACTTAATATTTTTGAGGCTGTTATCTCTTTGTAGTTTTTTTATTGAATTACAGCAGCAGGTTCAAGGTTCAAATGTCATGAGAGGAGAACAAAATAACTTACAGGATGTTGGCGAGCACGGCACAAGCAGAGGTAATGAGCATCACTGTAGCATCAATATCGTAATCCAGGTGTAGCAGCCTCATGCAAGCCAAATATATCAGCACACCCGTCACCATCCAAACAATTATCATAGACATCAAAGCTCCCAGAATTTCTAGGAATTAAAACAATCTGATTTTGAGTCAGAATAGGAATGCAAGAAATTTTAAGAGGTTGATGATAATGGTTCCAGGTTTGTGAGCTTTATAGCGAGGAGAGCTGCTTCTTGTATGCTGGCAGACTTGATGCTCACAAAGAATGGGTCAACCTCCTTTCTGATCATAGCAAATCCAGTGGCTATCCAGGGTAGCCTTATGCATGGGGTGGCCTAACCCTGTTCTACCTGCTCCTACTGTTGTGCCCTTTCCATTGCTGAGTTCATGCAACATTCTAAGAAACTGGAGAGATGTAAAAGATCATTTGGGGAGTTCTGGGAGGAGCAAAAGGAGTTTGCCTGGCCCTGACAGTGTGGTGTGAAACCCCCAAAGACCAGCCCTCCTCCCCCAACAAGGTTATCTTCATCACAGTGATGCCTTAGGTTTCAGGCATCAACAGGAGCAGAGGTCTGAAGGAAGGAGAAAGGCACAGCTCACCCAAACCCACTGTCAGCCATAATCCCCCTCCATTAGCCTCCCCCGTTTCTGCACACCTCTCACCACCTCACACTTCAGAAAGACAGTAGCAGCCTCCAGCGAGGTCCTGTCAGCAAAACTTATCCTGGAACTCATCCTGCCACTGCCACAAAATCATTTTGCGCCACTAGCTGTGATGAGAACAAAAGAAGTTATTTTTTCCCTGGGGTAGCAAAATTTAATTTTGTCTCTATTGGCTTTGAGTTGGGCTCAAATAAATCCAGTCCCCAAGGCCACCTTTTATTGCACTGTTATAGGAGAGGTCCAGGGAAGTGCATATGAACGTGCAGCATGCTTTTAATAGGATGTGGGACTAGTAATTGCCATGTGACTTGAATGGGTAAATGAGCACAACCGAGACAATACCAAAGAAAATGCAAGCTCACAGCAAAGTGAAAGGCAGTAGACAACCAGAAAGCATTTGCACAGACCTCCACTGACAATCCATTAAAACAGCTTATGATTTTTAACATAATTTTATGAGGATCACCCCTTCTGCAGGCTGGAAATGCTTATCAAATAATTGTTTTGCCTAAAACTGGCAAGTAATAAATGAAAGTGCACCAACAGGGGAATCTAGTTTTGCTTAAAAGTAGATAGAAGTAAACATAAATAATACAATTTTTTTCTGCAAGTTATAGGCTGAACCTGCAAACTTGGCCCAGCTGAAGGTGTTGATGGCTGTGCTATCATTGACATGAAAGCAGCCAAGAGCTCTTGTGAACACAGGCATTCACCTGTGTGGATTTAGGTATATCTTCCACAACAGAACATTAGCAGTCATCTTTACATATTACTTTTCAATGGAGTATCTTAGCAGAAGTTTAGTTAAGCTTACAGACCAGTTCAGCAGCACTAAATACTTCACTTGAGATGTTCTCAGTTACTTTTTTTCAGACCTACTAGCACTAACAGAGCACAGCAAACAATAGTGTAGGATTGTGTGGGAATCTCTGAGTCACAGCTGAGGGAAATTAAGGTGCAAGAGAGTTTTTGTACTTGGAAATAGTTTGGCTCACACTATCAGTCTTATTCAATATTGTGTTTCTGTGTTGCTGAAAGTAGCTGCACTGCTTTGGCATGGAGGGCAGGAGGCATTCAGATGGCTTCTGCTAAACCTCAGCACTGCCATACAGAGTCTTTTCGTGACAATATCTATCAGTCGGAGGGAAGCAGTGAAGAAACAGCTTCCAGTGACATGGAGGGCTGCACCTGCAAGACCTTGGTAGTCAGTGAATAGTGACTTTGCCACCTGACTGCCCTCGGCTACTCTATTAAGGTACACACCTGCATATTAAACTGAAAATATAGCCAGGAAACTAAGCAAGAAACAGGATACCAATCATGGAATGCAATTAAGTAGCTTCTAACATTTGATGCAAGGCTCTCTTTGCTACCAGGATAAAAAGGCAATAAAGGATTGGTTTTGAAGTTCTGCATTGCAATGACAAAATAAAAATAATCTAGTTCCAACAGAGGATGAAGTTACATGAAGTGGCTGAACCTGCCTACATTAGCAAGAGAGGTGTCTCACTTTTTTCCCCCCAGGCTAAGAGGTCATAAACATAAAAAGTAATGGTGGCTCAACTGATGTTAAGTAGTAGTTTACTAAGTCTGCAAAATTCAGCTGTGTGTTGTCTACACAATGCCAGCCATGCTTGAGCCATACTGAACCTCCCACTCACCCAGCAGCCTGTTTCCTGCAGAGCTGGTAGATTACACTCAGGAAGCTACAGAAAGACAGGATGACTATGGCATATGTCTTCCCTGGTACTTTCTGCAGCTCCAACAAACCTTGGCCTACAGACATCTGAGTCAGAAGCTCTGTCTGGACCCTCCTACTGAACATCCTTGAAGCATTTATCTTCTGAGTCCTTGGTTCAGGTGCACAGGCGTCCAGAGTCATTTGAGATACACTAACACCTCCATGTATGGCTTGACACAAGGTGTATAATTGACTCATAGAGTTCCAGAGTGGCAACTGGATTTCAAACATCACAAATCATTTACATATAAGCGACAAAACTGAGCCCTGAGACATCCAGCATGAGATTCAGACAGAGACAACTAAATTGTCTTCCTGGAGGCATTAGCTAAGTGTCTAAGCTTGCCCTGTGGACAATGGACATCAAATTAATGGTGATTGACACAGTTCCCTGCTCCATTGACTGACTGGGAAAAAATACTGGTTTCTTAACTGTGAGTGTCTGGTCACATTTGACATGCCCTGGTCTTGTGCTTGGCACCCTGTGCAGTCTGCTATGGGTCTTGTGCAATAGCTGTCATTACCATGCATAAACCTCAAACATTCTAGAGATGTGACACTGGACTTCCATGTTTAGGAGGCTGAATGGAGTCAAGATTTCTGTTGAATGTATCAGAGACCTGGACCCCATGCTTAAAGGTGCTCATGTACATGGAGGCATTGATATTTACGTGTCTAAATCTTGAACAGACTCATACTCCCAGAAAATGATTCTCATGGTTAATATTTTGCTAGTGTCTTGTTTTTATAAAAACACTTGTGTTTGATTGTCAGGCTTTTGGTATTAGGTATCATCTGTAAAATCATTGTTTTAGGTTGAGGACAGAGTGCTTAAAAAACCTGCCTGTGTTTGCATCTGATAAAAACCAACAGTGATAAAGAGATATGAAAGAAGAGAATCTAGAAAAGGGTAAATGTTAAAGGATCTCACTTTTCTATGAATGTAACATTGCTGACTTTTTAAAATAATTTAATCATTTGCTTTAGAAATGGAGCAAACCCTCATTTTTATTGTTGCTTTTATAGAAACTTGTGTTTCATAACAGATTGAGAGCTCAGTCCTCCACACATTCAAGTCACTGAAAGAAGTTACTGTTATTTCAACCAAAGTTAGCACCAGCCCAAAACTATGGTAAATAATGAACTGAAAGACGTGCTTTTAACTAAGAGATGACTCTTCTTTGAAAATCACTGTCTTTCTTGGTTTTGTGTCTTGAGACCTGTCGGAGCATTAGTGCACTGTCTCTCAATGCCTGCAGACCTATGTTGGACATCAGCATGTTCTCCAGCCCCTGGCTGTGATAACTTCTCTTTCCCATTCCACATATTCATACTGTGACATGTTTCCTACCTGCTCGATGCCACCCAAAAGTTAACTGTTTGGTAGGAGGTTTGGAGGTGAGCCACAGCGAGAAGAGGCTGATCATGAAGCTTGTCAGGTCCACCAGGATGTGTGCCGCATCGGTGACCACCGCCAGGCTCCCGGCGATCTGCCCACCTGTGTGAAACACGTGTCCACATCATGGCTCTGGTCAGAAGGTTGAGCCAACCACATCAAACTCAAGACCTGTTTTGCTGAGAATCAAAGGGAACACTCAATTTTCAGTCATCATACACAAGACCCAAACATCTTCAAAGATAATTTAATTTTGTACCTCATTCAAGCAATGAAAGGTATGAACTAATGGAAATACATAAGCCAGATTTCTTTGTTAGAGAGAGACCTAAGAACAATAAGAGTTGTGATACATTAGTTCTGTAGTTATATTACTATTGGACTGTTGACTATTTTAATATCTGATTTTTTGTGAAAAGCCATATTAGGAATCACATTTCCAGTATCCTCCCACTATCTTTTCACAGAACACTGATATTTTTATGTATGTACAGCAGTTCAGAGACCTAGCTTATGGGACTCATTTCCTATTTGTCATAGGAAAATATGAATGTTCTTCCTGCTGCCTGACTCTATTTGTCACAGGCAACACTAAAACAGGAATACATGGAAAGGTCCCCGTAGGAGAACTGTGATAAGCAATCAATCATTTTAGTGAGGGCATAGAGAAAAATGTTCTGTTCTCAGCACAAATCTACCATTTTGAATCCATAATGCACAACTTAATTTTCCTGCCAGAGCTCAAAAAATGTGGCTGAATATAATTTTACTCTGTGGGGGTTTAGATTTATGTGGATTCTGAAGAAAAAACCCCACCAAATTCAAAACATTTTGGGTTATTTTAATTCTTTATTTCTTTTACTCAATAAGCTAAATATCATTATTTTGCCAAATTCTTCTAACCATGTCTCAGGGCTAAAGGCAAATCCAATAAACTAAAAGTTTGCTTTAAACTGCCCCAGCTGCTGGTGGCTGCAGGAGAAGACAAGGATCCCACTGTCCTTCCAACTCATTACAACAGGGAAGTCTTTTCATCAGAAATGTGAAATAATAGAGCCAAAACACCTAGTTTCTGCATTTGGCAATCATTTTCATTCTTCAGTCATTTAATTAATTTCAGCTCACTAATTTCTCCTGACCACAACCCATATGAGAATCAATGAAGCCTATAAAACATCATAAAATGTTACAGTGCAGATACTGCAACACGATGTATATTTGTTACAGTGCGGATACTGAAACAATAAAATGCCTTGTTCAAATCTTTGGCAACATACCACTGCCAAAAGGACATGTAGATATATCTCTTGTTTCCTTATAGTTGGAGCATTTTCGTGCCAGCAGGATGGACTGTCTATTTAATTTCCTCCTCTATGCATATTTTAGATTAGAATACCTAACAACCTAAGTTTTTTCAGCACAGAATTTTGCCCAAAGTTACTTCCCAAAAGAGAGAAATCATGTCTGCGGAATTTGGGGGCATCTCATTCCTTACAGTAAAATGAAAAATTCATCAGAATAAGTATTGCCCAGCACATGCTCAAGTATAAATGCACAGATACTTTTTGGTCATGGCACATCTCTTAGACTTTCACTGTTTGCAGAGTAGCTGTATCTCAAGAGGGAGGCAGTTGTGCATAGCAGGGGGAAGAAGGCTTGTCTGGCAGTGCCCAGATGTTAATAAGACAGGCATTGGGTATCTTTCAGCAAACAGATATGTTGATCACAAGCTGTGGGCAAAACCCTTTTATATACTCTATTGCCGTGTTCTGTGGGACAGCATCTCAAAAGTTTACTTCTAGCCTGCTGTCTTGGAAAAATGTTTGCAAAATTTTATTTTATGTATTGATGGCATAACTAATGCCTCGGGTGAGTTTCAGAGATCTCAGTCTGCTTAACTTAGCAACTTGTCTCACTGATCAAGTTTTTATGTTCTGCTCTGACATGAGGCCACATGCAGGGTTTGTCTTTCTTTCTACTGCCCAAGTGGAAGTGAAGTACTTTGAAATCCACATTTGGTCCTTAACCACCAAAAACCATTGGAAAGCACTTTCATATCTCGGCTCCACACAGTATGGTATTGGTCTGACTGATATCTCCAAGTCTATGCAAATTGTGATGGATCTGCCTTAGAAGAACAGAAGATAATTGTCTTTCAAAGGGAGTTGGTGGTGTATCAGGCTCAACCAGCAGTGCCCTGTTTGGGAAACCAGTAATGGCCAGCACAGATGGTTTGTGAAAAAGTATCAGGAAAGATCTAGGCATTCAAAGAAGCACAACTTCTCAGCCTCCCTGAGAGTGATGCAGCTTTGTTTCTTCTGTTTAGCATAATAATGCCCACGGAAGCTGTTTGCCCTTAGAGGGCAAGGAGGGGATGGGAAGACATTCTTTATCTTCAGGAGCAAAACGTGTGTAATAGTTACAGGCTTTTACAGCTTTTTATCAATACTCCCAACAAGTGGCCTTTAAGACTTACCGTTCCCTACAATGGATGCTTATAGCTTTATAGACCACAAGCAGTAGAAATTGTCAGTCACTCAGTGGTCAATCATCAGGCACAGCAGTCTTGCCTAATGATTAAAAAAATTAAATGTATGGTTCATAATTACAAAAATCTCCACAGAGAGCTGTCTGTAACTGCAGTTAATAACTGGTTTGTCAAAGTTTAATGGTCTGAAGCAAAACGATCTTCAAGCCTGTTACTTAAGCTGTCACTGCAAAAAAGCTGCATGATTCATTAAGCAAAACGAAACATTTAGTTAACATATCATCTGTCCTTCCAATTATCCTCCAGCATAGCTGCATTCACCAAACTTAAGCCTACAGATTATATGGTTTTGTTAATAATGCATTACTTCTGGCACGGGAAATTGCTGCATGGGGATTAGCAGCATGCACCGGTTTTCATGGGGGAAATGCACGTCACCTACAAACAATGGGGCTTCGTGCAGAGGGAGTACATGGGAGGGAAGAGTTGGAGAAGTCCCTGCTGGGTTTGGCAGCCAGGGGAGAATGCAGAAATGTAGCAACTCTGTCAGTGCCTCCACTTCTCACCTGTGGGGAAGACAAAGCCTTTCTGTTTCGTTTTCATGGGGCTCCAGAGATGTCTGAGCTGGGAAAATATGGGTTTCAGAGGCCTTCCTGGCTGATTTTTGTTACATCGACTGGAACACATATGGCAAAAGACTGTGGGATTCCTCATGCCTTCCCTTACCTCAGCTCACTGCAGAGAAGGGCAAATTAAAGAGCCAGGAACTATCAGGTGGATATAAATATCACAGAATCCATGGAGAGAGCCTATCAGTGAGACAAAATGAAAGCTGATGCTCTATGAGCAAGCCAAATACCTATACTGGGTATTGTAGGGTGGGTTCAGAAGTGAAAGCTAATTAGGTAGGGGAATAATCTTCCATTGATCCAGAGACACACCAGCAGGCCAATTTAAAAGATAAACGTGCCCTGATATAAATACACTGACTTAACTGTAGAAAAACAGATGGCTAATCTGGCCCTGGATTTCCCTGGATTTTGTAAAGACTCTTGCATTTATTTTCAGATCCTGCTGCTAGCAGCCTCCATCAGTGCTGAGGTCTCATTCGCCTGGATAAATATGTAAAATCTTTTAATCTTTTAAAAAGAATGTAACCCAATTTATTAGAAACCTTTTGTGACATGATGCTAAGACATGCTAGTCACTTCTAGTCAAGCTTAAGACCTGGAAGAACAGTTCAGACCATTTCAGATCTTTGTATTCCTACCCAGATGCAATCCTTGAATGAATATATGAAAATATTTTGATAATTTCACTTAAACCCTTTCCCCCTCCCAATTCTTTTAAAGGACAAAGGAGAGTTATTTAATGCCAGGTGGGTTCACTCCTGTCACCATGGTCCCTGTAGTCTGAGTGAAGGGAAGAATGTGGCTGTGCTGGGCACCTGACTGGACTCTTTTTGAACACACATACTCCCCTGTTATCTCAGCAATCATGAAGAAGGTGCAAATTACTGATGCTACACAGAGCTTCCTCCTGGCTTGATGCTGCTCCCTCTTTCTGTTCTCATAGGTCTGTGAGTAGCTGTGACAGTGATATGCAGCATTAGCTACTGTGACTTCTGCTTCCTGCTGCTGCCTCTCTTCATTTGAATTCTTCTGAAGCCAGCTCATCCTTTGGGATAGAAAGAAACAGAAGGTTAGAAAAGAAAAACCGTGGTTATTCAGGCGTCGAGCCCTACAGCACCAGAAACTATGTAATTAATGCTTTCAAAGGATAAAAGCAGCATTGGGAACAGCAGAGCAGGTCATAGAAGAGGCTTGTTCGCACAAGCAAGGCTCTGGGACGGAGCTGCACATGAAATGAGTGCTCTGGCCGTGTTTCCCAGCTCTTTGGGCGCTCCTACATCATTTAGCAGTTTATGAAGCGCAGGGTCGCTTTCTTAACCTGTGTGTCTCATGCACACCACATGACTTTGAAAAAGTTGTACCTCATGCAAATAGCTACCAAATTCAGCATAACATGGAGAAAATTCTACTAAAAAAGTCAGGATTTTATTCCAAACAACTTTGTCAGGAAGACTAGTCAAAAAACCACCCCAAACTTCTTTTTCTTAAATAAAATCAGCTAAAGATATTTCTCTCATCTCTTTGCACACAGAACTATTTTATCTCAAATTTCCACATATGTACAAAATCTACCAATATTCCAGCAGAGCCTCAGCATAGAAAATATTAGCCAAAAAATCTCAAAGGTATTTAAAAAATCAAATAAATCAATTCTCCATAGTATGTTGAATCCTTTGCACCACTGATTTTGTGGAACGGTGAGAAGTCCAGCAGAAGTGGCTCTTTGAGCATTGCTCCATCACAAGGGGATTTCTCAGCCAAGTCTGCTCTGCCACAAAACCTCAGTGTTGTCCCTCTCAGGATTCCTGCACAGGAAATACAGGGTGGGGGTAGAGAGCTCCTGGGCCAAGCACATTGCACTGCAACTGTGGAAGCTCCTGGATGACCACAACATCTGGTGCTCTCAGTAGAGCAACTCAGAGAATCTCCCAAGGTGGTTTGGTGAGCAAGGATGTTCCCTTCTCATTATCTCTCAATAGAAAAGGAGCCCAAATGGCAAAAAGCCCCCTCTAAACCTTGTCCCAGGAGGCTCGACTTAAAACCATTCTGTGTCTCCCAATACAACCCTTGTTGCCAGAGCTACTCCTGATGTGATCACAGTGTACTGAGACTGTGGCACCAGAGGATGAATTCTGCCAAGATGCACATACACAACGTCCATATAACCACATGTTGCAGCTATTTGAGGTCTGTGTGTGCAGGGGCTACCCAGAAACACAGCAAACTCCACCGCTTTTTTTTCAAGTCTGAAATCAGCCTGGGTGGGGCTAAGCTTAGCTGCCCCAGTGGCTTTTCCCCCTTTTGACTTCAGACTTTTCTCTGGGACCAGGAAGAATTGTTTCTTCAGCTGAGTGAAGGAAACCTGGGCTCCAGGAAGTAACAAGAGTCCTGGTGACTTTCTGTAGTGTTTCTGCATGGTTTATAGAAGTGCCAAGATGCCTAAAATCTCACTGGAAAGAAATCAGCTGGTGGCTGCCAACCTGCAGTAGTCAATGTCAAGAAAAAACTGTACTGAAATCACAAGCTTTTTCCAGCTGCTTTTTTTGGGCAGCCTGAGGGGGCTGCAGCTGCTCAGCATGTCTGAAGTCCTGCCAGATGCCCCACACTGATGGGCAAGAGGCAAAGGCACCTGCAGAGCTGTGAATGCCTTGGCCTTTTATGTTCATCAACACCACAGAGGTATTGGAGAAAGAAGACCCACCTAGGCAGCCAAGCTCTGCAACTGTAGATAATCAATGTGGATTTGGTTCTGTAAATATTATTGAGATGTTCCAAGGGTGCGGTGTTCCCCTGAGTCAGCCTCTTTCCCAGCCAGGTTAGCATGTGGTCTCTGTTTGCTCAGCAGAGATGGCTGATTCCCCTTGTACATATGTGTGAAAGAGCAACTGGTCAGATTTAATGCATAATGTTTGGAGACAGTGAGTCTTCTTAGTCATTTTGTCAGCATTTTCCTTTATTTTCCCCACAACAACAAATAAATGGGAGCTGGACTGCTTGGGGAATGGGCTGCCCATCTGGCAGCTGGGGTCCCCACCAGCCAGTCCTTCTCCAGTCCTTTAGTTTTACATTTATCAGGTTCTTAATGTGCACTGTGTCATTTTTGTACAGTATTTTCCTGATGAATTAGACACAGAAGGTACCACAAATTAATTCCTTCCAGATGGCTGAATAAAATGCTGTAGTTCTCTCACTCTCCCCTGGAGATCCAGGCAGGCAAGATTTTCTTTCTCATGATCTCTCTCTGGAGTTAACTTCCAATGCTTTTATATGGTTTGCATGTAAAATTAATTTCCCCTTACCTCAATTTTCATCAGCTGGCATTGAACATTAAAATCATCTTAATGACATGAGTCATGATCAGCTCACCAACCTCTCAGGCAGGAGTGCCAAAATTACTGCTGCAGATTCTGAGCCTCCAAGTCCTTTCCTTGCTGTTAGCAAAATAGGTCACTCTGTGATCTCACTCTCTTTTGTTTTTTGTCTTCCAGTCTCTCTGTCAACTAACAAAGCCTCGGGGCATCACTGAGGGGCAGGAAAGCACTGCCCCTCAGATCTTGCTGGACAGATGCAAAAGCAAACAGAGACAGCATAAACCCACAAATGTCACATTTTTCTGTCTAAAGGGTACCTAAATAAAAGTGCCCCAGTTGCCAGAGGTGGGAAGCATTCACTGCTCCCTTTGAACTTGCAGAACAGCATCTGGCCTAATGAGTTGGGAAAACTCCTGCCAGCTCCTGTACGTAACCATTATTTTTCTCTTTCAAAAGCTGCCTGCCACTAATTAAAAGAATCTAAGGATCTAAGAGGCAGTTTTATAAAAGTGTGAATCAAAAGCTTAAAGTGCAAAGATCAGCTGTGTTAGACCAGAAACCCCTTCATAGTGTTTTAGAGCAAGATACAGCCTTTGAGCATCAGATCTCTGTGCAAAGTCACAGATTAAAACATAATCTTTTCTCCAGTTTGAATTCTCTTTCCTTTGTAAAAAAGATAGTCAGGGGAATGTCACTGAAGGGCTCCAACTGAGTCATGCCCGGAAGGGGGAAGCAGAAAATATTAATACATATTGCAGATTCCACACAAATCATTAGCAATAGCTTTTTATTACAACTTCCTTTCTGTTTATTTTCACTTGATCTGCTGGGTGCCTTGATCTGCAGGCTTATGGGAATAATTGCTATCCTCCTAGACCATTATGAGTTCCCCAGTCAAAAGAGGAAAATGTGGAATCACTGCACTTTCCACAGGAGATCATCTTCTTCATGAGGGAAAACAGTAATTTTCTGGTGCCTGAAAGGATAATGAAACTGCCTTCAGAGAAAAATTCATCAAAGCCATAGTCACATCCCTTATGCTGGCACCATTCCGATTTCAATTGATGTACCAATCTTGAATATTTCCAAGGTATTTAAGACCCTGTTAATAGCCTGTCTGTCCAGTTTCTCATTTTCCTTACTGAGGGCACAAAATAAAGGCAAATATTTATATATTTGCATACATTTAGTTTTCCAGTAGATAGGAATTCATGCCTTATTTTATTTGGCCTCATTTTGAGGGCCTGGCCCTATATGGGTAAAAGCATTGTCAATAATTTTCCTTCTCCATAACACTATAACAATAGCTGCCTGGAGACAGACCAGAGGTGCATGGAGCCAAGTATCCAAATTCTGTCATAAGCGTGAAGGAATACATAATGTCAAAGTACTAAAGAGGAACATTCCCAGAGAGTTACTGCTCCCCAGTTCTGAACCAGAGCTCCTGTCCAACCCCTTTTTACACATCTTTATTCCACAAAACCAGCTGACTTGAAAGTATTGAGTTCCACAATTTAATTATGATGTGTGTAAAAACAATGTGTCTTTTGTCACTCTGAAGATGTCTGCCTGCTATTTTAATTAGTTCTTATACTGTTAGAAATAATGAATGACTATTCCCTGTTTACCTGCCTCACATCATTCATGATTTTGTGTATCATTGTTATACCTCTGAACCATCAATTTTCTGAGCTGATGCCCTAGTTATTTAATTTCTACTTCATATCAGTTACTACCTTGGTTCTAATTTTCTTTCTCAGAGAAAGTGGCCAAAGCTGAAGTGGGCGTACTGGAGATGGCATATGGCCAGTACTGGGCAGACACAGTCCTTTCTGCAGGGTCCTTATGTCCCCTGCAGGAGGGCAAAGGCAATGGGATTGGGTTTGCCGAGTCTGCTAAAGTACTGTGTGCTACTAGGACCAGCTGGCAAGCCAGTACAAAGGAGACATAACCACAGGGCCCTCAGCTAAAACAGTCCAGAAATCACAAGAAACACCTATAACCCTCCTGAGCATTGATTCTGTAAAGGATAAGGAGTGGTGGAAAGCCTTTATTTGATGATGAGTCTTTGATCTCATAAGAGTTTTCATATTGCCTGCAGGAAGGGAGAAAAAGAAAATATTCCTTATGTTCTTGCTATAGAAAATCACTCTTCACCTGAAGAAATAATCTCCCAGGTTCACTTCAAACTTTTTACCTGCTGGTATGAGCCTGGCACACAGGAACCAATTATGAGTCTAAGGCCTATAGATAGGAATATCTACAGGTCATGTTAATGCCCTCTGTTAAAAACTTTTGCATGAAGACAAACCCCAACATTTCCACATGACTTTCCTGCTTTCAGCATTGCCCACCGCTGGGTTTTTCCCCTGCTTTTTGTCTTGTCTCAGAGACAAAATAGAACATAAATGATTAATCATTAGAAGAACTTAATTCTCTCTTAATACCACCACTGACTACGAAAAGACCAAACAAAACTACCTCAGACACCTAGTTTAGATCTAATTTAAAGATAGATGGTATATGACTTACAGACAACACTTTTGCATGAAGCAGGAGGATCTGAGTGCTCAGCTTCAGACCCTGCAGCCATAATAGTTCATAACCTTCCTCAAGTCTGGTGGGAAGTCGTGTCCTGTCCTGAGACCCATCCTGTGTAATGCCTTCCTCTGGAGGGGGAGGTGCAGTGCACCCTGATTACATTGGCAGATGATGCCAACCTTGGAGGTGCAGCTGATGGATTGGAGGGCAAGGCTGCCATAAGGAGTCTGGAGGAAGAGCTCAACAGGAGCCATCTGTAATTTCACAAGAACAAATGTAAAGTCCTGCACCTGGGACAGACAGATTTGTGAGACCACATCTACAACAGATAAGCCTATTACTACTCTTAGCTTAGTACACCTGTAGCTGTGCAGGCAGCTGCTCTGTGACCCCAGGCCCAGAAGGCTGCATCTCCTGATGGGCTGGCTGTGGCTCACGGGCTGGCACCCTGGGTCACCGGGCTGGCACCCCAAGCTGCTGGGTGCAACAGGGAGCAGGGCAAGGGCTTCCCCTGTGCTACCAGCTCTTTCCAACAGGAGGGAGACTCTGGCTCTCAGCCCCCATTTTTGGTTATTTCTGGAATAGAGTAATTAGATTGTGCGGTTAATCAAATTTCATCTGGCAGAAAAAGCAAAATGGAGATGCAGCACAAAAGTCACATGGCTAGACGACAAGTTGTCTTCATTTTGGAGAGCTGTGTTACCACCTCCATCACTCAGCCACCTCGGGACCACCACTGCAGAGCCCTCCATCTCAGGGGCTATTGCATGTAGCGGCAGCATCAGCCCAACAATCACAATTGCTTCAGCAATTCACCTCAACTAATTTCAATCCTAAATTAAGAAATAATTATTAGAAAAAATTTGACTCCTTCAGAACATGAGTCAGCTCTCAGATGGGAGGATCAACTGCCAGGGATACTTGTCCCTGGTGTGCATTTTACCTCTCATCTTACCAGGGATATTCCCCATTACTGGTGATCCAGGGAAAAAATTGCTTCCTCACAAGGCAGCCTAACAACTGTCCCTGTCTCAGGGGACGATATAATGGGTTTGCCCTGAGCTGTCCTTTGTGTCCAGAGGTTGCAAGGGGCCAAAGGACCTCAAGTACTGAAGCTGTGCCCACAAAACTTCAAACTTTCAAAAAGCACTGAGTGTCTTCAAAAACTAAAATGAACTGCAGAATCATACGGGATCTTTCTGAAATATAAATATTACCACAGAAGTCATTTTGGACAGTGCCATCTATATTTATGGAGCCATGTAATAATACTTAAATAATAACCCAGATGTTCAATTGACTAAAATACGATGGCACTGACCCCAGTATAAGAACATGAAGAGACAGAGACAGATTTCTATTTGAACTGACAGTGTTTACACCAAGTTTCTGTCCCACATGTTTTAAGAGAGCCAAGCAATAAATAACCTGAAAACCAATGAGATAATGGAAATGTCAAGAGGTGCTAAGCTGTAACTGAGCAGCTATTTTCTTTTAAAAATACTTGCTAGTCTGAGTCAAGACGAAGAATGAAAATAAGTTAAACTGCAAAACTATTTCATGATAGACATTTATAGTCATTTTTTAACCCAATCTACAGTATATCATATGTTTTCAGAGGATCTTTCCCCACTCTAGCAAGCTTTTACTCACAGGACCTCTGGCACACAAGAGGTACATTAACTCTAAGTCCAATAGATTATCCACAAGAATATAGCATCATCTTTCTTTCAAACCAAGTGGATAATTTAGACATTCAAGCATGAAGGAGCCTTGAGTCAAACATGGTGTCAATCACACAATTATAATTCAGCCTAAAATTGTAGCATAATCGATGAGGTTTTGCATCCTACAATAAATCTACTAAGCTTATAAAATACATAGCAGGAGACACTTGCTTCAACAGTAGATTGGTTCAATCCATCACAGACACAGACACATCAGACTGCTGTCTAGTAAAGGTTTCAAATATCTAATAAGAAAGTTTGGGAAGGAAAAAACTGAACAAAACATTTTGAAAGTAGTAAAATGTATGCATGGTGATACTCTTCAGACTTCAACTCCTGCAGCTGGTTGGCAGATCGGTGATCTCATATTGCTCTGATGCAGAAATGGCAGTGAAGGAAACAAAGAGTTGTGTTACCTGTCTAAGGCCAAGGAGTACTTCTTGGTGTCCCTCTCGCTCACAAGACAAGCTCTTTCAAGACTCTTTTTAGCAGCCATGAGGAAAGTCGATGGGGTTTTGCTTGTTTTTTCCCTTTAAACTCTCTTTTCTCTGTCTGAAGCGATATGGGCAGAAATGTCCTCTTGATTTATACAGAAGTCTCTACCAAATATTTTTAAATTAAAATGTTTTAATAATCTTCCCAATAAACCTGAGACAAACTGTGAGAGAAAGCTGCTTTCCTAGTGCCAGTGGCATCACTCCATGCCAACCAGTAACTCCCTGAGCGTGTCAGATTGGAGGTTTCGGGCCTCCCTCCCTGTTTTTCTTTTTTTCCCACCCATGTTTGGTGCTGAATCTGCTCTTTGGTCACGCGGGGAGTGCGTGCTGTCCCAGTCACGGGCCCAGGGTCCAGCACAGGAGAGCACACACCGATGTGCACAAAGGAGCTCAAGTGAATGCACTGAAAAAGAGAAGGAGGGTGATTAAAACAGGCTGCTTTGCCTGGAAACAGTCAGCCCCCTGTTTGCCTTTCTGCTTGCTTGGATTGGGAGGAAAGTCAACCTCCCTCACTCCAGCTTTGCACAATCCTTTTAATCTAAGCAATCACTCTAAGTAACGACTGATTTCTACCCCTGGCATGTTCTATCCTAATGGTTCGAAACAGAAGAGGCTGCTTATTATTGCCATTTGCAGCACAGGTTATTGAAATCTTCATTTCAGCAGGAAGGACTGCAGGTTGTTATTTCTGCTTTATTCAGATTGTTAGTTCTATTGACAGCTGCGGTCCCTGGAGGGGAGGAGAAGTCCTCCAGCCTCACTCCTCTCACAGCCTGACCTCAGACATTTGCTTCAGCACTAATGGGAAGCATTGCACCAGTGCTGTCTGTTTTACCATATTATTGGCAGAAGTAAACTGTGATTGAGAACCCTACCTGTACACTGCTTTCATGGGACAGATTAGAACAAGGCAGTGAGCAAATGTTGTGGGCCGCTCTTAGTTCTCCAGTCTTTTTTACCATGGGTGCTCTAATATGAATACGATGAAATGGGATCACCCCTTCCTTCCCTCAGCTCACAGAACACATACTGTGTCTGAAATTCATGGGGAAAGGTAGCACATTTGTACATATAAATGCAAATAATTGAGCTTATGCCATCAGAGATCCACATGTTGCCTCCCACATGTCAGCTGTGCAAACATTTCTCTGGAACCTGTGAGCCAAGGAGCTGACTGTGTCTCAGGCACTTTTCTGAACAGCCACAGCAGAAATGCATGTTTTTTCTCAGATGTGCTGTCACCTTTGCCTCTCTAATGCCCTTTTCTTGAGAGCCTTTTCCCAGGTTCTTATAGCCACCTATACACCCTTATTAGGTGGAAGCAATCAACTTTATGACTCATTCCGGAGCTTCCTGTCTTCTTCTGAACTATAAAAGGTTGCTCTTTAATGTTTTTTAAAGTTGATGCCACTTAGTGGACCTGACAATGTGGTTGTCTGGCAAGGTTGGTTTGCGAATAGACTCAGGTCCAAGGATGCATAGTATGGACCCAGGGCATTTGCAGCAATCTTACAAAACAGAAGTACCACATTTCTTGTCACCCCAGAAACACCATTGAGAAGCAGCTTTATTCTGCTGCCAGGAGGGAGTAAGGGAGGAAAATGAACGTGGCCTTTCCAGCAGAGCACCCTGGAACCTGACACAGGCTTATAATTCATTCCCAGTGAGAGATTCTGCTGGCTCCCCATCTCATAAATGTCACCATTATTGCAGTGTATCTGTGAGCATCTCGACAAATCTTTCCTTTAGAAATCACCAAATAGCAACATCCTGTTGCAGACTCGTGATGTCAGAAAAATAAACCTGACCTGGAACCTGATTTACAGTGGATCTCAGCTTTTCTAGGGTGCTAAGCCAAAGTATCAGGTCTAAGCACCTTCAATTCAGGGAAGGTTTAAAATCCACTTTAGAAGATTACAGATAAAGCCAGTTTCTCTTTGAAATCACTGTAGGCACGTAACTTGTGTTAGTGAGATAGATGAGTTTCCATCGTTTTGCAAAAGGGTCTTGAGCCTCAGGTGCATACCAGCAAAACGAAGCCATAGATCATTCACAGCATTTAATCTAGACTTCTGTTTTGTGTTTATTATTGTCAGTGCTGATGGTTGTGCTTCTCAGGAGACAGGCTGTGAGGCAGGATAGAAAGAAATCTCTTCTGAGCTTTCCACAAAGATGTGGGTTTCCTCTTTATACAGACTCTGAAACTCATTAAGAGAGAGACAGCAGCTGTCTGTGGAATTTCTGTTTCAGAAAAATTATTCATACCATCTCAATAAATTCATCTCAGGCTTTCAATAATAATGCAGTTTGTTTCTGAGCCTACATTAAAAATGCCACAAATCCAATCATACCAGTTTTAATGACCCTAGTCAAGGACACTTCTCAAGATTTGCCTCCAATCCAGACATGTGAGGCATCACACTGGCTTTTGCAATTGAAAGCTTCTTGTCATTATTATCCAAAATCTCCATTAGTAAAAAAGCATATCCTTTATCCCATTTCAACTTTAATCAGCTACACTTTAAATATGAAAAAAAATCCAATCCCTCTCATCCTGTCATTATGGGAGTAGGTACTGATAGCTTAAATGTACAGAGGAAAAATCAGTGCATCTATTAATTGAAAATGCCACTGAAGTCGATCATTTTCATGAGCCATGAGACATCTTAAAGATCATCTGCAAAGTTCTTCTGTCTACCTTTCTCTGGCATCAGCTTTAGTAGCTCTGCACTGCATCACCCTCAACCTAGGGATCCAGGCATTTGTGTTTTCTGGGACTTGGTTATTACAGTTTTTACATTTGTAGTGAGAATATGCTCTTTCACCCAGTGAAGCTCCAGTGCCTTCCAGCCATCTGCAATTTTGGGATCCAAGGCTGGAGGCAAGACAAATTGAAAGAAAACTCACTTGCCTCTTCTTGTGAACCTATCAATGCAAACACCCTTTATAAGTGAGTGTCAAAAGGAAAATATCTACCCTGATCCAATTTAAAAATCATTAAAAGGACGTTAATGTTCAGTATTTTAAAATACTAAATTTTTAACATCAATATTTTTATCTTGGGTTTGCTGCCAATTTTTCAAAAGAATGGAGACTTTTGACGGTAACTGACTAGGGGTAGAAGTCACCTGCAATGTTTTAGATGGGTATTTTAAATTGCACAATGTCATTGGGGAGAAAAAGACTTTTGAGGCCCTTGTCAAAGAAATTCAAGCTTTCATTGGGAGTGAGGATCTAGAAGGAACATGGTACTAATTTGGGGTGTACACCTTTACTTCCAACAGTAAAAGTATATGCTGCTACCAAATCAAGTAGAAATCCTTCTACAAAGCCTGGAGCCTCAGGTCAGGACATCTACTCCTCAAGTGAGCAGACTTTCCACAGTGTCCAAAGTTTTGCCTGGTGAAGCCAAGGGTATGAGACAGCCCCTCCCAAGACAGGTATCTCTGGAGGACCTCAAGGCCTTGCCGTGGATGGGGAGAGAGCCCAGGGTGCTCAGGCTGGGCAGGGAGCACACTGGCAAATGGATGAGGAGATAGGGATGAATCTAGACCCTAGCATGGGAATCCTGAAGGACACCACAAACATGAGCCTTGCACAGCTACAAACTCCCATGGACCATGCAAGGCTTCTTGAAGGTTTTCTTTCTCCAAGCTGCGATACGAATATGGGTCTAATTGGTATGGTGGGGGGAAAAAAAGAGCAAGGTTTAGCATTTTTTTGTGCTTTTTATTTTATTTATTCAAACTTTTATCCTGATCTCATTTTTTTAGTGCCAACATTTCAGAGGTGCTCTCAATTAGCTTCCCAGTGTCTCAGGTCTCATGGTTGAACCCACAATGTACAAATAACCCAGTTGTCATTAAGTTCCTTGGAGGGACCAGACCTTCACAAGTAAACAGTGCCAAGAAATGTTATTTTGATACAAAGCTACTTTGCTTTTCTGAGAGTCTGGCAAGCTACTTTGGTGTCTGAGTGTCCCAAAAGTCCTGTCCAGGAGTAGCAGTCTAACCTTAGAAGAAGTTTTTCATTCTAGGCTGTAGCTTAAAAGAAAAAGACAATGCATTTGAAAAACTAATGCTAATGTAATCTCAAATGTTATTGTCAAAGACTGTGTCAGCTTTTTTTTTAAAAAGATATCATCTTTCTCTGAGCACTTAGTGGTTTTCTGTCTCTTTTCCATTGCAATTGCAAAGGGCTTCTGCATGGTTTTGTTTTTATGATGTCTGAAGTTGGTTGGGGAATTAAGCCTGTAATTGCATTGCTAACAAGTATTTCTTAGATACATTTATTTTTCCTTGGGGAAGAGAGTGTTAGGAAGAGAGTACACATATTTTGGCAGCAAAAGAGACAGCTATGACATTTGGCTTCTAAGTTACTACCTGGATATAATTTTAATTGTTTTCTTCTACTAATAAAATATAGTAACTTTACTGAATTAGTTCCTTTATTACACTTCCTACATACATTTCATTGTCATGCTCTTCCTAAGTATATTTGGGTCATGAAGATAGATTACAATATATATTGAGAGCCAGTTTGTTAAAAACACAAGGAGTTCTGCATTATTTCTCACCTGGTGCAAAACTAATTGGTTTTTCTCAGCTACTGTATATATATTTATTTTCCATTTTATCATCTCTATAATTGAAGTTTGAATTAGGAAAAGGACAGAGCGACCTGGTAAAAGCATTTGCAGGGACAATTTGTGTTTTGTTTCCCAGCAACAAGGATTTCTCAAGCCTGTAAAATTGCAGTGGGTGTTGAAACAGTGCTCACATCCTTCTTGCCTGGGCCATACTGGTCATTGCTCAAGCACTTCTTCTTTCTTCCATGACTTCTAAAATTTTCTTTGTAATAATGTGTATTACTGTGAGGGAGGAAACCAGGGCTCACAATTCAAATGTTCAAGAACACTGAAACTTTGAAGAAGCGAGATGGTTTTTTGCTTACTCCCTTCCTAGTTTCTGAATATGTACAATGCACTCAGGCACCAGGACCAAGGCAGCCCAGCTGCAGTGTGAGGGCTCCCAGCCACACCTCTTCCATAGCACAGGGATGGCATGCCTGAAAATTCCTGGTGGGAGGCAGCCCTCATTGCTCTGTCTCCTGGAAATTGCCACTGGGTAAGATTTTCTTTGCAGTCACATATTTTCTCTCTCTTTTCTGCTAAAGAAAAACTGAGAAGTCCAGTATAGAAAAACTGAAAAGTCCAGGGCTGGGACTTCAAAGACTGCCACACTTGCACTGCATTATAGCCTGCAGCAATGTACCATGATGTAAGGGAACCAAATGGGACACACTGGCTGTGTTGCAAGGCAAAAAACACATGGGCATCTCAGAGGATCCGGCATCTCAGAGGTGCAGCACATATGTGACCCCCAGGTAGTGCCCACCTGGACTCCCAGACAAGTTGAAGGGACATCAACCTTGCAGCCTGAAGCTAAACCTGAGGAAGTAGTTGAAACTCTTCTAGTTTTGGGAAGCAAAGCACACTAGATAAGCTATAATTTTAATGGCATTTTCCACACATGCATACCTTTGAGCTGCCTACCATAAGTCTGTTTCCTGCCCGGATTCTCCGGATGCCTTTTATATGGTGCATGTGAAGCATCTGGAAATTAAATGAAGAGTTAAATAATGGCTCTCTTGTGTACGGAGCACGGTAAAAATTACGCAGAGAGTTTTTATAACTTTTTTAATATAATAAAGAGACTGAATGCTGGTTTTATGATATGAGATTTCCAGATTGCTCCCAAGTCAGCAACAAGCTATTCATAGTCTTTTATTATAGCATTGTCATGATGACTGTAATCAAGTCCCTGAGCTACCTGATGATACTAGGGGTAGCATCAAGCTGGTGAATACGGATAAGTTTGCATTTAATATGACATTTAAAGACTCTGGCTCTTGCTTTTTTCTAATATTAAAACTCTGTGGATAAATTTGGATCTAGTTTTCTCTTTAAAAGTATTTGGCTTTTGTAGATATCTGTAGGATACCAACATATGAGCTGATTCAGTAAAATAGAAGTTTGTGTTCCTACCAGAAACAAACTTCTTCACCAGCCTCTCTTCACTGTCCCCCACTGTCTGGGGTTTTCAGACACCAATAAAAATTTGATCTAAGCAAAATCTGTTAGGAAGGCATCTAAGTAAGAGCATGCTGATTATTACAAAGGTTGGTAGCACTCACCTGCTAGGCTTTGTCTGGCATATCAATACTAGAACATTGCAGCATCAGCTGGACCCCAATTCCTGCAGAGTATCTGGGCTGACCTCATACCAAGAACTGAATCAGAGGATTTTTTTTTATGCCCTGTTCCATGTATTTTAACATTTTGAGGTGGATCTGTAAAAACAGGCCTTCTGTTGGGGTTTGTGCACATCCATAAATTAAGTAATTGTTCCAGGTCATCTTGTGCTAGCATTATACAGACAGCAGTGTGTTACAGCCATGAGATTTGCATTTGGAAAATCTTCTCCTCATGCTAGCACCCAAATCAGAGCAGGTCTTCCCCCTTTTCAGCCCCATGGCAGGGCTGCCTATTCCTATACAGCTTACACAGCCCCCTCTTTAAGCCTCCAATGATGGATATTCCTCATGCAGTCTATTTCTGTGCTTAATTACTTTTGTTATTAGAAAGCTTTTCCAAATGCCTAACTTAAACCTCACTGTAATTTAAGCCATTATTTCATAATGGAGAATTAATTCCTTCCCTCTCTACAGCTACACTTTATGTGTTACGAGCCGCAGTCGTGCCTCTCTCTTTTCCTTTAGCAAACAGTTCCAGTTCCTTCAGGCTGTTCTTTTGGACCATTCTCCCCTGGACACTCACCAGAGGCTTCATTGCTTCTGAGCATCAACAGCTGGGCACATGTTCCAGCTGGGGCCATGCCAGTGCTGAAAGAAGAAAGATTTCCACCACGTGTCACGTAGACAAAATCTTACTTATATATCTCATGGCTGTGGATACTTCTCTGAAAACAGTATAATATTACTTACCTTGTTTCATCTTGTGATTTAATAAGTGCCCTCTCCCCCCAGCCAGATCTTCTCCTCTTACCGGTGCTTACCCCACTTTTGCTATTGCATATTTGAGTAGGCAATTCCCACTATCTGTGTATAAGTACTTTTCACTGGATCTATTTGCATCTTCTTTTATTTTTTTTTGTTTTCACAATTTATTCAATTTGTCAAAAGTATTCTGAATTCCAATTCTATTTTTCAGTCCTTCAGGTAACCCTTTCCAGACTGGGGTCATCTGAAAAATTAATAAACACATCCTCTATGCCTCTGTTCATAGCAATAATGAAAATACTGAATAATGGCGGTGAAGGACAGACCACAATGAACTTAATGAATTAAAGTGCATGTGTACACAATTTGCAATTGATTTAGCATGGAACTCACAGATGTGGAAGCCTACCTGTGGTCGCTATGGTGGTGCTGTAATGTACGGCTGCAAGTCCAACAGAAGCAATGATAGCACAGTGAAAAACTTTGGACTTTATCCTTATTTTCTAACAGGAGTATAAATGCTTTCTTGGAACCATGTTTTGACCAGGGTAATAGATGATGTCCTGGAAAAACACCTCAGGACTTAATTTTTAACACCTGTGCACAAGATCATGGGGGAATATTGGTTTGTATCTGTTATTTTTCTGAGACTTTGCCCTTCACATTTTCTACATGGAAAGACTCAGGTCAAGGCCTTGAGAATGGATTAATTGTGGAGATTTGGTGGCTGAAGTTCCACACCAGTAACGTGCTGGGTGGTGAGCACATGTTCCTGCTTGTGTGGCTCTGCAGGATCCCTCTTTATATCAGGCTTCCTTCTGCCCTGAAACTCACAGGGCTCTTCACCTTATCTACAGGGTCTGCAAAGAAGTTGATTTGTTGCAAAAGAATTATACTTTAGACTGAGATTAAGAATCCTTTATTTATTTTTATATATCATGAATTAGGAAAAATGAAGGAAAAAAATATCTCCTATGCATTCAAGAACTTTTTCTGTTGAAAGAAGTAAAAGAAAACAAATGAAAAATTGCTATGAAAAGGATTGTTTTTCTTTAGAAAAAAAAGTGTTTCAGAAAAAAAGTTCAAGTGTTTCTATGCAATGTCATGTCATCTGCCTCCAAAAGCCCTGTAATGACTTTTGCTGTGGCAGTTCTTGATCAGCAGACAACATATAATGGCTTAATACATAAAGGGCAGCAATATCAAAATCAAAGAACGATCATCTTTGGAAGGCAAAGTGTCACAAGGAAGGCGCCAATGAACAGAAGGGAGTTCAGCCGAGGCCCACTGAGATGCTCAGGGTAGCAGCACTCACCCTGTGAGGATGTGACGACAGGCTGAGGGAAGAGCACTGGTTCATCCTGGGGAAGAGACAACTTGGGGTGTTCCCAAAAGTAGCTCCCGGTGCCCACAAGTTGGTCATCAAGGAGATGGAGCCAGACTTTTCACAGCTGAGTGCCTAGTGGGAGGATGTGAGATAATAAGCATAAAATGAAAGAAAAAGAAAGATAAATTCAGTCTGGATATGAGCAGGAGGATAGGGTAGAGAGCTCCTGAGGTCCCTTCCAGCATGAATTTTCCATCATCCTGTGATTTGTACACTGCCCAGGACACAGCTGTGGTTACAACTTCCACTTTCCTTTAGGTCTGGATCTCATGGAGTCAAATACATTACTTAGTGGTTTTCATGGTGTAAATAATCTGAGCAGCACCCAGTGAGGAAATATTGGTTGTAATGTAAAAGTAAACAACCTGCTTTAAGAGAGAGAAATATATCATGCATTTTGAGGAAACATCTGCAATTAAAATAATCACTGTGCTGAAACGTGGTACTTATTCAGGAAGAGCCATAGGTAGGGAGAAACAATTGTAATATATCATTTTCCTAGCACCCAACCTACAGCAGTTCTACACCACAGATCTGCAGCTTAAAACTTTCAAGTGCAGTGAAAGATGATTTATCTGATCTATATGGTACAGTTCAAATGTCCTGTGATAAAAATGAGCTATTGATCTGAGGAGATTCTAATTTAGATCTGCTCACTTAAAGAGAGTAATAAACCGAAACAGTCTGGAAAGCTTATGTTTCAAATGACTTATCAAGGAGTTAAAAAATTTAGTAACCTGAGCCAGCAATAACTTTAACAGTAGCCAGAGTCCCAGATTTTACTGAGCCAAGTTTTCCTGAATTATTCACAGAAGTATATGGATAACAGTTCTTTCTGTTACACTGATGGGTAGAAAGATGCTCATTTGTAGTAGATCTTATGAAAATAGATGAAAAGTAAAAAACATTCTGGAGAGTTCAAAATATAACTGTAGCAGTGATAACAAGTAATAGCTTTTCAGGCATAAAGTGTTGTTAGTAAAGTGTGAAGAGGTCAGCCCTATTTTCTGATAGATTTTGCATTGCTGAAATTTGAGGTTTTGCCAAGGATTTGGTGAGATTTCTAGAAAAAGCTTGATTAATGTTTTATTGCTGAAAAATCTGACTAAATGGGTACTTTGGCTATCCGGCTCCTCACAACCACACTTTGTTTTTTACTGTCTAGGCTGTATAGCTGTGGTTTTTTAATGAAGTTCTTGAAATGAGTATGAATTTAGTGGAATCAAACACTATAAATATGAATGCAGTAATTGATGTAAGATTGTACTCAATTTTCAGTAACTCACACAGGCTGTATCCTACACAATCAGGTATACCGTGCCCTACCCCCATCAATGACCTGGATAACAGAAAAGCATGGATGTCCTCAAATGTGAAAATAATGAACAAAGGGGAACTGAAAGCATTTGAGATGGTTAGAATTTAAAACACTATATTGGTGAAGTGATCTGAAGTCGGGAAGATGGAGCGTGGCATAGACAAGAGCATAAAAGTGCTACACTTGGGAAGAAAAAAAAAAAGAAAAAGGAAAAATAACTGGGCAGAAACACAGCAGAAAGGATGGCTACAGGGAGTCATATGTAAATGACTGATATCATGCTGTTGCCGAAAGGCACCTTCAAACCTGGAAAATGGACAGCAGTTCTCCTCTCATCAGCACTTCTGAAGCTTGACAAGGAGTGCCATGTCCTGGTTTAGATGTTACATATCTACAGAGATAAAGACTTTCTGCTTGATGTTAAGAAAAGTGGCACTTTGAAAATCTTTTCTGTAGAGCATGACTGACATATAATAGGCTTGACTTAGCTTAGCAGACTGGTACAAATGCAGAAGAAAGGTGATATTGCAGAGGGTGTGCAGAGAACAAGAAGGACAAGCAGCAGATTAGGACAATTTGCAGCAAAAGAGAAAGCTGAGCAAGAAACTCTCTAGTTAGAGGAATAGTTAATCAATGGAACAAGTAACCAAGGGCACAAACCTTCCATCACCAAAAGTTTTGAGAAATGTTTAAGACAGATAGGAATTTCTCCTTCAAAATGCACCCTATAAGTGGAGCCATGAGCTCCTAGCTCTTAAGCAGACTCTCATTAGTAAGTAAGAGGAGTCTCATGCAAGATGGCAGAGGAGATTGCAAGACATCTTACTCAAAGTTACAAAGATAGACTCCTGAGATATGAAGGATCCATGTTTAATTATCCATGATAAGATTTGATTCAATTCTCCCTGTCAGAAGACTGTTTAATCACCACATAATATCTCTAAGATGGCAGAAAATATTTGCTACAGATCCCACTTCCAGTAAAACAATTAAATATGCACTAGCACAAGAGCTGAAGTCCAAAACAGGAGTATCAGGAGTAAGATGGAGGCTATCTTTGCTTTCTATGAGAAAGGACAGGTGCTCAAATAGAGGTGAAATCATGTTTCTCTTTTTTTGTGTTGAGTGTGTTGGGGTCTGCTGTATGCAAGTTGTCTCAGTGCCCCAGGAGCATTGCGCCACTGTTGCATGGACACTCACAGAGTATTTGTTGAAACGAAATAGATTTGAGAGGTTGTTCCCATGGGATAGTGCTCCAGTCCCTCAAACAGCATGGTTGGTTACTGTCCAGGTGGTGACGGGAGTCTCTGTTGTGAGGGTCCTTTCAGCAGCATCTTCAGCTGGACCTGGTGAGGCTCCTCAAACTTCTGCTCAGGGTTTATGATCCATTTGGGCAGTGGTCCTGCATGACCACTCCAGCACATGTATGGTCTGTTTCTACTGAGAGTATTAAATAATGCACAAAATTTGTATCTTGAATGTGTACCAAGTGCTGAGCTATGTGCCTGTTTCTTCATCTGCACAACTTCCACTATTTACAAGTGTCTTCCCTGTGCAGTCTGGTCAGTTCTGTAGCAGAAACTGTCTGGGTGAGTCATTTGGATGGCTGGGTTCCCGGCCAGGTTAATCAACACATCTAACACATAAATATTGCCTGTCAGTCCATCCAGGCACAGCAGAAGCTGCCATGGGGAATCTCCAGGCCAGTCTGACACTTCTGGATGGCTCCTGCAGCTCTTGCCCAACATCTCTGCTGTGCAGGGGCTGGGAATTCAGGCAATCCCTTCCTTACAAGGCAGGGTCTTCTCTTGGGACAATCCCGTTTCATGCATGCAGCAGCTGGCTGAGAGAGCTCTGGAACCAGGAATTAAGGGTGAAGTGTTGCATACCCAGGCCAATCCCTGATCCCCAGCTACACCACACTTACAACTGTAGGACAACTTGAATTTCAAACGTTTGACTAAAGTTCCGTGCTTCTGCCCCACACATAGTCACACAGCAAAGGGTACACGCTGAATTCGAGTGGAGCCCTGTGTCTGCCAAGCATCCCCTGCACCAATTATCACCTCATTAATTCCCATGGCAGTGCTTTTACTTTTTCCCTAAAGAACACATTCTCTATGCTTTCACTACTTGTCATTGTAAAACTGAAGCTCTTTGTTAAAATCTTCACTTGATGGACAAATTTAGAAGCACATAAGCCTGATGAGATATCAAATTAATAATGGCTTGCCTGCATCAGGAAGTAATAGAGATGTTTAGTTTAAATTACTGTTTCGGGGTTGGTAGATAAGACCTTTCATCTCCTGTATGCAAACCATACTTCCTGGCCCAACAATGATGTCTGTCAGCAACAAGCACAAAGCCCTACTTGTATTTAATGCTTGTACACATTTCTCAAACTGGGGAGCTGTACATTTTACTACATCCTTGAAGATTCTTTCCCCATGACTTCTCCTACATATGTAGTGTAGGTAGGACAATGATGGTACAAAATTCAGTTCAAAACATTGCAACTCTCGCTCTGCAACTCTATCAGCCCTGTGAGAGCTTTGATACTTCTCTTAGCATTATCTGTGCAACTAAGTTAAATGAATGTAATTACCTGCATATGAAATGGCTTCACATCATGATTAGTAGTTTCAAAATAAAAGACCACACTCTAGTTTGGTGATCTGGATGGGGAAAAAATAGGAGGAAAGATATTTCAAGATGAGGGGGAGAAGAAATTTGGTATTATGTAACAAAAAACAAAGAAATGTCTACTCTGAGGAGGTAATTATAGGTTTCTGGATCTGTGATCAACGTATTCTCCAGTTCTTAGCTAGACACAGAGTGGAAGCTTTGAAAAAAGGAAAGAGATCCACACTTAGAAAAATTCAGAGAATCAAAGGTCAAGTGCTCTGCTTTGTACATAAAATAAGTCAGCTAATTTCTTCATTCTTTTTTTCCTAGTTAGACAGCAAGCTAAATAGTGGGTATAATTTTCCTGGAATTTACTTTTAATTTACAAACCAGAATACAAGTCCCCTCTACTACAGTGTGAGTATATTAATAGTTTGAGGCCAGATATCACATAAATTATAGAATTGGGGTTGGACGGAGACTTGAAGATCATTTCGTTCCAACCCCCCTTCCACCAGACCAGGTTGCTCAGAGCCACATCTCAACCTGGCCTTGAACACTGCCAGGAATGGAGCATCCACAACATCTCTGGACAACCTGTGCCAGTGTCTCACCACCCTCACAGTACAGAATTTCTTCCTTGATACCTAATCTAAACCTGCCTCTTTCTGTTTGAAGCCATTTCCCCTTGTCCTGTCACTACATGTCTCCTGTTGGCACCCTTTAGGTACTGGGAGATGCTATAAGGCCTTCCCAGAGCCTTCTCTTCTCCAGGCTGAACAATCCCAGTTCTCTCAGCCTGTCCTCATAGGAGAGGTGGTCCATTCCCCTGATCATCTTCATGGCCCTCACCTGCACTCACTTCAACAGGTCAATGTCCTTCCTATACTGGGGACCACAGAGCTGGATGCAGCACCCAGGCCGGGTCTCACGAGAACAGAGCAGAGAGGAGAATCCCCTCCGTTGACCTGCTGGTGACATCACGTCTCCAGAAACATCAGTGACAGCTCTTCAGAACAGCTAATTCCTAACGGAGTTCATTTCGTATTCATCCACTGGGAAGTGCAGTGACACAAGGGTGCATGACTAAGAATTTTTGAACTGAAATATGGTAGGGCCAGGGATAGCTCATGGGGATGAAATTCTGAGGATTTGAGTTTCTCTAGCTGTAAAAGCCAAAAAATGTCACTGGTCTTCTCAGGAAAATATTTTAAGATAAAAACAACCTGATAGCATTGTAGGAGAAAAACCAATTTGGAATCAGGAAATTGCCATACTTCAGTGGATACTCCATCAGCATCCATTGGCTGCTGGAAAGCTGCTTTTAAATAAATGGAAATAACACATTTTTGCAAAAGAATCTCCTTTTTACCAAACAGCCTTACTCTTTATATGAGCCTAGGGGATTTCTACAGCTTTCAGCATCACAGCATCTGAATGAAGGATTATATTTATAATCATAAACACAAAGAACCCCACAAATACCACTCTGCTTCACACTCAGGATTTCACAGAAACAACCAAAAGAGAGCTCCAAAGCCCGTAGGAAATGACTATCTCATTCCAGCTATTTCAGTGGCCTTCAAATTAGACCATAGGGGCATAGGCTGCTTGAGCTGAAGCACATTCCTCTTTTGTCACACCATTGTTTGATCCGTACATTGAATTGACAGTGCTTTATGCCTCACATGATGTTATAAATAAAAAATCTCTGTGTGTAGCGCTATCGTTGCCCTATGTGACTTATAGATGCTGGTAGTTCCAATAAGGGTGGGCAGAAAAAGGGTTAATGACCTGCAGGAAAGCACCTGAAGGTGCCTCCAGCTGCACAGCATCTGCCTTCCAACCCATCAGGGGTAGTCACAGCAGAAAGACTAGGTACTAAACAGACACAGAGACTGAAATGTTAGACTTCTTAAAGCCATATTCATTAGCAGTCACTTCTGTGGATTTTCAGAGTATTTTGAATGCCAGATATAAAAATATAGCAAATTTTCTGCACATGTAAAGCGGCTAGATTTTTTTAAGTGCAAAAATACCCACGTTGATATTTATACAGCAGGAAAAAGCGATGTTGTTTTCCACAAATATTCCATGAAGAGCAACCAAATTTCCAGATTTAAGGAGGATTTTGGCCGCCTTATGCACGAGGGATACATGCAGGAAATCTACACACTCTTGGCTGGGTGTCTAAATCAGCCTGAATTATTGCAAATGATTCCTCGTAGGAATCATAAATACACACCCAAATGCAGTGTAGCAAATGGCATTATTTATTTGAACTGAAGTATGCTGGGTACCTGTCCCATCTCCTGAAGCTCCCACCTGCTTGCACTTGTGAGCTGTATCAACACCACTCTGTCACTTGCTTTGCTGTACTTAGTCAAGTGGCGTTTCGTCTGTGCCTTATTTTCTCATTGTACACCAAATTTTACTCTTACTAACAAAATGCTGCTCACAAGAGTGCAGTAACTCCAGTGCAAGAGGAAACAGGCTGTGTTTGCACTCACTTTGCTGCTGATTATTTAGACCTCATAAGGGAACTTGGGAAATGACCAGGCAGTCCATCAACTCTTAACTTACAGACTATTTCACACTTCATATGCCTTTTCTCTGCTTTCAGAACAGTGTTGCTCAAAAAGGCTTGTCAAATTCTAGTGACTTGCAGCTTGTGCTCAGGCTGCCTGCGTTAGTTCACTGAGTATGGATTTCCAATACCTCTTTTACATTTTCATGGTTTTTACAATTATACATCGCTTCAGTCATCATCTGGAATAGCCAGATGCCAATTTTGTTCTGTCCTAATTGCTGCTAATGACTTATTGATGTAAGCAGTTGCTTTCCATCTCTTACTGCCCTAGAGGTATTTATATATGGCTCTTTAATGCAGTATCAGGAGAAATATTTCTTGGTGAGAGCTAAGGTCTGGCATAGTTTTCTTGATTCTACTTCAGTACAGATTTACTGAATATTTATGGAGATGGTGGAGGTCAAAATACTTAGAATTACAGGTCCATTCCCTAAGTGTGTTGTTGTTCATAATGAGTAAGCATGTCACTACTGAATGTGCTACAAAAATGTTACACAAAAAATATACCCTACCCTACTCCTGTGATGTTCAGTGCTGGGATTCAATATTACTGGCAGCATTATAAATGGGACAAGCACTTCCATGGCCACACATGGCTCCAGCTGTACTGCAAAACTCCATCAACAAACATTACAGAATTTTCCATCAGATCAGATAAGGCAAGGACCGGGTTTGTGGTACCTAAAGCCATTCCTATTCAGGTCCCTAACTTGGGATTCCTAGAAGGCTGTTACCTTTCACAAAAGCAAGTTCCTCAGTGGCAGCTCTACAGAAACTTCCAGAGCTTCTCACTATTTGCCCACAGTCTTGCTGCTGGTGCAACAATCTGTGTGAGAGCTCCTGACTGCAGGATAGTGCCTTGGAAAGCTTCCATCAGACTTCTGGAGGGTCCAGCACATCATCACAGAAAATCTCACTTAGGCTATCTTAGGAAGAGTGAATACAGAAAGTAAAGCAAGAATCTGAGGCACTCAGACTAATTAATGCTTGGCTGGACACATGTACCAGGGAACTTCTGGATTTTTGTTCCAAACTACAGAATAACCTCTAATAATTATCTCAATAAATGCGAAGATGAAAAATCAGATAGAACACAATTTTCTGCTCTTAAAAGGAAGAATATATTTTCTCTTTGCATCATTTTAATACTTAGGAAGGAGCTATTAAGTAATATTTCATGTTACTGGTATGGCACTGTCTTGTAAAACTTTCTAAATAGTTATCTCTGCTTCTAAAGAACAGTGCTAAAAGTAGATATTAAAAAAGTTAAACTCACTGAGTAGTTAAGACAGAAAGTGGGGTTTTGGCACGCACAATTAGCACTTTTGTCAATTTTGTAAACTATTCAATTCTACACGTATTTGTATTAATTTCTGCAATTCAGCATCCCACACAACATACCTTTAATGCAGAATTTTTATTTTAGCAAATTCGAGTTTCATTTTTAATTTCTAGGTAATTATTTTTTACTTTTGTATTTCATTAAATGCAAACTCTTATAACAGGCTTTTTCTTCAAGTTATATTTAACGTTTTAATGCTGATTTAAACAAGGACAGTAGTGGCATCTGTCAGATGATGACAATAAAATTCAGTGCATTTTTTTCAGCAGAGACTATAAAGAACATCTCTGACTATAATGTTATTCAGAAACATGGTTGTAAAAGAGGCTTATATCTTCCTGTTTACTCTCACCTTGAGATTTATCATGATTGAAGTTAGTGTCATAAGAAAATTCAAGGTTGTTTTCTTCCAAGCACCTCCTGTAAATTGCATTGAGTAGCAGGAGAGAATTGTTTTTAATAGTGTAAGAAACAGGAAGGTTAATTTTGGAAGCATTTCAAAAATTCTACCATTGAATATTGTCCCTTTCTGTCAAGCATATGGCAGATACTCCTGACTAAAACAGAAGGGCACAATCAAGTTCAGATTATTTTTAATGCAGTGGTTGGTGCTTAAGCCAATTGTGTTAATAAAAGAACAGGATAATTATTAAAAAACTGTCCCTGTATTTGGCCTACAGCTGATTGCTGATGTAAGTCTTCCATAGAAGAGGCACTGTTTAACCTCAAACAGTGGAAGGTAAAAAGAGAAGGTTGCCCTTTTGTAGTCCCCTTTGTTCTAGACATGGCACCCACTGAAACATTCGGAGGGGGACTGAGGAGGAGTGCCCACTGATATTTGTATCAGTTGTTGAGCCCTCACAAAGGCATAAACACTGCAGTTTCCTCCTTTCAACATGTTCTGCCTTCCATTTCTGAATTCATGCTTTGTTATAACAGATACGTCATGGGTTGGTCTTGCTTGGGATGAAGACACCTAAAATCAGGTGTTTCCAAGTAAATGTCTATATGTGAGCTCGGTGCCTAAACCACTGCAGTAGTCAGTACCCTCAGGGGAGATTAGGCAGATCCAGCTGCCAGCCTGGTGAGAGCTGAATCTCTCTACTGACTCTCTCTATGTTCCTCAATCTAATAGTATTCAGGGTTCTATCCAATTAGTAAACATAGGTGCTGGGTGCCATTTCAGATGACCTAGGACATCCACACAGCTGGCAGATACAGCCATGACCTGCAGGAGACCCATCTGCTTCTAGAATTGCAGCTGAAGGCCAAATGAGCATCTCAACAAATTCACAAGGGCATCTTGAAAAGCACTAGGCACCTAAATCAAGATCTTACATTTAGACATCTTAATTTAGATGTCTCAGTCTTGAGCTAAATGCCTGCACTGCAAAGGACTTTTGAATCTGAGTTACCTTTAATCACTGAAGAAGTCTTTAATAATCCCATTTTCCTCAGAGGGAGGTAGGGACTCCTCCTGTAGCACCACATTATGGGGAGGACCTTTATGGATACTAAATCTTTCCACATGGAAAGCACTGCTGTTAAGGTTAAGAGGCTAAAGAAATCCAGTCACAGAACTAGAGAATTAGAGTGGCAATATACAGTTTCACCTGCTGACGCAAAGAGAAGATACTGACTGCTTCTGTTAAACTGGGCATTAGATAAAATATCAATGTCACAGCTATTTTAAACAGTCTTAATACTTTATTTTTTTCAAATTAGATGAATCAGTAACTGGGAAAACTGGTTTTCAGACCACATTTAGCAGAATACTGTTAGCATAATAATTAACAGCTAGCAACCCACATATTCTTAGTGAATAAAGGTTTACTGGAGCAAAATGAATAAAAATAGAAAATGTCTATTCAAATTACAAACAACCATGGGCCCCTTTTTTTTCCATAGGAACTGAGAGATGATTAGCATCTCTGAAAATTAGTTCATTGATTTTGATGGCTACTTATGATTCAGGTACTTCAGCCTAAATTATTCTATCCTTACTGGTTTCCATAAAATACTACCATGGAAATAGAAGAAAGACATGTCTTGGATTCCTAGAAGTGGCAAGATAGACAATTACTCTGATTAATAAACATTTTGGCAGTACAATTCAGTACTCAGCATCTGCTGGGTCATGGCTCAGATAGACAAGGAAATGCAATGAATCTGTTGAATTGTCAAACCATTCTTACTGCTTTAAGTATCTTTTCATCTTTACACTGATTTCTTCTCCTATTAAAACTGAGCTCTGTTTTAAATCTTGGTACATCCCCAAAGACAGTGGAACCTAAGTTTCAGCCTGGCTGTGGTTACAGACTTCATCCAGGATCTTTTCTCCACCAGAACTGTGCAGTTGCAGTTGACCAGCTCTCCAGGCATGGGTTGTTGAGGTTGTCTTGCCTCAAGTCAGAAATCATACTGGTGGCTTCAGCTTTCTTCAGCAGCAAAAGAAAGGAGAAAACAGAAACTACTTCATTTACTTGCTGCTTCATTTGTTTCCCAAGAGTAACCACAGCCTGAATGAGGAGGTCAAGGTAACCAGCTCTCCCACAACAAGGGCACAAAGAACAGCTGAAGGAAAGGTACCTCTTCTTCCCAGGAGGTTTTGTGGTAGGAGCATTGAAACCAGAATCTCAGCAGTCATCTGTCTCCATGTATGAACAAATTCCCAGAAGGAGTGACCTCTCTACCGAGAGTCTCCCACACAAGCATGTTTCTTCTTAATGTATGGTGAGCCAATATGTGCATTTACACAATTTGTGCTGAAAGCACTCCGGGTTTGGTAAGTAGCAAATCTCCAGTAGGAGTCATGATTGCCCCATGAAACACGAAAAGCAAGGTCACACAAAGCTCACTGCCTTCTCTTCCATCTCAAGAAGATGGAAAGTAGCCAAAGAGATGAGAAACATGTTTTGTGGGAGTATGCAGCACATTTTCAGGAAATCTTCACAGGTCTCTTGGCCATGGCATGACTGACGTGAGCTTCATGCACCCACACTGTGGAGCTCTTTTGTTGTCTAACAAGCACTATCCACCTTCCATTGTACTTACTGATGGGGACCTGGTGAACCTGCTTCATGGTCCTGCTTAGATCTCCTTTCAATAGCAAGGATTTGAAATTTCAGATATTTTCAGAGGTCCAAGGGACAGACAGGCTTGGTGTGGTTTTGATATCAGACCTTAGGAGAAGAGTTACTTCTGGTACATGAGGGGGTGGTGAGACATTTTAAGTAAGTAGTCAGATGTATTCCTGTCTTCTTGAACCGCCACAATGACATTAGAAGAAAGACTGTTAGGAGTGTGCTTGAAAGGGAAAGACAAGTTTTTAGAAACCTTCATAGAAAACAGTCCATAAGGAATTCTGAAGGTTAAAAAGAATTCAGAAGGAATCTGAAGGAAGGATTTGTGACCTGAAGAGAGAAAACCAAAGGAGGTGAACTTACTTAGCTTTTGAAAGCCAAAGAATATTGCAGAGTGGTTAAAAGCGTCTATAAGAGAAAGATACCAGATAACAGCATGATTTTAACAGAAATAGCAGGTCATTCCTTAACAACAATATCAAATGGCTGGGGGCTGAAGTTTGAAAATAAATTGAAGAATTAATTAAACTGCCAGCTAAAATAATTGAAAATAGAGCAATTCCATTTGTTTTCCAGATAAATGACTTTCCAAACAAAAAGTTTTCTCTGTGGAAATGTGGATGTTTTCTATCTCTTTTCAGTACAAATATGCTGTTTGATGCCTTTGCGGTTCAGCTTTTACTCGCATGTTGCCATGTTGGCATGACGATTGCATTTCTCATGGTGGTCTGTTACAAAAGGTCTCATGATGTATATGGCTTCTCAACAAAAAGGGAGAGACAAATATAATGAAGTATGGAGATTAATCAGATTTGATTATGATGAGCTTGAGCAAATCACATCTCCTGTGTTTGGAGTTGTTTTTTGAAGCATTCTGAGAATCAATTACACTGATTTCAGGATTCAAAATATTTAAAGGGGAGGGAAACATTTTCTAAACAGTTCTAGTTAGTACATGCTAGCTGATTAACTACGTGATTAAGTACTTGTTGCTCAGACCCCTCAATCAAGTCTTTTTATCTCTTTAAAATATATATTCAGTTAAGAAAAAAACCCTGTGTTTCTTTCATATACATGAAATTCTGGTTGAATAAATATCCATACTCTTGAAAACTAGGCAAGTAGTCCATCTGACTTTCCTTGAATTAAACTGTCGATAATGGAAAAATGTAGAGTCTAAGAAGCAGAAAACTAGTGCAAAACTTACTGGATTTTTTTAATATCTACTTATCAATGCCAACTTTTCTGTCAAATATATTTCACTGAATATAATAAAAGAAGCCTGTATGTCTCGTGATATTTCAAAATTTCATACAAAAAGAGCATGAGGAGAGGTCAGCTGAACTTCATGGAGCATAGGTCAATTTGCAAAATGAAAAAGAAAAAAGAGAAAGAAAGACAATAAAGAACAGAAAAAGCAAAATTCCAGAGAGAGAAGGGACCAGCAACATGGAAAGCTGGTTAGGTCTTACTTTGCTGAAGTTCCTTGCTTTGCTCTATTTAAATGTGTTCTTCGACTTGGTTCCTAGTAGTGTTCTAAGTAAGAGTTACACAGATGGCAGAAATTTTCTAAAAGAAGAATTTACTGTCATTCCTCCCATTAATAGATGGGAATGTAATATTCATTAAAAAGATTCCAGAATTCAGTCATCCCCTAATGATCATGCAAATTCCCTCATCAATGCATAATAGAACAAAAGAGATCTGTGCATTAGGAATTACTTCTACCACTTTCTATGGCTTTTCATTAAAATGTCATATTTCAAACAACATTTTGCAGAAGTTACTTATCAGATTTGCTTATGGGACACATCAGGAAAAGGAGGAAATGGCAGATGCTTCCCTGCAGTTCTGCTTTGTTTTTCTTGGCTTGGCTGGACTTTGATGCGCCACAGGTAAAATCCAGCATAAAATATTTATGCTTGGTGTTGAATTTTATTTCTGCAACACAAATGAAACATCAAGATTTCCTTTAGGATGTGGGAAGATTTAATAAAAATCCTTTCAGACTCATCAGCTAGAAACCAGAAATAAGAAAATCTGTGCTACTTGTGCCCACACTCTCTCTTGAGCAATGACAGGAGGGTATCCTTAGCTGGAGCGTGATTTATCTGTCTTAGGTTGCTTTTCATAATGTTTTCACTCACAATAACACAGATCTCTCAAAAAATTTTTTTCTCTTACATCATATGCCTTGTCATCTGCCCGTAGTTATGGACAGTGGTGAGAAAAAGCTTCAGTTAGTGACACTTAAGAAGTAAATGTTGACAGAAAGAATCTCAAGTTAAAGTTAGTCTGGAAAACTGAGCCGCCAGTAGGAGAGAAGGATAAGAAGGATGGACACCCAAAATTTAGTCCAATTTAGGCTCCTGCTCCGAATTGCTCTCAGGATGCACTTTCCCTTGATTACCTGGGGAGTCCACAGACTAACCCTGTAACTTAGGTAAGATACCTTAAAACTCTTTGCATTGACCAAGACCTTTTCTTTCAAGTGCATTTCAGCTATTACATGCCTGGAATAGCTGTGAGGAAATCATATATGATTGCTGCTTTCTTTCTGCTGGAAAAACCTAAAATTTAATTCACCATGAAATAAGACCATGAGCTTAAATGATAGTTAAAATGGCTGTGAAGCTGCTCAAGCTTTGTGAGAACTGAAAAATCCATGAAATGCCTAAAGGAGGATAGTAAAACAGTAGTCCACTGATGGTGTGTCCTTCTGGTCAGTTTACCACATTCAGGGGTTAGGAGAGCATCACTCAGGTCACATCACACCTGGATGCCAACATCAGAGGGGAACAACCCCCCACTCAGGGCTGACCCAGTTGCTGTAAGAAGGTGTCTAGAGCAGTTCAGTGAACAGCAACAATATTTTTTAGGTGAGAAATGCAATGTAAACCTCTTGACCTTGCTGCGTTTATCCACCTCTGAGGATAAGAATTTCATTTTCTCTTTCTTTGTAACAGCATGCTGGAAAATAACAAGGCAAGCCACCGGATTCATTTCAGGTGAGGTTCATTTATCAGGTACCAAGTTGCTCTAAAAACAATTCAACTTCTACATAACAGAGAGTCAGTAAGCATTAGATTTTTTGCTAACTTTCTGTCAAAGTATGTAAGTACAAGAACATTTCAATATCAGGGTTTTTCTTTATATGATGATGACACTATTTAAAAGGGAGTAGGGTTGAGGCGAGGAATACAAAGTCATGCTTGAGTAACTTTAATCATTAAGAACTTGCTCATTTATAATTGGCTAAAAATCCTCCCATGTTTCAGTTGTTAGTTCAATGGATTAACAGCACAAGGACACTGACCTGCTGTGTCTTTTCAGGAGGAACTTGCTGAGTGGAGATGCAGGAGCATTGAGCTCATTATGCATCCTGGGCAGGGGAGGATCAATCCTGCTTCAGAGAGGGAATAAGGAGAGCAGAAAATGTGGGAGAATTAATGGAAAGGTGCTTTTTTTTTTTTCTTCTTCTTTTTTTTTTGGCTATGCTTTCTCTAAAACAAGAAAAATAAAGAGGAATCTGTGTTAGGTCTGAAAGTATGTCTAGGTGTAAAACCAGCTTGTGCCACTTTAAGGGAAAAACATCACTCTGAGAATTACTTTGGCTTGTCAAAAGTTCCAGGGAGAAAAGAGGATACAACCAAGCAAGCAATGGATTTAAACCATGTCGGATTTGGGACGAAAAGATCACTGCCAGAGTTCTTCAAGAAAGGAAATGCTTTGCTGAGTAAATTATTTACTTCCACTCCTGGTTTCCACAAGTAATAAAAGAAATCTGATTCTCACCATCTTCTTGCTGCAGTTCAGAAAAGTGACAAATTATGACAAGGTTTTTGCTGTGGGACACCAGCAAGGCTTTTGTGGATCAGCACACTCCTCTTCTCTGGATCCAGAGCTAAAGCTGAGGAAATAGGTGGGTCTAACCTGGCATTACCGTTACAGGGCTCAAAGAAGTCAGGCTGATTACTGGTTTCCATCAGCCAGGGCCCTGTACCAGAGATTAATGACCCTACAAGAATTTAACCCAGAGAAAGAGTTCAACCAAAGCTCTGCAACTCTAACCCGGTTAGATTGCTGACAATTTTTAGAATACCCATTTGCAGGATCAGACTCCTTAAGCTAGGGCCAGCTGATGGATCAGTTCTTCAATTGGTAAATGCAGTTGTATTAAATTTTTAGAGGACAATTTGATTGCATTTTTCAGAGGGAAAAATTCCAGCTGGCTTGTTCTGACAGTGTCAAAATGCTTTTTTGTATTTATGTTTCAATTTTATTCAATAAGTTAGATATTGTGCATAGTAGGAAACTTTTTTCTAATACATGGCATTATCACAATGAAAAGTTTTTGTTGGTTTTGACTTATTGGAACTTTTACTGAATGGGAAGTTTCGCCATGCTGGCTCTAAGTTTTCATTTAGAGTTGAGAATAATGACGGAGAAGTCACTATTTCCTAGAGATCAACAATAAACCCATGGATTTTCATCCAGGTCTACCATTGACAATGATTGGAGAGAAACTGGGGACAAAATTGAAAGGGTTTGGGAAAAGTAGGCAACATTCTCAAAGCAATAATATTTATGACATGTTCTTATTAGTATGATAGCTCATTCTGCTCTGTCAGATGCTTGGTTGATAATCTACTGGAAAGTTGCTGCCTACTAAAGTGTATCTAGTATATACAGATGTTTTCATCCCTACTGCCTATTTCAGGGTTTATAGCTTGTCCTACTCTCTGAGTAATGCCAACATAAAGCCTCAAAGTGAATTCTTTACTGGAATTCAATTTCAGTACTTTGCCTATCAGTGTTCCTGGTATAGAGTGTGGTGGTGCTCTGCCCTGATGTTGGCATCCAAAAGTTACATGGTCGGGTGTAACTCAGACAAAGCCTCATTGTCACAGGAGATAGATGGGCTAAAAGGATCTACCAAAGGTAGACATTTACCACTGACTTCCATTTCATCAGGAAGATTAAGGTAAATAAACAACAATCTGTGATAAAAACAACCTCTGGAGTGTATTGTGTTTTTTGAGGAAAGACAAACAGCTTTTAAGCAAATCCAGAACTGTTTTCAGGGTGATGTTTGGCTGAAGGCTCCTGAACAATGTCACTGGGTGTCACCCTGAAGATAGGTTTTACCTGGGTACACAGCAAAGTTCCTGCTCTAAGGAAGGAAACTATGTAGATTTACAAAAGACTGGCATTTTGTACACCAGAACCATGCCATCACTTACAGGCTGTTACCATAAAGAACTGGATTTATTATTTGAGAGAAAAAAATGCTACCTACTAGACTTGGTTTCCTTAAGTCTATAAACTAGATTCACAGACTTCAAGGCTCTGGGTTCAGCACTTGTACCTTTTTTACTAGATAAAACATGATGACAGAACTCCAGCCTTCCACTGAGTCAGAGATTTTCCTGAGAAAGATTTACATGACGACAGACTGCTTGCACATATCCACCACGGATGGATTTCTTGTGCTTTCTATGTTGCTGTTACTCATAGAGTACTTTACACAACATTTGTTTTAGTTTTGATGCAAAGACAGTTTTGGATTTGTTCATGTACAACCTACAGCTTAATCACAACTCACAACTTTCAATACTCAAAGGAGGTTTATAAGAAAGATGGGCACAAACTTTTTATCAGAGCCTGTTACGCTAGGGCAAGAGATAATGGTTTTAACCTAAAAGAGGGACAGTTCAGACTAGATATAAGGAAGACTTTTTTTACAATAAGGATGGTAAAACAGTAGCACAGCTTACCCAGAGAGGCTGTAGAAGCCCCATCCCTGGAAACACTGGGTCAGGCTGGACTGGGCTCTGAGTAACCTGATCTAGTTGAAGATGTCCCTGCTCATTGCAGGAGGGTTGGAGATAGATAACCTCTGAAGGTCCCTTGACTTTGAACCATTCTATGATTCAATGAATTTATCTGTATCTTGCTTTTTACCCATTTATATCATTGCACCTCAAAACACCTAGCTAAGAATATAATAGCTTTTGAAGTAACAGAAACATAAAAACCACAGTGACATGATCACCACCATCCAGCAGGAACTGGCAGAGTCTGGCTACAGGCAGGCCTGTGCGCAGTTTTCCAAGCAATGCTTGGAATACAGTATTTATCTGACTGCTATTTGGGGATTTTCATAAAAATCATGAAAATAAGAACAAATACCAGAGGGTGGAACATGAGATGAAGGCTGCCAGAGGTGGTCAGAATTGACCTGTATCATTCCTGTGGGACAGCAGTTAAAAGGGGCTGAATGTCGGGTGATGAACTTTCTCTCAAATATATTTGCCATGTGAGCATCTAACATGGCCTTGCCCTCAGTGCATATCTTGCAGCTCTATCTCTAGCTATGATTTGCAGGCAGTCCATTTTTTGCTCATGTAAGAACTGCAGAATGATTAACATTTCCAAGTGCTCATCACATCAAAAAGAAACAAATGCACATTTATATTTGTCTTGCTTCGTATTTATGGATAAAATTCCTAGGGACCCTCCTCTCTAACATACAGCTGCAGGTATACACAGGAACCTGGCACAAGAAGGATTTCCTAAAGAAGGTATGCTGTAGCACGCTGTGGCAATGAGTGTGTCCCAACAACATTCAGTGACAGAGATGCTTGGGAAAACGAGGGACAGCAACCAAACAGCATTTAGGGACTTTGATAAATGTTTGCACCGACCAGATGCTGCTAAGCAGGAGATACTCCCCAGGAATACAGGAGTCCACAGACAACAGGTCATATTTCACATAAGAAATTATTTTCAGCCTTCCTCCAGCCTTGTCAAAGCAAAAAGGAATAGAGAGGATGGAATTACACATGACCCCAATAATGTTTGATCTTGGCTGGGGAAGCCACGGTGAGCAGTAATCAGGGCTGACTCAGAAGGCCCTCTGTGAGCTCCAGGGACAGGATTTGCAGGGGGCAGAGCTGCAGCTCACTGCATTGCAGAGGCTCCAGGCAGCTCCCACCAGCCCATCCTGCTCCAAGTGCTCTCCAGCTCTGTTCAGATGATTTCCTTGTGCTGTTTAATTGCAAGATCTTTCTAGCTCCTTATACACTCCCACACTGCGGGTTCATTATCTAAGCCCTCTCTTTACCCAAATTCTCAGGTCTGAGTGGTCCCACGCAAAGCACACAGTAAACATTCGCAATTGCACCAGAGCTCTTTTTATAGTCAAGCCAACAAGCACCCTGTAAAAAAAGCCACACAAAATCTAATTATAACTGGGAAGTTGTGAAATAGGTGTAGCATGAAGAGAAAGGAAAGGAACTGATTTTTAAAGTATATTAGCAGGGAGAAACACCAAACAAGGAACTCTCCACAGCAGTGACATTTGGAGCCTAAATCAAGAAGATATCCACAAAGAGGCAACAGATCTTGGTGTTCCTGTGATTGCTGAGGCTGCTCTTAGGACTCCTGCCATTCAGCAAAGCAACTGCTGTTGTCTTTGGGAGCACCAATTCAGGATCTGCTTCAGTGGCTGTAATTTAATAGTAAAGGCATCAGAGGTTGAAAATGGGAAATTGGCAGGCATGCCTGGGAGAAGAGGGTTTTTTGTGTGCAAATTACTAAACCTTCAAATGCCTTCTGCAACTCTGCTTCTCCCAGTCATTTTTTTTCCCAGGAAATGTACAGCCTCAGCACATCAAAAATGAGAAGCATGGATAACCAGCCACTGTTAAAATCACAGAGGTTTATACTGAAGTGCAAAGTCAGAAATTTGAGAAAAATTAGAGAGCCCAAGGAAGCAGAGCCCTTCTTTCTGCCCTCTTCATGGATGCTCCTCTTGAACTGGGCTCTGGACCCCAGGCTGTGGACTCACATGCTTCATCACACGTTTAGGCAGCAAACTTCAGGCTCCAGGGCAGTTTGGTGAAACTCATGGCTTCATATCCAGGGCTCACAGAGGTGCTGTGGCTCAGGTGAGTCACAGCTTGTTTGTATTCCCTGAGCCCTCGGCGAGCATGAGCCAGCACAGCTCAGCTCCACCAGCAAAGCGTTGGGCTGTGCAGAGCTGGGGCAAAGGCTGGAGCACCTGTGAGTGACTTAACCAGACTGGGCACTGTCCACGCCATCAAGAGCCAGGACAGCCATGCTGGCTTCAAAGGAGCCAGCACTGCTCTGGATGCTTTATAAGTCACTACTAAACATCACATGGACAGCAGCATCGATGTCTTCTTCACCATCTCCTAATTCACATACGAAATTGGCATAATTGGCATATTTTTTTATTGGGCCTTTTTCCTTGGTGACCCAGGAATTTGGGTATAATTTTCATTTGCCAGTGGATTCTGCATCACTCACAGACATATGGCAGCTTGGCTGGTCTCTAAGCCCACAGCAAAGGCCAGTGCAATGAACTTTTCCTGGTTCCAGGGAATGCCACCCTCTTCCCCTCTTCCAGTTCCCATTTAAATAAAAGCTCTGACAAGTCAAGAAAGCACTAGTGCTGCTGAGCCTTCCCAGACCTCTTTTATCAGGCTGACAGTCATGATGCAATTGATACATTTTCAAAAAGACAGTGTATCCTGTTGGTGTTATCTGGTGTTTCACGTATTAGGATGATGTGTTTTGCTAGGTTGAGAACTAAGATGAAGCCTCAGCACTTAAGTCTGACACCCAGGGCAGTTTTAAGCACTGACTTGAATGCAGGATGTGGCTATAGTTCAGACAGGTCATGGTGGTGAGTTTCCCCATGAACATGGAAGACAAAATTCTCCACTCCTGTGAACAACCACAAGAATACATAAATAGAGTTGCTGCTGCTGAATTTTGCTGTGATAGAGTGAAATCCTTACAATAAAGATGGAGAAAGGGAGAGGCTTTAGTGCCCATGTCCATGTAAGCCTCAAGTCCACCCCAGAGCACATGCCAGGGGGCAGGACTGGGGCCGGGCTAGTTTCCAGCTGTGTTGGCCAGGGCCATGAGCAGAGAGCCTAGCTGAAGGGCAGGGATGATATCTCCAGCCAAAACGTTTTTATTTCCCATAAACAACCTGCGTAAAAAAATCTGTTTTAAAAAACTCACATTTTCCAAAGAACCTAGTTTTCACTAAAAAAAAATCCAAAATTGGGTCTGTGACTGATACTACTATATATACAAAAGAAATACAAATACATTCCCCCTTTCTCCCAGTTCTCTTCCTGTGCGACCCATGGAGATGAGGCAGGGTTCTGCAGATGGAACCTGCTGTTCAGTTTATAGAACCTCTAAAATAAAAAGAAATTACATTCTGGAAGGGCTCTTTAGCATAAGGGCGCCTGTGGCTGATGCTGAATCATACTCTGCTGAGCTTTAGGGAAAAGAAAAGAAAACACAAGTGACTTTGAGCACCACTGCAACTGTAACTGATATTCTATTTGAATTAAACATTTCATTTACTCTGTCACAGTGACTGTGACCTTTTCAACTGCAGTTTGGCTCTAAATGTCTGATGTTCTTCACGTCACACACATGAGGCTCAACAGACTTGTTCTGTCAAAGAACGAAAATAGCTCTGTGGGTATTTTGTCTCCCTGTTTCACAGAGAGATAACAGTGAATGCAATAAAAAGTAATGGTGTGGAAGAGATCATGCTGCTGCTTTCCAAGGGTCATGTATATATGGCTGACGAGGAGCCTTGGCACTTCGCCTGTCTATTGAATTAAAAAACAGTGATGGGCAGCAGCCACTGTGCAACCTGAAAACGTGCAGCACAGGTCCCGTGTCTTCAGAGTCAACGTGACCTCGGCAGAAAATTCAGGTTATACTCCTAGGGATGAACTTTCAGAACAAATGTGCTCTGAGTTGGGTGAACTTTGGTTTTCTTCATTGTTTAGGGTCTACACATGGATTGAAATTATTTTATGGGGACAATGGCCCACCTGTCCCCCCACTCCCAGCGACACACAGCCCCTTATCAGAAGGGTGCAGTGCCAGAGTTTGAAGGGAGTTTCAAGTAGTTTGCCCACACTCTGTGTAGCTGGTGATTTTGTCTCCTCTCAGAAAATGGAGGTATCTGCCTCCAGAAAAGAGAAATAGCACAATATTTTAAAATACCTCTGCATTAGTGAGCCCCAGGACTTATTTGGTTGGAACAGTATCAAAACTCAATTTCATATTGTATTTTTCTTATTTTTCAGATTAAGTCCTTTTCAAAGCACCTTAAAGAGAGAAGTAAGGTCCCTCTCTGGATGCCAGAACTCCCCGCAGCACAGGGAGATGTGACACCAGCTGCTTCAGCAAGACACACATAGCCTGGAGCTCCTGAGGAAACAAACCTGGTAGCTGTAAGAAAGCTCACAGAAGCAGTAACTGGCTGGTTTCTTTGGGATGCCACAGAGTCACCTGTGGTTACCTGTGTCACTGTCTTTATCACACACAGGAAAAGGCAGAGCTGAATGCAGCTGGATGGCTTGGGGCTGGAATTGAACACAGGGAAGGAGATAATCACAGAATCACAGATTCAGCTAGGTTGGAAAAGGCCTTTGAGATCATCAAGTCCAACCTATGACTGAACACCACCTTGCCAACCATGGCACTAAGTGCCACATCCAGTCTTAAACACTTCCAGGGACCGTGACTCTACCACCTCCCTGGGCAACCCATTCCAATGCCCAATTACCCTTTCTGTGAAGGAATTCCTTCTAATGTCCAATATAAACCTCTCCTGGCACAGCTTAAGACTGTGTCCTCTTGTCGTATTGCTGATTGCCTGGGAGAAGAGACTGACCCTCACCTGGCTGCAACCTCCTTTCAGGGAGTTGTAGAGAACAGTAAGGTCACCCCTGAGCCTTCTCCAGCTAAACAACCCCAGCTCCGTCAGCCACTCTTGTGTTCCAGACCCTTCACCGAGTCTGGACACTCTCCTGCACCTCAACACCCTTCCTAAATTAAGGGGCCCAGAACTGAATGCAGTCCTCAAGGTGTGGCTGCACCAGTGCTAAGTGCAGGGGAAGAATCACTTCCCTAGTCCTGCTGGCCACACTATTCCTGATATAGGCCAGGAAAACGTGGAGGCAGAAATGGCTGAAGGGCAATGAGAAAGGACAATACAATCTCTTTTAGTAGGTCTGCTGGCTTTAAGTGCTTGTTGAACTATAGCATGATTTTAACACACAGAAATACACCAGAGATCAGCCGCTGTTCAGAAATGAATGGCCCGAGAGTGTGCGCAGGCCAGTGTCAGGTGTACATGGAGCCATGTAATCAGCAACAGAAAAGTATTGTCAGGTTCTCTGCAACATTGTGAAATCCCAGCTTGACACAGGAGAAAATATCACTTCTGTCAAGGGTCCACTCACTTTTCCAGCCAAGGGCTGCTTCAATGTTTGCAAAATGAACCAACTGGAGATACTACAGGAAGAAGAAGAGTCAGGAAACAGAAATGATTGGATGTGATATGCACAGCCAGTTCAGTCTTTGATGATGCAGGTGCATCATCCCATGGATGTTCACTGAATGTCAAAAGGCTTGGCTATAATAGTCATAACACTCTGTGCTTGCATGGATAAGCTGGAAAGATGAGTAACTGATGGGAATACTGCACTGAGACCCCTCAGAGGAACACAAGTAGGACTCCAAAGCAGCCAAGAGGCTGGGAAGGTGGGAGTCAGCCTTTCCCTGCAGCACTGATGGGGAGACCCAGAGGTCTCTGGACAGACATCAAAATCCAGCCCATTGGAGATCCACCAAGGAGACCAGAGAAACCACCAGAGGAGGTAGACTAAGCTGCATTATAATATAGGCCATAATATTTAGCTCCATACTCTAAAAATAAGAGAAAAAGAAACTGAGGAAACTCAGGTCTGGAGAACTCACAGTCACATAGCAGATTTGCATTAATGAGTACAAACAGGATCCAGTCAATCTTACTAGGCTCCAGCCAGTACTTTGACAGACTAGTCTTTTTTAGTGGATTTCATGGACTCGTCCTTTGAAGCAAGAACACAAATTCCTCATCACACATGGCAGGGGGAAGGAGTTTCACAGATTTCCAAAGGGAGATCAGATCTGCCTAACAGATGTACCTAAATTCATAACCCATTTGGCTAATTGCTCATAACTGACACAAAAACTCACAGCTACCATGGCTGTTGGCTCCAGAGCTAAGGCTTGCACCAACTCTGACAGTGATCTGGGGATGGAAACCAGCAACACATAACACCACAAAGGTGATGTCTGATGGCCAAGACAAGACCCATCAGTGGGCAGTTCTGCTTTCTCACATTTTCTTGTGTTAGCAGAGTTCAGGGAGGATGCCCACATACAGTTAATTCACCTCTTATACTCCGACTGCAAAAACTATCTATGCTGCAGGTGAATAATGCTTTATATTAAAGCACAGAGTATGAGTCGAGAGCCAGGCTTACCTCCCACACACATATCTTGTAATATCAATATATGTGACTCACCCTTCAGCTGCTCCTATAAGAAACCAAGCAATATTTCATAAAAACCTATCCAGAGACTTATTTGTCTTCAGAAAAAAAATTTCTAAGCCATGCAGCCTTCCTTTTTTTTTTTTTTAAATTCAAGCTTTATCTCAGAGTAATGAGTTGTGCCCAAAGCTTTCTGCACACTCCTAAACGCCATAGGTATGGGAACACTTACTCTTTGTGCTGCCCTATCCAATTCCTTTCTTTATTTGCAGAATCAGTTTTCTGTTAGGAAATACAAGGATAGTTAACAATATCCATTACCCTTCTTCTCTGCTTTGCAGACTTTCCATACTTATTCTTGTCTCTTTACAACTTATTCCTCTGCACCAAGACGCACAGATGATTCTATATCCTGTTTGTAGCTCTTACTGATCTCCTGCTGTTTTCCAGTATTGTGAGCATTGTTTTCTTTCCCAAGAAAGAAAAAATTAGTTGGTTTTTATTTTTTTTTTTACTTTACCACCATTATTGTAAAAACTGACAGGAACTTCTTTACAGACTGTAAAGTCAACATGCTTGTAGATGTGCAGTCAGAACTTGCAATGGTTAGTTATAAGGTGATTATCCATAGCAACTGTCAGTTTGTTTCAGAGCCCAGTTATTAGGCAAGCAGACTGTTTATTTTGTGCATATTCGCAGCATTTTGTTAGGTTTTGCCAGTAGATAATTGCTGCTGATTAGTACTCTCTTATCTTCTCTAAGGAAAGATCATGTGTGGGCCACTTGCCACAGATACATTGATCGCCATAAAAAATCTCGGCATGGGTTTCAGTTACTTATCACTGTTTTCCCATATTTAGAGGATAGGACATAGCTTTCGACAAATGAGGGCTCTCTTACAGCTAAAAGATAATTCAGTATTTTTCCAGTTCTATTTAAGTTATTTAGTCCTATTGCATATGTCAATTATGCTCTCAAATTTTAGACTTTGTCATCACAATTAGCATTTTGCCTGGCACTTTGCAGAACTGCAGGGGAACAAGATCCCTGCTCTAAAGAAGCTTACAGTCCAAGGGCTACAATGGGAGCAACCAAACAGTGTGACACTGGCAAGCAGAGCAGAGCGATGTGTGTGAAAGGCTGCATGATGCTCTGAATGGACAGAGTGAGTGCTTCCAACGCCAGCACCAGTTTGCCTGTCTGACAGGGCTGCGGAGCTGTGCTGGTGCTGTTAGCCTGATGGGGAGATGTCCTGCCTCACTCAGTGAGTGCACTGGGTGAGGGGACACCTGAGCCAGCTGCTGCTGTAGCAGCAGACATGTCACGGAAACATGAGCCAGCTGCTTGGTGGCTGTGTGAAATGCACAGCCTCCCTCCTTAAACCAAAAGAAACTTAATGGCCTAAACCACTGGGTGAAGGTTTTCAAGTCAATCCCAAGCACAAATACAGGCTGGACAGAGAATGCATTGAGAGCAGCCCTGAGGAAAAAGACTTGGGGTGCTGGTTGATGAGAACCTTGGCATGACCCAGCAATATGTGCTTGCAATCCAGAAAGCCAAAGGTGTCCTGGGCTCCATCAAAAGCAGAGTGGTCAAAAGGTCAAGCGAGGGGATTATCTCCTCTGCTCTCTTCTCATGACACCCCACCTGGAGTGCTGCATCCAGCTCTGGGGTCGTAAGAGGACAGGAACCTGTTGGAGTGAGTACAGATGAGGGCCATGAGAATTATCAGAGGGATGGAGCACCTCTCCTGTGAAGACAGGTTGAGAGTGTTGGGGTTGTTCAGCCTGGAGAAGAGAAGGCTCCAGGGTGAGCCTACAGCAGCCTCCTAGTGCCTAAAGGGGCCTACAAAAAAGCGGGAAAGGAACTTTTGACAAGGGTGTGTAGTGATAGGACAAGGGGTGACAGCTTCAAACTGATAGAGGGTAGGTTTAGATTAGATACAAGGAAGACATTCTTTTTTACAGGAGTGGAAAGGCAGTTGAACAGATTGTACAGAGGAATTGTTGATGCCACATCCCTGGAAGTGTTCAAGGCCAGCTGGGATAGGGCTTTGAGCAGCTTGGTCTGGTGTAAGGCATTCTTGCCCATGGCAGCAGGGTGGAACAAAGCGATCCCTAAGGTCCCTTCCCACCAAACCGTTTTGTGACTCTATGAAGTCAGGGAATTTTGACACCTGAGGCATTGCTCGGGTTACTGAAAATGCTCAAGAAGCAAAGCACCCCTCACAATACTACCAGGGCCCTGCACGGCTCAGGTTTGGCTGAAGAAGACCCCTTTCCCTTCCTTCACCCTTTCGCTCCGCTCCACCGTGTCCTCGCTCTCTTAGCAGCTGCCCCGTGACTGGGAAACGGAGCCAGACTCAAGCACATCCAGGTCTGGAGGGGGAAGCGAGCAAAGGAGGACTTAAGTGCGGGAATCTGCGGTCGCTTTCCCCCTGGAGGCCGGGCTGTGCCGGGAGCCCGGCCCGGTTCCGCTCGGCGACACGAGGTGGCAGCAGCCGCTCGCGTTTGGCAGCGCCGGCTCTTCCCTGCGGCGGGCCCACCACTGTCATTTGTTTCGTAAAGGTGTTCTCCACCTCATTTTCCAGCCATTTTGTGAAAATCAATGTTCCGATAAAGAGGGGAGAAACAGGCCTTTTTCTCTCGGCTTTTTTTTCATTCTGCTTAACTTGTCTGTGCGCTGGCAACAGAACCGGGTCATATTCCGAGCTCGCTTAGAGCTCTGCTCAAGCCAGACGTGTCACTTGAACGTGACATAGTCAGACAGCAAATTAAAATCCCGCTCGGGAAAGCTGTTCAGCTTCAGACCGCAGCTCTCAGGAGCTTGCTGCTTGCAAAGCCACGTGCAAGGTAAATGTGACTGGAAGTCAGGGATGTGTTCCTGCCGTGAGCGCACAGGGAGCATCGCTGCTCGCAGGGAAGGCAGCAAGGAAGCTGCGCTGCAGAAGCTGATCTTACACCAGCGTCACCTTGCCTGTGCCTGCTGGGGAGGCACGGCTGGTTTAATCTTTTGATTTAAATTCTGCTTTTCTAATACTTCTCATTTAATTGCTGTGTCAGAGAAGACCCACATGCATTGACTGCAGTGGAATCCAGCCCGTGTTTTTATACCACTCTTCAATTGCAATATTGCATTTCATTGAGGAACTCTTTTGTAATTGGAAGGGCATATATATATTGTATTATACAGCTACTTCCAGCACAAACCGCTCAACTTGTCTTGTAGAGTTTGAATAAATCTTTAGATCAAGTTCACCTCCTGAATGACCCATAGATCAGTGCTGAGCTCTGCTGTGGTATTCAATTATTTATTCATTATGTTTTCCTCATTCTCATGACAAAAAGAAAGATTTAAAGAGTCATTATGGTGTTTATGGAAGTGTTAACCAATTAAAAGCTCAAGGTTGCATGCTATTTCTTCTGAACAACAAAGTAAAAAAAAAATCAGGAGAATGATTGATACAGTTAATATATTTATTGGCATTAGTACATTCTCTTTTATTGCTGGGATCAGGGTGACATCATTCATCATAAAGACAGCATAATTGTCTCTGAATGTTATAAAAGGTGAAATTCATTCTCCTGGAAATTAAAGAGAACATTGCAAAGCTTCAGTAAAAAAAAAAAAAAAAGGACTGAATGATACAGATGATAAAATGTACTGGCTTTAAATTTCTGTCCATAAACGTGGAATAAAGCTACTGAGAATTAGTCTGAGATGAAGATTGTAACGCAATAACTTGAAATTAGTTTAGGCATTCCTCTAATCTCATTTTTCATGGGGTAGGACTATTCATCATAAAATCTGTTTTCCTTCATTGGCAGTATTTCAGCTGTCTACTCACTGAATGAAAACAGTAAAGGAGTGAAGACACCAAATGAAGTATATGTTATTTGTTCTGGCAGAATTATCTCAGTCTCAGCAAAGGAAAGTAGACACAGCAGCATCTTCTACCTGGTCTTTGCTCCCCACACTCAGAACTACTCTGATCCCTTACTCCCCTTCTTCATATGCAAGTTTGGCTTTAGGAACAGGCCTTGACCTGATTAAGTGCCTCTCTCACAGGATTTTAACTTTGTTTAGATTTTGCTTTTATCTCCCTGTGTAATATCTTATCTACAAAGAGACTCTGAAGACCTCTGTTCTACTCCTTTGAAGATCAACTCTGCCACTCTTGCCCATATCAAATAATTCTCATCCTGTGAGTCTGGATTGGGTCCTCTTCCAGTTCGGTGCTGCCTAAGAAATGAGATGCAAAAGAGAGAGGACACAGGAAAAAAAGGCTGAAGGTTCTTACTCAGGACTCTACAGGCTCCACTAAAGCTACATGTTCCTCCTGCCTGAGCAAACCTTTCCAGACCTGCCTCGTGCTTACACTATGTTTGCTGTGGGAGTGTTATCCAGACAAGTTACCCATGGGAAGGGAAGCTCCCATTGCAAGATGGCCTTTCCATTGCAAGATAGCGTTTCTTGTTGTAAATCAAGGTGGACATCCCTGGTGATGTCCCTCAGAACTAGCCTTCTGAATTATGCAATAGCTGTACATGCCTGGTTTAATCCAAGTATGTTTAAAATTAGCCTTTAATCTTCTGCAAGCCCCAATGTTCTGAAAAATGAAATTGTCAGTGCAAACCAGACCAACTAAGCAGTATTAATTAACACCAGGAGAAAATCACAAAGGATTCTCTTTGATCATTACTTGAAGACATTTTGTGCTTACCTTTAATTTCCTCTCCTGATTTGAAATAGCAAGTTCAGGTTATTGCTCTTTGTTAGAATAATAATTAAAACAATCTAGTCTCTGCATATACATTGTTTAGCTAAAGGACACTAATTATGTGCATAGGTTAAGAGACTAATTGAAGTTAAACCTGCAAGGGAAAAGCCCTTAGATTATTCAGGATGCAAAAATTTATATTAAACATGGCAGTGTCAACCCAAATATGGACTCTTAATTGTTTTCTCTTTCTTCAAAAGAATCCTCAAGTCTGCTTCTGAGTTCTCCTCTCAAAAGGTACAGCTTTTTAAACACCTCTGGAAGGGTTTCTCTGCCCTGTAGATGTTCAGGAAGTCACAAAAAATGTTCACACTACAGGGACTTTGAGTTGATGTTCACTGCTGGGTGCCCTGATGGAACCAACCAGACAAAGGAGACAGGGACATGGCCCCATGATGTATCCAGCCCCTGAACTAGAAATGGCAATCAGGAATGGGATGCCACTGGCATTTCCCTCAGGAAATTCCCTTCATTGAGTACTCTTGGGACTTGAAGTCGGGCCATGCAGGCCAGCTGCATTGCACAGTCCCCTAACACTGAGCAGATAGGGTGTCTCACCTGAGCTCCAAGCCTGCTCCTGGGTTTATCTTTACATGAAAGTGAGAAGTGTAAGAGGAATATCATTGTGGATGCATGGAGAAGGCCACAACATTTTACCCTTTTATGTTAAAAGTAAACAAAGTAGACAGCCTGCCAAGAAAGCCAGAGGCAACTAATCTGGAATGAGCAAAAAGGAACTCTCACTGTGTCTACCCTAAACTATGGCTAAAATTTTGAGATACAGAGAAAAAGCCCAGAGCAGTCTCAAAAAAATAAGCTAATCTGGGGTCAAGGCTTTCCCCTTCTGAGAAATCTGGTGTAATTCCATTACCCAGTGCAGCTATTCCAGGTTTTAGCACATACAGTCCCTGACTAAACATGGACTCTGCAGCTGTCCTTGGCAGGATAATGATTACAAGAGATAATCTTCATGTTTCAAGAAGCATTGCTGACAGAACTCAGGAAGAAATGCCTTCTCTCTTTCACACTAGCAAGAGTATTTCATAGCTATCCAGATGCATTATGAGAACTTCATGTCTTTCTCTGAAACAAATGGTAGAAAGCATTGTCAGAGAAAGCACAGATGGATTTTGTTTCTCCCTGCCATGTATCACTATGGTTAGATGAAGATTAAATTTCTCTTTTGTATTTAGGCAATCTTGCCTTTATTTTCTTACTAATAGCAGCTGGAGGAAAAACACTATAAATCTGTTTATTATGCATTCACCACATGACTACTCGGTACTTCTTACATGCAGCTCTAGTTCTGCTGTTGTTTAAATCAAGAATTGAGCTCAGTGTTAGTTAACAAAGTCAGGATTTGTTTGATGGTTCTCCCCCTACTCCATTGGTGATCACACCACAGGAGCACAGGGCAGGAGGAGACAAGGTTACAAATACTGGCGCTCTTTCATATTGGCTATTTTATTGCCTCTGTGTCTGTGCTCAGATCTTTGCTAACTCCTGAAGATTTACATCCCAATCCATCCAAATCACTGTGCAGGGCTAGGTTAACCTTGCCAAAGCTGTATCCTTCAGTGCTGAATTTAAAGCTAGAAAAATTGAGTTTCATCTTAGAGAGCTTAGCGATTTCTTTTCCAAAACTGCCACTTCCAAGAGCAACACAGCAAAGTTTCCTCCTCTAGACATTACCAAGAGGAATATGGACAAATGAAGTGAACTCAGCCATTAAAAGCACTGTGGCTTCACTCAGAGAAGAAGGATATTTAAGTCATGCAGAACAGAGGAGCTCAGGTACAGGTTCATTGCATCTGACACCGAAATGATTATGTTGTTTCTGTTGAAAGTCAAAAACAATGTAGTTGGTAAGCGCTCTGTGTTTGCTGCTAGGCAGAAGATATATACCCTGAGTAGTTTTCATTATAAATAATTTATTATCCACCATTTCAAGCCACATGCCAGCTGCTGATTATTCAAGTTCTGTAATTGTTTCAGTTCCTTGACATTAAGGAACCAGCCATTAATTATCAAATAACAATATCCACTTAATAACCATTACCAAAGAGATACATTAATGACGATTTCAGGAAACTTTCTCTTCAGGGAAGTCCTAAGAAGTGCTACACCATGTGTTCCCGTTTGGCTAAATTTAGAGATATATCCTCTGAGAGAAGGCAGGTCACCACCCCTCCCCCACCAGGTTTGGGAAAAATAAATTTTCCTCGAAGGAAATTGAAGGAGATAAAAACTATTTATTTAACAAACACACGAGAAAAGGAAAATAATGCTAAATAATAAAATCTTTCGCTGTGGAGGAAAAACCTGGGAAAATGTCAGAGTCCTCCCTGTGGTCTCCTCAGAGCTGGGGCTTGGCCCAGGGCCAGGCCCTCTGTGCTTGGTGGAAAATCCTCTGATGTTGAAGCAGTCCAGTAGAAAAGGGAGAAAATCTGAAATTCCAGGGAAGGAAAAAAAGTTCAACTCTCAGTCTCTCTCCGGAGAAAAATAAACTGAACAACTGGCCAAAAGCTGACTGGAAAGCAGCAAAGCCGGGTGCCTCCTCCCTCCCCTGCCGCAGTTGAAAAAAGTCACTATCTCTGTGTGACCTTGAACAAGCTGCAAACTGCTTTGAGAAAGTTTTGCTCAGTTTTTCCTTTCCCCTCTCAGGCTCAGTTTATAGGCATAGAAAGGCACAGGAATTAATTTCTGGGCGTAGGGCAGCGATATGGGATACACATCATAAAGTCACCCCAAGACACCATGGGATGCAAGTGTTTAAAAATTTAGGTGCTTGTGACAATGGCTATTAAGTTCTGTTTGTGTGTGTGTCTGCAGACAGTGCTCAGCAGTGTAATGAGGTGACATCTCTGTCAAGAGCCTCTAGGTGCTGCCACAGCACCAAAAAAAGGACCTAGTGCTGCATTTGTTTCATTGTTGGAAAGAGACAGTAATCAAGTAAACTGCTGTTCTAGCAGGGTTTTAAATAAATACTGAGAAGTAGTATTTTTCCTTTGGAGTTCTTTGGTCAACAGTTTAATTGCAATAATTTCTCAAAAAAACAAAATCCATATATCAACATCCCTTCTGAAACGAGAGATTAAATACATGGTATACGGAAATGTTAGTGTATTTTTTTTAAATATAAAAAGGTTAAAAAACAAGGTTAACATTCAACTTCAATTTGAAGCTATTCTGCTTTATTTCCTCACCTACCAAATCTCACTGGCACACAGAGACATGGTCTTCTCTAATGCTTGCAAAGAAGTCTCCCTCTCTCCCCCATAATTTCAAAAAATGATCCGATACAAGGACTGAAAGCTGATGGAAATAATTTCATTCTAGAAATGTAGGCAGGTTTAATGCAGCTCTTTGTTTAAAAACATTTTCCAGTGTTGATTTTTTTTGCAGACCAAAGACTTTAAAAAAAAAGAAATCTTGCCCAGCAGCAGCTCCCAAGAATTTTATTTCAGTGCCCCATCCCTCAGATGGGATAAAGCATCACAGCTTCAAAGAAATCCTGATTTACACTGAGGACTGGGTCTGAAAGCACTGCTCAGCATTTGGATGCAGCTGTCCTCTAGACCCAGGGGCTCAGTACCCATCTCTGTGATCTCTGGTAAGACTTTGTCCCCAGTAGCTCAGAGATAAGCAGACAGAAAATCTGTAGAAATTGGTTTTGTATTAAAAAACCCAACCTCATTTACATATATATCAGTCACAACTATAACTGCAGCAGCAAGTCTTCAGAGATGCTGAGTCTGGGTGACTTACATCATGCCAGCATCAGAGTTTCCAGCCTGAACACAGTGTCACCTCACTGTGCTCTGAGCCAGCACTGTCACTTCCAGAGCGATGTCCCAGAAGGAGCCAGAAGTTTCATGTGGGAAAGGGCAGCTGCCACGACAGCTCCTAAGCAGCACTGTCATTATTTATGGTTTGGCAAGGGGTAGAGAGGTGCCTTGTTTCTAATTTGAACTAGTCTATCTTCTGGTAACACCCCTCTCTGTGAGATTTAAGAGTCTTTTCGAGCCTGCTGAGAGGACGGCTGTAAATTTGGCCTCAAACAGGAATGAACTTCAGCAGGGACTGGTGTGCCTGCCTGGATAGCAACTTAAATTCTTCCTCTGCATCAGAGAGCCTCTGTTTGAAGAGAGAGGAGGAGTTTGGTCAGCAGCTAAGGCCAGAATTCGGCAGGGAAAAGCTTGGCAGGACAGAAAACTTAATTCATGATATTTACTTATGAGAAAGATACTTGGGTCTCTTATGTCTACTAATACAAGGAATATCACTGTTAGATGAAATTATTCTTATATTTATAAAAATACCCCAAACTTCTCCCACCTTTCACTTAGAAAAACCTGTTATAACTCCTCACTTATTTTAATCAGCCTAACCACAATGCATCCACGCAGAAGATAAATGCTGCTATTATTTAAAATTCCTAGCACCAGCTTCCAAAAATGCTGACAAGTCGCTAATCCCAAGAAAATGTGTGGTAGTTAATTAAAAGTAAAACGTGCAGAAGTTATCCAGTAGATTGCAATTGGCATCCACAACTTCTCTGGGCAACATGTTCCAGTGTCTCACCACCCTCACAGTAAATAATTTCTTCCTTATACCTAATCTAAACTGACTTTCCGTTTAAAGCCATTGCCCCTTGTCTTATCACTGCATGCCCCTATTAAAAGTCAAAAGTCCTTCTCCAGCTTTTTTGCAGGCCCCTTTAGGCAGTGCAAGGCTGCTATAAGGTCAGCCCAGAGCCTTCTCCTCTCCAGGCTGAACCCCAACTCTCAGCCTGTGCTCACAGGAGAGGTGCTCCAGCCCTCTCATCATCCTCATGACCCTCCTCTGGACTTGTTCCAACAGGTCCATATCCTTATTATTTTAAGGGCCACAGAGCTGGAGGCACCACTCCAGGTGGGGCCAAAGTAGCAGGTCATGTTCCTTTTGATGCAGCCCAGGACACCTTTGGCTTTCTGGGCCACAAGCACACATTGCCAGCTCATGTTGAGCTTCTTGTCAACGAACAACTTCACCAAGCCTTTCTCCCCAGGGTTGCTTGCAATCCATACTCCATCCAGCCTGTATTTCTGCTTGGGATTGTCCCAACACAGATGCAGGACCTTGCACTGAGCCTTGCTGAACATCATGAGGTTTGCACAGGCCCATCTGTCAAGCCTGCCCATGCCCCTCTGGATGGCATCCCTTCCCTCCAGAGAGTCAACTGCACCACACAGCTCGGTGTCGATGGCAAACTTGCTGAGGGTGCACTGGATCCCACTGTCCATGTCACTGACAAAGATGTCAAACAGCACCAGTCCCAATATCAACCCCTGATGAACGACATTTGTCACTGGTCTCCAGTTAGGACACCTTCTTGACGTAGCAAAGACAAAAATGAACAGTGGATGGGAAAACAGTGCACCTATAACATCGTCATTCTTGAATTTCCCTTACAGGGATCCTATCTCCTCTGACAACCATAGCTAGACACGTTCTGGGGTTTTGAAAGGGAAGGAGGTTTTAAGACCCATTAACCAGGACCATAGGGAGTGTCTCATCAAAGTGGCAGCTTGTCACGGTTTTATGTTAGTTCCAACCAATGGAGGCAAGAGCACTACCAAATTGTGCAGACTAGCCCTGCACCTTGCCTGTCTCCTTTTAGTACTGAGATCTTTTTCACACGACAACAGGCCTAGCATGGAAAATGTACATTTTCTGAGACCCATTTTATTCCTTTAAACAAGGTCATTAGAAACAGCAGATGCTATTCATCACACCTGATGTGCTTTGGGGAAGTAAATTTCAATGCACTGTTTGAAGAAAGTGAGGGTAGCATTTATTAACTCAGCTGAACCTCTTCACCCAGAACAAGCTGAATTGCCCAAGATGCCATAAATTTCAGGGAATGGGGAGATAAAGCACTGAAGTTACTGTGTTCCCACTGGATACTGCAATTGAAACTGTGCTTCATTATCCTCTCAGCCATAATCAACAACTTCCCCAGCAAACAGAATCACAGAATATGCTGAGTTGGAGGGGACCCACAAGGACCCCCACCAGGAGTCCAACTCCTGCACAGCACCATCCCCAAGAATCACACCATGTGCCTGAGAGCATTGTCCAAAGGCTTCTTGAGCTGTCAGGCTGGTGCTGTGACCACTTCCCTGGGGAGCCTGTTCCAGTGCCCAACCACCCTCTCTGGGTGAAGAACCTTTCTCTAATGTCCAACCTAAACCTCCCCTGACACAATTTCAGGCCATTCCCTCAGGTCTTGTCACTGGTCACCACAGAGAAGAGATCAGTGCCTGCCCCTCCTCTTCTCCTCTTCCCCTCGCAAGGAAGCTGTAAACTGCAATGAGGTCTCTCCTCAGTTTCCTCTTTTCTAGACTGAACAAACCAAGTGACCTCAGCTGTTCTTCATATAACTTCCCTTCAAGGCTCTTCACCACTTTTTTTTGCTCTCCTTTGGATGCTCTCTAATAGCTTATTATCTTTCTTATATTGTGTCACCCAGAACTGCACACAATATTTAAAGTGCAGAGCAGAGAGGGACAATCCCCTCCCTTGCCAGGCTGGCGATGCTGTGCCTGATGCCCCCCAGGACAGGGTTGGCCCTCCTGGCTGCCAGGGCACTGCTGACTCATGTTCAACCTGCCATGGACCAGGACCCCCAGGTCCCTTTCCACAGTGCAGCTTTCCAGCCTCTCATTCCCCAGCCTGTTCATACATCCAGGGTTGCCCCATCCCAGGTACAGAATCCGGCACCTGCCCTTGTTAAACTTCACACACTTGGTGAGTGCCCAGCCCTCTAATTTGTCGAGGTCTCTCTGCAGGGCCTCCCTGCCTTCGAGGGAGTCAACAGCTCTTCTCAGTTTTGTATCATCTGTGAACTTGCTCAGTATCCCTTGCAGTCCTGCATCCAAGTCATTTATGAAGATGTTTAACAGCCTGGGGTGAAGCCCTACAGAACCCCACTAGTGACAGGTTGCCAGTCTGATGTCGTCCCATTCATTATAACCCTTTGTGCCCAACCCATCAGCCAGCTGCTCACCCATCATGTGATGTGTTTATTCAGCTGTGTGCTGGACATATTGTCCAGAAGGATCCTATGAGAGACAGGAATCCAGAAACTTTACTGGAATCCAAAAAAGTTACATTGACTGGCTTCCCTTCATCAACTAGATGGGCTACCTTGACATGAAAGGAAATCAGGTTTGATACCAGGACTTTCCTCTCATGAAGCCCTGCTAGATGTGACCTACATCTACGCTGTCTTCCAGGTGTTTTTTAATATTTCTCAGAATAATCTTCTCCTTAACTCTACCAGGCAATGAAGTGAAACTGACAGGCCTGTAGTTTCTGGGCTCCTCCTTGCCCTTCTTGAAAATCAGGACAATGTTTGCCAGCTCCAGTCAGCTGGGACCTCTCTAGGTTCCAAAGACAGCTCAAAAATCATCAAGAGAGATTCAGTGATGTCTTGTATTTCTAATTATAAGGGGAACAAGGCAGAGTTTCCATCATATTTATGTTTAGCTCCTTTTCTTGTAAAAAAAAATTATTTCCAGGTACATTCACAATTTAGATTTAAACAATTTTCATTAGAATATTTAACATGTATTGCTATATAATTATATAGTTGTAAAGTTTTACTTTCCAAATAGTTTATGGGTGGTCTGTAAGGAATAATATTCTGGTTTCATTATTCAACTTCAAATCAATTTTCCTGTTTTTGTCTAAAAGAAATAACTAGTGTGTTGGAGGAAGAGCATTAATTGGGTAGAGAAAAGGCTTTTTCAGGTACCACAATTTCATCTCTCCATTATTCTACTATTAATCTATTATTTAGGATTTATCTTCCATCAGTGACACTCTCTGGTCTGTGTCACAATAGCACTGTCTTCCCCAAGTGGCTTATGTCCAAAAGATAAAATGCACTTGTTTGGGGGGAGAAAGATTTGTTCTATTTAGATACAGACATATATCTCAGCACAGACAAACATTTCTGGCATTTAAAATGGGTTTTTGTTTGGTGTTATGGAAGACTAACTGAGGCACAAAAAACTTTGTGACCTGGAGTTCTAAGGTCTTTCTCCATCAAAATGGACAAAAAGGAGTGACAGCAGCTAGGGAACTGAAGAGGAAGACCAGCATATCATTACTTAAAAAGAAAGAGTATCTGTAGAATAGCAGGGATCCACGGAGAACCGTGCTGCACTGCTGAAACGGAAAAAAGTTGAACATAACAGTGTGTTCAGAGGAAATTAATATTCATGGAGATGAGTTTAGAATGACAGCTGAGAAAGACAGTTTTGGCAGACACATATTAGATAAATTAGAGTAGGATGATGCAAATGTATATGCAAATGTATATGCAATTTTTAAAATTTTCACTCTTCACTTCCACTATTTTTCAGTTAAGCATAATTTTCCCTTACACAATATTTACAATCTCCACTCCAGTTGAACAAGGCTTCCACCAGGCTTACACAAATAGTTTTTGGAAGGCTGAAGGATATAAGTTCCTGTATGAGAATGTCAGAAATCATGTCCTTCCTACTAGGCTGAATGCTGGACTTTCATCTAACATAAGCTAATACATACTTATCATGGCAAAATGACAGAATTTGCCTGGTCTCAGTGAAGAGGCAAGATCTTGCTCTTACCCTGCGGTCGTATCTAGAAAAAACTCCTAAAAATGTCTTCATTTCTAAGTAGGAGTTCTGAAATTTAGGAAGCAGAGATGTGTTCACCATGACAGGTGTTCGGTGCACTTGTCACCTTCCTCATGTCCCCAAACATCCACAGGTCTCCTGTGCAATCACTGCTGCTGAATTCCTGCATGTACTTCTTCTTAAACCTGATGGCACAGAAAACCTTCCTGTATAGCTCTTGAGAAAGAAAAGGCTACAATAGCTGGAAATCATTACAATTCTGATTTCTAGAGGTTGAAGTCAAAACCTTCCCTGAAATGTAATAACATGTTTTACCTGGACTGAGAACAGAAACAGAAATAGAGCCATATGCCAATTTGTGCATCATTAGGCCCATTCAATTGAATTAATTTAGAGATAGATGTATGACAGGATGCTGCACATCCAGCTATCAAGGACAGAGCTGTTGGGTGCCGAGCTGTGGCAGCACAGCTCTCCTCCTTCCCACCTGACATTGCCCAGCTCTGCTGGCAGCTCCACGCTTGCTGGACCCATCATCCTTGTTCCTTGTGTGAGCTGAAATTGTCTCCCACTGAATTTATAGATATGTCCTGCTCTCCACACCATCACCAGGATTTCAGCCTCCAGCTATCCAGCGCTGCCTTCTGCATCTCAGATGGGCTCTTGCCACTCTTTGTGAGCCCTGGTTCCCAATTCTTACTTTTGAGATGTCTGAAATCAAGGTTCTGACTTTGTGTTTTGCTGAAGTCATTCATCTAAACCACTGCATGTCCTTACAGCCCAACAAGGTTGGGAAGATGGCTGTACCATCCATGAGACTGCTCACTGCTTAGCACTGGGAGGGACATCCTGTCCGTTTCCTTCCCAGGTACCGGCTGTTCCAGCTTCCCCTTCTGAGTTTTTCAAACTCTGCTCAATGCTCACAATTTCTTTCACATCCCTGGGCACAGACAGCTCACAAATATGCAGCACTAAGAAAATTAAATCGAATTTAATAGCTAACTAAATATCACCATGGGCATTTTCAGATTGCATTACTCTGGCAGGGGGACAGCTGCTGCCATGTGCCATGTAATCTCCTGCGCTGGAATGCAGCAACAACTCTTTGAACAGGCATCAACGACAGATCTAAAACTTGTCTTTACACAGCCTAGATGTCATGGACTTTTTTTCTGTTTAGATTAATGTAAGAGTGAATAAAGTCCTCTATCTTCATCTTGCTGATCCTCTCTTTGGATGTGGTAAAGGGGTGGGTATATACTTTTTAAAAGTACTGCAAGCTTTTAGAAGTATTGAAAGCCTAAGTGATTTCTGCTTTTAGATGTCTGCTGTATCTTCAAATTCCTTCCCTCCTGCTGTGCAGAATTTTGGGGCTTTTTTTAACATATGACTTATCCCTCTTGCTGTTATAACGTCCATACAGCCTCTTGTTTTTTCACTGTCTCTAATGAACGTAGATGCAGCCTGCAAATAAACCAGTATCTGCAAGCACTCTATACATTAGGAACAGGAGTCCTAGGAGGAAACAGAGAAAGCACTTTAAATAATGAACACGTTTTAAAAATTAACGCTTTTCATTTGATCATTTGAACAGATTATCTGAAAAATTCCGTTCCGCATCAGTAATGATATGAGATGTGAAGAACTGTCTTTTGTTAACAGATGGACTTGATGATCTGAAAGGTTTTTTCCAACCTAAATGATTCTACGATTCCATGTAAACTCTCACATCTAATAGAGATCATAAAACTAAAGAGCAACTGACCTGTTACAGCTTGGCTGCACAGGATGATAAAGTTTTGAATGTTCAAAGTAAGACAAAGATCCCAGTCCAATACCTGTCCTATACTTCTGCACAGCAGGAAAAAAAAAATGAAGATGATAAAGAACCTCAGACATTATATATTACAGCACTGGCTGATATCTTACTTGTGAACACAGAGCACACAGGGATTTCAGTGTTCTCCTAAGACTAAACATCAACTGCAAATGTGGACCCCCTCCCATGCAGAGCCTGACTGTCTGTTGCCTTATGCAGGAAGAGTTAGGACATCTGGCTCTTGGTCTCACCACTGCTGTCTCAACCCATTGCTTCAACTCCATTGCTCAAAGCTCTCCTTCCTGCACTTCTTCATTTTTCATCTCACTCTTCAGTAAAAGCCATTAAGTGAAGAAAGTAAGCCCCAAAGTTCAGAGTGTATCAAACCTCTGCAAAAAACATAAATGGGTGAGATCAAGAATCATAGATTCATTAAGGTTGGGAAAAATGTCCAGGATCACTGAGTCCAACCTTTCACCAAACACCACAATGTCAATTAAATCACAGCACAAAGTGTCACATCCAGTTGTTTCTTGAACACTTCCAGGGGTGCTGACTCCACCACTTCCTGGGCAGCTCGTTCTAATGCTTGCAATTTTTCAGTGAAGAAATCCTTCCTGATGTACAGGAAAAGAGCAAAAAGGATGGCACTGGGTTACATGAGGAGCTACTAGGATGCTCTTTGACTAGAAAATCTAAACAATTCAAAACTTTTGAAAACTTTTGCTTTTGAAAAACTTCCTGGATTTGCCAGGAAATAAGATATAGGATCAGCCTCAAAAATCCTCATGTACATCCTTACCAGAGCATCCTCACCTGTCTTGAGCATTCCTGAGAATTTTGCCCTGGAGGTCCCTTCTCATGGTGTCTCTAGTTCATGGGTATGTCAGCTCTTCTCAGACCTTGTCCAACTTCCCTTTATTTTGCTTAGATTAATCTGTGTATGTTCTGTCACTTTTCCAGATTCTTGGCCTGTAAGAGAAAGTTTTTGCACATTGCTTCTTCATTTCTTCTTTTCTGCTAGCATTTTTCCATGGCTTTAATGCCATCTCACACAAGCAATCTCAGAAGCCCTGCTGTTTTCCTGTACTGCATCTTTCCCACTGTTCTATAGTGCTTGCACTTGAAATCTAGATTATCCAGGCTAAGGCTCTCCATTTTTTGTGTCAGTTAACCTAAATCTGGAGAGAGTGGTTCCATGTTCACTGAGCCTGCATGTTTTAGCTCACTGGTTTTTTTCAGTCAAGGGCATTGAGACCCATGGTTTCCAGCTAACACTGGTGTGCAAAAAAAAATTACCTCTAGACTAGATGTCATAGAAAAACTCTACTCAGGTTTTTATTTCAATATGGTATTTATAGATACATAACCTTCATAAACTCACCAGAACTCAATTTTTACAAACACAGATTTTCCAAAGTGTCACACTGGACATTCAGGGCATGTGTATGGTCTTGTGGTGTCTTTTTGCACAACTAGCACAAATATTGTTCGCCAAATAGTACCCTGACGTGCAAAGAGAAGCTTAACGGCTACACTGCAGTGGAACACCACAAGGTCATGCATTCTAACTGCCTTGTATTTAGGGAATAGCACAATGTAATGAACTGTTTGGATTCTGGCCATGACTCCAGTCTCCTGTGTGGCTCTGTCCTCAAAACTCGAAACTGGATCTCAGAAACCCATTTTCGCTTTCTATCTTTTCCAAAGACTGGTAACTACTGTTTTAGGACAGCAGCGCTTTCAGGAGCAAATTTTCTGATGTTTTTGGGTGCATAGGGCACAAAGAATTGCACAAGCACCCCCTACACGTTTCATAAAATTGCTGATTATTTACCCATAACTACAAAGATACATTTTATCTTTCTCCTTTCTCTTTCACTATTCTCACTCTATGATACATTTTGCATATGTATGTCCTTTCGGCGTGGATATTTTGCAATATGCCTTGCTAAAGTTTCACAAAATGAAAAGCATCTATCCCTACATGAAAGACAGGTTCCTGCTCTTATAGGGTGCTCAGCTACAGGAACAGCTGTCACGCAATGCTCATCCCTTCTCTGGCTTTCTGTATAGGAGACCTCTTGTCTGAAAGTCAGTCTCTTCTCTTGCCTTCTCCAAGCCTGCAGGGACTGGAGAGATATCCTTTCTGATGCTGAAACCTCCCTTCCCAGACATTGTATGATGAGAGCTGTGCACTTGAGTCTACAGCATAAAAAAAAAAGTACATGCAGACCTGAAACAAATCTGAGTTATTAATTGAGCCTCATGGTGGCCATGGGAAGCAAGAGGTTATTAGCTTAACTGAGGGACGGGGAAATTGAGGCAGCCTCCCAAGGTCACACTGTGGAAGAGATGGATGAATAACCTAGTAGCCCAGACCTGAGCTCTCATTTCCATGCCACTTCTGCTTCTTAAGATATGTAATAGGGCAGCATCGGAATTTTGGTGTAGAACTCTATTAATCAGTAGTGAAAAATATGGCATATCTAAAAGAGGAAAACTTAATGATTTTCTTTTCAATGTGTTTCCTTATGTTCTGCAGTGTTTGATATTAATTAAAAGAGATCCCTGAGCAGTACAGAACAGCAAAAACCTCAATCAGTCATAGCTGAGAATATGCTAAAACTTGGTGTGTTAAACTTTCAGGCAGGGCTTTTGGTTTAGGTTGAGGGTGTATTCTGCTTTTTGTTGGCCCAGTTTTAAAATTCACATTTTCTGGCAAATCAACTGAGTCACTTGAGGGCTCTCAAATCCAATCAGAGTGAGTGATTTGTTCCAGATTTGCTGTCTTGTTATTTTAATTCTGTATCAAATAATTTATATGGACCTTTACCTATGTTATAGTTCACTGATGCAATTAATTTCAAAGGTTTTTCACAAAATAAACCTCCAGTGAAGAATATTCTTATTTAATAGGTAACATAAGAAAGACAATAGTATTTTACTATTGGTATGAATTGTGAGTTAATTTTAGAGCTCTGCTTAAGTGAAAATAGTATTATTTCAGATTCCAGGCCCACAGGGCAGATTGTCTGCTGTGAGACTATACAAAGACTATATAAAGACTATTGGTCAGGAAAATGCAGCATCTCCTTTATCATGGTGAACTTTGGACTTGCAACTGATTCAGAGCTGTGTTCTACCCTGAGGAACTCTTAATGAGCAAGCTTTGTAAGCAGGCTGACCTTCCTCTTGTAATTTGTGATCCAAGCTGAACAAAGCCTTCTCTAAACCGAACTTGCCCTTCTCTCCATCCACCCCTCTCACTGCTCAGTGTGGCCCTGTTTCACGTATTCAGTGTGTCCAAAAAAGTTTACAGACGTGGGGTGCCTAGAGTGCACTTGCTTTGATAGATCTGTGGCCTGTGCCTCAGAAGGCAGCACCAACAATCTCTCATGGCACTCTTGGAGATGGACACCTCGTGTCCTCTCTTCCTCACTGGCTCCTCATAACCTTTAGCCTCCAGGCAATGTTCACACAGTAATGATGCTGTGGCTCACAGAGCTGTCGACTAAGGACTTCCTGTATCAGAAGGTTGTACATACATGTAATAAATGGTTAAAAGTTCTTTTTTTGGTTGAGAAGAAGTTAAAAGTTGCTTGTTAGAGGAGTGGGGGTAAGCAGTTAATGAGTTAATTGTTATTGCAATTGTACAGGTGTAATGTTGCCATGTGCCCACTAGATGGAGATACCAATGGGGGAAAGTAGTGGGTCTATAGAAAGAAGGAGAATGTTCTAGAATGTTCTTAAGACAACCCAATAATCATGATGTAAACACTTTGAAGGATTATTGGTTAAGGGGCAAACCAATCACTCGATGCCCCAGAGACTGACAGAACTGAACACCAATGAGGACCGTAGCAACGAGCCATCAGAGGGAGGATGTGAGCTGCACCAATCACAGCATCAAAAGAGACTATAAGAACTGCTCTGGGGTTCAGCCTCCGCCCCCGTCTTCCTGAGGAACCTGAGACCAAGGGAACACCCTGTGCGATGCACAGTTTGTTTTTCTAGGTTGTTGAGTGGGACTTGGGCTTACCTCGAGTCTCCGCTCCTGGTTTTCTTTTTAATAAACGAGCAGACTTTTATTCCACCCAAAAAAGTCCAAGCCTCGTTTATAACATACAGATGACACCAGCAGCTCATATCTGCTCCTCTACGCTGATCCTTCACAATTAGGGAAGATATGGCAGCTTTCTTGGAGTGGTAATTTTCAGAGACAGGAATGTAGGTGAGGAGTTTGAAACCTGTATCACTATGCCAAACATACAGAGATATGGACAGAATAGCTGAAGTGTTGACTGAATTCTAAATTTCTCCTGACTTCAAGTGAGGTCCAGGCACACATTTCACACAAATGTAGATCTGTGGCAGAATGAAGGAGTACTTCCAAAACTTATGAGGATTATCTGTTCTGAATGCTAAGACTACACAAAGTAATTCTTTGTACTCATTAATTCACCTGTACTCATTACTCTCAAAGACCTTGAGGAAGCATATTATCGCTATCCCGGGCTCCGCAGCTTCTGTGCCGGAGCACGAGGTGCTGCGATCTTCCAAGAGCGTCTGAGAGGGACCAATATATATGCCTCAACATACGTCACAAATGAGGTGAAATAAATTCTTACAAAAACCAGTGTGGCCCTGTGCCCAGAGAAGCTTCACCTGGCAGCCAGTCAGGGCAGAGAAAACTTCGTGATGAGACTGCGAGCAGCTCCCGGCCCCGCCCCACGCTTGCTGGTGAAGGCGAGTACCCAGATGCCTGCGAAAAATGCCCGCCGAAAACGGGCCTGCGAGCCAAATTGGGGGAGGAGGTTGGGGGCACATTAAAGCAGCCAGCCGCAACACCACGAGGTCTGTCTTGTCTTTTTGCTTTGGGTCGCTTGTAGGGTCAGCTTGGCCCCTTCTGCTCCCGCCTTCGCGCCCTCTCCCCTGTGGTCCTGTCTCCCTGCCTGTGCCTGCTTCGCCCTGCTGTGCCAATTCCGGGAACTAGCTTGTTGATGTGAGGATCTCGTGTTCACAGCTGTCGCCCACACTCAGCGTGTGGCCGCCGTCCGGAGCCAGTCTGCAGTCGCCGCTGCCTGCATCTAGCCGTGACCACTGCCGCCGCTGTATTCCCCGTGTTGACAGGCTGTATTCCCCGCGGTGACAGGCCCGGAGCACCCAGCCTGCAGCCGCCGCCGCCCGCAGCCACCGCGCCGCGACGCTGGAAGACCGCAGCTGCTCCGGGAGCGCGCCTGTAACCCCAGCAGCCTGCTCCCCGCCGACAAAAGGGACACGCAGCCTGCTGCTCTTTAAAAATCGCGCCCAGCCTGCCACTGCAGCTACGCAAATGCACCGCAGTTCACAATACGCACGCTCCATGCTGACAAATAGCCAGGGTTCCGTGGTAACGCTGTCCCCTGCCTTCTGTTTCTTCCCCCCGCCTCTTTTCTCTCTCTCTGCTTCTTTTTCCTGTTCCCTTCTCCCCCCCTTTTTTTTAAAAAATGAACACTTAGGGTTTTTTTTGTTTTTTATTTCAATATTTCAATAAACAGTTTTCAAATATAATATTGCCATGTTAGTGCTTGATTTTTCGTCAGAAAAATCTGTCAAGAGAATCATTCCCGGGTCCTGCTTTTATAGTGGAATGGGACAGCGTCTCATTAGGAATGCTGCTCAGTAGGATCAGCTACACACTCACACCCGTGTGCACGCACAAAAGCACGGATAGCTTAGTAATATGGGTCAACGGCAAAGAGGCAGGAAGGATCTTTGCATAGAGTTCTACGGGAGCAGTTTATCGCTGTCACACCGTGAACGGTTCCAGGCGCAAAGACAAGAAACAATGGAGGGTCCAGGTTTAAGTATGGGAGCAGGGCAAGCACCAGGGACCAATGATCTGAGGGCACAGGGGCGGTACAAAGGCGGGACTAGGGAATGGGGACCCATGGGGGAGCTCTGGGGGAGTGGCGATGGGGCAAGGGCCAATGGGCGGAACCTGGAGTGGAAAACCTTCAAGGGCAGGGACATATAAGGTATAGAGGGGGCGCAGAGGCTCAAGAGCCAACCAAGGGAGCAGAACTGGGGTACATTAATAGAACAAAGCATCCTGGGAGAGGCTTCTCTTCTCACCGTGAGTGAGGCAGAAGTCTCTGGTACTAGGGACTGTCTTACCAGAGAACTCTTTGTCCCTTGTACCACAGGCTAACCAGCCATCACAGTATATGACGCTAACACAACAAGTAAATATCTATTGTTAAAAACCGGGCTCAAGATTGAGCTTTAGAGCAAATTTATTAATAAAAACTAAATTAAGGGACAAAAAGAGACCACTTGCGGCGCAGCTATTTGCCTCACACAAGACAAAGGGGTGCAGCACTGAGCGCTTCACCCGGACAGATCAGATCAGAAGCTCTCCCTGCAGCCTGGGGCGATACATTTTGTACCCCTGGTCTCCGACTCCCAGCTGCCCCTTTCTCCGCCCAACTGGAGCATCGTGATTGGCTCGCTGTTGTCTAGAGTCCGTTTGTTGGCTCGTTGTCCCTTGGCTGTTGTCTGGGGTCTTCTGACTGGTCCGGGGAACATCCAGTAAGAGTCCTTCATTTCCACCCTTATGTAGATAAGGGTTGAGGCCCTCCTTTTATGATTACCTCGTAGAGGTTCTGGAACATTCCCCTACTCTCTATTTTGTACAGCTATCCCTACAAAGACTTTATTAACAATAAATATAATGAACACATTAACTAAGAACTTTTAATCTTGATCAGTTGCAACAATTAAATCTGATCAATGTACAACTGTTCAACTGCAGAAACATTCAACAAACCCTCTTTACTCATAATTACCAACTTTATTTCAACAACTATCATAATTACCAACTTTATTTCAACAACTAATCAACAACTTTGGGAAAGCCAACTTTCTTAACTCTAACCATAACACTATGATGCTGCTGAAACAATACCTCTACAGGTGAAAATGCATTATTTGGACAAGTGTTGGTGAGACAGCTACGGGAGCTTCCTGCCAGCATCCAAGACCTAAAAGACGAGCACAGTAACAGGGTGGCAGCAAACTCAGGCTACCACAGTCAGTACCCTTTCCAGCTCTGTGTACACCTGCCCTAATCACCTCTTATCAGGAACAATATTTCACAAATTGCCCCTTTGGAAGTCTGCCTACAGAAGCAGTTCAGTGCCATGAGATATATATTCATATGTCTGTATACACCTACATACATAATCAACAGCACATCAGTTACAGTTTTGTACCTCTCAAATCAGTAACCTCATTCCATTGCATTATGTTCTCACTCCAAGCCATAATGCTGCCTGAAGTCTAATAGTCACAGGTTTTAATTTTCTCATCTTTTTAGACACATAATGCTGGAGAGATACTTCACACAGGCACACCTAAAATAAGAAATACAAGACCACAAACATTTTAAATCGGCAACTAATACAGCAGAGCATTAACTCTGGAGATCAATATAGATTTCGATAGGAAAGTGATGTCCACCCCCAAAGAGACATGATAGAAGCTGAAAAACGGAAGTACAACAACATACACGAGCAGTAAGTATTCAGAATTAATGATATTTGTATTTTTTTCTGGGTGATACTTGGTTTTCCTGGCAAAAGGCACTTCACTGTGGATTGAACCCGATTTACAATTTCAGAACACTTTCCTTACATTAAAAATTCTAAGTTAATTAAAGAAGATTAGGATGACATGATTCTGTAAGTAAGTAGGGATTACACTCCCATCAGCCGAAGTGAGCAACTCTGCATTCCACAGATCAAAGACCTACATTTTCTCTTTCCTGGCAGGAACTGGTGGAGCAATTTTTGGTAACAGACCCCAGCAGGGTGGAACAGTGCTGAGTTGCATTTGGGGAAGACTCCAGACCGGCAAAAACAAGCTCTGCTGGTCTCCAGCACAGCATGGGGCAAGGCTATCCTCTGAGAGAGACATATCCTGTGGCTCTTGAGGTGCAGAAATTACATTTTTAATAACATAATCTCAACACAGTAAGATCACGATCCAAATTCAGATGAAATTACACATTGTCACTGACTTCTGAAGATTCAGAAGTTTTAAAAATCTTGCCGTATTCCCAAAAATTAATTTTTTTAAACATTATTTATTTAATAACAGTATCTACAGCCTGTCAGAGGATTCAAAAATGCCTGTCCACAGTTTTGGTGACAGTTTCCCTTAAATTATATGGCCAAAAATCACTTCTCTGTGGCTAAGGTGTTCTCCCAACAATGTGACTGAGAAGCCCTTCTCAGCTATCCGTCTCCTAACAGTCCCATTGACAGTGTAGTGGGGATTTTGGCCTCTGGAGGGTCAGAGGAAGAGCCCTCATTATGAGCTATGAATCACTCAATTACTGAAATTGAACTGTTTCCCATTTATGCATAATTCTCTAGGCATAATTTAAATTTGATAGAAAAGGAGATGTCCCATTTTGTGGTGGCCAGTGAACATGCATTACAAGGGACAGAGAGTTTTCTGTAAGACAAGTCCCTAGTACCACAAGAACCACTTCATGTTAGGGTGACCAGAAAGGCTTCTCCCAGGATGCTTGTTCTGTTATGTTAATCTATCCCAGTTCGGATTCCCCGGTTGGCTGTTAACCTCTACCCCTCGTCACTCCCCCAGAGCTTCCCCATTGGTCCCCGTTCCCTAGTCCCGCCTTTTCCCTGCCCCTGGATAAAACTGTGAGTTCGGGATCATGTTCGTATTTGCCTCTGCAGCGTTTGACAGTGTAGCAGCAGTAAATGCTCCTGCCGGAATGCACACAAATACCCTTCTCGACTCTTTGCTACCGACTATATTACTAAACCCGCCCGTGCTTCTGTGGGTGCATGCGGGACCCCACGGAGCCAGGCAGAGACAGTAATACCATTTCTATCTCAGTTCCTCCAATTAGACAGTTCCCCAAACGTATTAGGCCTCTGAGAAAGAGATTAGCTTAAAACAGAGATTAATAGTTTCTGGAGAAAGAAAACCTCTTTCCTCCAGATGGTATCATCAGTAACTCAATCTAGTAGTTAAATCTTTCCTTCTTTCCCAATCAGAGCAGCTGCACCAATCCATTTCCAAGATCAGCATGACCCACAAACATGACAGATGAACTAAACGGAAGGAAGTGTTTTTTCTAGCCATTTGAATTTTGCACACACTATTGTTCATGAAAGTTCAAGTGAACTCAAGTGATCACTTAAATCCCAAAGCACAGAAGGTGTAGACATAACTAATAATGAGAACTAACTACACTGCAATACCAAACCCGACTGGATTATACATCTGAAACAGCCTGCCCTGTAACAGAGCACCACTTCTTGAATGCAGCTTTATTTTAATTTACATATATTTCTGAGATGATAAACTAGGCCAGAAGAGAAGAGTGGGGACCCATGGGAGTTGTGCTTCACCCTGGAGTGGCAGGTGAAGACTAGGTGAGACACTCAAGTAAGCCAAGATGTCTGTGTTTGGGCATCACATTAACATCCTTCTTGTTTCAGTGGATGATCAGGAGTTCTATTTCTGCAAGCCTTCCTAATGCATGTCCCACTGCTGAAGACAAAATCCAATTTCTTTTTTTTTTTTAGCTCTACATAACTTCTCACCGTCTTCCATTAAAATAATTAAGAAAAGAAATCACAGGGGTGGGAAGATGCATAGCCAAAATTACTCATCTTTGAAGTGTGCTATGAATTACTTGTATCTCATTTGAGCCCTATGACTCTTTCAGCAGCCAAATGTGCCCAGCAGTTAAAAAATCAATAGACTCCTATTGAAGAGTAAGTATCTTCCCATCTCCTGTGTTGATTTGTTCTGTAACCTCTGACAGGACCACTTTCCTTCTTGGCTCCCACTTGGATTGTAAAACTGTATGCAGTAACAGCCCAAAGACTGCAGTGGCAATTCTCAGTGTTGGGGAGCACAGTCTCCTCTCCACCAAGCAACAGCAGCAGCAGGTTAGAGACATTTTCCTCCTTTGGCCATCCTACCCTTGCCCACCTTGGCCAATGCTTTTTCTGGAGAGCCCCGTGAGACCCTGAGGGCAGCATCATGCAGCTGAGGAGTGAGCTCTGGTGCATGTTGTGCAGTGACATCCCTTTCCCCTTCCAGGCAGGGGAAACTATGAGCTGAACAGGCATTTGCCAGCACAAAACTTGCTACAGAGCTAACCAGGACCTATGCTTATATTATCGTTGCAAGTTAGAGCCAAATCTGTAAGTACATGGGTAACTGCAAGCCTTGCTGGCTTTATCATCACAGTATTTCTGAGAACTGTGACAGCTGCGTTAAAAAATGGGATCATTTACATGGATCCCTATGCAAGATCATAAAGCAGATTTCTTCCAGGCTTAATAGTGTTTCATAATCTCTAGCAGTTAGCACCCATACTGTTTGGGTTGCAAGTGAGCTAATTTGTCACCCTTATGGTTTCCACCAGCAGTAGGGTAAGAGCAGCAGTTTTAATTAAAAGTTGATATGCAAACATATCTCACAATTTCTGTGTGACAAATGGTTCTCCTCACCCTGTGGTTTTCCTGCCGCTGGTCAGGACAAAATTCTTGCCTTTGCGAAATTGCACATTTTTGTCAAAACACAGGAAGACTGCAATGATTCTCACACATTTATCTTGGACTTTTGTATGAGAGGTAAATTTCTTTCTGTCATCCCTACTATTTTATTCATTTAGGGCTTCATTCCACAGATTATACTCTCTGGAATTAAGACATCTGTATCTTCACATCACGAGTCTGTAATTGCTTTAAAACAAAGACTGTTTTCTTCTGCATCAATGCCTAGTACAACAGATATCCCAACATTAATATATTGGAAAATAATAAATAATAATAAATCTTTGAAGTATTTTCTTTTTAAGTAATTTTACAATATTATCACATATAGAGAAATACAATGCCCAAAGATATATTTGTACAAGGTATGTTAATGCTCAAAAAATGTGAGAAATTATACAAATAAATACGTGTCTAATTTAAATGGCCTGAGTGTGTCATCAGAGCGGCTATTTATTTCTTCTCTTTTTTTTTCCCCCTCATATTAGCTTTCATTTCTGATTCTTCCCTTTCCATGAAACCCACTAAAATGGACTATTCTCTTTTCTTACTTTGTGGCCACCTAAACCAGGCATTTGCTATAATTAGTGATGTAAATTCTTTCCATGAACAGAAAGAAAGGTTTGGAGTGATTTTTTTTTCAAAATCAGCATATTGCAGTAGATCAGTCCAATACAATCTGTGCTTTGTGCCATTCTGCTCAATGCAAATTCATTACCACATAGTCTTGGATCAGCACAGATGAAGTCTACTTAGTACAGTCTTCTGCCTTCAGGTGCAGTGCTTCACACACATGCAGACACTGGTGTAGTTATTCCAGTGCACAATTATTTAACTGCAGGCAGCTGTGACATCCAAAAACTGCGTGCACAACCCTCTGCAGTGCCGCATCTGCATCGATTAAAAGATTCCACATCAATATATACAAGCTAGTGTTTGCATACTTTTTGAGCTCTGCACCTGCACCTGCATGTATAGCAAGATATCCCAAAAAAGGAGTTATAGATTTGTTGCATTTCTCACTGTAGTGATTGAAAGTTAAGCTCATATGGGCAGTTCTTTTCTCTTCCTCTTAGGAGAAAGAAATACCATATTTACCCTTCTTGGCACATCAAAATCAGCAAAAAGGAACAAGATATGTTTTCAAGAAAATGCCTGCCTGTTCTTAACTCTCAGCACACATTCAAAGTTCAGAATTTTACCAGTTCTTGGTATGGCAAAGAACTACCAGTGTGAATCTCTCCTGATAGTTGTCAAACACCACCCTCCCCCCCCCTTTACTCTTCCAAACTATATCAAATTTTCTATTGTCTTATTTTCTAATTCGCCTGTTGTTCACTTCCAACAGTCTTGTTGTATAAGTTGTTTTTGCCTGAGTAACAATGATGAATGAGGTTGTAATTGTTAGGAGATATTTCCTAAATGGTTTCTTTTATCATCTCTCCCAGTACTTTTTTTCTAAGTTTTTCCATTGCCTTTCACTTAATTTGTACATGTGATCAAATGACTTCAGTATTTAGCAAGCTCTTTACTCTCTTAATTGCTATATGCTATGTTTGAAAATACAAACATTCTGAACAACCTTCTTGCCTTCCACAAGTGTTATTCCATTTGCAGCATATAAAAACATGCAGTTACTGAATGACTAGCAGTTTCATTAATCCTGGCAATGAAGCTTTTTCCCTCTGCATCCACATCCTTCTTCTCAAAAGTCCATTAAACAATTATGTTGGCCCAATCATCAGTGGTGACCTTAAAATTTTCTTAGACAGAAGAAAATAATAATTTTCCTGATCTGTTCACTGCTGATTTATCAGCAAGGTTTAAAACAAAAATCTTAAAAGAAAGAAGTACATTATTTTAATGTCTTAAATACACATTTAAAGTTCATGAAACGTGGAATGCACTAATCACCTTAGGTAGCTGGATGGACCTGGGAAAACAGCAATAACAGATGAACCAGTTATCAGATTAATAATATTCCTCTGTATACGAGGAATGTTGACACCATTTAACACAGAAGCAAAAATGAAAAGACAGAGAATTATACAATGCCCCTGACTGTCAAATGCACACAGGTCATTAATCCTAAAATACTCATGTGGTACTTAAAAATATTTAGCCAAAAGTCCAGCTATTGTGTTCCCTGCCTGCTTTTATTATTCTTGGAAGGATGCACCATTATGTCAGCAATAAGGAAAAAGACACATAGTTTTGGGATTTGTCCAGGGAAAGAGAGGAAAGCAGAAAGATGTTACAAAAGGGCCACCACAGGCTGCAGCTGTTTGCACTGCCAGATTTTAAGACCCAGCTCCAGAAGCACCCGCCAGGAATAAAAGCCATGAACAAGTGTAGTTTTGCCAGCAAGAAAGTCAACAGGCTTCAACTTACACTTGCAGAATGCTCCCTAAAGATTCTTTCGCCTGTGGTTTGATAGAACCATGGTGCTTCAAGCACTGATATAATGCAGTAATGTTACAGTTGTCACCTGTTTTGATACAAGTGCTCTGTTCAGGAGTGGAATATGAGTAGAAGTTGGCATACAGAGAACTAAGAGGCACAAATTTACTGTGTGGGGCAACCAAAAGACCTCAGCCAGGAAGGGCATGCAGCCCTCCTGCTCCACAGCTGGTTGAGAGCCACACGGTGCAGATCTCAGTCCTGGCAAAGACTGCGTGTGCCCTTGAATAACCTGTCTTAGAAAGTCTAGACAAACAGCTAGATCATTCCAAGGCACTTGCTGAAATCAGTTCTAATAACTGAGAGCCTCAAGGTGTCGTTGTCCCCTGTTTCTTATTTATTCTTGTTTGCAACTTCTCTTCACTCTTGTTTTAATTTCAGAGTGATTTTCTGCTGAAATGTATGGATGGGCAGAATGCTGCAAAATAGATAAATGTGAGACGAGAAGTACCAAACACTTCCTGCTGGTCTCTGTGTCATAATGTAGATGGGTGCTTAGCTTCAAAATTGTTGCTGAATTCTTAATAGTTCCTTTTTGCTGTGCCGAACTGTCCTTTATATCAACTGGCTGACAAAGAGATGTTCCCCCCAAAATTAACAGAAGACAGTAGATGTGCAGCATTTTGGAGTTGCCATATCTCAAGAGGTTGTCACATCCTTCTTTCTAGCAATAGAGATACTATCATACCAGAGTCAGTCAGTTTTTCCATTTTTAAAGCTAAATGGAAGAGGAGTAGTTCAAAACTGGTAGGGCTGAAAGATGGCATTGTACCTTGGGTATCACATAAATGTGGGTTTGTGTCAGGAATTGCTTTTTCTCAAGTGAAAAGGACAGAGGGCAAAAAGCCATTATTCACTATATATCAAACAGTAAGAAGTCATCTCTAGCAGACTGAAGATGGAGCTGGAATTCAATTCAGTGTTTGCACATGTTAGTAGTTGATGGACGAAGTGCAGAAGTTCAGTCCTGCCAGGACCAAGTCATGCAAGTAAATCCTGCCAGAGGCAGCTTTGGTGCTGGTGAGGTCCATCTTGCACAGGCCCAGTGGAAGTGCTCCATTGTGGAGTCCTTACCCTGCTGGAGCAGTCCATGCTTTGATTGCATGCAGCTCCACCCACTCACAGATTGTCAGTGTAAAAGAAATCAGTGTTAATAAGCATCAAGGATAACAGCTATCTGCTGTTAAAATGTGTATATAAATAATTATTTTTATATGAAAATTTGACATATGTCCACTCTAATGGGGAAATTTAGATTTGCATGTCATTCGAAACTCTGTCATAACATATTTACTTCTTGCAGATGATTAGCACATCTTGGAAGTATTTTTCTAAAGCTGTTTCTTGCACATGCCTCTAAGCCTAATAAAGTTCTGTGTTGTTGTTAAGCGTGCATTGCTTTCTGCTTAACTGTGAAAAACAGAAATGAAAAGCAGAGAAGATGCTGAGTCTTTGCCAAAAGGTTTCACTCAAGTATTAAAAAATCAGCAAGCAATCAACACAGGTCCTCATGTTCTCAGTCAGAAAAGAGAGTTTTGCATATAAGTGGTTATTTAACATAGTGAATAAGTCAATATATTTCATCTAATTAACAAGGTTCAACATACCTTATGTGAACTACCTGTTTCCTCACATGAGGTGTTTCAAGAACTGAGCAAAACTAGCACTGAAAACACTGTAAAATACCAGTGGGAAAAAGCCCATCTTCACTGTCCATGAACAACATGTTTTTAGCATCTGTTCCTTAAATCAGAGCTGAGATAATGTGAACCCCACTTCTGCTTTCTTTCACCCTGAGCCTGGGTTGCTCTTACGGGTATCTTCCACCCATGTAAGTCAGTTTGCACTGTTTGGTGCTTACTTTGTGTTAAGCTGTGTAGTGTCAGGGGATTCCAGCAAACTGCATTGAGGCAAATCATCTACACACTTTTGAAATCTGCATTCCAACAAATTTGAGAAGCTGACCACCTTGTTTCTTATGTGGCTCCAAAATCTGCAAGTGCTGAAAGTGGCAGCGAATTGTCTCTAAAGGGTGAGATTGACATCCTGATCTGTAGGAAGATGTCCTGTCCAAACAAATAAGGGACTATTAAGAGCAGTACCACTGGGAGGAGGCCCTGGGGTGCTAGATGTGCTAGATGTGGGGGCAAACTGTCTTCAGTCATTTCTATCTAATTTCTTTATGGTGAAGTTCTGGAGCTATTGCTGTACATCTCCTCTCTGCAGAGGGACATGATCTCAGCTGCATCACAGTAGCACTGTTCCAGAAATGCTAACAGGAAGCTTGAAAAGAGGGTATCAACCACAATATCCATTGTCTTTCATAACTCTCTGCTTTTTCTCTGTCACCAATCCAACATCCCTGCATATCTTTGCAATGCTCTGGTGCTCTTTCAATCACTCTTTCTCTCTACAAAATGTCTACACATCATAAACAGCCCATGTGGCGTTAGGAAAATGTCCTCTAGTGTATTCAAGTACTTTATCACCTTTATACATGGACAAAATTAAGCACCATCCTGAGCAAATAAAAGTTTTATGGTAACATAACATCAGTCGAGGAAATGTCAGGGCAGGACTGCAGCACTGCTTCTGGGCAGAGGGCTCAGAACTGTGGGGTGCACTGCCAGCAAGCCCAGTGCTACACACGCACACACAAGAAAGCCCTGTGGACACAGGCAACTAAAGTTTTTAACATTCTGGGAGAGGTCTGTGCACAGAATTTTATTTGTCTTCTCAAAAACACAGGATGGATGTTGGAACCCAGTAGCATAGACAGGATGGTGACTTGGTGCACGTAGCAGTCCCATCTCTCAAAGGCAGAGCTTTCAGGACTGAAAAGAAACAAACCAGATGGGCTGAGGGAACCCTCTGAGGAGAGACAGATAGGAAGAGCAAGAGGAGATGCCTTCACTGGGACAGGTATTGAATGTGTTATTGAAGATGTAAAAGTATTAAATGTACTTAAACACTACAGCATTTGGCAAAAGACATACAGAGAAGTTCTAAAGATGGATGATCAAAGTAGTAGGGTTTTCTCCTATACAGAAAATGGAAAACACCTTCCAGTTTAAGGTGAAATCTTTTGCAAAGACAAAAGCTGCATTACACTGTTAAGCATTTACAGAGATACTTCTAGGAATTTATTTGCAGCATACAGAAGAAAACACACTATTACTGTCTTTGAGCAACACTCATCTAAGTTTTCTGTGAAGCCAGTGGTAAACTACTACTGCCATCAGTCAGAAACAAATTGGGCCTTGAATATGTACCCATTTAAGTAAATTGCTTGTTAGCTTCTCCCATCAAATCTGCAGTTGAGCCTACCATTGCCAGGCAGAGATAAAACCCATGTTCATTTACAGAGGCAATGGTTGCAGAATATGAATTGCTTTGTCTTCTCTGCTTCCTTCAGCCACTCCGTAGAGGGAAAGGCAGGCAAGGCAAGGCAAGACCAGCCAGCACACAGCTCTGGCTGACATGAAGTCATGGTCTCTGGCAGCCCAGTGTTGCCATTACTGGACATGAACCAAGATGGCAGTGTCTCAGAACAGAGGCTTGCATGACTTACTCTGCCTAAATTTGTCTTGCCCTGTCTGGAGCTTTGTTTTTACTTGGTTTTCATGTTTTCACTTACTTGGGGGTTTTTTTCTGACACACAATACAATTACTGGATCGTAAGGTGCAGCTTTTTTGGACCACTACAAAAGTCCAGAGACCTACCAGAGAGTCTCTGAACTGTGGGATTATGTATGACCTCCAAGTGCAAGGCTGCCTGCCTGTCATTGTTGTCCTCTCTGAGAAATAACTGGGAAGACAATAAACAGTTTCTAATAGATTTTGTTGCTGGACAATACCATATGGTCTTTCCTCAGCATGTTTACCAAAATGAATATAAAATTTGTCCATTCCACAAACCTCTTAAAAAGCCCTGCATGCAGTAAAAGGGTTAATAACTCAGCTTCTCCTGTGCCTGTAGACATTAGTTTTTATGACTAAATGTTAAATTTTACAGTTAACATACATTTTATATGCACTGATTTTTATTGCTTAGCCAGTTCTGCATTTATGAATCATCTGCAGATCCTTTAGCAACTTGAATCTAGAAATGAAAGTTAAAATGATGCTTGGTGCTAACATTGTTGGTTTTGGATTTTTTTAACCCACTTACAAGGCACAGTTAAAATATTCATTTTCAGGAAAGAAAGTGTAAACTAATCAACACCTGAATGTATCCCTAAGAAATCAGAATAGACATTTAAAGAACTAAAAATTGTAAAAAATTAAATGTATGAAGAATTACTCAGGAATGAAACAAAGGCCTTTTCCTATATATACATACTTCTTACGCACTTTTTTAAAAAAGCAAACTCTTCTCCCCAAAAGAAAAGTAAACCTGCAAACTCTAATATAAACATCACTTTCCCCTACATCCTCGCTGAAATAGTTCTGTAATTTCCAAACAATGCCATGTGTTCTGCTACCAAATTGGATCAAGAAGCTCGTGGAGCTTATCCATAAGATTGTTCTCAGAACCATTTATGGAACACATATTTCATCCCCAGGGTCTACATCTTGAAGCATAGTTTATTATTCTGGGCTCAAGGCAACATTCAGCACTTTGGATTCAAAAGCTGCTGACAGTTCATTTCCATTGCTCAGTCTTTGTATTTCTGGGTTCAAATCCAGTCGAGTCCTGGCAAGCTGACGACTCAGGGAGTGCACCTTCAGCTAAAGACATGATGAAAAGATTTTTATTCACAGAAGATAACCATCAAACTAAATTATACCATGAGTCTTTTAGGACAGACATACATTTGGGTGGAAACGTAAAAGTAATTGCCATAAAACTCATTAGAAAAATAGACACTTCTCATACCATTTTCAAGTCATATAGCATTCCTGCTAGCTACACGGCAGCCAAAATAATCCCTCATTGGAGAAGCAGCCACTGGATGTATATTTATCAGATACCTAAATAATCTGGAAAGGTAGCAAAAATAATTAGAATCAAAAAGTTAACAATCTGAAAGCAGAAATATAGAATCAAATGCAAATGTATGAATTAATACAGACTTAATGCTGTAAAGTGTTGGTCTCTGAACCAAGCCCAGCAAATCCCTTCAGCACATTTCCTAACTAAACACATCACAGAAGACCATTGGGGTGTGACTGCAGAGAGCCATTTTAGTGTGGCAATGAATAGAGACAGTACCAGCATCTTGCAGGGCTGTGCCCTTTATGCCCATTTTATATGTCCTGGAGTGTAAGATCTAACTGTGTATACCTTCCAAATACACAATAACTACAGGCAGAAAGATACAAGCACGCAGATCTAGAAGTCTGCTTCTCTACGTATATGATGGCTATTGTAATTTAAATGTTTGTATAGCCCCAGCTTACAGAGTTTAAATTATATAACTTTTGTTAAAAGCACCTCCAGCTCCTACATCAAATCATAAATCCTTTGAAAATTAATTAAATTAATTCTTCAGCCTCTATGTAAGTCTTTTTTTCCTAAACAAGTACTTCTTCCATAATTCTCTATTTTCTTTAATGATTTCTTCCTACCAGTAACTGTCACACATTGCTTATCATGCAAAGTCTTTAAAGTAGAATTAAATGCCACAGAAAATGCTGCACATTTTCTAATGCTTATTGCATGCCTTTAATTTCTTAGTAAATTTATGTTGACTTAGGTGTGGGCAAGAGTTCTGTTGCAAGGATGAAAGTTGCCAACTACTATGAGTGTCTCAGAAACTTCAGGGATGAGGTACAAGACCTAAAGTAGAAATAAGTTCCAGCATTACCAGATGTTTCCTATAAATGCAAAATGAAACCACAATGTGATTTCAATATAGTCAACACCAATTTCCACTTTAACTCTGCTAAATCATCAGTGGAGGATGATAGGTGATCCTGATAATTCTAGCTGTCTGATGTTTTGCCATGAAGTTCTTGCTTTCAGTGGCTTATATTTTGCCAACCACAACCAATTGGAGTACATTTTCTTTCTTTACTCTAGGTGGTTATGTTTTTGTTTTGGGTCTTAGATTTTGAGCAGCCAATTCAACTGTTTCTGAAAACTGGGGAAAAGAGTCAGTAACTCTGCAAGAACCTGAATTAACATTTTACATGTTCTTTATGTTTACACATAGCAATAGGGAGATGCAAAATTTGTGCTGTGCCCATGAAAAACCTCTGCTTTGGGCAAATGACAAGTTTTTTAAATATACATATTTTTAAATCTCTATACTGTATATTTTCTATACACATTTTCTATATATTCATTATATATATAAATACAATGTATGTATATATATAAGATTTGTAGAAATGGTGATTAGCAGAATTTAAAGGATGTTTGCTGAAAATATCACTGGGCATCCCATCTGCACTGAGCATGCTTCATCCCCCATAAAAAGACTTATAAATACCAGTTATGGCAAGCATACCATTGGGAAAAGATTCATAACTCTGGGTGAATTTTCACTTCAAAAATCACTCTTGACCAGGGAAAACAAACAATTATACTGGGAGAAGAAGGAAAACCTTCTTCGCTCTAAGGAATCAGCTTCCCTGAGTCTCTGCTGCGCCAGTGCACATCCTTGAGCATTCTCACCCGGATCCCATTCCTGTTGTCCTGACCTGCTGGATTTTGCTGGCCCACAGCATTCCTGGGAGGTCCACAGAGGGCCAGTGCATAACTTCAAAAGCCAACTTCATTGTTCCTCTGTTGGAAAGAGGGGACTTAGCACCACATAATTCCAACAGAAATCAGTCTATGTTGCTAAACTAACTTGCCACCCCAAATGCACTACATCCCTATCTGTAAAAATCAGAGTAGGATTCGCCCCAAGAACCACGAACTGAACCCACAGTTGATGATCTGCGTTACTGCCTATGACTGACACACCAACCTCAGCAATCCCCAGGGTGTCCTTCAAACCTTTGCTGGGCAGCTGGTCTGTATAAGCATTACCAGCTGCTTCTTGAATTCATCTAGTGGAAGCCTGGGCTGTGTAACTAAATGTCTATTGACTGTCCTTTGTGGACCTACCAAATGGAATTAGATGCAGTAAAATAATTAACTTTTGCTAAGAAATTTTGAAAATGTTAGAAGACTACATTGTCTCTAAGACTGAGTATTCCAAGATAGGAAATATTAAAATTAAGGTTGTTCCTTATAAACTGCCACTTGGGAAACGATGTGCTGGACTGGTGAACTCTGTGTTATCCCTGTTATCTTGAAGTGTCTCCCTACAAATGGGTTTGATGTGGATGACACAGGCAATAACAATAATCACCTGAAAGCCCGTACCTGCATGAACACACGATAGTTGTCTGAACCAACCACCACTCTCATGGAGAAGAATCACTGGAGATTAGCACATGGCTGCAAGGAGAACAGAGGAAACTCATTTAATTTAGGTCTTTGGGAATGCAGGAGTGTTGCTATGACCCAGCCCACTGTGGGGCTGGGGCAGCGAGATGCCAATCAATCCCAGCCCCTCCCCTGGATCGAGTTTCCCCAAGACACAGACTCAGGGTATGGGTCGAGGGGTGGCTCAGAACCTGCGCCCGAGTCCAAGCCTCCCCCTTAGGGAAAATTCTCGGTTACTCGGGTGTTCATTGGCTCTTTGTTGTATCTCCCACCTCCCAGTTTCCCCCGATGGTTCTTGCTGAATTGTATCCTCCCCCTGGCTTGTAACTCATTGGTTGCTTTCCCCTTTCCCTGCGGTTTTCAAACCCTGTATAAAACTGAGGGAAAGCCGCTCGGCAGGATCCCAGCTTAACATCATTGCCATGTTCTGGTTGCAAAACTTCTGACAATAAACATGTTACAAGTCAGGCCAGAACTGTCTCTCTCTTCCTTTACCTCCGAACTAACTTGAGCCGATACCATCGGCTCCTGCCGTGTTCCCTCTGCAAAGAAGCCAGCTAGCTAGCTCAGCCAGCAGCACCATTCCTGATGCCGAAGTCGGTTCAGCGACGCACGGAAGTAACGCAGCTGGACTCTCTCTGATCGAGGGCACGCCAGAGCTCATGCCACGAGCACAGAACTGCATTACAGGAGTGAGTGATTCAGCTCCAGTTCCTTTCAAGGAGTCATAGGATGGTCGAGGTTGGAAGTGACAAGTCAGAAGGAGGTCGTCTGGTCCAAGCCCTCTGCCCAAGCAAGGGCACCCAGAGGTAGTTGCCTGGAACTCTATCAAGATGTTTTTTTAATGTCTCTGAGTTAGAGACTTCATCCTCCCTAGGCAATGTGTGTCAGTGACTGGTTACCCTCACAGAGCAGAAGTGCTTCTTCATGTTCAGAGGGAACATCTCACCTTTCCATTTGTGTCCAGTGCCTCCAGTCCTGTCACTGGGCACCACTGAAATGAACCTGTCTATGTTCTCTGTGTACCCTCTGTTCAGGGACTTATACACATGGATAAGATCTCCCTGATATCTTCTCCAGGCCTTCTCTCCTCCAGGCTAAACAGTCCTAGCTCTCTCAAGCTTTCCCCACAGGAAAGATGCTCCAGACCATTCATCATCTTCACAGCCATTCGCTGGACTATCTCCAGTATGTCCATGCTTCTTGTACTGGGGAATCCAGCACACGCCATGTGTGGCCTCGCCAGGCTGGAGCAGAAGGGAAGGATCACATCCTCAACCTGCTGGCAACACTAGGAAGATTAATTTTGAGATTGTATCATATGTGTCATAATCAGGGTGTGCAAATGACATCTCTGACTTCTAGGGCCTATACATTCCCGATTTTGCTTTTTCCTATAGTCTCTATTCTTCTTTTTCCCATCATAACTTTGAAAGTGTCTTTCTGAAAGTACATCGTATTTGTAGGCACAATTAATAAAATATATGTACTGGAAATACAATCCCAGTTTTGGATTTAACTCTTAAAAATTCAATAACCCAAAGTCATAAAGTACATGTAAATATTTCATTACACACATTTAATTGGACTAGGAATGTGCTTTTCTCTGATGTAGATTTATGAAATTGGCTGCAAAAAGGGATATGGATGCTACTTGATTCTTCTTTCTATTTTATGACAGAGTATAAATCATTGTCAGTATTTTAATATATTGAATATTATTAAGGTTTAACTAGTGTCTATAAATTTTTTATTAGAACTTTTCGTTGAATAATTGCTTCAAATTAAATTGAATTTTTTTTTTTTTAAATATGACAATGCTACAGACATTTACATTTCTCAGAATGTTCTTGAAAGGGCAGTTAAGAGCAGAGAGATATACTGGAGATTTAGTTTTCGCTGACATCATGTCCTGGGTTGCAGTGTATTCTATTACCATCCTCATGAGCTGTTGAAATCAGGTGGGGCAGTGTTTCCTTGCCTCCTCCCCCCAGACTATCTTTCTGTTAATTGCCCATCATTGTCCTGCCGCCTGACTCAGAGATAACTCCCTCCGGACTATCTTCTGTTAATGAGCCTAATCAACACTTGGCCTCATGACTCATCACCCCATTGTGAGATGCTCCACCCAGAGGGAGGAACCAAGCATCCCATCCTGGATATAATCTGAGATTCTGACCACCAGAGATAACCCTTCCACTGGATTTCCAGAGGACAGGAGCTACATAGCCACCACTGGACCTGAGGAAGAGCAGCCCCTTTTTTCTACAGGATCACTGCTTCAGAGGACTGCAGCCACCATTCAACCAGACTGCTACCACCACCCTGACTAACAGGGTGGCAGGTTGTACCTTGAGTCTGTCAGTTTGAACCAGTGTTTTCTTTCAGTTTTTCCTTTTCTTTAATTTCCCCATTAAATTGTTATTCTGACTTGGTGCCTCCCACTGGTTTGTTTTCAAACTAGTACACATAGTGGAAGCACTACCAAAGAAAGTTGGGTGTCAAAGGGTCAGTGTTAGTTCCTTTCTATATTTTACATGGAAGAGATTCCTTAAAAATAAAACGCCAAACCAAAACAAGATACCAAGCAAATACAGAATAAATGACATAAGCACACACCATATTGAGCATATTGCCTGATGGAGAATTCCAGTTATGATCATCATCAGTGGAGGGGAAACCTTCTTACACCACAAGTCTCCGAAGGTGAGCTGCCTCAGGCAGAGGGAAAGGAAACAGTGCTGGAAGAGGAGTCCTGGCAAGTGGGAGCTGCTCACAGGGCCCTCCCCACATGCTGTGCCAGACTCTGCAGCCTGAAAAGCCCCTGCTGCAGCATGTGCCCTGTGCAGAGCTCCTCAGCATTTCATCTTAAGGTGTCTGTGCTGGGGAGGGCTGGGATTCTTGCTCTGATGGGCTGAAACCTGGGGAGCAGGGCTAGCACAGGAGCTCCTTCATCAGCTGCTTCCACTTTAATCAAACCTTTCCTATGCACCTGGACAGTAGCTTTTTAGCCTAGCTGGCCTCTGCTGAGCTCACAAGTATGAAGATAAACTTGTCAATTAGCTTAAATGAGTGAAGTAACCAGAATTCTTGGATTTAGCATTGGTGGCTTCTTGTAATCTCAACATTTTCTCACTGCAGCTGCTGGCTAGGATTGATCTTTTCTCAACAGCTCAGCTTCCTTGAAGTCAAAACATCACCTGATAGTGATTTTTGCTAGTAGGAGATGGATAAATTTAAAGTTACAGGTTAAACTAACAACACAGTTAGCAGGATGCCACAGTTGAAGTCACAGTTTACCTGCTGCTGAGTCCAGCCCCTCCCTTATATTAACTGAGGCAGCTGCATGGACCTTGAGTGATTTCACAGTCCACGTCAGCATTGCCCACTGCAGGGACATGCAGGTACCTGAACTACTTTTAAATAAAAATACAGGTTGGAGAAACCATACTGATGCCTTATAAGAGTGTTTCACGTTAATTTTACTCTAGACTACTGATGTAAAACACAGCACTACTGCAACCAATTTGCCTCCAGGACTCGGCCTCTCTGATTTACAGCTCACCTTTGATGGCTTTTTTATCACACAAGAATGTGGCCCTGGGGACCCATATTTACAGAGCACCATGTCTCATTCTCATCTCCTACGTGTGAAGGATGTATTAATGGGTTGGAGCTGTGGCCCTGAGGGACAGGGGTGGGGACTTGCCGCACGGTGACTGGGGAGGGGCCCTACCCTGAAACCAGCCGCAAGGGAGCCCAGGCCATCACGGGGATGAAACGAGGCTCCAAAAACGTGCGCTGCCGAAATGTTGTGTGCTCATTGGGTGTTTCTGTGTTTTTTTATGTTTTAAATCACAGAAAGCTGTTGGGGTTGCAGTGTGTCCCATCAATCAGTGTACCACATAGTGTCTATATTAAACATCCTACTAAGTCTCACAGGGAGCATGGAATTTCCAGTGACACAAGATAAGAAAAAATTCAGCAGGCTTTCTTAAACAATTTATATGTTATGGGATAAAAGGTCAGTGAGCAAAAATTGTATTTTATCTTCCCTGCATATATATTGCTTGATGATTAAGTCAAAAATGTTACAAATACAGATGCAAGTGAAAAATATGCCTATTCATTGGCAAAGATGGGAAAACAGGAGGCTTATACTGCTCATTTCAGTCCCTGAACAACAGATTCAGAGAACGATTGTGCATTGCTAGGGAGACCTGCTTTTCTGTCTCTTACAGCTATTTTCAATATTTTGCCGTACCATACCTGCAAAGCTTGTGTAAAATTACTAGCAAAATACATATATTGTCAATTCTTAGCCACCTCCAATGCAAAAAATGCATGAAGAGCTAGCTTATCCTTCAACTGGCAATATTAGACAGATGCAAATCAGTCACATTTCCATCCTGTTGACTGCTTAAGGGTTTGATCTTGTCTTCAAATACTTGCAGGCATGAGGGGGGCTCAGTAAACCTGGTAAGTCTGGTTGGGTAATTAGTGCTGAAAAATCTGAAGTTCATGTTTCCTGTTTAATGGGGTAGATGTATGCTGGACTTTCTGGAAAAAGAATTCATCAAAGGAAAGGGGAAAGACCAAATTCAGACCTTCTGTGTAGGGACTGTGCCTTGTCTCAGCTGAATCAAGGCACTAGTTTTTAGCAATGAAGTTGCTTTTATGTTTAGTGTATGAATAGTTTTCATTTCAGCAAAAAGAAATGAAAAATAATAACGAATTTTTAATGCACAGGACAGGCAATTGGGCACAAGGCATTTCTGGGCTTTTTGCCCAGATCTGTCATTGACTTCTTGATTATATCTTGTGGGTCTGTTTTATGCTTTTAAGGTTAAAAAAAAAAAAAAAAAAATCAGTAATGCGAATGTTAAGAAAATGGAGAGGTTTGATTCACTGCAGTGTGATCTGTAGGGTCATGTTGTAGGCTGGGTTAAGAGACCTTCAGTGTATTTCAGTCCTTCTCTATACCCATTTTGCCATTTTTCTTTATTATGTACTGGCCCCAAATCTGTTTTTTTCAGGGCAAATGCTCTATATGGCTGTATGGGTACTGCAAAGTAGCCATGCAGGACAGAGACATCTGTGCTAGCTTTAAAGTACATGTCTCATTACAGAGGACATTCCTACAGGCAAAGTCACCAGGCTTCTCTGAGATGCATGAAGGACCATGCTGAACTGGTGGAGACCCTTTTAATGTTTTGAGTTAGCTCAGAGCCATGATGCAATATGCAGCATAGACCTATCCCCGTGTGGGAATTTTCTGCAGGATGGTATAAACAGAGCACTCACTTCATTCTGCAGGGGGACACAGGAAGGGCTGCTTTCTTTATTGATCCTTGCCACAACCCACTCTTCTTGGTGAATGTGGGGAATGGGCTCTGTAGGTACACACACATGTGCACACAGGAGATGTTACCAGAAAACAAAAAGGGGAAAAGTGCATATGGAGAGACAGTGTGTGTGGAAGTCTCACAAAAGGTGATAAGCTCTGGAGACTTGTGTTTCTCCTGAATCTGAGATAGCTGATAAACTCAGAACAGCAAGAGCCTGCAGATTGTCCAAGGCCATTGCCACGCAAGAGCATCAGCACAGGGCTTTGTAGCTCACACCACAGTCAAGGAGGTGGTGGCTGCTATATGTAGACACTGAGCACAGTCTACAGGGTTGATATAAGGAAGGAAGGGACTGAACACCTTCCTAAAAGCTACTGGAGCATTACTGCGAACCTCTGCTTCTCAGTGAATACCCAGAGCTGGCCTCCCCACTGCTGCTCTAGCTGGGTAAAATGAATGACTGAGAGGGGTAACTGAGTGGACTGTACCAACAATTACCTGCTGTTAACAGGTGTGATACTTTATTCTCTTATTAATAATCGTGTAACTCATAAAGTATGTTCCAATAAATGTTGGTGGTAATCTGTATCTCCCCCTGACTGGTTCCCCTGTCTGGAAAATGTACCTCCTTCTCCCCCATATTTGGAGACAAGGAGACAGTGCAAAGAAGATTCCATACTGTCCTTGTACGGAATTGGGGAGGCAGGGATGATGCTCTGGAGAGGGAGGCAGGAGAGAGGAAAGCTTTTACAGGGGCAGAGAAGGAGAGGCCAGCAACACACCCCAGGTATGAGCCCACTGACCTGACCTACAGGTCACTCATGACATCTAGGTACTGATAGAAATATAAGACATATATTAACAATAATGGTGGTATTAAATTACCAAGCTCCTTAGACAGATGGTGCTACAGGCTGTTCTGCCTCTTTCATTTGGTGTGTAAAGCAGACATAAGTAGATAGTCATGTAAAGATTGCTAAGAATTCCTGTTCACAGCTGACTTTTTGCAGAGACTGGTTTTTAGATGCTGTTTAGTTTTTGGAAACAGAACACCTCAGTCCACAGAATTTTTATCTCATTAATAGAACTAATAGGCTCATGAATGGACAATAAAATCTTTGCCTTTATATTCTTCAGCCCTGTTGCTAAGAGCTATATAGAGTAACAAACTGTTCACATAAAATTTCACATTTTTCTTCACTAAAACCCCAACAGAAAGAAAAAAAATCTGCTGACATTGATTAAGATTTTGAAAAAGCTCCTATGGTTTTTGCCATGCCAGGCTGCCAGTTTATAGTCTGGGAACATTATCACAGTTTCATTTCCACAACAAAAAGGCTCCATTCTTTTCTTCAAGGTTTGACCATTCACCCTGTCCTTGGTGTTTTGCATCAGAAATGCACTTGTGTTGTCAGCCCCTCTATTAGCACTCACTTATCGAGGGTGCCAAAGACAAGTAAAAGAAAAGGACAAGTGTCTAACAGGTTACTATAGTTTCTTTTGTACTCTCAAAATTTGTAGGCTTCAGGTGCTTAAAAATGTAATTAACATTTGTGCATATGATAAATTTAAAAAATGGGTGAACTTTTCACACTTGAATGTTAACAATTTCCATTGTCTGTTACCAGTAAGTTTCAGCGGCTGGTAATTTTTACTCTACGGATTTTTGTCAGGCTTTAATCCTGGTAAGTCGTACTAAGCAGACTATACCAAGTTGGGTGGGAGTGTTGATCTGCTGGAAGGTAGGAAGGCATTTGCAGAGGGATCTGAACAGACTGGATTCATGGGCCAAGACCAACTGTATGACGTTCAACAAGGTCAGGTGCTGGGTCCTGCACTTGGGTCACAACAATCCCATGCAGTCCTACAGGCTGGGGAAGAGTGGCTGGAAAGCTGCCCTTGGAAAAGGATCTGGGGGTGCTGGTCGACAGTGACTGAACATGAGCCAGTGTGTGCCCAGGTGGCCAAGAAGGCCAATGGTGTCCTGGCCTGTATCAGAAAAAGTGTGGCCAGCAGGACCAGGGCAGGGATTGTCCCCCTGTACTTGGCACTGGTGAGGCCACACCTCAGATCCTGTGTCCAGCTCTGGGCCACTTCAAGAAAGACACTGAGGTGCTGGAGCGTGTCCAGAGCAGGGCAATGGAGCTGGGGAAGCGTCTGGAGCACAATTCTGATGAGGAGCAGCTGAGGGAGCTGGGGGTGTTTAGCAACATGTGACAGGATGAGAGGACATGGCATCAAACTGTGCCAGGGGAGATACAGGGAGATATTGGGATGAATTTCTTCATGAAAGGGGTTGCTAAACATTGGAACAGGCTGCCCAGGGGAGGTGGTGGACTCACCATCCTTGGAGGTGTTCAAGAAATGACTGGATGTGACATTTAGTGCCATGATGTAGTTGACAAGCTGGTGATTCCTCAAAGTTTGGAGTCAATGATCTCAGAGGTCTTTTCCAACCTAAATGATTCTGTAATTTTACAGACACAGAACAGGAAATAACTGTTTAAATGTTCAGTGTAAAATAGAAGGTATTTTCCCTCCAAAAGTGAGAGAAAAGAATTTCAATTATTGCAGGCTGGTAGGTGGGAGGCGTCTTGCTAATATTACGTATTGCTAATTCTTTTTTCTTTCACTGCCATTTTATACAGCCATTTAGTCACAAGCTATGAAAATGTGTGAATAATCCAGTTCTGCTACGCCAACATAACACTGCTCCATAAGCAAATCAAATATGATCTTGGCAACATCTGAAGGGACAGAAAAATTAATGCAGTGGAGAATGGAGAGATCATGCAGCCAGAGATCTCACATGACAGTGTTCTTCCTCCAAAGTACCCCATTAAATTCCAGAAGAGACTAATTGTTAGTGGAAATTATCATTTTACAGTTTTCCTACAAGGAATCCAAAGGTTTTAGAGTAGCCTAGTTTAAAGCATTGCTGTATCTATATCATAAAACCATCTATCACAGCTGATATACAGGTGACAGCCTGGTTGGCAAACTCAGCAGCAAATCCAGTAACTATTGCATTAGACCCCGGTGACAGCATTTGCAGGTCAGAGTAAAGTAACACAGCACCAGGATATCTGCATTGTGCATGTTCTGTGGTAATAACCTGAACTTCTTTCTCTGAGGCTGACAAGAAGATGCCTAAGAAAGGTGCTAGTTCACAGAGTCCTTAAAAATGCAGTTGAGGCTTAGTCTCTAGGCGGATATTATACCAACTTGAGCAATTAGAATGAGAAAGAGACAGAATTAAGTCAGTACTACTGAATTTTGTTTGTGTCTCTTTAAAGATTGGTGCCCAAGAGAAAAAAAAGTGCTGTAACAGAATTTGAAAGTAAACACCTCAGCATTTTAATAACTGCAAAAGCCATTTTTGCTGGAATGCCATGAACATTATTGCTGTAAGATAAAGTGAAGGACAGTCCTATAAACAATACATAAAAAGACAAAGACATTACTTGTCACAGTGCTTATTTCAGGGCTAAAATGCTGGCTACAAGTTCCCATTGCCCTATTTTAATGTTCCCAGCTGGCTTCTGCAGGGAAGTGCTTACTTGTTCTCATGAAGGAATGAGGCTAAACCTTCATCTAATACAATTCATACAGGGAACACAGAAAAACTGTCTCCCTGTTACCTTTTTGCTCCCCGTCTCCCTGGGCTAGTAAGACAGTATACTAAAAGCTAGTAAAAGTTTACTAATTGCAGATCACTAGCACTGATATGAGACTTTCTGGAAAGCAGTGCAAATAAATCAGTGTTTAATCAGAGGGACACAATAAATTCAGTTGAGAAGCCTCACCCTGTTGCATTTCTCCATGGTCCCTCTAGTCTTTAGTATGTCTAGTATGGCTGCTGGAGGCAGGTCTGAGCATCACAACAGCATTAACGGCATTCATCTGCCTGCTCGTGTCAGAGATAGGAGGAAGAAACAGGACCTAGAATATTTATTCCTCCCTAAATGAAGCCTGGAAAGAAAGGACAATGAAATGAAGAGCCTGGGAGTCAAAAAAAAGAAAAAAATGGGGGAGGGGGGAGGAGAGGGATGAAGAACGGGCAGCGGTTTGTAGGTAAATTCTGAGAGGTCCTTAGAGGGACAGATTATCCAAGGCATTCAAAAGGGTTACAGATTAAGACTCATGAAGCAGGTGAAATGATTCAGATTGGATGAAAACATGGTTAGAAGAGAAGGTGAAGATGAGTTTAGCAAATTTGTTTCAGAATCAGCAAAAGGATTATTAGAATGAGGGCAGAAAAGGACAAATATTTTGGCAATAAAGATAAATGGTCATGAATAGGCCGGGTAATGCTACATAGAATAAAATAATTAGATTTAGTAAGTGAGTAGCTGGAGAGACAGAGAGATAGAGAAATCAAAGGTAACAGTAAGACTACAAGACAAGGAGGACAGTAAAATTCTGAACAAACAGAAAAGGGAGAAAAGAACATCCTGGGGACAGCTAAAAAAAGTCTCACCTGGAGAGAGTTTGAAATGGCAAGGTAACACCAAAGAAGCTATGACAGAGACAAAAATTCACAACAGGGGGAAAAAATAGCTGTAAGCAACAGAAATGGTTGAGGAGGATGAAGTAGTCAAAATAGAGATGATAAAAGGAGGAGGACTGAGGGTGAAAACTTGAAGGGTGCCAACAGATAGTGGAGAGGGAGTGGGAGGATCTACCAGAGGAGGTGCTGAAGAGAACAGTGTTTGATGTTAAAGTAGAAAGCAGAGAGCACAAGCTCACCAAAGGATAAGATGGAAAGGAAGAAGATGTGGGGAAGTGCCAGTGGTCCTGAAGACTGCATTAAGGGGCATCTGAACTGAAAGAAGCCCTCTGGCTTAGTTAGGAAAGAACATAGGTGAAGGGGGTCTCCGCAGATACTGAAACTAGGTGAAACAGAATGTCTGACAAATACAAGACAGGAATGAATATTTGGAAGTCTAATTGGGTGTGGGAGGAGCTCAGTGGGAAAAGTGCAACCATGGTTCCAAGCTGACTGAAAAAAGCTGGAGAAGGGAGGCAGGGCAGCAGAGAAACAGCTGAGGAATAAAAGAACAAAGGGCATTAGGACAGTGTCAAACAGGGAGTAGAGAGGAAGCACCAAAGAAATCTTACCCTCCAAGGCAGAGAAAGCAAGATGAGTGTGGATTTAATTGAGAGTAAACAGAGGAGGTAGGAAAATCAAAGTAGTTTTAATTGTCTTAAAGCAGATTTTGCTCTTTAATATTAGCAAAGGATTGCACACTTTGAAATTGTCACTTACAACTGCAAGATCCAGAAGTCTCGATAGATGTAGAGCTATATATTAAATTGATGCTATAGTTGACCTTGTTTTCTGAAGGAGAGACAAGAGATTAATTTATATGGAAGCCTTCCAGCCACTAAAAGCACAATTGAACTAGACAAAATATCATAAAATCTGCCTCAGTTATGGGGCAATCTAGCCATTAGCACTGGGGTGAAAACATTTTGGAGAATGATTAGGCTTGAATAACAGATTTATAGCCCCAGGAATTGCAGAATAAAACTCTATGGGAACCCCCATTTTCAGGCTTTCTTTTTCTGAGAAAACTACAGGACTACTGGGGCCATATCAGCCAAGTACCAATGCAGGCTGGTTTTGCTCAGTAACTAGAATATTGACTTACCTGGCATGGGTTGGATGGAGAACTTGTGCCTAGATTATTAGTTTAGGAAGTCAGCACAGATCTTTCATGGGTTTTCCCTTATTAAATAATTGTGACAAAGGAGTCCAGCTCTCAGTTTCCAAGCTACTTGTGGCTTAACAAGCAGTTGATGCTGCTCAGAAGGGCTGCTGCTGAGACAAGCTCTACTTGCACATTGGCATTGACTATTTATGCCCTGGTTCCATGGCAAAGTGTGATAATGATGTAATGTGTTGTGCTGGTACTTGAGTGCTATAGCTGTACTGCCATGGAGGCTACAGGCCCCTGACAGATGCAGTAAGTTTGCCTCAGACACTAAAATATCCATTACTGCAGTGCCAGCTGCTGCTGTTGGTCACACCCTCACATGGTATGCAGTGGAGTATTAGCAGGGCTAACAGCATTGCTTTAGTTGAGTATAGAAGTTATTGATCCACTGTAGGCCACATCTGTTATATCTTAATCTGTTACATCTTAATCGGAAATATAAAAGTGAATTTACGTATCCAGCATAGAAAATGTGAGAGCACTCTCCCTATAACCAAGCAGAAGTATATCCTTGGAAATTACACCTAACTCCCCTGCAACAGGTCAAGATAAAGAAATTTTTAAATGAGCTTTCTAAATATATTGTTCTCTTTTGTTTGGGTAGAAGAGTACCAAATAATAAATTACATGAGAATAAAAAATGCTTTTAAAAAAATCCACCTGCTTAAGTATGCCATAGCATAATTTAGTTCATTTAACAGGGCAATGACTTGCCTCTTCTACCTAGCCTCTTGAAGGCTGATATTGGTAAAGATGTTAAACAATACATTTTTTAGAAGCAATCACTCTTCAAATTGCTCAGACAAAAATACTGAATTTTATCTGCTTTGAAAATGAGTATTTTTTTGCAACACAAATTCAGCAACAGAGTAGTCAGCTTTCTATTTTAAAACAGCATGATAGGAGGAGACTTGGTTGGTTTTGTTTTCCAAAGATTACATATTCTTTATGGTTTAGGTACAGAAACAGCCTTTGTAAGGAAGCTGGGTTGACAAAAACTTCAGAAAATCTATACAAATCTATACATTAATACATCTGATGATTAATAGTGTGTGAATTTCTCAGAACTTGGATCAACTTACATCTTGGATCAACTTACATCTATTAAGAGGCAAAAACTTTTGTAAATTTTCTAGTCAGAAGAAGACCCAGAATCTCTTTCCAGAAAAAGTGCAGTTTCTCTCAATTGCACCATTCTGTCCTAGAGGGAAATACACAAATATAAAATTTCCCTACTCTTGTCTCTAATCTAGATGTTGATAGAACTTCTAATTTGCTTTTGAAATCCTCACTCTGAGAAGAGTAAAGGAAGTATAAGAGGATAATAAAATCTGGCAGATGAGATTTGACACAAAATGCTTGAAAGCCAAAAGCATGCATGATTGATGAAAAGATATGGCATCCTGAGATCCATCAGAAATTTAGAGAGAAGATGTATTGCATACTACTCACAAACCTGTAGTTTTTCCCATGACTCAGAAACCAGTCATCTCAGCTGAAGAATATCCTGGGCACCACAAACACAGGACAAATCCAGGTTGGATTTTAATGACTGCAATTCATTAATAATGGCTGGCTGGTAAAAAAACCAGCTGTGGTCCAATTGCAAGTCCCTGTGAGTTTATTCCTGCATGGAAGAGCCAACACAACATTTGACCATGTATTCAACAGTGACTGATGGTGGCTCTCCAGGAGCTAAGAACCACATGGCTACAAAGCTGCAAGATTTTCTCACACATAATATTACTAGGGCACCCGTCCTGATGGCACAGGGTAACGTGTAGTTCTGAAACTTTCATTGTATTTGTTCTACGAATCATCATAGGATTTCGCTCTTCAACTTCCTTATGCTGGCACCTTGAACTAGCAGCTAAGTGACAAAACTCTGTACATGATCATTTTACAAATGGTAAGAATTAAACCCAGGGAGAACAAACAGAACTCAGGATTCTGGGATTTACATTTCATTTACTTTATAACTGCTAAAATTCGACTTAAGTCTAATTATACACCTCAAAAAATTAGGATATACTTATTTTTAACATCATAATCTTTATGGAACCTACAAATTTTTGCTTTGTGCTTATAGTTTGTTTCCAGTTACTAACCCTTTTTTCAAACGGACCTGACCTGGCTGGGGTTAAGAGCTGTCCCAGGGAGGTTCAGCCTGTCAGGTGGCATTGGAACTCCCCTCCACACCCCCACCTGAGTACTGGAGATGTGACCCCAGTGCAATTCTCCCCAGAGCCTCTCTGAGGAGAGAGGAGAAAGAGAGGGTAGCTTGAGAGCCACCGACAGACAGGAACTACAATACTCCTAAGCATGCCTTGACGGCAGGAGAAGAACCAAGCAGAACAGTGCAGAGCTGGGCAAAGGACCAGGAGTGTGGACCACATGGGTACTGCCATCTAATGATCATGATGCTGTTGCTTAGTGGATAAACTCAGTATCACTTGTCCCACTGTAATTTGTTTTGTTGCCCATCACAACCAAACCACTTGTGCCAGTTCTGTTATGCTGACAGAGGCCTCCAGAGGGAGGACAGCAAACACCAGACAAACATTTTCTGCCAATTCAAGTGGCTTTCCACAAAACTCACCCTCAGAGTTGTACAGCTGACCCTGCTGACCAGTGGTGTGACCTAGCTGGTCACAGATACCATACACAGAAACACTATGTACTCGCCAAGCTTGGGATCCAGGGGTTCAGGGAGCTGAGGTTCATTATGGAGAAGGGCTGCACTGGGTTATTGGTATTGCAGAGCTGGGAGCAAGGTGATTTATCCCCAAGAAGAGACAGGGTGAAACTGGGAGAGTGCAATGGGCAAAGCACAGAATGGTGTGACAGGAGATGGGTGAGGTCTGCCAAGCTGTCAGCAGCAGGGAGAGTTGGCATGTAAGGACTGTGCATTGAACAGGATCTGTCATGCTGTACAGCCCCTCGCTGACCAAAAAAGTTTTAAAACCAACTTTGTCCTACTATGCAAAGATTTAAAGCATAAGCTCTGACATTAATCCCTAACATTATCATAACCTTCAATATTAAATAGCTGCCATTTTATTTCAACTCTACAGTGATTCTCTGAACTTCTTTCATCAGGAACAGTTCATATACCCCTGGCACCAGTCTGGCATATGTAGTGTATACTGGGACTTCTTTACTCACTCAGATTTATTCCAGTGTAAAACTGATATAATAGAGAACTAAGTCTCCAGCCTCTGTGTTTGAGTTACTTAGTTTGAGTCTAGAGAAAAAATAAATCAGTGTATCTGTTACATATTTCTTGTCTTTCTTATCTCCAGAGGCAAAATCATTTTGGGTAGTTGCCATAGGGAGCAGAAAGACCATGTGTTTTCAGCTTTTGTGATATTTGTTGCTTATTGGATCAGAAGATTACAGAGTGATCTCAAAAAAACAAATTCCAAACAATAATAATATCCAAATGTTATAGCTATGTGAAGAAAAACATCCTCAGTGAAGACTTTGCAAGAATTAGGAGGAGAGGGAGAGGTTAATTTGGATGAAATTCTTAAGCTTACTTGACTTGTGACTGGGAGCAGCACTACTGAAGAAAGCATATTGAACCTCTCTGATAGGACTTTATCTCAATCACTAGCAAAGGTCCTGTCAACAAGGCTATAGCAGTGGTCCACAGTTCCCAGGAAGCAGGGCCAGTGAGCAGCTGATGTAGGCATTGCACACATGCAGTCTTCAGCAGCACAGCCCAGAAAGCTGCTGAATTGTTGCTCTGCCCTCTGCTCTCCCATCATCACTTCTCTTTGCCCAAAAAAAGGCCCATGAAACTGACTTCATGCCTCCCTCCAGCCCCAAACTTCACCGTTTTCTCCTGGTTTCTAAAAGGATAGGCAAGTATAACCTTGGATAAAAACTTGTTTCCCAAATCTAAGCTCTATGAAAAATAGTTAGATGCTTAGTGAAAACATTATTTCCTCTTCATTCTTATTCATGCTGCAAAACAACAGCACACACAAGGACAAGGGCCACTCTCCTTCCCTCTGAACAAACATACACTGACACTCGAGTGGTTGTGGTTAAACTGATGAGTGAGCTGAAAGTATAAACTGCTGGCACAAAGGGGTTCAGAGCCGGGCATGTGTTTCTCACAGCTGTTACATTTTCCCTAGCAGGCATGAAATTTACTGTATGAAAAGACATTTCGTTTTTTGAAATTCTTGCTAGCTTTGAGAAAAATAACACATTTCAAACTTTCTTTGCACATTGTAGGAAACACAAACAACAATGTTAAGATTAAACAACAACATTCAAGAAACAAACAACACTCAAGAGATTCTCTGCCAGTCACCTTTAAAAACCTGCAATTTTCTGTAAAAGGACTCTGCTGCATTTTTTTCCCCCATTAAATCCCTTATATCTCAGTTCTCTGTTTCTGCTAGATGTGGAGAGGTGTGTTAGCAATGCAATACCATATCAGGGACATGATGTGGCATACTACTTCAGCACAGTTTTAGGAATCATCTGGGCTGAAGTCAGATATTAGTTTAAATTCAACAATCATCTTAAAAATTGTGTTACACTCTTTCAGGAAAATGAGGGGGGAAAAAAGACAAAAAAAATGATGTGGGAAGCAAACTGTAGAGATACATACTTTTTCATAAAGTATATATCTCTCTCTATATATATATGCTAAAGGACCCAAAAATATGGAAGTTCTCTTCTGTACTCATATGTCTTTCCTCATAGATCTTCAAGTCAAGATCTACTTGAGGAAAATACAGCTGCTATGAGAACTGTCCTTTTCTACACTGAACTCCTCATCTACATTTTCATTGCCTGTCATAGAGGTCTCCTCCTGAAATGCACCCAGCACTATCAGTCATAATGTTCCTCTAAACTTTCCAAATGGACCTTTATGCGGTCATCCATGGTGCATTTATCTTCACATTTTTTTTAATCTAAAAGTTGGCCATCTAGTCCAAACCAGTTGTCCAGGGAACTTCTCCAGTCAGTGGAGGGAGACAAGAGTCTTCACAAGGCAAAGATACACACCTCACAAAGTGTGTTTGGCACCAAGAAGAGGAACTGCCTTCTGGATGAACCTGTGTGAGCCCACTAAATGTGGAGACAACTAGCTGAGACTAGCTCAGCCTCCACATGCCTGAACATGGGTGAGATAATACTCACCACCAATGTACTGTTGCACTGGGGCTGCTGTAAGGCTCAGATTCACTCCACCTTTGTTTAGGTACACTTCCAAGGTACCTATTGGAGAAGTCATCTGCCTGAGGGACTTTCTATAAAGACTGGAGAATGACAGGCACATCCTGGGAGTGAGCTGCCCAAAAGAATGTGAGAAAAACACTCAAATTCTCTTCAGGCTACCAAAGACCTGCTGAGACTCTACAGCTGAACCAAGTGTGACCCTGTTCCATATCAGGCAACCTGGACAAGGGGTTACCATGATGTGTGATGAATCCCAGCCTAAACCCCACTAAACGGGATTTTCATGTGTAATGTACAGCACTATATGTACGTATGTATGTGTATTGTCATACCTTGGTGTAAGATAAACAATACCTAACTAAGTAGAAGGCAAATTCATAACTGCCTGAAGTGGTAGCTCTCAGAGAGGTTTTTTTAATAGCAGAGGAAACCAGATGTTGACTTTATAGAGGTGATAAACTGTTTTAAAAACCGTAGTGCAATAGGATTTCAGCTGTTCAAACAGATTCTCCTAAGTCATCTGTATATGTCCAAGGAGAGAAACCTGCCCTTAATGACTATGCTTCTGCTTATTTTTAACTGGCAACTTAAAAACATCAGTCAGCATGAAGTATTGGAGCCAAGTGGTCACCTGCTATGTTTATTAATTTCAGTACAGAGCCATTTTAGTTTTGTTTTTTGACATTCAGATGTCTGTGCACCATATTCCCTGATACATCTGCTCATAGTAGTGTGGTGCATGAAGATATGCAGCGAGCTTGTGTGTCAGACCAAAGCTACTGAAATGTTTCTGTCCCAAAGCATCAAAGTCAAGAGTCCAAACAAGTAATCAAACTAGCCCAGCAGGAGTCTGGCTAACCTGTAAAGTCAAGTTGCTATGGTTTAGCATTTGTGTCCACCCCACAAACTCTGCTCGCCTGTAACACCCCTTTTGGGGTAAGCAGACTCAGCTGAATGCAGAAACACCTTTTTTTCACTAGTCTTCCCTAGTACAAGCCCTACTCCGAAGTGCAGCTCCTTGGTTATTTCTGCTATTACTGGTTTAACTGCTGTTACCTCCGTCCTGTTGGATCATAAAAGTAAAGTCAATGCTGCTGCTAACCTAGACTGGACTCCAGTGTGCAAAGACCCAAGGCCAGTTTAGTCCCATCCTTCAGCTTAACTATGCAAACCTCATTAGTTAAACCAGATACCCACCTCCTCCTTCTCCTTACCAAACTGTGCATACAGTCATGGTACTCCATACAGAAGATGCTTAATGCCATATACCTGTTCATTAATTTTCTTTCATTACTACGAAGACAACAAGATTCCACTGACATCTGAGGAAAACATGAGCAAATAATACATAAGGATAAATTATGAATATGAAGTACTGCAATTCATGCAAGTGAATAGGACTAATAGCTACTTTTCTTCCTCCCCACACTTGGTGGAGATTTCTGTGCTTCTAAATAATATAATTACTATTAATATTACTATAATTAGGTTTCATAGAAATTGACTTTGGGGCTCTTCCTTGGACATTGTGGACATTTTCCCATCACCAGTGATTTGCAAGTGCTTTCTAACAGTCTGTTTTTTCTTTTTTTCCATGCTAAAGTAAACTTTCCTTACTTTGAAAGAACATTAAAACCAAATTTATAACAGCATGTGGTGTATAAGTGCTGGAAGCTGAGAATATTATATACAGAAAGTTTACTGGAAAAGTCAGAGCTCAGGGATTTCTACATATTAGTTATGGCATCTCTAGGAATATTTAGATTTTGAATCAGAACTCAGGTGGGTTTTAGTAACATCAAGTTTATCCCCAAAGGAATATTATCATACTAAAGGCAAATGATACTGGTTTGTTCCTATATAAAAAAAAGTTCATTTTTATAAAAAATAATGTGCTGACTAGGGGAACTCCTCTGCTGTGCTGGAAGGTAGTATAAGGTTTATGCAAAACCTTATTCTGGGTATACATAGAGACCTCAGAATAGGATATAAGGTTGTGTGTATATATATGGTTTTCATTCTCAAAACATTACAGTAATAACGGCAAGAAAAAATCCAGGATTGTTGTGCCCCAGTTAGCTTGTTAAATATTCACACTAATAGATATAGTTACCAACTGAAAAAACAGCTCTTGATGTTGGGACTGTTATATATTGGCTGGAGATAAGGAGGAGTTTTTAGACTGAAACTAGAACACAAGTAAGTAGGCAGGTGATTTCAAGCAAAGTCAATTTGTCTCTTTCGTGCAATAGAGGGAGTCACAAGATAGGTGAAATAGTCATTTATTACATGTTAAGCAATTCAGATGTGTTTAGCAGCTTTAGTTTTCCAATGGCTTGAAGCAGGAATTTGGAGACTGGAATAATATAAGCATGATCCTACTGATCTGTGTTTGGCTTTCTCTGTGAAATGCTGCCTACAGCAGAGCAAGTTGATACTGAATTTGAAAGGAAATAAGGCTTATTTAATTAAGTTCTCTGTCAATCCTTCCCTAGTAAGTTTTGAACCAGATGGCCAGTTGAAAAAAAGAAAGGTAAATTGTGGAGATACTTACATCTTTTTACTGGCTAGGCTTGTAGTTCAATGCCTTAGAAAGCCTCGAGCAGCCTAGAGAGGTAGCACGGGCAATCCAGCATTTCAGTAGCTCTAAAAGCAGCAAATAGTAGCTGCAAAGCTGATACCACCAGTGGAAGCAAAGAAGGAGAAATATAGTCTTCAGCTTGCCTGATTCCTGCAATTAGAAGCTTTCAAACAGAAACAGAAACACACAGATGTTCACAGAAGGATTGCAAAGCCAAAGAGGACAGGCCCCCTCTTGGGCCCTTCTTTTATTTGGAGGAGGGGAAAGGGGAGGACTGGGGGCGGACCCGGGGTGAGCGGCCAATCAAACACTGCTAAAGAGTCTGAGTTACATTTGGTTTTGCCTGCGCTTGGAACAAAGGAGTTTAGAGCACATGGCAAAGGCAAGTCCTGGCTTGTCTTGGAGAGGGGGAAGGGAAGCTCCGAACAGGCAGCAACAATGAGACTGAAGTCTTGCAGTTGGAAGTTCCTGGAAGATTTTGGAAAAGCAGTAAATGCAAAAAGAAGGAAGAATTAAATATTGCATAGCCAGTGGAGAAGACAAACGAGCTCAAGTTACCTGTTGTGTTTGGCAGCCCCTCAGCAGCAATATTTAGATTTGAAATTAATGCATGCAGCTTTTTTTTATATAACTATTACAGGGAGCATGAAAGCTCTTCCAGCAAATGAAAACTGATTGTAAAATACCTACAGTGTGCATTGTAAATCGCTAGGTTTAGTTTAGCAGGCTGTAGTGTCCTGAGAGCTCAGCGGGGCTAGTTAGGGCAACACGACCTGGTTGCATCCCGTAGTCCATTTCGTACTATCCTGCAGTCTTGCTCTGGCCAGCTATCAGCATTACAACCAGTGATGGCGACGGAGGCGAGAAGAGTCTCCCATGAGGGCTTGAGAGGACTTTAACCACATCTTGTCTCCATGATCCCCAGGGGCAGAGAGACCTCGTGGTCTGGGTGCAGGGGGATTTTGTCAGGGGCTCAGGGGCGTTCCCTGGGCGGGGTTGGGGTACAGGAACCAATAGGGAGAGCCTGAGGGAGTGGCCAGTGCTAAGGGCAGGGGAGAGCAGGAGGGGGAACATGGCATCACAAAAGCAGTGGGTTAACAGATTACCACAAGTGTGATCCATGGAATTAGTACATCTCAGTACATCCAAAGAACCAGCATCCTGGCAGCCCAGAATCAGCCACAGTACATGTTTCCTCTTGCCCTGCCCAAGGGAGAAAACTGAGGATAAAGTGGGTTTAAAAAAAGGCTTTTAGGAAACATTTTGAGAAAAGGGGAAGTGCTAGGGACTGTGAGCAAGGCTAGTGCTCTCCCAGGTGAGGGTAGAGGGAATATGTAGTAACAGAGACACAAATTGTTAGGAAATGAGATTTAAGTATTTCTGCATGTGCATTTTTAGTGTGGCTTCCTGCTTATTAAACATAATCATCATAGTACCATACGTAAGCACTTTCACTGAACTGAGCTTTTGCAAATATACATATGCATCTATATAAAAATACATCTACACATGTACATATTTAGATCTGATTAACCCCACTTTATCTCAACATCAGGCATATAAAGATATTTCTAGTGGTAACAGGAAGGGCACTTTAGGGAAAAGGAAGAACAAGAGGTAAAAATTGAAAATTCTGGTTTTTTCTCTCCTAACTGTAAGATGAAATCTGGGGTTGCTGTATTTGGATTTGAAATTACTGCTTGTAGTTTTTTTTATGTAACTATTACAGTGAGCATGAAAGCTCTTCCATCAAATTACAACTGATTCTAAAATACCTACAGGATCACCAAAGTGAGGAATTCCTTTATCTTTTTCATCACCTCAAAAGAAAGCAAGCTTGAAAAATACTTTGCAATGTCACTGACAAGTTTGCAGACCTACAAGGAAGGGAGACCAGTACAGCAGTGCCAATTTATTTTACTGCATTCTTTACTGCTGTGCATCATATTTTTCTTTCTCCTATTGCTTTCATGATGCTGCTATTCCTACTAGACAATGTATACTCTATATTAAAATTTGTTTTCTGTATTAAAATTTGTTATTATAATATCACAGAATAAAACTCTAACTGGTAATAGTTGTCAATAGAAAATGCTGGAAGCCCTGTAGCAAAGAATTGTGGGGCAGACAATTTGGAGACAAACCTGTATATAGGAGAAAATGTTCCCTTGTTTTCATAACACAGGAGTAGTGGCTTTATGCAATGATATACAGGGTTTTTAATACTGCAGAAAAATCTGTCTAAATGTGTGGATATTATATACATAAATAACAAATTTTTTGCATACCTTACTCAGCCCTTGACCTAAGTCTGATCATGAGTGCCCTGGGTCAGTCCTTGCATTACATGCTTCATGTTTTCTTTTATTAATTTTATAAATATTGCCTTCTAATTGTATGGAAGGTTCCACTGCAAGCTTTTGCTAGTGGCTAAATTTGGCAGCCTGTTACAGACTAGAGGCAGGCTACATTCTCATCTCCTTCTCAATCTTGCCCCTTTATTGAGCTTATTTAAGGCAAAATGGCAAAGTTTACAAACTTAGTCTAGGACAACATAAGGTAGATAAATTCTACCAGACACTTCCAATCCCAAAGACATAAATAAGACTTTTTTCATTGATCTTTTGGGATAGTAGCTGGAGACATAAAAAACCTTTCTGTTTCTTGGCACCCTGGGTTAATGGTGTGTATTTTCCTCTTGTACCACTTGTTTTACAATACCCCTTACTTAAGCACCACTCAGACCCAAACTCTGTCTTTTGATCCCAGTTTGATTGCTTTGCTCCTTGGCTGACTAGATTATCACAGTTTACAGGGAGCTGTCATTGAGAAAGCAGTTCAGAACTAGGCCTATCAGAGTATAATTTAGGAACAAATATAATAGTCTCCATCACAGTACGAGTATAGAAAAAGTCACAATTCAGAAAAGTTACTAATGTTTTTTTTGTACTGAAATGATACCAAAACAGCTTATGCACTTTTTAGCTATCTGTATTTGAAATTTGAATGCTCTACCTGAATTGAGATGATCTGTAAAGATTTAGGAAATAAACTCACAGGTTTTAGGTTTGTCAAATAGGAAACTGTTACAGCGGGGATTACTGTAACAAGCATATATCAAACCAGGAGTCCCGTGGAAAGGAACTATATATGGACAGATTCGTGGTAGATGTTTCAGGGATGTTTATTTCTTTATTTATGGGGCTCAGCTCAGGAACTCTGCAGTCACGGGACCGAGGGTCCTTGGCCACACCGGGGAACACAAACCAACCAATGGGAAATGAGACTGACCAGGGACAGGGAAACCCCATGTCTCCCCCCCAGGGCCCATCTCCCAGGGCTCCATGGCAGGGGGGGAGACCCCAACAGGAAACAATCTGCCAACCATGTTTTTTGGAAAAGCAGTAAATGCAAAAAGAGACTTTACAAACTAACCAATCTTTATATGAAAAACAGTTCCAGAGTTCTTTTGACTCTTGAATTTCCTATCCTAGAGTCATAGTTTTCTCATGTTTGGAAATTTTCATTTCTAACCTCAGTTTTCCTGTGAAAAAGTCATCCATGTTTGTCCTTGAGTCATTGCTGCCAGTTGGCTGAAGTGAATGTTCACCTTCACTGGCATTTACCTCTCTTGCAAAAAGAAAACTGCATTGTATCCTTCTCTGCTTTTGTTTCTTTAACTTAAATACAACAATCCTTTTTATTCTCTTGACATATACAAGTTCCCTGTTCTCCTGACTCTCTCAGTATTCCCACCTCTCAGGCTGAACTGCCAACCTGCTCCTGGCACAACTTCAGCCCACACCATTCAGTTTTCCTCTGGACAACACATGGTTCAAGGGACAGAGCAAGTCATGGGCATTTCCAGGAGATGCTTTGAAATGGATCCTAGACTTCTCTTTTAGGTGTGGCACTTAGGAAGAGGCGATGCAATTTAACCTTATGAGCCTTTTATTTTCATATAAAGGCATAGCCACAACATTTCAGACATTAATGACACTTCATTTAGATCCTGGATATACTCTCATTCAACTGATGATTGCATTTGCTGTTTTCTTGAACAAACGACAAGTATGATACCACATCACCTGACCTTTTACAGTTGTGGCCCCTAGAGGCTCCTTTGGTTTACACTTCAACTTAACTGCAGCTGAACTAATTTCTGATCACTCATTTCAAAGTATTTTTCAATGACCCACCTTTTCAATAACATCACAACGCAAAGTTAGTCTTATATAGTACCATTTCTGATGGGTACTGTAAATGTTTGGTGCATATTCTTTGTAATACCAGGCTCAGAAATATCTAGATTTTAACGTTTGTTGTCCAGTCTATACCAGAATGACAGACACTATAATGAATTGCATCCATGTCTAAATTAAACCTGAGGGGAAATCTCTGGCAAATTTCATCCACTCCTTTCAGGAAACTTCCTTGCTCTTTTTAAGAATCAGTCATCAAAAGGAACAGTAAATTGGTAAATTAGTAAAACTAATTTTTTTCTTTTTGAAGTCCCTCTTATAGGGAATACCCACTTATGGGCTTTAGCATTTAGCTATCTGTTCCACTCCAAATTGCCTTTAACCTTTCTTCTGAAAATGTGATTCCAAATTATTTATTTCTGAACATTTAATGCTTTACAAAGATGATTGCTATTCATTATGTTCCTATTGTTCCTGTGACATCTCGTTTCATATTCTGCATTGGTTGTTCTTCTTGCTTTAGTGCAAACCCCTTATAATTACTATATAGATACTTCAGTTGCTTTTTAGTGTTTATAGAAAAATTTTCAGACAGAAAAGACACTGTCCTTGCTATATCTTCTTTTAATTAATATAAATACATCCTTCTAGCTATGAATGTTTTCCTACTCTTTAACCTATTCTTTTTTTTGTTTGTGTACTTTTGAATCAAATTTTGTTTTCTTTCTGGTAAAACCAGATGTCTTTTCCACTCCTTGCAATTCTTCTCACTTCATCACTCACATAACAGACTCCCAAGAGGCCACTATCCCTGGTGCTCAGTACCGAGCCTAAATGTTTTCTAGGAGACAGATATCCCAAAATCTTTTTTTTCACAGAGACAATCCCTGTGACTATGTCACATAATTGTAGGAAAGGCGAGCTGCAGAAGTTGCTGCAGATCATCAGATCCAACCAGATCACCAAATCTAACCATGCTGTTCAAGGCAAGGACAGATGACAGACTGTGGAAGCAACAGCATGAAGTATCAAAGGTGGGAGAAGAGCAATAGGAATGGCCTAGTAACAGGAATGTAGCACCTGACTCTGGAGGCCATCTGTATCCACACAGATGGCAAGAAGGTAGTCAGGTTGGTCAAGCATGATTTACCTTCAGTGAAATTATTTACCTTCTACAATGAAACAACTACTTGGATGGAAGAGGGAAGAGCAGTGGATATTGTATACCTTGACTTCAACAAGGCTTTCTCCACTGTCACTCACAATGTTCTCATAGGCAAACTCAGGAAAGTGTGGACTGGACGAGTGGACAGTGAGGTGGATTGAGAACTGTCTGAACAGCCAATCCCTGATGTTGGGGTGGCTCAGCCCACTCTTGGGCTGAGGCCATGGAATGCCAATCAAACCAAGGCCATCCATTGGGTGGATTTCCCCGCCCAAGACAGTGGGTCCAAGGGCGGATCAGGGGACAGCACTGAAGTCTAGGGTGCCTTCCCTTGGGCGGTCCCCAGGTTTAGGCTACCTCCCCCTGTTCTGGAAAGTTCTCCTTTGTTTGGTTATTCATTGGTTCCGTGTTGTGACTCCCGCCTCATTTTCCCCATTGTATCCTCCCCCTCGACTGTACCCCATTGGCTGTTTCCCTTTTCCCCTCCTTGTTTCACCCCCCCCCCCTTTAAAAAGTCATGCACAGCTTCCCTTGGGGCCTTTCTGGTCCCTGGACCCTCCGACAATAAACCTATTGGAACCCACACCAGAGGCCCCTCTCTATTCCTTTACCTCCAGGTTGATGTGAGCCCAGACACCGGCTGCCTGTTGTGCCTCCTCTGAGGAGGTGGCAGCATGCGCGTCCAGTTTGCGCCCTGCTTTGCCACCGAAGGCGTTCCCTGAGGACATTGTGGAAGTGACGCTGCGTTTCCTCTTGACCGAGGGCATGCCAGAGCTCGACCCTTCGAGCCAGCCACCCTAGATAGATAAATAGATAGATAGATACCTGTGTGTGTATATATATATGTATGTGTGTGTGAACATATGTAACCCGTTGAACTCTCTGTTGCGTGGTCCCCCACCCCCAATGGATCAAGACTGCAAGCATCACTCTGACCTTGGACACTGAAATCACAACTGTTAAGTTTTGTCACTGGATCCACAGGTGGTGATATCTTCCCTCTCCACTATCTGCTCTTGTCCCTTTCTTTTCCTTTTTTCTTTCATGATTCTTCTTTTAGAATTTTTTCTTCATTATATTTTCATATATTTATAGAAAACCAAAATGACTACATACCTCCTTTCTCTTGCAACCAAATTGTTTTAAAATAAACCTGCCTCATGTATACACTGGTCATTCAGTGTTGTTTCACTCTAATTCACCTGGAATGATCTAACCTCAGTTACTCTGCCTTAGAGGTGGGACATAACAGCCTCCTCAGTAAGTTTGATGAGCTGGGACGAGTGGCCCATATCCCAGAGGGCTGTGCACTGAATGTATTGAAGGCATATAGAGATTAGCAGTTCATTACGATCCTAACACACAGATAGCAGCTTCTCAGGACACTCACATCAGAGACAAAAAGGAGTGAGTAAATGCTGACAGCTCATAGAGGTGACAAGTGGGATAGGATGAAGAAACTCATTCCTTAGATGCTCTAAAGGGTAGAAAAAAGCATGCGTAAAAATCAGCTTTAGCTCTCAACCTAAGAAGAGACCAGGAGACAAGATGAGCCTCAATAGCCAGCGTCATCGTCCTTCAACAGAACACCTGTATTCAAGCATCCTGATGCCTATGTGCTGGATAGACAACTGGGTAAAGATGTCCTGGTGCTAGTCTATGGAAGTGTGAGACCATGTGTGAAATCAGAAATGTTTTAAAGTAAATCACCTTCCAATCCTGTTTTCCTGCAACTGCTGCTTCTTATTCTTTCACTACCCTGTCTCTTCTATGGCCCCTTTCAACAGTGTAAGACTGCTCTTGAAGCCGACTGGAACCTGGTATTCCCTTGGCTGAAGTCCACTTGGCTCTGCCTACCCTCATATGCAACATACTCAGTTCCCTCACCAAAGGGTTTAGAAGTCCTCTGCAGTGTGCTGACAACTCCCCGGTATGAGCCAGGGCCCAGCCTTTATAAAGTGCTTGGGATGTGACCTCACTAGTGTTAAGCAGAGGGAAAATGGACAAGGTATACGAAGGCTGAATGAGCAGAGGACAAATGAAGAGAGATGCTCCATTTCCCAAGCAACTCTGCCTTGACTGCCATTACTGTTGCTGATCTGTTCCAGGTCATGTCATTTGTCTGTAGAAGTGTGACAACCAGAGGAGACTTTTCTGGTTCACCAGTCCACAAATGCACGTCAAAGTACAGCTTGGTCACTCTTCAAGACTGCCCTAGCAGCCAGTATGTCTGTAGCTTCCTTATGACCTTGGTACATAAAAATCACCAACATCTTCCACTTACATGTTTCCAGGCACCTTCAGCTTACTCTATATGTAATTCACTTATTAAATTTATTGATCATCCATTAATTTTACATGAAGTATTTATAAATGCACTCTTCATATAAAGCATGATTCATTCATCTACAAAAATTTATTGTTTGTGGGGTTATATTACATAAAACAGATCTTTATTATTAACAGAATGAAATTACAACATCCTGTAAAAATCATTCATGATTATGAAGATGGAGAAACTACATTGACATGTTTAATAGTACTAGAAATTAAGTAGTATGGCTATTATACTGTATATATAATATATAGGTTTTTATGGCTGAACGGCTTTTGGCTTCATTCTTTATTTAATGTCTATTTTCATCCACCACATCATACTAATTCCCATCATAATTCTCTACAAATCATGTCACCCACTTAAATGCTGTAATTAATTGTCCTACTTGACCAAAGAAACAAATATAGTCATACCTATATATAACAGTAAAATGTCCAGGAGAAAATTTAAACAGATAGATAGTCCCAGACAATTTGTACTGAAAAATGTTTAAATTACAACTTTGAAGTGTAAAGCAACTGCAAACAGGAACTGTGAAATGTAAGAACACACAAAGAAAAAGTGCATAGCTAACAAAAAGGATAAATTCAGTGAGGAAACTGCTTTTTCACTCCTAAAAGATTTTAAAACCTGATACTCATTTGATATGAAATACTGTATTTCTACTAACTTCCAGTACTTGATTTAATGGCAAACTGATTTATGCCACTGGACAACCTTGCTCAACATCCATTAATGTTACATAGTTTGACTCAGAATCTCTATTCTACAATTTTTCTCAAGACTTCAGCCTTGACTACAAGGTTACCTTGCAATAGGAATATTTATTTTATTCATGTCACACTAATGGGGATGTTTTATCTGTGTTCAGTGTGATGATTTTTACTTCACCATGATGCATCTGCATACAGAGAATGGAATTTATTTTAAATGACATGATCAGCTTGGGGAAGAGAATTGCTTTACTCTTCACTCCCCTTTCAAACACCACATTTTTCAGGACAGCTTCTATGAAGACTTGGAGGACACTTAACAAGCTAAGTTGGAAGTCAGTGTAATTCTGAGTATGAAATCAGGATTTGTTTCCAGACATCACTTACAATTGTACCAAAGTATAATCCTGATAAAATTTTCCATACTCTTTCAAAAGAGTCTTCTGTGCTGCAACAACAGTGTCTGAGAGCAGGAGATAACTTGTACCTCCTGTCTTCGATATGTCACCAGGGGATGACTGCACTTTTGGGGGCCAGACACACTGTTGATGGTGGTTTCCAAAACAGCACCTACATATTAACCCTGGGATTAACTCAGTTGGATAGAGCATGGCGCTAATAATGCCAAGGTTGTGGGTTCAATCCCTGTATGGGCCTGATTTAAGACTTGGACTTGATGATCCCTGTGGGTCCTTTCCAGCTCAGAATATTCTGTAACTCCTATATTGTCCCTGTAGTGTCAAAGATGGACAACAGTGGGAGCGGCTGTTGGAGCAGACTCATTCTGTGCAAAGCTGCTTCCAGACTTGTGAAACACTGACAGGTACATTCAGTACAGGAGCTGCAAAGTAACCAGAAGGGAGATCACTCCGCGGTTATTGCCTGCACCATGGTTATCACTTTGAGCAAATGCTGGAATGCAGAAAAGCATAATTTGGAAAGCTGACAAGTGTAACTTACCAAAGAAGCAGACTTGTCTTCTTTGACAAATTTAACTCAAAAGACACGCCTACCAACACAGCACAACTATGCTACAAATACAGTAGATTAATAAAAGAGTACTTTTGATCTAAATACAGCTTGCATGTCAATACACAAAAAATAATTATATTAATTGACATCACAGGAGCCTGAGAAGTCAGATGAAAGGGAGGTCAAATCAAATTGCCTAGCAACAACTGGAACAACAATATATACTTAGCTCTCTCATGAATTCCTTCATTTTCTGATCCATCTAATTCCTAGTGTGCCAAAATCTAGTTAATTTGTATGTTATCTTCCAGAGATGTCCTAGCCTCAGAGCCACAGTTAAAGAAGCTTTCATGATTACTTAAAGAATTTAATTATGTACTCTTTTTTTTTAAAGTTCTCTATTTAGTGAAAAATATGGTGGATTATAATTGCTAAGAAATTATGAAATTCCTTGTGCATTGTATTTTGGGAGTGTTTTCAGACATTATCAATAACAGATAATTTTCATATACATCAGCAATACGTGCCTTTCTGGTTCTATGGATGAGATAACATTATCCTAACTGCATTTCAGTATCAAACTGCTCTCAGGGCAAGTACTACGTGAATACCACCGTGCTGATGGAGATGTAAGGTATACTTTCATTTGTGCAAAATACACATTATTGTAAGACTGCTCTCAATTAAACTGCTGTAGAGCATCAGCACTCAAAGTAAAAAAGTTGGCATATTTGACTGAAAAGCCATTTAAAAATCAGTGTGTCTTCTGTATTTCTGATGCTTGCCTTCAGTCTCTCCCTACCGTGCAGAGCTGTCCTTGGGCTCTTTTCCCTGGACCATTTATTACCTGCCAGCTTCCTCATCAGTTCCACCCGTTGATCAACTCTAGAAGTTAAAAATGACTACAAATAGTGGCTAGCAGGTTGGGAGGAGAAAGCCAGGAACACATGGGAAGAGTGTAACAGAAGACAGGGGAGAAGAAAGACTGCAATTGAGCAGCAAGTTGAAACCTTTAGGCCCAAGAGAGCATTACAGGTGTTTACTGGTTAACTCTGAAACCTATTAAGCTCCAGTACGCAAGGAAAACTCCACCTGATCAGCTGCAATTATTAAAAAAAAAAAAAAAAAAAAAGCAGCCTTTCCAGAAAACTAGTATTAGAAATGGTTAAACACTTGTTTCAGTTTACTGGAAACAAAATCTGCTAGAAAGAAAAAGGAAGGATGTTTTCAAAGTTTTCTTCTTGAATAACCATAAATTTAAATACTTTAAAAATTGTTAAGCAGAAGTGGGCTGATACATAACAGAATCAAAAAGGCCAGTGCAAGAATACTGAGTCTATAGATAGTTGAAATTCTTATACCATTTCTTCTCAGCTGGGAAAAAATATTTCTCGTTTTAAGAAACAAAATTACAGAAACCTTGAAAACCCCAATACAAACAAGTTTACTTGTACTGATTCCATGATGCATGATTTACTGTGTCAGATCCTAACAACATTCCATCTATCCAGGATTAGCAAATACTGAGACCTGAATTTCCATTGCAATTTCAGAAATCCAAACTTTCTTTTGCCTCATTTATATCTCTTTGTGTTCCTCTGTCATGGTCTAATTAGAGCTGGCAACCAAGTACCACACAGCCACTTACTCATTCCCCATGCCAGTGGGGAGAAGAGTTAGAAAAAGTAAAACATACGGTTTGAGATAAGAACAGTGTAATAATGGAAACAAAAGAAAATAATAATTATTTTAATATTAATAATAGTAATAATAAAAAATAATTTAATAAAAAGGAGAGAGAGAAGAATAAAACCCTCGAAAAACAAGTGATGCACAGTACAGTTGCTCACCACCTGCCGACTGATGCCCAGCCCGTCCCTGTGATCACTGGCTCTTGGGCAACTCTCCCCGTTTATATACTGGGCATGATGTTCTATGGTATAGAATATGCCAGTCAGACATCCTGGCCATGCTTCCCCCAAGCTTTTCATGAAACTCCTCACTGGCAGAGCATGGGAAACTGAAAATCCTTGATTTAAAGTATGCACTACCTAGCAGCAACCAAAACATCAGTGTGTTATCAACATCATTCTCATAATAATTTCAAAACATTGCACTGTACCAGCTACTGGAGAAAACTCTATCCCAATCAAAACCAGGACATCCTCAAATTAAATACACTGATAGGAAACATCTTTGACTTTCCATGTAAAGAATTCCCAGCAAGTATAAAACCTTTCTGCTTGGAGCTTTTGGTAAAAGGATGTATCCTGAACTAAAGGCCAAGTGGCAAGAAATTGGTGTTTTGAGTTATTCTCATTTTTCACATACTTCCCATGGACCTGTGCCAGATGGCCCACACTGAAATCAGGAGTCTAAACAACCAGCTGGAGTGCAAATATTTGTATTCTGATGTCTATCTAATGTTCAGAACAGAGCACCACAATGATTTCGTCATGTTAGCTGAATGACACTTTCAGAAACCATTTCACCTATGGATCACCTAAGGGCAGTCATGGCTTACAGTTAAAAACTTCTGTCCATGTGCACTTGCATAGCAGGTCCCTTTCCAGCACCTCCTGCTCTTCTGTAAAGCTGCAGCAAACCTGTAAACAGAGACTGAAATTCTTCCTCAGAGAAGGTCCAACATATTGAACAAACCTTGGATTATCTGCCTTGGAATATTGATATTTTTAGAGTTAACAGATCAAATCACAAATTATGGTGGTTTTCCTTCTACTTCACATGATAGAAGTGTGACTGTGACTGTCCTGAATTTCTTTTTTGATGGCTCAAACAAGCAATTTATTGTTGCCAGTAATTGGAAGTGATTGGGCAAAGCAGCTTAGATTGGAAGGAACTGGAGGATGGGTGTGTGACTCAGGAGCGAATTTGGATCTCAAATTTCAAGGGAGAATGTTTGTCAGGGAAAAATGATTACTTCAGTTAAGCAAAAGTAATAAAAACATGTTGTCTTTTCTCCTAAGAACTAAGCTGTTCTGCATTTGCAAATTATGATTTTGTTGCCTGACAGATACACTTGACCAAAGCTGAAAACAAAAATAGGCTTTTTGCCTCAGTTTCTTCCTAAATGTCACTGGATAATGTGATCTGCTATGTGCTAGCAAGAGCATACATCGTAGTCACAAACTTGCTTTTTTAAGTACCATCTGGAATGCATGTGGCTGAGCAGAGCCTGAAGAGAAATTCAGCAAAGTATGGAGTGCCACATACAAATCAGTGCTTGTGGCAGCTCTTGAGAAAAAAAAAATGGAGACAGGAAGATCAGTTACATTGTCTGTCTCAGGCCCCGGCATTCAGGGAACTTTTCAAGCTGAGTTAAGAAAACCACCAAAACTGCAAAAAAAATTAGTAGTGGAGAATATATGTAAGTGCAAAAGGTTGAAAAATACTTGACTTAATCACAAACTTTTGAAAGAACCATGCAGTAATTTAATATATTATTAATAAAGAAGGAAACTTATTTATGGTATTTTAAAATTGATAGGTCAGTGGATGGAACTCAATGGACATGAGTTCCAACACACACTGTATTTTGATCTTCCTTATTTACTGTACTGTAATTGCTTTAATGCTTAACAAAATGTCTGAAAATTATGCTGAAGCTTAAATACCAACTTGTTCATGAAGTGCATTCATCTTCACAGTACAAATGAAACATTTTTATATCAGGCAATTAACCTTAATTTTAGACCATGCAAATGATTGTCTTGATTTTTAATTTTGACAGAAAGAAGCATTCTTTTTAGATGAAACAGAAAAATATCAAACTGACTAGACAGTGGAAAAAATAAATAACATTAAATTAGACTGGCATAATTTTAGAATATATTCAAGAATAAATTAGACGACAAGATTACTGACTGATCTTTGCAGTAGTCACATATTGCCATGAGAAACAGATGTGATAACAATTCAAATCCTTTAGATTTAAACTGAGCCAAATTTAGACTATAAACTCTCTGGGATTTGCATATATTTGCTTCTTTGAAGTATATACATTTAAAGTCCTATAATAACAAAGAATGGAAAGACTGGAAACTAAACTCTGGAAAAATTGAAAACTGACTACAGAGAGTCATTTGGAAAAGACTGGACCTATGTATTAGCTTAATGCTTTTAACTACATGGTAGTTATTACCAAAAATTTAGCTATAACTCCTAGTTTTGTTTTCAAAAAGGATGTCTTTTATAGAAAGAATTGCTTGCTCAAACAGTAGAGAGCATGAGAAAAACAATGAGAAACATTTTATTTTATTTTATTTTATTTTATTTTTTAAATGGGCAACTATTAAAGAATTGGTAGTAACAACTAAAGAAAAAATAATTGTAATTCCTTCCCGTTGTTAAGTTTCTGCTCAGTCAATGGCAGTATGATGTAGGGCTTCTAAGCAAGCAACTGGCACACACTGGCCGATACTAGCTAGAAAGGCAATTTTGACCAAAAGCCGCTAATCCTTAGTGTCTTCTGAGCCAGAGAAAGAAGGATTTCATACTAAAATGGATGCAACTGAGGTAAGCGCTGAGCAGGGCAAGAGCCAGAGCCAGGCGGCGCTGTGGATGTTACATCAGTAACATGGGTCAGGGCCTGAAGCGCTGGGGTTTCTGACTCACACTAATGCCATGATGATTTTTTTGCCTTTTCTTTTATACCCCTGTTATACCTTTTTACAACTTCTGTATTCTTAGTGCCTTTTGCCTACATTCTTGGACTTGTTTGCCAAGCTGAGAGACTAAACATCTTAGAAGCTTCATAGTTAGGGATCAAAATGCTCCCAGGCACCAAGGTCCTCTCCAGAATGCATTTTGTAAATGAAGATAGAACCATCCAGGGGAAGGTTCCTTGGGGAGGTGTAGCGGGTTTGGTTTGAACCGGGTGGAAACACCAATTTAGTGTAGTGGTTTGGTCCAAAATACTCATTACTGTTTACCTTCTGTGAGATAAGAATTAGGAGAAACGCAAAGCAGGCACCAAACTTGAAAGAATATAAGGAAGTTTATTAACAGATCTAAAAGAAGAAAAAAAAATGATACCACACCTTCAGAACACTTCTCCTCCCCCCACCTTCCTCCCTTCTCCCACTGACAATGTAAAAAGACAACCCTTGAGATATTCAGTCTGTTTACCACTTCCATAATAACCTTGTTCAGTCCATTTAGGAAGAGGAGTCTCTCTTGCCCATGCTATGAAAACATTATCACAACGAGACAGCCGCCCGGGTTGGTTCTCTGCTCACATGTGAGTCCCTTCCCACGACTTCCAGCTTTTCCCACAACTGCTTTCGAGGGTCCACTCTTGAAGCTTTTTGGGGTACAAATTTAAGGTTGAGCCATTCAGAAACAAAAGTTCTCTTCACCCATCTCTGGGAGCATTTCATCTCTAAGAACAGAGGCCCTTCTCCTTCCCTGGAAGCAAAGGGTCCTCCTCATCTTCATTTCTAGGACTATCTCTGGGAGCATCTCTAGGAACTGAGGTCTCCTCCTTTTCCATTTGGAGCAAAAGTCCTCATCACTTCCATCTCTCCCTGTTCAAATTTCTCATTAAATTACAGCTGCGTCAGCATCTGCCTATCTCAGCACAGGTGCTTTTGCTCACAAGTACAAGTTGAACGCTCCACCCCCCATGCCTTCATGAAATTACAACGGGTACTCTGATATATCATAGCTTTACAACAGAATTTCAGCTTTAAGCATCTCCTCTTTCTTCTCCCTCAGGTTTTCAGCTCTTCACAGCACTAAAAGGGTTAATCTCACCTAGGCCTTGCAGCTGGAATTTCGCTTATCGCTGTTGCTCACATGATCTCGCCGGACAGCAGGGCAGCTTCAGCTGAATCTTGGCCGCGCTGGAGAGGGGGAGCCGGGCCGCTCCGGCTGCCCACAGCAGGGCTGTGGGGGGGTTCCGCAGGTGGAACAGGGCCCATTGGCCCCAGGATGGCCGTGGCCCGGCCCGGCCTGGCCCGAGCAGGGCCTGGGCTGGGCCCACTGGCCCCCGCATGGGGCCCGCAGCCACCTGTCCCAGCACCAGAAACGAGAGAGAGCCTCTGCCTCAGGGTTTCTATTCTTAAGTGTGGATCACAGAGGCGGTCACAACTTTAAGTGGCTCAAAGAATTGTCCATATTCAAACTGGCCACTGATAGGTTCTGTGAAGTCACAGAGGAAGCTGTAAGCACCCCTTTGCAAGAACATCACTTCCGGGACTATGCTTGCTAACCCATGAGGGGGGGGGGCTCATTCGAGCCTCTCATTGGGGAATTTTTGATATATATGCTAATTAGTAAGACTATAATGTTATACCAGATCTTGTGTGGGGTGTGCATTGCAGTGTGCGTTTTGGTGCATTCAACCTGGACGTAGTGTGCCTAAGGATCCTTAAAATAAATACCAAGGTAAAATCCCTTTTTCCCTTCCAAACGTGTTTGACTCTTGATTTTTAAGACCAGGAAAAGGCATCAACACCACTGTGCTGTCACTTTACTGGTGTGGCTTTTTATTCCCCCTACTGTGAGTGGCTACTTCCTACAGCAGCAAATGATGCAGCTTTGCTGGTCCACACTTTTGGTGGACTTCGATGCAACCCAATGTATCAGCACTGTTAAACTAATGCAGGCATCTTATCAGCCAGTGGTCGATGGCCTGGACACTCCCTGGTTCAATGCCTGGACCTCTAACTCCATATGGAGATACAGGAGAGTAGTGATACAGCAAATGTTTTCTTGCAGAAGAAAACCCTTGAAATCTTACTATATCTGCCAGAAATCCGTGTGGGACACACAGAGAATCAATGTTTATTCTGAATAAAGGATCTAGTGAGACATTATGAACGAAAATGAATGCTGAAATCTTCAAATCGAATCTAAGGGAAGAGAACCAGGAGACTGAGCCTGCATGTTTTTACATGTTATTTGCTGATGTTATCATCCCCTAAGATATATTATCTGGGTATCATAAATAGCAGTAATACTCCTTAAACCCTCAGGAGGCAGATTTTATTGGTATTCTGACATTACCTTTGTAAACTGATGATCCATTGCACTAGAAGTGTTGTTTCAGAGGTTATTTTAGCGAGATTTTTGTATTTTGGGTCTCTTTGGACCAAAGGCTGTTTGTTGTTCATCCAGAATGGTATGTACTCATAGCTTCAGACTCCCTAGTGCCTGAGAGAGACCAGAAAAATCCCTGTTCCCCAAACCTGTCCTTGTTTTACTTTTCCATTGCTTTTACCTAGAGATTGACTCCTGTTTAGAGTCCAGTTGTAGCCATACATCCCTCTCCATTACATCCTACGTGGCCATCATAAATTAGTCAATTAGGATCAAGAAAACCTTTCTACATACTGTCAAAACCAAATTAGTCCGAACAAAGAAAGTGAGTGCTGCCCGCAGTTGTTCCCCATGTCAACGAACTACCCCCACAGCACAAACACCTGCAGCGCCCCGGCAGCATGGGGGGCTGCAGGGATCAGAAAGACCTGGTGTGCCACCTCCTCCCAGGGAGCAGGCTGCGAAAGAAGAGAATGTTTGTTTCACACGTTTTACACCGAGCTAACGAGGAGCGCACAGCCCCATTCGGGCAGAACGAGGGCGGGGCGCCCTCACAACCCGGCCGCTCCCCGCAGGAGACGCGCACGCGCAGCTGCCCCGCCCCCGGCGAGGCCCCGCCCCCGCCGAGCCCGCGCGCCGCTGTCACTCAGCGGCCGTTCGTCATTCACGCGACTCTGCCCCGCCTCCTGGGGCCGCACGCACGCGCAGTGCCGGGCCTCGCCGGCCGTGCGCACGCGCAGTGGCGAGGCCGGGGCCGGGGGGGAATTTGACCGTAAACATCCTGCTGTTTGAACGGCGCGTTCGCGCGCAGGAAGGACCGCGGCCGCCATCTTGTTCGCTTGAGCGAGCGGTTCGGCTCCGCTCGGCTCCGCTCGGCTCGGCCCGGCTTGGCTTCGGCTCAGCTTCCGTTCGGTTCGGCGCTGCTCGGCTCGGCTCGGCTCGGGCTCGGCCCGGCCCGGCTCGGCTCGGCTCGGCAGGGCAGGAGCAGCGAGCGGCCCCCGGGCCCGGAGCAGGGTAAGGAGTGGCTCCGGCCGTCGCGGTCGCTGCCGCCGCCCGAAGGGGCCCGGCGGGGCCCGGCCGCAGCCCGGCTCTCGGGGTACTGCCTTCATGCTCGGGCTCGGGGCCGGCTCTTCGGCCGAGCCCTCCCGGCGGGGAGGACCCGCCTGGTGCGCCGCCACACCTGGGGCTCCCCAGAAAGGGCAGGGCGCCGGGGTCGCCTCGGGACCCTGCCCGGAGCCGGGTGTCCGGGGCGATCTGAGGCGAGGCCAGGCGCAGCGGGGCCCTGAGCGCGGCCTGGCGGCGGCACGGGCCGGGCCCGAGGGGAGCGCGGCCCGGGCGGAGTGCGGAGCTGCAGGGGCGGCGCGGTCTGTGCACCTGGAGCGGGTTCCGCAGGGACCTTCACCGGGGAGCCGGGTCACGGGGAAGCCGAGGGAGCCGTGGGGAGGCCCGGGGGCCGCCGCGATGTAACAGGCTGTGGGTTCGCTGAACGAACAGCAGCGGTCGGGGGGGGGCGGGGGGGGGGGGAGCGGCAGGAACAAAGTTTCATTTGCCACTCCTCAGTTTTTAAGTGTAATTTTTCTTCTGTCATGGATGGAGCAGGGTACTGAATTCTCTTACAACCTCGCTAGTGGCATACGAAGTGCCTTCTGGACACTGTGGCTGTTCAGCTGCAAATAAAAGGGCCCTTCAAAAATGCCGGCTTTTTGAGGAACCAAGATCCTGCTCTTACAGTCACTGTTAGAAATCTTGCTATAGTTTTTAAGATTTTTCTGATGCTGAATAGAAGTGCTTTGTTAAATATAAAACAGGACGTTGGGTGTTTATCAGTAACAAAGGAAACTTGGGGTCACTGTGACTTATTGGCATCTTTCACTGAAAATGCCTTTTTTTTAAATTTAGACACATAAAGAAAATACTGTAAATTTGGAGAAGTTACCATTTAGGCTCACACTGTGTGAATGTGGGCAATAAGTAGGCTTTCCTTAATCTCTTACTCACTAAAACTCGTATCATCAAAAACAGGGGACATCAAAGCATTAGGGTCAGGCTTGTGTTTTATTTTATGAAGGTTCATATGTGACTATTTGACATTCTACAAAATTTGGGAAAGCAAAGCCCTCTTGTATAAAGTTTTAACTGGAGAGGAAGTAAGCGTGATGGGGCTAATAAAAGGAGGAGCAAAAAGTTAGAGACCTACAATAAACTTAAATTACCACACAAATGAATCATGTCTTGCTTATACCATGGGATTTCCCACAGAAATTAGAGTTTTTCCTTTAGTTACTATATCAGTTTAACTTCTTAGAGGTAAAATGTTAAAAAGTTTCATTTGGGTTCTTTGGGTGAACAGTGCAGAGGAGTAACAACTGCAAAAGATGGAGTAACATAAGGGATTCTTTTCAACTTATGTACCTTTGAGGAGTGTGTTAGTACATGGTTTCTGCAACGTGAGGTTCAGATAATGGAGACGGGGCCTTAAATTAAAAAGATGTCTTTCCTACTGATTGAGCATTCTGAATGTAGGGGCAAGGGCAGGATACCTGCTGAGGGCTAGGTATGAATGTAGAATTGAGGGAAGAGGACAGCAGTATTCATAGTGTTCAGTAATCTCCAGCTCCGTACAGTACTTGTGAGTGATCTGGCTTTTGAATTAGTAACCTTAGTGGGGCGCTGGTTCTATCTGATTAATGTAGGTGTGTAGTATATTGTAATTGAAGAACAGTGAATGAAGTTCCTGTAACGGAGTGCTGCGGTTTGAGTAATTAATAGACCTGGTAGTGCAACTTCAGCCATAGAATTTCTGAAAAATTGTTGGTGGGAAAAACAAGACCTGGAGACAAATGGAAAATACTGTATGTATTTATCAAGGATATAACAAGTTGAACTAGTTCAATTTCATCTTTTTCAGTAATTGACTTTGTGGACATAAGAAATTAAGGTGACTTGTCACTGAGCTTTAGTAAAGCTGCAGGTGCCACAAAGAAATATATTAAAATTCAGATAAATGGATTAACCAGACAATTATAAAAGTGGTTGAAGGAAGGAGATCAGATAAGGTAGTGGTGAAAAGAGGCATGGAACTGTAAGGTGATGTTAGTGGAGTTTGTGATGAATTTTTTTCGGTGGCACCAGGTGTTCAGCGTGGTACCAAAACCTGCCAGGGAGGCAGTGTTAGTGAGTGCTCTTCTGAACTTCTGAAGTTTGGTAGGGCCAGGTCAGACTGATGCAGGTGTAGAGGGTGATCTCACCCTTCCCCAGATCACCCAGGGCTGCCTGAGCTTAGCAAAGCAGAAACAGCATAGGAGGAAGTTATGCGTGTGGGGGGAGACCAGCAGAGAAGAGAAATTGAAGGATAGCATAAGGACAAGTGAATTAAAACGACTGGCTGATTTCTTAAACTGTAGTATGGAATTTGTCTACTCATCTGTGTGCGACTGTGGTTTTGGACTAGCTTTACAACAAGGAACAAAAGTAGGTGACAGTAAAAAAATAGAAGACTGAACTTTAGTTGTGGAGTGGGGGGTGTGTGTGTGTACATAACCTAACCTAGGGAGAGCAGCTGACAAGTGGGTTTAATGAGCTAGAGTGAGCCACAGGCAAACCAAAATATGCTGAATGTTCTGTCTATTGTCACCTCTTAGTTCATTAAGCACTCTTCTGCATGCTTTGAAGGATGGGACTAACTATGCCAGTGTGCTCTTCAGAAGTTAGATAGTAAACCATTCTAATATGAAGAAGGATTTTAAGATGGAATAGATGTGAGTTGTGGGTTAAGATGAAACTCATAGTTAGCATCTACCAAATTTTCTTACTGCTACTTTGGAAGGAGCAATTACCAGAGTCTCAGATGAGAGAATGAGGCAGATTCTGGATCAGACCCTGTGTATGACCAGTACTATATTAGTTCTGCTTTACATGTTCACTTACTTTGTGTATAGAATTAGAGCAATTGTTACACTTCTGTAGGAAGAAAAATATTTTTTAAATTGTGCAGTTTTTGACCAAGTTAGGCAGAGAAAGCCTGAGGACAACTGTGGCACATTGAAGGAAATTCAAAGTTAATGACAATAAAGTTCCAAGTATTTTAAAAGGTCGATTTGACAAGATCAGGATTTGGTCCTACATGGCCTTGTGAGTACATATTCTTTTTGCCTTAGAGGAATGCAAACAAGACAGAAATGCCTAAGTTCTTAGAACAAGTTTTGTGTGTTTCATATCCAGTCAGTTTCAAAAATTGACAGTTATATTTTACCTTACAAGTTTTTTAAGAGCCGTCAGCTACCCTTTTCTTTTGTAGATTCTTATGAGTTGCTTTTTCAGCCAATTACATATTCTAGGTCTCTGCCTGAGCACTCTGCCACTTGCAGAAACTCTTGGTTACTTTAACATTCATCCCAGTCCCAAATTATGCCAGAAAATCTGTTTCTTCTGTTACACCACTGCATCAACATACTGTCCTGTGAATTAAGGATCACACAAAAAGCTTGAAATACAGAAAGGAGTATCTGAAAAGAAAGAAAAAATCTGGAGAAAGTGGGAGCCTGCTTTGAGCAGTTGCACTGAGGCGCTAAACGACTGAATTATAAAAGGCTTTGTACAATTGCTGTACCCCAGTTTTTGCCATGCAGAGCAGAGCATCTGCTGGAATTTGGAAGTGGCAGAGACTCATAATGTGACAAGAAATTACTGTTTTAGGGAATGAAATCATTATTTGTTAATAACACTTCAGATTGAAACACACTTCTGTTGCAGTGGGGATCCTGCAACACGCATATATCAAACCAGGAGTCCCGTGGAAAGGAAATATATAGGACAGACAGATTCTTGATAGCTGCTTCAGAGATGTTTATTTCTCCAGCCGCATGGCCGGGGCTCTGCCGAGGAACTGTCCCAGTCACGGGACCAAGGGTCCTTCTGCCCGCGCAGGGAACACAAACCAACCCATGGGAACGAGGCTGAGCAGGGGCAGGGAAACCCCGTGTCTGTGCCCTCAGGGCCCCTCTCCCAGGGCTACACGGCAGGGGAGGGACCCCAACACCTCACCCGTTTTATTTTAATAAAAGGAGAATGAAAACAACTGGATAAACATAACAAGAACAGTTTCAAAACAAACAAGCCACCCTCCTGAGTCTTTAAATGTCCAAACAGATTCTGTGGAACATCTTAGGGCTGACAGAAGGGAGACAGAACTCTCTGAGCATGCTTTGTGGGGAAGCTGAGGCAGGAGAGGGTTTAACTTCTTCCCTCCCCCTTTTCATCCCCCACTCGGCATTGGAAAGGGATTTCTGGGGAAACAATTGGCAAAAGCATGGTTTTGTGAGGGAAACCATGGATGAAAAAATGGATTGGGAATACACTGGGAGTAACAGGACATAGGGTAAAAGGGAAAGGTGGGATTAGGAAAGGGAGACTGTAGGGGGGGCTTACAATGGAGATATTGTCTAACATGACTACGATTTTTTGCATATATACTGCCTTTTACAGGAACACCATCAGGCCCAGTGACCTGCGATGCTTGTAACCCTTTTCTCCCTAGCACAATTTTGAATTCCACCACCTCTCCATCTCCCAAGCTTGGGATGCATTTTTCAGGGTTATTCTTTTTAATAGCAGTTCTATGCACGAATATGTCTTGCTGGTTGTCACACCTTGTTATAAAACCATAATTTTGCTTAACATTATACCATTTAACTATCCCTAAGGTCTTAGTTACTATGATCTTTTCGTTTTTCCGAGTGGCTGCTGTTTTCTGTCTCGCTGCGTCTTTGCTCTCTCCTTTCGGTCGCTCCGTGTTGGAATTGTCGGGGCTGCTGGTGCCTGCGCGCTCTTCCCGGGGTCGCGTTCGGGGCTGCGCGGGCCGGGCCGCGCCGCTCAGTTCTCTGCGCGTCGCCTCCTCTGGTCGCAGCTTCGCTGCCGATGCTGGGCGCTGCACCCACATCTCGGCCGGGCCCCCGAGCGACGACCCCCCCGAGCCCTGCTCCAGCGCGCGTCTCGGCTGGGCGCGGCTCCGTTCTACCGCCATCGCCGCCAGCCGCCGCCCGCGCGCCGCCCCTCTCGGTCGGGCGTTCCCGGGGCTCGCTCCACCACGCGCTGTGCTGGGCCGGGCGGGCACCGCCGGGCCCCGCCGCTCCCGCCGCGCCTCGGTCCGCCACCGACCACTGCGGCTCGCGTGGCTCCGCCCGCACGCGGGAACTGCCTCGCTGCTGCTCGCAGAGCGCTCGGTGCACGTGGCCTGGGCCGCACGGTCCCTGTGCCAGGCTTCCCTTCGCCAGGACACAGCTGACATTGCTCAACAGTCTCGGTAACTAAATAATATTCACGAAAATATTCTTCCATCGGCATATATTTTGACTCCAGTATTAACTGTGTCCAAACGGTTTTCCAAAAGCCCTTGGTAATAATTAATCCCAAGAAACATAGAAAAGTTCTTAAACAACCATGCCAGGAAGTGTTTCAGTTCTTTTTGAGCTTGAATCAAGCTAAAATTTACAAATCGTTGTTCAAGAATCATTTTAAGTTTAAGATAAATGTCCATATGTGGCTCTGAGAGCCAAGAGTCTTCCCACCGTTCCTCCATAGTTCAGATATGGAACAGCAAAACAAAACCAAGAAGAGGAATCCAAAGTTTCCAGGGTTTACTCACACAAATCAGTCGCTTAGGGACCGGGGATCGTTCTACTCACAATTCTCCACCATTCTGTTGCAGTGGGGATCCTGCAACACGCATATATCAAACCAGGAGTCCCGTGGAAAGGAAATATATAGGACAGACAGATTCTTGCTAGATGTTTCAGAGATGTTTATTTCTCCAGCCGCATGGCCGGGGCTCTGCCGAGGAACTGTTCCAGTCACGGGACCCGAGGGTCCTTCTGCCCGCGCAGGGAACACAAACCAACCAATGGGAACGAGGCTGAGCAGGGGCAGGGAAACCCCGTGTCTGTGCCCTCAGGGCCCCTCTCCCAGGGCTACACGGCAGGGGAGGGACCCCAACACACTTCAAAACTGTCTGTAGTCTGATTGTCGCTGTTTCCCTTAATGTATTTCAGTATGGCAAGGCTTCAGTGATGGATGAAGAGAAACACATTTAAAGTGATATAAATTGTTTTTGTCAGAGTTGTCCAAATAGCGGGTTTCACATTTAACAGGAAACTTAAGTATGTTTTCAGTTAACCATATGTTCGAAGTTCTGTGAAACCCATGCTATCTATTTTAATAATTGTGCCAAACTCCACTAATCAAAGTACGTTTTTGCAACCATTGATGAATGCTTTTGATGGACTAATACAAGTGAGTTTGTTTACTCTGTGTTTGTGCTTTCCCCTATTCCTCATGTTCAGGGGTAATTCACAGGCATAATGTTACCAGAGTACTGCATGGATCTGGTAGCAACTCAAGATACCAAAATGCTGTGCGGCACAGTTATGTCTCTGCATACACAAAAATACTGAGGCCTTCAGAAATACGCAAGGATTGAATTGTCTGTTGGCCTTAAGACAGTGTGATGTCTTTCAAAAATTACTGGGGGGAAAGAAAGTAGAATACCTTCCTTTTGATAATGTTTATCCAAAATTTATTTAATTGTGCTTCCTGGAAAAACTTGCTCGTGTCCATCTTTGTGCAGTGCTGTCCTTAGCCCTCATACAATCTCAACAAATAAAAATGGCATTCTAACTTTTTGTCAATTTGCAACTTCATTATGACTAAAAGCTATTAACCTCACTCCTAAGAGGAGTATTAATTCTGTATACTGAGTTAATTAGAGTTTAAGCTGAACATGGCCTTTATTTCCTTTAAATCCTCTCCAGTGTTTTGGTTATGGATGGAATTGGTGGCCAATCTGTCATTAAGAGAGTAACTTGATAATCAGTTCTGTTATGCAACTCTCAAAATGGAAAAAAGAAATTCTTGGACTTGACTTTTAGATCTGCATTTTTTCATTTGTTATCCAGATGTTTAGAGGTTGGCTTTATTTCCACTGAATCAGTAAAGTCAGTGCTTCTCTTGCCCCTCTACTTAAATTTCTAGCAATAACAGTTGTGACTTGCTGTGCTTCCTCAGGCAGTTTTTCTGTAGGCATGGAGGAAGTAAAAACTGAAATGCACTTATTTTATCTTTCCTGTTCTTTTCTTTTGATTAATTTTCCTGGAGTATAGAAACTACTGGAAAAACTCTTTGTGGAGATTCTTCTACTTTTTTAAAGCAAACTTTTTTTTTCCCCCCTCTAGTTGTAGTTAACTGAATAATACACTTACCTCATGCATGGAACTGGCATGTTTAGATCATAAGACATCATGCTGTTCTGGTTCCCCATGGTTTGATGGGTTGGCATCTTATCAGCCATAACAAAGTAGTTACTAGATAAATAGGTAAGAGTGTCTCTTTTTTTTTCTGGTTAAGGAGAAAGAAAATGGAGTCTTAAGGAAGTTTGGAATAGTGCAGTCATTTTTCTCACCGTTTTTATCAACACTTGATTAAAAAAGTATGACATGGAGAACAACCTGTTCAGAAATGTAGACATAATTGTGCTTCCTGTTTATGAAATTATAGTGAAGTCCAAAAATATTTAGGACTGTATATTTTATAATGATGAACCTTTTTTGGGAACAATATACAATATATGCTGGTATAGTACAGTAGTAGCTACTGTATTAAGAGTAGAAAGAAATGGAAGTTGTAGAAAGCTACTCTGGAATGAAAACTGAGACGTGCTTCTTTGCGCTAGGAGAGTTTGGTATCATTACCCCAAAGGTTAAAAGATTCAAGATTTTTTTTTCTTGAGGGATGATAAACATTTTTAAGTTGTGTATGTGGCTGTTAGTGGGTATTACTTCTGCTTTATAATTACTCTGTAATAAACACATATATATGCTATTACATGGACACCATTTGTAAGTGTTGGCTTCTTAAACATATTAAACAAATAGTCTGACCTCAGTGGTTGAAAAGCAAACATGTACTTCTGAGGATAAGAGGGTGTTTACAAGGATGTTCCTCATAAAATAAAAATTGCAGAAAGAAATATTTGCCTTTCTCTTTACAGGTTTGCACTTTGTCTTAGACATCTGGGACCATGTTCTATGCCCACTTTGTCCTGAGCAAGCGTGGGCCGCTGGCCAAAATCTGGCTGGCAGCCCATTGGGATAAGAAGCTGACCAAAGCCCATGTTTTTGAATGTAATCTGGAGAGCAGCGTGGAGAGTATCATTTCCCCAAAGGTACCCATTTTACACTAATGTGATGTTACCTTGCGGTGAAAAGAACTTGTGTGTACTGGTGGTACTTACTATTTGAGTCACTGAAGCAAATGAAGTTCTTAATGTTGCTGTTTTGAAGGGTGGAAAGGTCTGCTTAGATACGAAATACTCTGTTGTGAAAGTGGAGGAAATTTTACGTAGCTTGATGTTTTTACATGTTTTTGTTTTTCTTCCCCTCTAGTACTCATGACAATGAAATTATTCATTTTAGAACTAGTGGTACAGTTGTGGCTTTTGTCAGTTAACAGATGTCTGAATGTCTTATACAAAAAGCAGCTATTTGAAAACAAAAGAAAATTTATATCTTTTATTTTAGTCAATACAAATGTTAACAGTTCTTATAATGCTAGTTTAGATCTTAGAAGAACTGCTAAGTGTAAGCAAAAAGTGTATTGTACAATCACAGAGATGCTTACTCTTCCAGAATAGTGATTTGCTTCATTATCAGCTCTGGAAGGATTTAGGAAGAAGATAATGTTGGTAGATTGACTAGTGAGCTGGAACATTCTTTTAGAGAAAAGAGAAACTAACAGGCACTCTTTCATATATTTAACTTTATGTAACAGTTCATCAGCTAAAATATTAAAAAGACATTGGAGGCAATAAAAATTTTGAATTCTTACAGGCTGATGTTAAATGCTGTATGGCTTACTCTTTCTGTGAGACAGTTCTTCCATGTACCATTCAACACAAATTTCATGCTCTTTCAGCCTGAAATACATAAAGAAGAGTCCTTCTCTAAATTTTTTCAGTTTTGCGTTCCCACAGCAGATACTTCATTACGTAGTAAAGCAGTGAAATTGAAGAGGAAAGGAACTTAAAATTGTTAAGTGTGGCAGTGCTTATTTATAGGCACTCCACATCTTCCACTTTTTTTTCTCTGATTTTCTTTTTAACTCCAGGACAGAAGATGGAGAGGTAGCTAACAGTTTTAAACCAGATTTTACTTAACCAAATCTGTTTATGGTTGTTGAACTTTATTTTTCACTTTTTCCATAATTCACAATTTTCCACAAAGTAGCAAAGGTGGTAGAAAAAAAGATAAAAATGTGTGGTAAAAACAGGCTTTGTCACTTATTTTTTAACTAGACAGAGCAGTATTTGGGAATTCCTGGAGTGAGCTGTTAATTAATTTACTGATATTTGCCAGGTCATCCATAAATAATGTAATAGAGTATCATCTTGAACTGGACTTTGCTTTCTTTGTTTCTTCAGATTTCTGCTGATTTTTATGCTTATTTTGGATATTTGATTTTATTGAGAAAATTCATGTAAAACTGACTGGAGGGAAAAGGGAGGCTACATCTAGTTCTGATTACATCTAATAACTGATTGTGCAATGTGTTTTTAGGTGAAGATGGCACTCCGAACCTCAGGACATCTCTTACTAGGTGTTGTTAGAATCTACCACAGGAAAGCAAAATATCTTCTTGCAGACTGTAATGAGGCTTTCATTAAGATTAAGATGGCTTTTCGTCCAGGTATCTGTTCTTAACTAAGCACTCTGAAAAGTTACACTGACAAATGTATTTATTAAGAAGGCATACAATTCTGCCTTTAGATCTGTGTAATTACATAAAGGTATAGGTTATAGGAGAGGTAATTATTGCAGCTAGCTGGCTGGTTGAGTTGTCTGCTGAAAAACATCTTTTAACTGAATTCTGAACAAAAACTTCTCTAATGCTGATTCAGTAAAAGCTGGTGTGTGATGTTAAATGGAAATACACTGCATGGCTTTTACCTTCTGTCTGAAAAAGGCCAGTGCCCTACTGAAAAGAAGCACAGAAGGGGACTTGTTTCTGTCAAGGGTGAGGATTCTTTTGCCATGAGTTACGACAGAAACATAAAAGTAAGCTTTTTTTTTTCCACTTTCACATTTTAGTTTCTGAAAGTAATGTGAACTGTAATGCGTGCATCAAAGATAATCTCCCTTTTGTATGTGTGCAACGTAATTTCCCGCTCTATAGTTGCTTACGTAAAATATTTTCCATGAAGACGGGGTACCATATTAATATCTGAAATTACTTTTCCATCTAGCAGTCAATTAATTATTTGGCTTTCATGGCTTTCAAGATAGTTTTCTTTAATTCCGGCCTGGGGAACTTTTTTCCAGCTACAGCGTAGCTGTTGGAGTGATGCTGCTGGATGCTCACAGCTGCTAAATCATATTCTCCCTTTTTAGGTTAGTGAGTGCAATAGATTTAAAAGCTGAACTTGAGGGAGGCTTTTTTTCTAAAAAGGCAATTCTTGAAAGCCAGTGCAGCAGTAACTTGAGAAAAGTTAGGGGTATGTTCCCTTTATTTTAATTTCCTGACCTACAGGTTTGATTCAGGCATTGAATTCAGGTATTGAATTTTTTGTAGCTTTCAGTGGCAATTTGTTGACTGTTGCCAATTTTTTGTTTACTACTGTGTTTAACTTTCCTGGGTGATAAGAACATAAATTTATTTTAATTTCACAAGGCAGTCTGTTTCCCAATTTTCTCACTCCTAACAGAGTGCATGTCGAAGGTGAACCACCTTAAAATTTAAGACTTACAAAAAGTGACATTCTGGCCTGACACAAGCTGAAATACTCATCTTATAGCATTTACTCTCAGTTTATCAGCTTTGTGTGCCTTAGGCATTGTCCTGAGTCTTGTCTGTTCTGAGAATCATTTACATGTTTCATTTTAAGCACCAGGCAGCCAAAAATATTGAACAGCCCTGAAAGGATGGACTAGTTTTCTTCATTCCTAGTCAAGTACCATGATGAGTAAACTACAGACTCTTGCTTCTTCCTGGTGTCTATGGACAGTGGTTCTTTGATTATTCATTACAGAGGGGAGCACAGTGGGCAGAGTGTTTCTGAAGTATCAGTACCTCAGAATTGCCTGTGTTGCGTGTGTGGGTCAGAAGGCAGAGCATAGAGCTCAGATCTTCGGCAAGTTACAGAAGGAGTTGAACCTGCATTTCCCATGCACTTTCAAGTGCCCTGACCTTTAAGACTTTGAATAAAAGAGAGGGACCAATTACTGGCACTGGTTTTGTGATGCCCAATCTGGTGGTCATGCCCTGAGAATGCCTGCTGAATAAGATTACACATCTCCAGAGGATAAGAAAAGAAAATGTGTGTGGTTTTGGTAATGCAGCTCTTTTATGTGCAGAAGCCTATGAGTTAGTGTGCCCCAAGTGCAATCAGTACTGTTCGGGACCTCTGGAGCTGATGGAACTGAATAAAGGACCAGCAGCAAAGTAGTCACACTGTGCTGCCACTGTAAAGTAGAACCTTGCAGCTCATACTGTGTATCATGATGAAATTATTTTGGAACAGGTACTTGCAGTGTTGTGAAACATATGATGCCTTTGTTGGCTGCACAGCTCTGCATAGTGCCACACAAACATTACTGATTGATTTGAGGCTTCCAGGTTTATATAGAGTGCAAAGGCTTGAGGATATATGTTTTGAATTTAGTTGGAATCTCACTTACTAGCATTATTTAAGGTTTCTTTGTAGGTGTCAGCATCAGTTCAGCATCAGTTCAGTTCAACAAATTTGAACACAGTAAGCTCATGCAGGGAGAAAATGCTAATGGCTCAGGGAAAAATGCTGTCCTCGTAAGGAATGGGAACTCATGTCCGGGTGTTCTTATTTGCAGGAGTTGTTGATTTGCCTGAGGAAAACAGAGAGGCTGCTTACAATGCTATTACCTTACCTGAGGAGTTTCATGATTTTGACCAACCACTTCCTGATCTAGAGTAAGTTTGGGGTTTTTTTCATTTCCATGAAAATGATAATTGGTTTTAGTTGAGGAGAACCTGGTTTTAAACAGCTAACTCATTGCTGAATGTAAAAAAAAAGTCTGTAGGTAACTTCTATTCTTAGGGCTTTTAATACACTAATAAGGAAGTGTGCAGTCATCTTTGTGTTGATTTTAAGTTCATAGTAGCATTGACTTTAACTGAAGTTAAAGCTGTCCATACAGGAGCTTTTGAAAAACTCAGCTATCTGTTATAACTTTGTTTTTTCTTCTGTCCAAGGCACCCTACATCACATACATGCTTAGGTTAGACAAGATTAGTTTTATGGAAATGTTGTTGAGCTTTTGAAATGGCACTTTTAATTTTTTAAACTTAATACTTATAGATTACTTGTACATATAACAAGTATACAACCTGAATAGTTCTTAATCTTAAAAAACCTGATGTTTTTTATTATTATATTCTTGTTATTTGAATGATCCATAAGGGAGTTTTTAGAATACAGCTTATTCAGTGTTCTATATAGTTTATATTTAAATTAGAGTATATACTAATTTGAAACTGCATAAAATTTCTGTGTCTTTATAAGAAATGTACCTTCATACACCACAGAGTGTTAACTTGGTACTGGTGCAAAATACAGTGTTTGATAAACTACATTAATAGCTTTTGAGTTGAAGGGGAGGAAGTCTTTTCTTGATTGTTAGTTTGGCCTTTGAAATTAGTAACCCAAACACAGCGAGGAGTAAGAGAGATTACTGATATATTTCCCAGAATCTAACGCAATTTGGATGATAGTTTTGAACCATTAATGGTCTCACTGTTTTAAGTAGTAGTTTCTATTCAGTGTTCACTTACTTTTTTCAATAATTGACTTGAATGTAAAATTGCTTTTTACTAAATAATGTAATGTTTATTTTAGCAGGCTTTATCTGTTTTTAATTTTTTAATGGGATTTTTAATAATTGCCTTCTGTTTGTTTAAGTGATATTGATGTGGCTCAGCAGTTCAGTTTGAACCAGAGCAGAGTGGAAGAAATTACAATGAGAGAGGAAGTAGGCAACATCAGTATCCTCCAGGATAATGACTTTGGTAAAGATCTCATGTGTTACTATGTGCTACTATCTAATTTCAGTTATTGTAAGATACGGTTTTGCAATTACTATGGAATGCCCATTATGCACAAAGCAAATTAGATCAAACATGCTGTGGTTTTCTACATTTAATTTTTAGTTACTTTGTGACAGTTTTTCCAGAAAGTCTGTCCTCTAATGCTCAGCAAACTTCTAGCTGCCTAGAATAGGCAGAAAGAAAAGCTGAAGAATCTTCAGTCGAGTTAATCAGTGAAGTACTGTGACAATTACAATTTTCAAAATGTGATGTGAATATGAAGTGAGCTGTTGCTTTAATCATAAACAGGCTCTCAGTCAGAAACCACTGGGAGATTTCTAAAGCTGAATCAGTCAGTGGCAACAAGTTTGCTGCTTTGGGTATCTTTCAAGGACAGTGTTCTAACATCTGAATCAAAGCCTAAAGACAGTTTTATTTAAATGTCTGGTTCCCAATATATAGTATTGTAATCCATAATTCAGTAATTGTTTTGAAAGAATAATCTAGGAATAGTGTTGACTTGGTATTGGTTTGTTTTCTGTACTTGAAGCTCAGCCTCAAGGCATAAGGCACAACTTTTTCAAATTCCATTGAATTCTTTGGTTTCTGTGGAGATAAAATTTAGTAGGATCTTGCTAATATCAATGCAAATAAGTACAATAAAATGCTTTGAAGAGGAGATAGTTATTTTTATAATTGTTTGAACAGTATTTTTTTGCTATGGTATTGCTGGGCACAATTCCTTACATCTTGTTGTTAACTCTGCAAATAGGATAAATTGAATTAAAGTTTGGTCTTACATGGGTCTTTATTGATCAGTTAGGTAGGTCTCTTGCATCTTGGTTCTTTAGCACTTTTAGCAGTGAAATTGTATTCTTGCAGGTGACTTTGGGATGGATGATCGTGAGATGATGAGAGAAGGCAGTGCATTTGAGGATGACATGCTAGTGAGCACTAGTGCTTCCAATCTCCTACTGGAACCTGAACAGAGCACCAGTCACCTCAATGAGAAATCTAATCACCTGGAATATGAAGACCAATACAAAGATGATAATTTTGGAGAAGGAAACGATGGTGGAATATTGGGTAAGTTTGAGAAATTTGTTCTTCCTCTATCCCACCTCCTGCCTTAATTAATTAGTTCTTGGGTAGGTGAGGGGAAGTTGTTTCCTTTGTTGCCAAGATCCCTGTCAAAAGTTATGTCTTGCCCAGTGAAATTCCGGTTTGTGAGTGCTACAGTAGTATAGATGACTCACAGCACATTAAGTGTTGGCATATTTCAAACAAAGTTCAAAAAATCTTAGATGTAAAATATGTGGCAAGTATATTGTAATAAACGTTATCTGTAAGTTCAGAATTAGAGCTGAAATGCACCTTGAAATGCTACTTTCTTCTATGTCAGCATTGAAAGTACTGGTTTCTAACTTTTGCACTATCTTTGTCTATGTTGTAATAAACTTGTCTGTACTTCTTTGTAAATGTGTCTATACCCATTTGTGAATGCAAAACTGATTCTTTCATATGGTTGCTTCAGATGACAAACTTCTCAGTAATAATGATGGTGGTATTTTTGATGACCCACCTGCACTCTCAGAAAGTGGAGTAATGATGCCAGAGCAGCCTCCCCATGATGATATGGATGATGATGATAATGTATCAAGTGAGTATGATCTAGGACTAGATCTAGAATTACTTTCAACTCATTTAATTTGAATTCTAATTCTTTAAAAGCATATTAAGCTTAAAAGTGTGAAATACGGTAAACCACCTGAAAGTGTGGAGGAGGGGATGGGAAGGGTAGCACAGCTTGTTGATGTTTTGACCCTAGTGCAAGGTGTTTGTTGTAATTGCAGTGGGAGGCCCAGACAGCCCAGACTCGGTAGATCCCGTGGAACCTTTACCAACCATGACTGACCAGACAACGCTTGTTCCCAATGAAGAGGAAGCTTTTGCTCTGGAGCCTATTGACATAACGGGTGAGTGAACTGTTGGGGAATGTTTTACACAGTTTGTCAGAGACCACCTTAACTTGATGGAGTGGAAATGAATGTCTGGCACTGCTGCTGATTTTGCTTCTCACTTGGGAGGGAAAACAGGGATCAAGTGCTGAATTCCTTTTATTCTAATACTAGCTTTCCAGTACTTCCCAGAGAGGTAGCATGGATGGTCTTGGGAGAATACTAGCTTGTCATTTCTGCAGTCAGTATGTGTAACAGCATGATACTGTAGCTTTAGATAAACATGCTAGTTAAAATGCACAGAGTTGGAATGGAACTCAGCATGTCTTTAATACAGGATCTGTAGTGCAGCACAGTTCTTTATGTGCTGTGTTTGAAGGGCAGGAGTGACTGTTTACACTGAGAACGAGTGCTCTTCTAGTGATTTGTAGCTTTAATGAATTGCTGAGTTTGGGAGATGCACCTTTGTATTTTAATTTCTACTAAGTAGGGATTTCCCTTTTTCTTTAATGCAAGAAACTTGCTTTATTTAACTAATACTATATTTGGCTTATATACAGACCCCTGCTTTATTAAAAAAATTCATGTTTGGAAAAAAAGTAGCTTGTCCTGTGCTTTTTAGACTGAGCTCCAGGCCCTGATTCCCTGCTTGGCCAGTGGTAGAGCCCTGGCACTGCCCTCTCGTGGCAGGCTGGCAGCAGGGGTCCAGCTCATCTGCTGGGATCAGCAAAGACAGCATTTGCCAGAGCTTCAGGTTCTGCCGCAGAGTACCAGGCTTTGAGCACAGTAAAGCCATCCTAGAGCACGGTCAGAAGTTTACTGTTAAAACAACCACCCACATGAACGCCACTAAAGCTCAGGTAGGGCTTAGGGGAAAAAGTGGGTGTGGTATTTTGAATCTGTGATTAGACTCGTAAAATGGCTGGGATTGGAAGGGATCGTGAAGATCTGGTTCCACCGTCCTGCCATAAACAGGAACACCTTCCACTAGACCAGGTATCTCAGACCTCCATCCAACCTGGCCTTGAACACTCACAAGGATGGGGCACCCACAACTTCTCTGGGCAACCTCTTCCAGTGCCTCACCACATTCACAGTAAAGAATTTCTTCCTAGTATCTAGTCTGAACCTGCTTTCTGTCAGTTTGCAGCCCTCCCGTCTACCCTGTCACTACATGTCTTTGTAAAAAGTCTCCTCCATCTTCCTTGTAGGCTCCCTTCAGGTAGTGGAAGGCCACAATTAGGTCACTCCAAAACTGCCCTTGTCCAGGCTGAACAAAACCAAATCTCTCAGCCTTTCCTCATACAAGAGGTACTCCATACTCTGTTCAACACAGTGGCCAATGTTTGCACAGCCTAACAAGCAAGCCATGGGGTAGAGAGGCATGTGCAGCTGAGAACATTGAGGCTTAAGTAGATTCAAATTCACAGAAGAATGTGTAAGTTATGGGACAGCATTCATAGTATTTGATGTTTTATCCTTCTTCCAAAGCTAGAGTTGCTTTAGATTCTTGAGGCAGCTTTATATGTGGGCAAGTGAGACCTATAGAGAACTTGAAGGATTCTTCTACAGATTGGTACCTGTTTGAGCTAACCTTCATTGCTTGCTAAAAATATCAACAGTCAAGGAAACCAAAGCAAAGAGGAAGAGAAAGCTGATTGTGGACAGTGTGAAAGAATTGGACAGCAAGACTATTCGAGCCCAATTAAGTGACTACTCTGATATTGTTACTACTTTGGATTTGGCACCTCCTACAAAGAAATTGATGATGTGGAAAGAAACTGGTGGAGTTGAAAAGCTTTTCTCTCTGCCTGCACAGCCTTTGTGGAATAACAGGCTACTGAAGGTAATGTTTTTGTGCGAGTTCACTTTTAAATGGACTGTATTCAGGATTGTGCCTCATGTATAGCAAACATCAGCATATAAGTAGTGATACAGTGATGGCAGTATTCATAATTGTAAGAAAAAACATATTAAAAGAACTAAGGTAAATACGTCAAACATTGCTGTTATCAGTTACAGAAAAAAATTATTTTTTTAGATGTTAGTACTGTTGGAGAGGAGCTTAAAAACTGAGAAAGAAAGATAGCCCATAATTACTTGATCCAAAAAGAAATTAAAGGACACTGAGAACTGCAGTAGTGAATAATGTAACCTTTCCTCTGTAGCTCTTTACTCGCTGTCTTACACCTCTGGTACCAGAAGACCTGAGAAAGAGGAGGAAAGGTGGAGAAGCTGACAATCTTGATGAGTTCCTTAAAGACTTTGAAAACCCAGAGGTTCCTAGAGATGAGCAGCAACAACAACAGCAGCAACGAGATGTCATTGGTTTGTGTCTTGTCAAAGAGAAGGGCATTCCCTCAGAGTGTATTTTTCTCTTTTATTTGTGCTTTGTATTAAGTCATCAAAGATTATGTATGAAGCAGTGAGCTTTGTAATGGGTTGTTTAGCTTGATGTACAACCTATGACACAAAATAACTTTTTTTTCCTAGAAATAGGGGAAGCTTAGGAATTGTTTGAACCAGTGGATTAAAAGTGCAGGCTGTGAAGAGTGCTCAATTCTAAAATAATAGATTGGATTTTGGTACAGTTTCTAATTACATTCTTAAGTATCTAAAAGAAGGTTTGTTGTGGAATATAGATGAACCTATTCTGGAAGAACCAAGCCGTTTACAGGAGTCGATGATGGAAGGCAGCAGAACCAACCTGGATGAATCAGTTATGCCACCCCCACCAGCTCAGACAGGTGTTAAACGCAAACTACAGCAAGTAGAACCAGAGCCAGTGTTACCTGTGAGTAAGCTTTTACTATTCTTTTTATGGGGAGTGAGAAGTGGGCAGTGTCTTTGAGTAGGAAATGACAGATTTGAGGCCCTAGCTTTCTGTGGTCCTTTGAGATTCACTGTAGCAGTGTCAGAACATTTGTCCCTGGGTAGTCATTCTGGTGCCTTTGTTAGGTGAAAAACTTACTGAAACACTTAAAATGCTGGTAGAATAAAGAAATTATACTATTTCCTTCAGTAAAAGTCTTCAAGGAGTCTAGTATATCACTTATTAAGTTGTGCTTGTTGCAGTTGGAAGCTGGCTAAGTGCCAGGCACCCATGAAAACACCATCTACTTATTTTCCTCTGCTATAGCTGAGCAGAGGAGGGTGAATTGAAAACTTCATTTTCGTGAGTTAAGGATTGTTGAAAAAAAGAACACTTTAAGGCAAAACAGGTTCAAAACTTAAACAGTATAAAGATGATTTATTATTAACAGAATTAAAAGTAAAAAGGGTAATGGGAACCAAAGCAAATCTTCAGAACACCTTTCTTTCCCTCCCTCTTTCCACCGACCGTGCAAGGAAACAAAACATGGGGTTTTGGTCAGTATTTCACTTCTTAAAAATCTTTCTTCAGTATGCTTAGGGAAAAGAGTTTCTTTTTTCTGTCCTGTGGGATCCTTCCCATGGGAGATAGTTCTCTGTGACTTTTCTAGCGTGGTTTTAACTTCTACAAGCAGCAGTCCTGCCCAAACCTGCTGCAATATGAGTCCCTCCCATGGGCCAAGCAGTCTTCCCTGCCAAGCGTGGGCCATTTTAGTTCATGGGGTTTAGTCTTTTAAGGATGAGCTGTTCTAGTTTGGAAGCAAGGGTTCTCTATCTCTGTAAGCAAGGGTCATCTCTGTTTGGATTCCTCACTAGATTACAGCTTTTCAGTATCCACGCTCTCCAGCGTGAGTACTCTTCCTGACGGGCTGCGGGTGGATATCTGCACCCCCCCAGGCACCTAATGAATTACAGGCAAACAGTTTGTTGTATTATAGTCCTCACCACGGCTTGCAGAAGAATCTCAGCTCCAGCGCTTGGAGCACTTTTTTCCCTCTCCTTCTTTTCACTGACCTCGTCGCTATGATGGTTCTCCTCACGTGTCCTCACTTTTCCCTTTTCTCTGACATGGAAGAAAGTTGGTGTCTTTAAGTGGCAGTTGAGAGGTTGATCTCGTCTGGGCTCTGCATTGGAGAATTGCTCACCATGTCTCTCGCTGCTGGCCATGTGGTCTCTGCCAGCACTGCACGGCCAGCCCTGGCTGTGTGGTCCTTGCCAGCACTGTGCGGGTGGTCCCGGCCTCAGGAGAGTCCCAGCCTCGGGAGGGCCCCGGCCGCGTGGTCCCAGCTGCCCCCGCCGGGATGGGCCCCGGCAGCTGTCTCACCACCCCTCTGGAGAGGAAAAGAGAGCTTCCCATGGTTTGTCTGTTCTTAAATATGTCATCACAGAGGCGTTACCAACTTGTCTAATCGGGCTAGTAACCTGCCCATCATCAGAGCCTTCAGTGATTGGCTCTGTGCTGGACATAAAAGTTTCGAGGAGCTTATCTCCCAACCCCACTAAAAAACAGACTGTGTTAAACCAACACAGCTTGGCAAGTGTATATGAACAGCTTCCGTGAAGCAAGGATTGTGTTAGCTGCAGAAATGTCTTTTAAGACAGTCCTAGTGTTCCAGGCTTAAGGCTTCAAAGAAAAACTTTGATTGTCTGGAGAGATTTCCTAGTTGAGCTGTGAGTAGACCTGGACACTAGCTGTGATGCAGTGTGAAAGGAAACTTTGTGAAGGGGAAAAGAAGGAAATGGGCGAAATGAAAGGTGTATTTTTCTGTATGCTTGCCTGGTGAGAACAGTCCTGGTTTATGCTGTGTCGCATATTTGTGCATTTTTTAACCTCACTTTGCACATTCCTTGGCTAACAGGTTGTTCACTGTAGAATGGGACTGTTAGATGTTACATTATCTTATTTAACAGGGTGGCAGCTGCTGCTCCTCTTGGCTATGTCATGGGGTGAAATCGGCATCAACTGTGCTAAGTCAGTGTAATTAGGGGTTTTGGTGTGTTGGGAATTCTGTGACCATCTTAGAGGCCAGGTCAGGTCTGTGGCAACATGTACAATCTGTAGTGATACCTGCTGTGTGACTACATCAGAAGTTGCTTAGCCATTTTAGGGTATGTGTATAAACAGTTTCAGGTGTCAGGGTAACTTTGCTGGCAAGCACTTAACTGTTTATAAGAGGGAGAGTACCATATATCAATTTTATTAAAACTGTCTACATAAATCCTATTAAATTACTTTTCTGGATTTTCCTCTTGACATAAATACTTTCTGAGAATATACTTGAGCACCAAAGTCATTCATACGTTTTCAGAAACTTTGCAGGTACCAGTGTTTAATTCCTTCATGTTTGTATTGATGAGAACAGCATTTTGGTATTTTGAAGATGTCTTGTTCCAGTGAGTTTAAGTGTGTTCATGTAGCACTGCATCTGGTTATGTGGGATTTTAAATTTGCATGTGCTGATCCATGGAATGAGATCAGTAGTTTGGATGGGGGAGTAAGTGAAGTTACTGGAAAGCATTTTTAGTTTTTAGTGATACCATAATTTCTGGTTTGAGTAGAATCTAAAGGATTGAAAATACACATATGGACAGCAAAACAAAATTGGTTTTTGGTTTTCAAAAATGAAAAATTCTAATAAATGGCTAAGATTTACATACTTGGATTTTATTAAACTGGTCTGTAGCACCATTATTCTATTGTAAAAGCACTCACTGGCAAAATGATACTGTTTGTTTAACTGTACTGTGTGCTTTTAAAGCATCCACCATCACAACAGCTGGAAATACCACCTGTAGAAATGCCTCCAGAGGAGCCCCAAAACATCTGCCAGCTAATACCAGAGCTAGAACTTCTACCAGAAAAAGAGAAGGAGAAGGAAAAGGAGAAAGAAGAGGAGGAGGAGGAAGAAGTAAGAACTCCGTGTAGAATCAGTTTGTGTGTTTCCCAGAAGTGTTTGACTGTGGATTCAGTAAAAGGCATAAGAAATAGTTCTTTTGTCTGTCCTTATTAGTAGCCCTTGGAAATGTAATTCTTAAATTATTTCATGACCATTTTATTATATTTATATTATTTAATTTTATAATTTTCATACACATTCTGTTTTAAATTAGTGTTCTCCTGTTCTCACACATGGCTGGATTAAACCACTCTATATTTTTCTGATGCCTTAGACAAGAACTTTCGAACTTAATGGTGTGGTATATTTTAAATAGCTTGTGCTACTTAATGAAAGTAGCTTTTTGCAAGAAAACCAAGCATGTCCTGAAATTGGATAACTTAAGTTGTCTCTTAGCTACAGTATTTAATATTCTATGGATATCAAAACAAACTTCATTGATGTCTTTTATTTTACGCCTGTTTGCAGGAAGAAGACGGCACAGGGGGTGATCAGGATCAAGAAGAAAGGAGATGGAACAAGAGGACTCAACAAATGCTCCATGGACTTCAGGTACCCATGATTATTTGCTTTCTTTTAAAGTAGCTTTTGAGTATGCCCAGTGATGCTTTTGATCTAAAAAGGTCAAGAAGGAGCGTTCTTTGCAGTTGGTGTTACAGCCTAAAATACCAGTTACCTTAGAGGGGGAAGAATGCGTGTAGTTGATTAAATTTATATCAAATAAATATATTAAAATTAAGTCTATACTTTCATAATTGTCACTTTTTTTCAGAGAACATTTGAATTAAAATTTTTCACTTAAATATTTTTCAACCTTTGTGTCTACACTTGGTGTGCAACTAAGATTCCCAGAAATTTAAACTTTAAAATAATTGAGTTTGATTGTGTTTTTAATGAAACCCTAGCACCTCTGGTTTTGTGCTGTGTGTCCTTAGACAAACCCCCATAAGGGTCTAGGGATATAACACCATTTTACAGGATATTTACTTTCTGGCTGTGCTAGTTTGAAAACTTGCATGCCATGAGAAGCTGAATCTCTTAACAACTGTGGAAATGTGACTTCGGCTGATTTCTAGCACGTGACTTCAGTCTGCACAGACATGTATCTGTCCGTAGGATGGATTCTTGCTTGCTGGAGCTAAAGAGCTTTTTTCTGCACACCCCACTGTGCACCTGAACTGAAGTGCAAACCGTTCCTTTGCTTATCAGTCTCTGTGTGTGTCCTCCACATATTCTTGGACTGCATCTGCCTTTCATCCTAGTTTGTAGCTCCTTTGTTCCATTAAACATTTTGGCAACTCCTGTGATTTGGCTGTTACTGAATGCCACAATCCCAAATGGTCACACACCCCCCTCTTCTCTCCCCCAGCTTTAAATGCTGAGCATGATGGCATATGGCAGGGATTATCCTTTTGGCCAGTTGGGGTCAGCTGTTCTGGCAGTGTCCCCTCCCAACTCCTTGTGCACCTCCAGCCTACTTGATGCAAAACAGCACCATATGAGCTGCTGTGAAGAAAATTAACTCTGTCCCAGACCAAATCACTACAACTGTAGCTTAAAAATAATTTCTAAAGTATACCGATGTTGAGTTGGTAGTGTTGTTTCATTACAGTTTCTGAAGAGAACTTTAGAATTCTCTTTGGCCATAACTAGTTTTTTTCAGTTCTTTCTTCTGTGTACCCAAAAGAGCATCACTTTGGATGGCTGAAACATTAAATATGCAATGAGATTTGGAGTTAAATTCTGATTAATATAAAGTAATTTGGTTTGGCCAGCCAAATGTCTTTTCATCTAGTTGAAGGTCATTCCAGGGCAGACAGTTCTGTTTTAAATCAAAGGCCTCAGTTGTTCTGGCCAGAAAAAAGATGTATTTTCATGATTTTTTTTTTTTTAAATATATTCTTGCCAAGACTTTGAGAAAATGTAGGTGACTTTGGGTACTTAGTTTAAGACAGAGGAGTTTTAGAAATAAACAGGCTTTCACCTTGGGAAAATTACACATCTTTTAAAGAATGTTAGTGCTTGAAATTTTACTTTATTATTTTTGGGATTACCTTTATTTTGAGAAATACAACTTGATTTTTTTTTTTGTTTTATTCCTATTAAAGAATAGAAAAAATTGTCCTGTAGTCAAAAAAAACTGGTTAGTTATAGCTGCAGAAATAAAATCTTGTGCTGTACACCAGTGTTTCTGGAATATGTTCAGCAGATTCAAGAATGGTTTTTTTTTTACACATCTCTAGGAAGCCTACTAGGTTTCATTTAACTGAGATCCATGAAGAAATTTTCATGTACATGTGGTAATGTTCCCATCCTTCTGAATCCTCAGTGTCCTGGGGTTGACAACAAACAGAATCTTGCCAAGAGACATTGTTGTTTCTGTGTAGTTCTCTGTTTAATTTGTGGTATCAATGTTGTGTTTTTCAGAGAGCTCTTGCTAAGACTGGAGCAGAATCTATCAGCTTGCTTGAGCTGTGCAGAAATACAAATAGAAAACAAGCAGCTGCAAAGTTCTACAGTTTCCTGGTACTGAAAAAGCAGCAGGCTATAGAGCTGACCCAGGAGGAGCCCTACAGTGACATCATTGCCACCCCTGGTCCCAGGTTTCACATTATCTGAATGGTTCCACAGAGCAGAGCTGGTGCTCGTCTCACCAGTGCGTGCGTGTATTGCCCCGTCCGTAGGGCCCACAAGACCATTGCAGAAAATTTAGATTTTATTGTCTGTATAAAGTCCTTGGTTTTCTCTTGGGGTTATTTTGGGGTTTGTATTTTAACTTCACCACTCACATTTTTAGTGAAACTGCTGGGGTGGGTGACTTGAGTTCCAGCTGCAGAAACCAGACATCTCAAGCGCCCAGATAAAGATTGTTTTAACAGCTCGGAGCAGATGTGTGCAATATTGGTGCATGTGATGTTGAGTATCAATGAAAATGTCTTACAATAATTTGACTAGTTGATTTAATAGAGGTATTTTTAATCTATACAAGTAAATCTGGATGGCCAACCTATTGTCTGATTAAAAACTTTGCCAAACTCATCTGAAATGTTTGGTCTGCTTCTCATAATAGTAGACTTTTTTCCCCTTCTCTAGATCTTTGTGCATACTGTGGGTCTCCTAAAGCTGCCAATATGAAAGGTAGTGCCTGATATGTCAGCTTGCTGTGTCACTGCATTTTTGCAGTCAGATTTTTGTAGCCCTTGATGCTAAGGGGAAATGAGTGTCTGTGGAGAGCACTTCCTCTACCTGATACATGAAAGGACAGAACATGTGAAGCATTTCAGACAAAACATTCCTTTTCACTTATCACCTTGTTATGGTCCACTACTGATAATGGCTAATTACGTTAATAAGTGACAAATGAAAACTAGTCATTTCATTTAAACATTTAAGAAATCATAATGCTTTAGGTTTGTTAGAGCTGTATATAAACTCCAGACTTTTTAAAACAGACTTCTAGATTGTAAATTATCTGATTTTTTTATTAAGCAGGCATCCAACAATAAGAATAATTGCTAAATTCAGATACCACCTGTACCAAAAGGGCAACAAACCTTGAATATAGAGTATAGATGGGCACAATTCCACATAATTGTGTAGTGCGTTAATGACTCTTCAGATATATTTATGGTTTTAGTGTCAATTTTTTCTGATAATGTACACTCCTGTGTTCAAAACATTTTATTGGTTTTGCAGAAGAAGTCCGGTTTGATTTTTATTTCTGAAGAATGAAGCTTTACTGTTAGACCAGGTAGCACCAGAAATTATGTGAATATGTTGATTATGGAGACCTGTCTTAACTTTTTTTAGGGCAAAATTATTCACACTGAAGGTTCTGGTTTTAATGTTGGCACTTTTGTGAAATAATTTTGGGACTCTGAAATTTCAGTGTATACTCAAATGTAAAATTATGTGAATGTTTAAAAAAGTCTACATGAGACTACATGATGACCATGTTTTAATAATCCTTGAAAAAGGTAATTGTACAAAGTTACTGCAGCTTTATTTTCAACATGATGTGCCTGTAAAACCGTAATTTTCCCCTTTGTAAAAAGAGACATTGTAGATAACTTGAATGTTTAATTATAGAGAAGGTCATTAGTTTCTTGTTACACATTTTTAGTCTGTTTTTGTTGCTTTTCAAGGTTAATATTCTTGAAAATAGTTGATGCTGTTATGTATAACTTTTCTAATAAAAGTTGTGTTATAAGCTGTTACGTATTAGCTCTGTATCTTGTTTGAACACCTTCCATTTATGTAGGAGGGACTGAGCACTTAGAGGTTGGTAATTTTGGTATTGGGTGTGGAAAGATTTAGCTCTTTGAGATATTAAAACTCGAGTATGTAAATAGATTTCTTGCTGTTAGGAAGGAAGTGTTTTTGTTCAAGGATTCTATGCTAGAAATGTCTGTGGAAAATTATGGGAGACTGTCTATAAAAGGTGATTCATCTACATGCCTGTCTCTTCTGAATGCCAGAACGTACCCAACTTGAATTCTGTTAGCTCTGCTGTTCCCTTGCTCCTGGAATTGCTTCTGCGTGCATGTCAGTGCCTCTGAAGTTGCATGCTCTTCCTGGTAGATCCAGGCACTTGGATCCAAGCCTGTGGCTGCAGCACATGGAGTCAGCTGGTTACCTGCAGAGCTTGTGTATAGGGGCAGTGAATTCTGATTGACATAGGCTGAGTGAGCTAACTTAGTCTGGGCTCCACACACAAGGGACTGTCCTGCTTTCGAGTGACCTGTGCAAGCAGCCAGGCCCATCCTGTGTGTGCTTTAATTCCTGTGGGATGCAGGCTGGCCTGTGCTGAGCCAGCCCAAGTGTGTGTGTGTGTGTGTGTGTGTGTGTAGGTACAGCACTGGAGAAGTGACTTTCATTTCTTCAGTTCAACTTCTGTGAGAGAGAAGTGTGGGAACTTGGGCACTCAGGCTGGAATGAAAGCTCTTCTGGCTTCTATGCATAATCTAGTACATTTTTATCACCAGTTTGGTTCTTTGTTACACCACTGTGATCAACACTCATGACAAGTTGATTTTGCTCAAATGTATGCCTGATGACACTCTAATCTGGGGCACTGAATGCAAGCTCTGCTTCATCATGTACAGGATTCGTTACTAGTTCTGACCATGGCCTGCAAGTAGTACCAACAGGCTCACATTTCTTGGAAAGCAGGTTTTGTGGTAATTCTGTTGAATGAGGTCCAAGGAATGGTGATGGAGCACTGGTGTTCTTATATAGCTCCTCGAGGTACAAGAAGTATATTTCCCTCCTCTGTTATGGACACAAATGATGAGATGGGGAAGGGCTCTCTTTGCACAGCATTCATTGTTTTCCCTATGACTGCTGTTGTTTTTTGGGGTTTTTTTAAAGTGCTCCAACATCTTTGTAAAGAAGTACAGCATCCGCATTTTATTATAGTTCCTCCTCAAACAAATGAAATGGTTTTAAAGAAATTAGCCATAAGCATTCACTTAGTTTTTACTAGATAGGAAGCCGTTTTTGTCACAGCTCAGTAACATCTCTTTTCAGGAAGCTGTCTTGTGAAGGATTTAGATTTGATCAAGAGCATTACTGTAAAATGTGTTCCTCACTGCTTCCCAGTCAGGCTGGACTGGCTCTAGTGCCTTTGGCTGTAGTGCAGCAGTGAGGGGAAGGAATTGCTGTGAATGCTTCTCTGTGCTCCATCATTCCGCTAGTGGCAGTTTTGTTCTGTCTGCAAAGCTTAACTCTTCACAGTGGGGGTACTGTGCATGCCCTGCTTTCCAAATTACTCCTTGGTGTGTGAAAGGAGAAGAGTTCCAGGAATCTAAGGAAATATTTCTTCAATGAGATCGAGTTGTTGAATGAATTCTTGCCCTGTGTGTCTGATCCACCTTGAAGACCCACTGCTCCATTTTATTCCAACTGGGGTGGAAGGGAAAAGAAGTCAGGCAGGTGATGTTATCTACAGCTGGAGGTTAAATAGTGCTCTGTTTCTGGGAAGGGTGTGAGTAGAGAATTCTTCCTGATACCAGACAGCTTGTTAAGCAATGACCTGGCAGCTGTTGTGGTTAACTTTGCTTCAGGGCCTTTGTTGGAGGGTCAAGTATATGTTGCTGAGGATGTTGATCTGTGCCCATCTTCTGTAGGCACGAAATTGCCTTTTCTGCTTTGGTCTTTCCAGCTAACATCCTGCACCAGCAAATCAAGGAAGTCAAATTTCAAAGGGTTATTTTTCACTCCCTGTTGTCATCCCACTGCTACAACCAAGTGTGTGTCATAGTACTTAATATTATTGTTGAGGGGGAGTGGAGTTAAGGTAAACTTTTCTGTTGCTAAACCTCTCAAGTGTCCATTGATTGTACTTCTTTCCTCAAGTGGTTGAGTTCATCTTTGTGCTTTTTCAGACCTTTCTTCTGTTTCACCTCCACGAAGTGGCTGGAATATATACTGTGAATTTCTGCAACATGAACATAGAGAAAAGCTGAACTACCACGAAATAGGTTGTCCCAATACACAAGGAAGAAAGGACAGTTCTCTGCATTTCTTGCTGACCTCTGAACATCTGGTAAAGCCATGGGAGAGACAAGAACAGGAGGTAGAAGAAGGGAAGATTTTCTCTAGTTCTTATAACAGGAGCTGGCTTTATATTTGTTGTAGCTTAAAACATCTTTATGCATAATAAAAAAACAATTAAAAAAACCTCAGGTAGAAGAACATTTGTATTAGCCAAACACTAATGTTAGTGTTGTATTATAAGTAGAATAAAGTGCCAGAAACTGTCTAGGAGAACACACCCTCCAATATCATTTGGCCCTAGATATTCCCCAGCAGGCAGGAAGGATACAAGAGGTAGTTTGGTTGTCACGAGCTGGGTCTCTACATGTTCTCCTTTACCCAGCCCTGCTGCTTTTCTTGTTTGCCCAGTTTTTGTTTTCAATAAAAACATTAAACATCATAACATAGCCTGAAACTAACACTAAATAACTGAGGATGTGTGGTTGACCTTTAATCATGGATGTTTATAAATGTTTGACACTGATCAAGAATACATGTGATGAGAAGAAACACAGAGTTGCTCATGACACTTGGCATCCTTCTAGGGTAGATGGGGGTTTACAGCCAGCAGTGTTCTCCATGCAAGGACTCCTCTCTAAATTAAATCGTTCTGCTACTTTCTCAAAATACTTTGCCTGCCTTCCAGTGCCCAGGTAATGCTGGCAATTATTTGTACAATTTAGTTTTCTAGGTTTGGGGATAGTGGGAACTGATTCAGGGTAAAACCCACCAAAAGAAACATGTTTTTTTTCCCAGCTGGATCAATTCCTACATCCTGCTCACTGGGCAGCCACACAGAAACTTGTGCCAGCATAACACAAGAAGCACCAGGCAGGAGAATAGAGGAGGGAAGGAGTGATGATTGCTTTTTTGGATGGCTGTGCCAACTTTGCATATGTGTTAAACCAGTCTAAGAAAATTATTCACAAAATCGCAGTTTGAATTCAGGAGTCCCAGCCCTGGCTAAAACTGTGTGGTGGCCTGTTCATCATCAACTTGCACACCACTTATATTAATATTCTGTTTTTCCAACATAGAAGTTGAAAGTTCTCCCTCAAATCAGGTATTTCTATGACAGAGCCCAAGCCCAGCCTCTGCCAGTGGATGTGTCCACACTAATTTTCTGTTCATTTTGTGAAAGTTAATATATCCAGTCCTCATGTTACTGCAGAGGAAGCCAGAATTGGAGTAAATTCACAGGCAGCATGTACCACACATTGCACTGGATTGTGAACTCTGAAATGAAGGGATCAGAATACCATAAACCATTCCACTGCTAAGCATTTTTGCAGAAAAGTTCAGCTAAATTTGTCTTTGTACAAATTAAGCTGCTTCTCATATTTCTTGACTATGGGACTAATCTCCAAAACAAAAGAAATGCTGATGTTTAAGGAATAAGAAACCACAGTCAATGTTATAAGAAAAAATAGAAGGAGAAGTAGCTTAGCATTTGGATTTAAAAGCCAAATTTGATGCTTAGGAATGTTTCTCTGGTCAAGTAACTAATGAGAGACCCTGAAAATAAACTAATGGTACCATTTTGCATTTTGTAATTACATGAATGCAAACTTGTACTGAGCGCTGCTGATGCTGAGGGAGGCAGCAATGAGCTAGAAAAGGCACACAAAGATTTGTTATGGTGGCAGGCATTTAGCAACACAAGCTGCAGGCTTTCCTTTATCATGTCTCAAGACTGAAGTAAGTGCAGGAGACACTGGTGCTTCCAGTGCAGAGTTTCATCTCCACAGCTGTGAGGAGCAGCTCCAGTTCATTAACTGTGGCAGGCTGCTCCCCGGGATGTGAGCTGGGGCTGGGATCTCTGGGATCTCTTGCCTTTGCCACTGAGCCTGTGGAATTACAGGTAGGCTCTGTTCAAAGCTGATACAAAAACGGTTTAAAACCAAGCCCAAAAAGAGCAGACCTACCACATGCAAGAGGAATCTATCAGGAATATTTAAATCATCCTCATGTCAGCAGCAAAGCCACCCTCATTGCCATCTCTCTTGCGCTATTCCCTTGGCAGGGTGACGTGACCATCGGAGTGTTGCAGGTGTTGGGCAGGTTTTGCTGATCACCAACGAGCTCCTTTTGGTGAGGCACAGCTAAACAAACAGCTCAGGCCCCAGTGCATACAGCTGTGCAGGAAGGTTTCACTTGTACTCCTGACCCGATTGCCCAGAGCTGTTCCCTGGAGGCTGATGCAGGTTACTCTCAACAGACAGAGCTGGGGAGGAGGAGGATGAGCCTTCCCCAGAGAGCAGTGTTAGTCCAGCAAGAGGGGTGCACACATAGCCTTATGTTAAATGATTTTGCATTTATGGCACTTTATTCTTGTGACTTAGTACTGCCATTTCTGTTAGGAAAGGACCCTTATGGCTCAGTGTGATGCCCTGAGGGAAATACAGCAGGTACCAAATCCAGCCATGTGCTGGGCATATGTATAATGGAGCCATAGGACTCTGAATCCCTAAGGCTGGACCGAAAGTGAGAGAACTGTTGAGTTTTCATTGCAAACAAGGTGGAGACATAAGGTCTGCCAGCTGTGGAGGTGGACTCAGCAGGATGAGAGACAGGACCTGCAGTTGGGCTGCCGGGACAAGGATATGAGAAAGTTACCCACCTGCTCAATAAATCATGGGTTCAAACATGAGCATGATGTCTCTGCTGTCTTTCCTCAAAAGCCCTCTCTGTTTCTATCATCCCTGAGGCCCCAGATTTTCAGCAGTAACAAAGTTTTATGCTTAATTTGAGGGCCAAGACTTTTTCCATTGAAGGACACAAAGGGTAAATAAATTGGAATGGACTGCCCGGGGAGGTGATGCAGTCATGGTCCCTGGAGGTACTTAAGAAAAGATTGGATGTGGCACTTAGTGCCATGGTCTAGTTCACATGGTGGTGTTTGGTCATAGGTTGGACTCAATGATCTCAGACTTCTTTTCCAATCTAATTGATCCTGTGATAAGATTTCTGGAACCAAGGTTACGTGTGCTCATTCTATCCTGCAAAACAAAGGGCACCCTTACCTCACATGCAAAATAAGGCATCATCAGTGGAAAACCACAACCAAAACATGCTTACCATACTGGAAGGAAAGGCAAGACTACTATTACTCTAGATTTTCATGGTTACGTGCTCTTATCTCCTACGTGTGGTTCTATTTTGGTATTAATGTGTGTGGTTCTAGTTAAAAACTAAACAGTAATTTTTTGAACTTGACACTTCCTTCCTTATGGTAAGAGGAGCTGAGCAGCAAAATGCCTGAGTAAATGGCAAAGCAGTACTTGTGATCTGTGAAGAAAATGGGACATGGTATCAGTGGTTGTGCGTGGTTGAGGCAGGCAGCACTGTATGAGAAGGGTACCACAGCTGCTGGATTGCAGTGGTGTAGCGTCACCATTCCTGGCTACACAGGTAAATACCCTGGCCTGAGTGTTCTTCTGCCCAAAGGGAAAACAGATACTGTTACGCAGTAGCCCCAAGTCTGGTAGTCAGCTGTGAGTGCCAACAGTTCCCTGGCAGCCATGGGCTTGGGGTTTGCCAGCTCCACAGAAGCTGACATTTTCCTCAGAGATGCACTGTGCAAGGACACACGTGTAAACACTCCTCCATGAACGGTACTTGGCAAGCCACCTGGACTACGAGGATCCACTCTCCTCCTTCCCCTCCAGCAGAGGAATTTCCCAGCCTGTACTACTAGAAAGCCCAGTTGTGCCTACCCACAGTGAAGCCCGTGTGAGAGAACCCTGTGAAGATGACCGTGTGCCCTGACATTGCACTCCTGCATCCTATCACCTCAAGCACATCACAGCTGCAGAGGAAAGCCACTTCTCTGTTCCCCATCACAGCACAAACTCCCAGTGGCAGAGGTGAGGAGCAGGGTGAAGAGAGCATCTCTCACCAGGAGCCTCACAGTTAGGACAGAGTCCTTGCACCAAAGTCATTGATGCACAATCAGGTCTTCATCACTTGGGAAAGGCTTAGACTAGAGTACCAGGACAAGGTACTTCTAAGCAAAAATCAGGCTGGTTTCACCTGAATGTTACACAGATATGAGTAATGAATGCTCATCCATGATTCTTTTCCACCTGCTCCAAGGGAGAAGTATCAAGTTGGCACCAGGTTTTAAATCAAATGACATAACTTAAAACGCTACCGTGAACTTGGGTCTGACATTTAAAGCAAAAAATTAGTGTTTGAAGGTCATTGAACAAGCCTACTACAAAAACCTTGTATTATTTGAAAGCTTCAGCTCCTAATTAATGTTGTTCAAAATAATGTTCAAAACACAGAATAGAGAAATCCAGTTGAACCAAAAGGTACAAGTAGCAAAGAAGCACTACATTTTTGATTTCAGAATGTATCATTTGATAAATCATCACCATAATATAGTCTTTACATGTTTGCAACATAGCCTCCTATAACCAGCTCACAGATTTCAGTTAAATGTAGTAGAAGCAGCTAGCATTTAAAATAGTCCCTTACAAACTGTAGTTTCTCTGTAATTTTTCTCCTTCGATCAGCTAAATTAGATCATTTTCAGGTTTAGGGTTTAGATGCTCAATAAAGTCTGGTAGGTATGAGTTCTTGATGAAAGCCATGTAATGGTGGGCAAAAGGCCAAGAAAAGAAGATTTAAAGCAGTTAATTTCCTGGTGACTAAAGGATGTGTGTGAGGTTATACGCATTTATCTTTTGTTGAGACTTCATATTCCCTTCTAGATAGGGAAGGATAGTTGTCTTCATTACATTCCTGCAAGGATATTTTAATTTTAGAAGATATCGCTGTAAAAAGATGGACCAAGAATCTGAGCAGCCTGGGGAAGGCTCTTAAATTCTTGAAACATTTAAAGTACTAGGAAGTGGAAACAGCCCACAGAAAAATACCATCAGCTCCTTGCTAACAACCTAAATATCTCCTTGCTTCACCACTGAGGACTGAGCTAACCTACTCCCTCCATGTCTGGATTGGTCTCAAAGAGCCAGAAACCTTTCTTGGAAAAAGTGTTTCCCAGAAATCACATTCCTGAATATCCTTTTCGTGAGTCTGCAACTGTAGTCACTTGCCTTTCAGTTATTTTTCTCCAGCACTGGCAATTTGTTGTTTCTCTCAAATGTTCATCTGGCTCTGTTTTGCTTAATCATAGTGTCTCCCAAAGGTCTGCACTAATGAGTTTCTGCATTCATACCATATGCTTTCTTTGCCATGGAGAGATTTAGTTGTATACAAAACAGATTTTGAGACTCTTTCTATTCCCTTTCTCTTCTATCCTCATATCTGAAAGGTCTTCTAGGCAAAAGAGTCTTCTCAGGTCCCTTCACCCTGCAAGTTCGACCACGTCTAAACTCCCATGTAATTTAGACATGTGACAAAACTTTGAAAGTAATTGTCCAATTGCTTCTTGATTTGGATTTAAGTTAACTAGCTTTTTTGGAGTCTTTATTTGAAATCCTAGAGGCCAAGGTCATCCATAGACTCAGAATGTGGTGGCAACTCCTAGTGACAGGAGACACCAATTTCTTACTGAAGAAGCTGTGCTTCTAAGGGTGGCAGAATTATACATAAGGAATAAATTCTTTACTGTGAAGGTGGTGAGACAGGTTGCCCAGAGAAGTTGTGGAGATCCTGTCTCTGGAAGCATTCAAGGCCAAACTGGACAAGGTGTTGAGTGGAAAGTGTCCCTGACCATGGCAGGGGAGCTGGAATGAGATGATCTTTAAGGTCCCTTCCAATATAAACCATTCTATAACTGTGATTCAATGATTCCCATTTTTTCTGGCAATTTCTCTCTCTTCATGCCCATAAATTCCCATTCCAGGTCACTTCTGCCACAGATCTTCTATTCCCAGCAATGCTTAGCTTAGTGAAGCATGACAATTCCAGTTCCAGTAGCAAAAAAGAATTCTTTCCTGCATTTTCCCTACAAAAAACACTGTCTCTAGTTTTCTCTTTTAGATTCAATGGAAGCAGTGTTCAAGTGACATTCCAGTTTTTCTGGTTGTCCATCAAGCTGAAAGCCTACAGGAGTGTTCTTTGCACAGCCTGTTCTCTGTACAAAACACTATCTGTTGTCTGGAACATAGGGATGCATGGAAGGACCTGGTGCTTTTGGTCTTAGGAGCAGCAGGAAGGAACACATCTTGCTCCTATACAGCTGTGTCAGGAAGCCTTCTGGGAGGGAGCCATTCATATACTGGCCATGTGTGAAATCTAGGAAGATGCTGACTGACCTGAAGATGGAGGCAAGGACAGTGGCATTGATGTGCACTGGAGCTGGGGCAATTGTGTAGAGGAGTTCATATTGGTGAGCATTGTGAACATGAGGCAGAACAGATTTATTTAGAAGAACATTGGAGAGGAGTAACAGTTTTTCTATAGTGAAGGACTTTATTATTTACGGTACTAGATTAAAAACAGCATCACTCCCTGATATTCCTCAGAAAGACACTATTTACGTTTTGGAAGCTGTCATTTCTCAACCTGTTTGTTACTGGAGGCTCATGCAGGTCTGATGCACTTTGTCACCATCCCAGAGCAGCATCCAGGACAGTCAACCCCCTCAGCAGTGGTGCCAACTACAGCCCAACTCAGAGTTGTGCTGGACCTACTTTTGCATCCATTCATGGCACTGAGATGGGTATCTCAGACCCTCTTGGTGATGAGAATCCTGCCTAAGGAGGAGACTCACCACAGCTGAAGTTCACTGGTGATGTCCTGCCCTCCCTGCTTTGCAAGTCCCTTGGCAAGTAAGCAGAACATTAACAGCAGAGGATGGCATTTTTCTCTGAGACATTACCTCACTGTCAGCCAATGGTATCAAATCTTACCTGCTTATCTAGGCACTGCCAGAAGAGCAGAAGACAAAACTGTGCTTGTGTCTCCAAGACCAGTTCCAGTTTGTCTGCTGAAGTTACTGCTGCTACAACATTTTACAGTAGTTGAGATTTTTGTCAGGGTGTTTGTCATACATATTTTTCTCAGTAAGAATGGATTTTCAAATTGTCTGGTTTCATTTTCTTTTGCCTGGTTTTACAGACACTTCCCCGTGTTCAGGCTGCTTTAATGCAAACAGTGGGCTTACTTGTAGGATGTGACTATTAGTCATACAAGCTCAGATTTTTCATAAGCTGGCCAGACCTCTTGGAACACTCCAAAATATGTTGCATTAAGGTATGGGAAGAGGCTTAATCTACTTTTACATCCATTTTCAATAAACCACAATTTTCTCCAAAAGATCTGCCTAAAACCCTTGTCTCCGAACTTGAAATATGTTTCTGAAAGTAATAACATTTTCCATTACACCAGCAAGGTAGATATTAACTTTCATTTCTCTGAGTATCAGAACTTCCCATCCCTAAAGGGATGGCTTCTGTGTATCTTTGCAAACTTGATAAATGACATGCAATGAATTGAATTGATGTCCCACCTTCAATGCAGAGTTATTATAAAACAGAGAGAGCTACAGTAAGTGGAGTCAGAAAAAAATCTCCTTGTGTTCTTAGCATACTTGGAGATTTCTGGCAAAAATTAGGACAAGGTGTTTTACTTCTGTATGTGCACATAACTGTAAGGGCAGCTTCCCACATGCTTCACTCATTTAGAGAAAACATCCCTGTGATGGATGACCCAACTATATAAAAATAACAGCCTGGTGATAAATTTAATGTGCAGCTTTGACCTACTGTCTTTCTAATACTCTGTCTCCTTGGGACTTTCTGATTTCAGGCGTCCTAGCCCCCTCAGCTGTGGCCCCATCTTCTTCCATTTCTTTTGCTTTTGCTTTTCTTTTCTCTTTTTCTTTATTGAATTCAAACTACAAAGGACAAATGTTTCTTTGTCCAGGTATGGAGATCTCACTGCTCTAGGCCAAAGGCAGGTGAAAGCCTATCCAATACTAGTGGAAGCTTTGCTACAGGGACAAAAAAATCACTCTGTGAAAGTGTGGCATTTTGCCACATGAAGCAAAAAGTTACTGAAATGCCAGTGCTGTTGAAGGGGAAGAAATTTCCCCTTGGATTTCAGTGAAATTGGTGCTTTGGTCCTGGAGTTTGGGACCGAGGAGCTGAGATGTTGGCAGGGGGTCACTCTGTGGTCTTGGCCAGAAACATGGGGATCACGTCCCATGGGAGCTGATGTCATGTCACTGCTCATTGTCACTCACTCTAGCACTATAACAAACAGAAATGGTGTTGTGGAGAGATGATCTTCATCACCTCATGGGAAGATACAACCCTCTGCAACCAAGCACTGTGGTTACCCCAGAAGATTGTGCTGGACTGATGTTGGCCACTCCTTCTCGCTCTCCTTATTCCTTATGCTGAGAGAACAAAAGTAACATTCAAACATTGTTATTGTTATAAGGTCACTGGGCAATTTGGTTAACTATTTTGGTTAACTTATGCACTGCCATTTTGCTTTAGCTAGCAGAGGAGGAGGGAGTCCAAGCAGGGACCTCCTCATCTGACCCACCACCCACACCATGACTGCTACTGGAGAAAGGAGCACAGAAAAGCATCTCTTTCCCCAGAAATACAAACCTACCAAACACTACAAATTCCAAATTATAATTAAAGCCCTAGTATAGAGAAGGAAGACCATCCCTTAATTTTTTGCATGTTGAACAAGATAGAAAAAAGTGGTGGTAGCTCTTGGGGTTTGGAAGGACAGAACGAATTGCCTACCGCAGTCAGAAGCCACTTGCTGTTTGAAGAGTCTTAGGCAGAGGATCAGCTGCTGGGTGAATATCATGGTTCACCACTGATCACTGGTTTGTTATTTTCTTTTCCTGTTTTGTTGTCCTATTGCAGCTCCTGTCTGCCTGTTGTCTCCATGTCCAGTTGAAATCTCCATGGTCACTCTCCTCTCAAGGTGATTTGTGTGGTGAAGGCAGGTGAGTTGGGCACCTGCTGTAACAGAAGCCTGTCCTCTAATCCTGCACTTCAGATTTCTTCTAGTCAGGCTGTCCTGCTGAATAGGTACATTGAAAAACTCCTGTGAGAAATGGATGTGGCTGCTGTCAAAGAGCAGGAGATTGGATGAGATGTTTCTTCCTTCCTTAAAATAACCTTAGACAAAGCTGCAGCTTCCTTGGACCATGCTTCCATCCAGATATGCAGGTAAGCTAGGTATGGTGGGGGTCTCTGATGCATCTCTGATGATTCTCCACACACTTTATCAGAAGCAAACCAAAAATGCTCTTGATGCTGAAATAAGTTACTCTGATGTACAGGCGCCTGTGTAGTGGCCAGTCTGATGGCCAGACACATTCCCAGAAGAAGACTCCCAGATACCTGAGATATTTTGTCCAACCCAAACCTGCAGGCACCCAGCCCTGGTGCTTGTTGAAAGCTGGGTACCAAACAAAATAGACCTTGGGTTTGGTCTCCTGCTCTTAAAACCCCACTGCTTTCTTGAAACCCATTGTGCTCACCTCTTCCAGCCAAGCTCCAGCCTGCACAGTGGACCCTGCTTTCCAGCAGCAAGCCAGGGCTGGCACAGCATTCATGTCTGACGGAAATGGCAGTTCCATTACTCCTAAAATTATTTGCTCAGTGTGAAAGGGGAGTGCTTGGCACAGAAAGATGCATAGCAGATACTACAGATAAAGACAAAGGGTTTGGGGATATCTCATGCCTGCTAAAAGGCATGGCCAGAAAAAGAGCCACGCCCTTCCCTTGAACCTGTTTGTGCGCAGGTAACAAAGATATGCAGCCTGAATCCTCACAGTAGTTGAAAATGTTATAAAATCCATTTTCAGGACACATCTAGCAGGCAGACAGGCTGTCATCAGCTCTGATTCTGCCATTTCATTTTCACTCCCTCTCATTCATGTGGAAAGATCCTGGAGCGCCCTGCGCTGTGATCTGCTCAGTTCTATTTTTGGCTGTCTCCTTTCTGAAGGAAGGTGATTTCTCACATGTGGTGTTTTCCAATTATCACTTGTTGAGACATACCCCCTGGTTACATTACAAAGAGAATCAGGTGGCAAATACACATTTACAACTCTTTATTCTACGGCACAGAAATACCTTATTGATCTGAGCTTTGAACTGAAGCTCTGGGTACTCTTGGGAATCATGTTTCTTCTGAGTGAGTTGATCCAGCCTCTTACTCTTCTGTGAGAGATAGAGAAAATGAAGTATCATCTAATTTACTTGTGTGTATACATGAATATGGTGTCAGTGGTCCATTGTACAACATTTAAAATATGCAAGTGTCTCCTACAATATCTCGTATTGTATTTAATATTAAACAGGCCTTTTTTCCCCAGTTACTGTTCACCTACTGCTTACCAAGCTGTGACTCAGCTGCTTCCTTCATTTCAAAAGCTTAATCTTTTTGGTCTTCAGTATTACTTTGTAAAGCACTTTATCAGGAAAAGCATGGATTTGTGGAGGGACGAGTGGGTGACCAAGCACCTTCCTGTGGCCTTTCTGTTTTCTCTGTCCCACTCTCAAGATACACAGGATTACCTTGGAGCTCTCTCAGCAGCATAAGTTTGAAAACTGAAAGAAGCATGATAATGATGATAAATGAAATATTTCCATTAGTGGGGGTGCATTTTGCATCAAAAATTAGCTAAATTATTGACAACATTACAGTAACACATCAAAGACAGGAAGACAAAACTCAGCAAAGAGGCTGGGGGTGCACAGGAAGTTGGAAGGGGACAAAGCTGAGACAGCTGACCCCAACTGACCAAAGGGATATTCCATAACATATGCTGTCATCGTCAGTGTATAAAGCTGGGGGGAAAAGAAGGAAGGAGGGAACATTCAGAGTGGTGGCATTTGTCAAGTCACTGCTACGTGTGATGGAGCCCTGCTTTCCTGGGAAAGTCTGAACACCCACCTGCCCATGGGAAGTGGTGAATCAACTCCTTGTTTTGCTTTGCTTGTGTGCATGGCTTTTGCTTTACCTATTAAACTCTCTTTTATCTCAATCCACACAAGACTTCTCTCTTAACACTTCATATTCTTGCCACCATCCCACCGGGGGGGGGGGGGGCGTGGAGGGGTGGTGATTGAGTGTCTGTGTGGGGCTGAGTTACCAGCTGGGGTTAAACCATGGCACTTCCCCATCATCTGCTGAACCAGCAGAGTCCCAGGGCAGGTCTCAGAAGCTCCCCAGTGCATCCCAGCTGCGACAACAGGACCAGCAGGGTCTTGCTTGGAGCAGCCTTGCCATCAGTAGAGGTTCCCTTCTGCATGAACGTGCAGATCAGCAAAACCTCCAGTCACCGGTTTTCCTCCCTGCTGCAAGCTCCCAGAAGTGGCAAAAGTCCCAGTGAGAGCTGCTGAGAAAAGAGGATCTGCTTTGTTGATGCTGTGGATGTTTCTTGGCTAATAACCTTTGATTGTTTTTGGCTTTTTCACTGCACAGAATGGTCAGCAGTTGTTTATTCTTCTTGAAACTTGAACAAATTTGACATATTTCTGCAGTTGCTGTTACTTTGGTGAGCAATTTATCCCAGGGTCTTTTCACCATTTGTTTTCCTCTTCCAGCTGTTTGTTCACATCTCTTGGTATGATTTCATTAGATCAGCTTCAAGCTCAGAGTAGTCAATACCCCAGTTTCTTTTACAGGTCATTGAGATGCAGTTCATTTTCTTGCTTGTAGCTTTGCAGACTGAAATTGAGATGCATCAACATTCCATTAATTTCTGGTTCTTTTCTACCCATCTTTTCATTTAGAGACATCCTACTTTTTCTAGGCCAATAATACACCCTTTATCCCCCTTCTTCCTATGCATTTTTTGATTCAGAAAATCACACTGGAGAACCAACTCATAGGGCTTTTCATCTACATATTCACCCTGTGATTAGTTGTTTTGGCTCTGGTTCAGATAAAAAAGAATACCAGATGTAAATATTATACCTGTAGGCCCTGGGAAACTGAAAGAGAAAACTAGAGTTTTTCTGAGAGTGCACACAGTACATGTAGGAGCTTCCTGTCTAAGACACGAAGTCCACAGGTCTGGACTGTGCAGCCTTACTTTGTACCTGGGCACCAGTCTTGGAGAATTCTGTGAGCAACAGTGAACAGAAAGAGGGCTGAGAAAGAAAAAAGGTATGATCACGCTGCAAAAAACATGGGCAACAAATTGCAAAGCTCAAGAATAGCACCAGATAGCCAGGATGGAAAATGCCCTAAAAATGTATGATTACTCTCTGCAGAGGCTTGCAGCTGAAATCTCAATACACTAAATGGACTATTTCCTTATCAAACCTGACAGAGGGCAAAGCAGACTGTGAGGTACTGTACAAATAAGACCTATGGCCATTATTTAAACTCACCCTACTGAATAGTCTAACACCTTGAAATTCATCTACCAGTGAGAAGAGTTATTTTGTCCATGCCTAAGTCATATTTCTGAACCTTTTCTACCTGTCAGTCATTAAGTTAGAAATAATTATGAGATTGAATAGTATGTTACTGGAAAAATAAATGGTATGAGGAAAAAAAGCTCATTTTCCTCTGTTCAGCTTTGTTTTCCATGCTGCCTTCTGTGCCTTTCCCACTTTCTGTGTATTATAAGATGGATTCATCCTAGTCTGAAGGAAGAGTCCAGTGGCCTGGAAATACTTTATTCTAAACGTGCATTTCTGATTGACAGAATCACAGAATCACAGATTCAACTAGGTTGGAAAAGACCTTTGAGACCTCATCAAGTTCAACCTATGACCAAACATCATCTTGTCAACTAGACCATGGCACTGAGTGCCACATCCAGTCTTTTCTTAAACACCTCCAGGGATGGTGACTCCACCACCTCCCTGGGCAGCCCAGTCCAATGCCCCCTCACCCTTTCTGTGAAGAACTTCTTCCTAATGTCCAACCTAAACCTCCTCTGATGCAGCCTGTGTCCTCTTGTCATATTGCTAGTTTCCTGGAGCCGTCTGACAGAACAAACAGGTGTGGTGGATTTTATTGAAGTGCGTTTTATTGAAAAGAATAAGCAAGGGTTCATTTTTAAGGCAGCAAGGGTAAATCTGCTACAATTTTGCAAAGTTAATTAAAGTGGAACAATCTCGTGATTGCATTAGTGTACCTATTAAGACTAAATCAATAAACCAATGGGTTCAAATCACAGAATCAGTAAATTGATGCACTGAGTAATCAAACTGGAGTTTGATGTTGGCAGTGAAAGGAACTACTTTGTGTTAGTCCTGTTTCCAGCTTTCGTGAGAAAAAGGAGCAGAATTCAAGGAAAAGGGAGCTTCCTTTCCATCTCTGGCTTCAGGCTGTAGTCTAACCAGCTCATGAAACTTTTTAGTCAGTGAGGAATCATTTTGGTTTCAGGGCCATGCCAAGAAAACATTGCAGTCCCATCCTGTTTCACTTTGAGGAAATCTGATTTAAAGAGTTCTGAGAGGTCCCTCTTTAACATGGCCTCTTCGTGCTGAGCTGCTGCCAGTGGTTTCGGGTTAACTGCTCTCTCCAAATACCACAACAGCTACAAACTTCCCAAAGATGAAAAAAGACTTCTTCCATAAGTTGCATAATAAAGGTTACTAAGTGGACCTGGTGCCCTCAGGCTATCTGCCCAATTTCTTCCCATCAGCAAATTGCCAGGTACTGCTCTCAGGACCCATCTGCCTTGTGGAAAGGCTATTCCAGCACAGAGCTAGACATGTCCTGTAGTAATGATTCCAGCTGTGTGGCTTTGGAAGTGGAAAAGTCACCTGTGATTAGAGACACTTTTCCTTTGATTATATCCATGACTCTGAATTTGCTATTCCAGTACTGAATGTCCATCTAATTGTTTATGGCACATAGAAAGCCACTCATATGGATGTCACAGCACATCCTCCCTCCAGACCTTCTGGATTAAGTGCCCCTACACAGATCACCCTCCCTGCTGTCCCTGCTCTCTGTGCCCACTGATTAGCCAAATAAGTGGCAAAACTTCAAAACAATTTGAAATAATGACTTTATTTTATTGCTTGTTTTATTTAAAGTCCCTTTAAAACTCAAGCTGTCTTATTTCTCAGAAGAGAGACCTAAGCCTTCTTGCTGTGTCTGTGACTTTCTTGCTGCCCTGTTTTTATCCCAGCAATTTCAGGAGGCTATACTCTGTAAAACTAGATGCCATGCTATTTTCCAAATATTTCATGCATTTTCTTGTCATTACAGAGTAGTGCAAGGAAAACAGTGAACTTTTACCTGTGGAGATTTAGTTCAGGCTTCACTGGTAAATTTTTGAGAGCCACATTTTTTAAGATGCTTGAATATCCTGGCAGACAGCTTTGCAGGATTTTTAGTACTGTTTTTACATCTGATTTGTAAGCTTTTGAGTTTCTAGCTCTCACTCAGATGAGTTCCGTCAGAAATCGGGTGTAATGCCAAATTACACCTGATGAGTGGTGGGTTCTTTGAAAAAATGTAAAATTGTTCCTATTCATTTACCTATGTTTCAAACCTCTGTTACTTTAGCACGCTAGTGTGCTAAGTGTCCCAGTAGGTATCTTTTCCTATGTTTATTCATTTTGGTGTATTGCTTCAGTTAGGAGGGTGAATGTCAGATGAACGCACTCTTTAAGAATGGATTAGGATATTATGATCAGCACAAGACAAGGAAACTAAAATGCTGTAATTCTCATCCTTCACATGCAAAGTGGAAAAGATATTTCTGCTTTTGTTTTCTTGTGTATAACATAGGGTAGCAAAAGGTTCCCCTCCTGATGTCCATCAGCACAGGCTATTACACGAGAGAGTGTGGCTCCACACGTGATGTAGTACTATCAATATTGTTCCTGTCCGAGTGCAGTGAAGCCCTCTATGGTCTCTGGATCACATCAGACAGTCAGAATAACCAAATGACTTCCTCCAGCTGAAATCATTGTTGCAGCTAAAGGACTGGGGGTTCAGCCAGCTGGGCACAAACTCATCACACTTGGCAGAGCGGCCAGGGCTGTGCCACCACTGAGTAACTCAAGAGGGCTGGGTAGGCCATGGTATTCCTGTCATAGACTTCTGTAGGAGAAGGGGAAAATATACAGGCAGGTTAGTGTGCTTTACTGGATTTGACATGTTTTTAATGAATTTGAAAAAATGCATGGTAAATTCATTAAGACTTTTCCATGGGGGTCTCTAACCAGAATCCTCTAGCCGGGATTAGAAGGACTTGAGACAAGATGTAGAAGTTTTCGGCTTGGTTGAGGCCCAGAGAACACACTGGAAAGATAAATACATGCTTCTCTCCTCATCTTCTTTCTTTCTCTGTAAAACGTTTAGGCTTAGATCTTCCCTGGAGATAAACTGGCCCCGTTTCAGTCATTGCAGCAGAGCTGCAGTAATTTACAAAGGGCCTGTGCATTTTAAATCACGGCAGTTATGGCAGAGAGAGAGGGAATATTGCAAACCGGGGTCTCTCCTGAAGGACCACGTCCCCTCCGGCCCCCCAGGTGCTCTCCCTGACCCCACTCCAAGGCCGGGCTCGGCGGGGTTCTCTCTCCTCCACAGCGCCCGGCGTGAGCAGGGCACAAGAGGCGTCTGCGGAGCAGCGCTGCGGCTCAGTGCCCGTCCCGAGCCCACCCAGGCCAAGCCGTCCCGGCTGCCCCGGGACCCCACACTGCCCTGAGCCGCCCCTGGGCCCGGGGAGCCCGGGCTGCCCCGCTCCCCTTCCCCAGCACAGCGGGGCCCGCCCGGCCCGCGGCCTCCCCCACATCCTGCGGCTTTCCACTTAGCGTCCCTCCGAAGTAATTAATGCAGAGGGCCGTATGCTGATTCCGCAGAGCCCATTAATCACTTTTGCTGAGGCACAGGGACTGTTTGTACAGAGTTTGCAGAGATTATCGCCGTGGCTCCGGGATTTGTCACGCTGCATTACAAATGGTGCTTTAGTGAGCTCCTGCGGTCCCAGGGGGCATAACCTGTCTGAGGCAAAGGCAAATATTGTTGAGCAGCAGAGGTTTCCCAAGAAGGGGCTTATCTGTTCCAGATTGCTTGATCATATAAATAGGACTTCAATATGAGATACAAATGCAATTAATTCCTCAAGGGTTACATTTGATAATGGCACAGAAATTAATCTTTGGTCACAGAAATAACACTGGCTGTTTCAGAGAATTCAAGTAAAAGCCTGTAGAGATATCCACTATCAAAAATACTGCTTTATTTTCCCTTTTGATAGAATTACATTATTATTATTATTGTAACCTGCTGAGATTTCTGTTTTGAAAATGTTCTAACAGGGGTTAATTCATTAGTAACCAAAGGGAAGGGCACTGCAGCCACAAAACAGCCGAGCCACAAGCACGGTCCTGCACAAGTGCTCCCAGCTTTGAGATCCAGTCTCCCATCCACAATCTGTTAGATGGAAGAGCCAAGATGGGACACACTCAAATATACCAAAAAAGTGGTGCTTATCACTAGTTGGTGAGCACGATGTCAAGAGAAATGTGTCCAGGGACTGGGATATACAGTTTTGGCCCAATCATGGAAAAAAAGCCATGCTGAGAAATCCTTCAGAAAAAAATGTGAAAGTGGGGCATTAGCCTTTTTCTTCAGCATAATGTTATCAGATATATTTGTGGTGGAGGTTAAGTTTATATATAACTGGAGGGTAGTTGAGAAAGCCTTAATCAAATGTGATTTTATAAAAGTATACATGAAAGAAAAGTATTGTTACTTAGAAGTTTGTTAATTATGTAGTTTGAGCAATCCTACCACCTGCAGCTTGAGTCAGCTAGCTATTTCAGAGAGTTCTGAAAGGCACAAGTGAACAGATGGTATGTTTGTGACACCATCAGGTAGTGGGCAATGAATATTAGTAAACTGGCAAGTGCCCACCAAAAATTATTCTAAAGCACATAATTAAATAAGTTATAAATAACAAAAACAGCAACAACAACTCCAAAAAATAATAATAAAAAATCTCAATGGTTGAAGGAGTGGGGGGAGGAAACAAGATTTTTTTCAGATTAATTTTACAACCTTATTTCTTATCTTTTCTGGGTCCATTACACACAGAGACCAAGTAAAAATCTAATAAATTAAATGCCCCTCAGATATTTTACATAACTGAAGCTAATTGCCTACCATTTTGATATTGTCAAGCATACGTAATAACAATGTTCTAGTTCTCACTATCATTAAGAAGTAAATACAGACTTGAAAGCAAGTCCCCCAGAAATCACAAAAGGCCAGATAGATGAAAGAAGATTCCACTGTTTGGCATAATGCAGTGATTTGTTTGAATGCCATATCCCCATTTTAATTTTACTATCTTCTTCTCAGAAACTTGGCAGGTCTGCCTGGGTTCTGATAGCACCAATCTTTGTGCAAATTTATCTCACACTCAACCTTGACACGAGTGGTGGTGTTTGTGTTCAGGGCAACAATAAATCTGACTTCTTTTCTACACAAGACAAAAAGAAACACTGCAGTTCTGTGGGCATTCTAGTGATGATGCAGAACTCCTTTTTTAATATCCAATTTTTTTTAATATCCAATTTAATTAATAAAAAACATTCTAACATAAGGAGACAACTCATATTCTGAGAAGTCATTATGGATACTGAGAGGCAAGGCCTTCAAGTGGGATAAAAATACAAACACAGGACTTGGGGGGAGATTCTAGCTATGGACATGCAGCCATGTAGCCTGTGAGGACTAAGAGAACCATGGCAGGGCATGCAGAGAGGCAGTCAAGAAAGCTAAGGCTTGGCTAGACCTGAAATTAGCCAGAGATGTCAAGAACAACAAGAAATGGCTCTTCAGACACATGACCAATAAGCAGAATCACAGGTAAGACACAGGACCATTGCTAAACAGGCCAGGAAAATTAGCTGTTTCTCAGTGCAAGGCCACTGTCTATAATATTTGAAAAGTCATGGATACCAGGGGTGGATCCCCCAGGAATCAACACTGGGCCCCTGTACTAGTTTGAAAACAAACCAGTGGGAGGCACCAAGTCAGAATAACAATTTAATGGAAATTAAAGAAAAAGGGGAAAAAAAAGGTAAAAGAAAACACTGTCAAACTGACAGAGTCAAGGTACAACCTGACACCCTGTTAGGCAGGGTGGTGGTAGCAGTCTGGTAGAATGGTGGCTGCAGTCCTCTGAAGCAGTGATCCTGTAGTAAAACAGTCTGCTCTTCCTCAGGAAGTCCAGTGGTGGCTGTGTAACTCCTGTCCTCTGGAAATCCAGTGGGAAGCCGGTGTCTCTGGTGTTCAGCCTCAGATTATATCCACGATGGGATGCTTGGTTCCTCCCTCTGGGTGGAGCATCTCACAATGGGGTGATGAGTCATGAGGCAAAGTGTTGATTAGGCTCATTAACAGAAGATAGTCCGGAGGGAGTTATCTCTGAGTCAGGCGGCAGGACAATGATGGGCAATTAACAGAAAGATAGTCTGGGGGGAGGAGGCAAGGAAACACTGCCCCACCTGATTTCAACGGCTGATGGGGATGGTAATAGAATACACTGCAACCCAGGACAGCCCCATGATGCTGAACATCTTCCTAAAAAATCTGAATGCTGGGACTGAAAGCAGCCTCAACAAGTTTACTGATGACACCAAAGTAGATGGTGAGGGGGACACGTCAGAAGGGAGAGACATCTCACAGAGACATGGGCAGGCTGGGAGAGCAGGTGAGAAAGAACTGGATGAAGTTTAACAAATGCAAGGTCCTGCACCTGGGACACAACCAAACATAACCAAAGAGCCCAGAACAGGCCAGGATCTGTGCTTGGGGAGCAGCATCACTGAGAGGGACCTGGGGTCCAGGTGGATAACAAGCTGACCACAAGTCAGCAGCGTGTGGCTGCAGCCACAAAGGTAAACTGGATCCTGGGCTGCATCTGCAGGGGCTTAACTTGCAGTGGTAGGGACTTCACCATCCCACTCAGTGCTTGTCAGGCTGCACCTGGAGTAGTGTGTCTCGTTCTGGCCCCCACAATTCAAGAAAGATGTAACCAGACTGAGGAGGGTCCAAAGAGGGGCCATGAAGATTATCAGAGAGCTGCAGAACCTGTTCTGTGAGGGAAGACTGAAGGAGTTAGGTCTTTTTTCCCTGGAGAAGGCTCAGGGAGAGCTCATCACTGTATTCCAGTGTTTAAATGGTGGTTACAAGAGGACACTCCCTCTTCACCAAGAGTTTAATGGAGAATACAAAGGGCAACAGAAACAAGTGGCACTAGCAGAGGTTTCATATCAATATAAAAAAGACATTTTTTACACAAGGAGCAATCATTCAGTGGAACAATCTCCCCTGGTGTTGTAGTGCTAGGTTTAGTTTAGCAAGCTGCAGCGTTCCCTGAGGGCTCAGTGGAGCTGCTTAGGGCAGGACAGCCATTCTGACATCCCGTAGTCCTTTCCAGACGGCTCCACACTCTTGCTCCAGCCAGCTATCAGCTCTACAACACAGTGACGGCGAAGGAGGCGAGAAGGGTCTCTCCATAAGGGTTTAAGAGGATCTTTAATCTTAAATCTTGTCCCAGTGATCTCCAGAAGCAGAGAGACCCCGTGATCTGGGCACAGGGGGGTTTTGTCACTTTGCAGGGGCGGTGCATGGGCGGAGTTGGGGTACAGGAACCACTAGGGAGAACCCGAGGGAGTGGCCAGGGCTAGGAGCAAGGGAAAGCGGGGGGGCGGGGGGGAGGGGTTGGAACAATATAGGATCAGAAAAGCAGTGGGTAAACAGATCACCACACCCAGGGACGGGATAGAGTCCCCATTACTGGAGGTTTTTCAGACATCATTGAACAGGGTGCTAGATAATCTCCTTTAGGCTTCTTGTCCTGTGAATGGTTGGACCAAATGATCTTTCAAGGTCTTTTCCAACCTGCGCTGTTCTATGATTCTACCTTATTCAAGTTATCATTTACATCTTAATTTTAGGGTACAGGGATACAATCCTAAGCCTAGTGTGCAGCTCAGTTATATTAAGATTTATTGTGTATTGGGCAAAGACTGGCCTTTTACAATAGTATCAGCACAGCAGCCAGCTGAGTTGTGAATGCTAGTGATGCCAATCTCTGGAGGGCTTGGGAGCCCAGGGAAGCACATACACTGTCATTCCATGGGCAAGAAGCCCAGACATGTTCAAGGGCAATGGCATTCAGCTCAGGCACCCATGGAGTCCGTGGCAAACAAAGAGCTGAATGCAGAGTTCCTGTCCTGCACCTTTTCTCACAAGACTCTTCCTGTCCACACTCTTCCTTGAAGAACATCCATCAGAAAGCAGAGACTCTGGTTTTCTCAAGTGTGCCTGACTAAGCAGAAATTTGCTTTCCTGTTAGGTGCTGCTGTTTGTGACACTTCAGCTTGGAAAATAGATGAGTGAGGGGAAATATCACGGATGTCTCTTCAATCACAAGTGGCATGGGAAGAGTGACTAAGGAATTGATGCTTTAGGTTTTAACTTCTATATTTTTCAAATCCTGTACTGCCTAGTAACTCTGAAGTTTCTTGTGGCCTGTTAGCTACTGTTCTATTATGCCAGTTAGACATAATAAGCCACTCTAGGTTTGCTCTCCAAGGACACCTACATTGTCCCAGGCCCCAAAATATGTAAACTAAGGCCTCTGAAGAGGAGGGCAAACTTGGGGTAGTTGCATCATTAACTGGGGTTGCAATTGGAGAATTGATCCTGATATGCAAACGGACCAAACTTACAAAAGTGTGAAGAACTCGTCACCCAGGGTCCATCTTGGGTGTTGCCTTTTAACTCCCCAGGGTGTATCTTGAATGCCCTTCAAATAAATACCTACTTCTATTCCCTTATTCTTGTCTAGTCTCTGTTTTTAGATGGCCATCTCAGGCATCAGAATGACTGCTTAAACTTTCACCCATTATAAGAGCCAGCTGGTAGGCAGTAGATTCAAAACTGACACATTATTTTTCATAAGATGTGTTCAAGTTGTGCAACTCCTTGCCACAGAAAATCAGAGGTTTAAAGTTTACATGGTTCCAAGGAGAGATTGAACAAATCAGTGAAACAGAAATTCATTGTCTGCTGTTAAAACCAAAATATTTTTCTTGGGTCAGGAACTCCCTAATAAATTGTCAAAAAGTTGGAAAGTCATCTGGGGAAGCACCAAAAAGATGTTTTGTCAATTTTCATTCTACTCCTGAGGAACAACATTCAGCCACTATTGGAGGCGTGATGCTGGCTGAGACAGATTTTTGGACCATCCCAGAACAGCCCTGCTTGTATTCTTGGGAGCTGAAAGAGAGCTCAGGGTAGAAAGGGGGAGCCAGAAATTCTAGAAGAATGTTCCCTGCATTTGTTCTGAAAACCTGCCTATCGAAGTGGGTGCCAATTCACAAAGTGAAAAATTTCTTCAGTGTTTCTCCAAGACGGTCTAAAAGAGTATCTGCCCTGAAGAGTCAAATCAGTAGTTTCTTTGGCCCCAGAGGAATTAACATGGCTACATGATCATTCTGGATCAACGAGAAGTCAAGACTGCGACAAGAAACTTTGAGGTCCCCTACTGAGTTCTTGGAAGGAGATTAGACTTTAAAAAGAACCCATACCATGCCAGAACTTCTGGCTGGCTATCCCAGAGTATTGCTGTGAGTACCCTCAGGAGCAATTAACCCTATCACTAATGGCATGAGTAGGGGTGCTCCTGGATGTAATATCTGCATGCTGGGCAGTGAGCCACACGCAAGGTCAGGCAAGATCTACAGCAGAATGATTTGGCTGCAAACCTGCAGTTCTGCAAAGTGTATGATATTGAAAAACCATAAAGATACCAAGTGTTTGGTGTCATGAGACCGACATTCTGCAGGACTTCTTGGGCTATCAGCACAGGATCTGTGAGTAGTTTAGTCAGTCCAGCTCACTGTTTTGAAAAGGCAGAAACTGAGCCACAAAGGGTAATGAGGTTTTCTAAATGTAATTAGAAGGATTTTTTATAAAACTTGTTTATAGTTTATTATTCTGTTCCCTACTCTGCTGAGCCATTTCTGGTTCATCTTTCACTGCTGACCAATTCTTTTCTCCAGTTAACACCCTGAAACCCTCATGTATATTTTTCTCTTTTCCTTGGTTTCTTTAAATCTCAGTGACTAATATATTGTCTTTTTTCTTCCACCCAGCTCTCAGCTCTGGGTTGTTTTTAATTGGACCCTTGTTAACAGCTTCATTGTTTTCCTGTATCCATACACAAAGCACAGCTGCATGCGCTCCCTTCAACCGCAGGAGAAGAAATCAGAAAACAAAGTCCCCCCAAGGGAGCCCAGCCTGTCTCTTCTATAACAAGCTGTAGCAACTTTTACAAAATTACTGCCTCCATGCTCAGACAGCTGAGCTCTCTGAGACAAATCTGGGGCTTGGAGTGCACAGACATAATAATTACCAGAAATACATCACAAGCTCCTTTCCCAGCATTAGTTAGGCCATTCCTAAATCACAAGGTGCCATCTCTCTCTCACTCCTGACTCTCTGGGTACGAAAACTTTTGCTTTCTGTCATTCTCTCTCGGAATACTGCAATTTTTCTCCCTTAAATTGTAAATGATAACACCTGCTGGGGCTCTTATTTGTTCATTCCCGTATCTCTGGCTGCTCCCTGTGTGAGATATTACGCCCACGCAGAGGTATGAAATATACAGTAGCTGTTTGTGAAACTTCTATATGAAAGATGCAGTGAGTATAAATAATGGTATTGTTCCGACCTTCTTCATCTTGTATCTGACAGAACATGTTCAAAAAACTCCAGGAACACTATAAAGCTGATGGTGAAGTCATTCACACTGTATCAGTGTAGCTGAAAACAAATGAGCAGGACTGATCTGGACATCCTATTTTCCTTTCACCACCAGAATGTATGTATTCCTCAAGTCATACCATATTCATATTTATTTTAATGATTCATAAACATCCCAGGTTCCAGAAGCTTCTAATTAACTCATCTATTTAGTGTCATTAACAGATGCTCAGGGAGTGATTTATTGTGTAGTACTGGATCACACTAACATATAAATCCAGCCAATTGAATTGGCAGGCAGTCTAGGTAAATATCTTCTGCTGCTGGTAGATGAGATTCCGTCCTAAATTCAGCATTAATGCCCTGCAGACTGTGGCTGATGTATTATTGTTTTCTTCTTCTATTACTCTGCACATGTAGCATACACTGTATTGTACAACACCGGTTATTTCCCTTCTTTTAAGAAAAAGATTTCGTGAGCTACTGCCTAGGATTTGGGGTAAATGTTTATGCTGTCTGAGAAAAGACGAAATCAATAGCCCCAAAGAAGTTTTTGGTCAAGCTCCTTTTAATTTACCTCTGGCTTCTGTAGTTTCAAAACTGAAACCAGTCCCTCTAGCACCCTAGAGCAAAACAATCCTGAACTTCATAAGTTATATTGGGAACCCTGTCTATAGCAGAGTTGTGGCCACAACTCCAGACCTTTTATTGATGAAGAAGGCAGTGGCTTTTCAGGCAGTACATGGAGTGAACACCTATGGCAGCAAAGTTAGCTCCATGGGTACTCCCACAGTGGTGTTTCTGACAGGCCCAGGAATGCTCCTAGAGATTCACACCGCTGAATTCCTAGAGGGACCTGTCATGGTTTATAGCCTGGGCCAGCTAAACCTCACCAAACGCAGCAGGCAAAGGCAGCGCAGCCCCAGAGCACCCGCAGGGCCCGCTCTCCGGGAGCCGCAGCGGTGTGAGCTTCGAGAGCCCAGCCCGGGCAGAGCCAGCCCTGCCAGCTGGGCTCGGTGCTGCCGGCTGCTCCCGGGATTACTGATTTAATGGTATAAATACAGCCAGTCAGCTGCGGCCTGCAGGCCTTGCTTCACTTGGAAACTAGGCTGGGCTTCTCTTTCAAATTTCAGAGCGGTAAAACACATGGTCTGGTTGCCTCTGCTTGTTGCCTGGGTGGGAGCTCTCCCCCACAGCTGACAGACAAATTACTTACCACGCTGGAGGAGAGTTGCAGGTATGCGGCAGATAAATTTTCCAGTTTTTCTCTTAAGAGCTCACTCCCCTTCGTATTCCAGTTCTTCCCAATGGCAGCACCGTGAGTCCTTAGTGTTCAAATTCTAAGGAAACATAGATAAATATTGTTTTAAATTCCTTAAGGTGGGAGTCATCAGGGGACTGTTACTCTTTTTTTTACAGAAATTATGTTTTTGTCTGTTTACAGTTTTTTAAAAAAGGCGTTTTTAAGCTTTGTGTTTTAATGACAACGAAAGGGACTACTGTAAATAATTAGAGTATTTTCTGCTCTATTTTTAAAAACAATATTTTTAGTAAAGTTACTGGGTTTTAATATACTTTTGACTCAGAATGAGATTTTGATGGTGAACCAACTCTGCTGTCTGCTCTAAGATTTACTTACAGCAGTGATGTCTGTGGGTGGGTTTTGGGAGTGGGAAAAAATATAAGCAATATTTATGGAGGAATGGGAAGCAAAACTACATTAATATGGGACTGTGCCCAAATAAATGAGTGTATAGGGACTGTGACAGCTTGAGAAAGGGGATATACATCAAACAAATATGCTGCATTAAGGTATTTCTAGGAGTTACTGAATTTCTCCTCAGGACGCACTTCAGCAATCCATGTAGGAACAATACCACGATGAGCGTGACTGTTTTAAGTGTCAATTAAAGCTTTCATCTTGACTACAGCACCCTTCTTCCCTGCTTCTGTCTCTCACAGTCCGTACCAAAGATGTATATGGTCTCTCATACGGAACAATACAGCCACAGTCTGCTCCTAGCAGCTGTGTTGCGAGGAAGGCCTGTGCTGGGGCTACAGCAGCAGTGTCCCATGCTGGAAGCACAGAGCACACCACACACCTCCCTGTGCTGGGGCTACAGCAGCAGTGTCCCATGCTGGAAGCACAGAGCACACCACACACCTCCCTGTGCTGGCCAGAGGGAACGTTCTGAAGACATGACCCCACACACTCTGCTAAGACTGGCCAACTCCCATCACTTGAGCTGGTTTCTCAAACTCTGTGAAACAACTGTCCATATAATTTGAAAAGCCAACAGAAAGCATCATACATTATAGGTGTGTGCTCCAGACGTTCAAGAAGCTGTTCAGACAGTGCACAAGAACTACTTTGCAAATGCATGATACACAGGCTGAAGAATTGTTTAGAACACACAGCTTAAACCCATGTAGGTCAAGAAACAGAAAGCTTTCCTTTTAAGAACATCTCAGTTAAGAAGAAATGCATCGAGAAAAGTTAAAAATCTGGCGAGAAATGACTGGAACAGTGTGAGAGTACACTGATGCCACAGCATGTGCTATGTCACATACCTCTATTGTCATCTCAGTCACTCACTTCCTACTCTAATGCCACAAAACATTTAAGGAGGCATAGGAACCAAGAGTTACTATAGAAAATCAGGTACTTGAAACAGTTTTGGAAACTCTCTCCTGGTGCTGCTTTAGGCTGGAATAGTTAGTTTTCTTCACAGTATCTATGTTTTTGGATTTGTGCTTAAGTGTTGGGATGTTTTTGTTATTGCTGAGCAGCGCTTATAAAGGGTCAAGGCATTTTTGCTTCTCACCCTACCAGCAAGTAGGCAGGGGAGACAACAAGGAGTTGGAAGGGGACACAGCCAGGGCAGCTGATCCCAACTGACCCTAGGGATATTCCATACCATATGGCATCACACTCAGCATATAAAGCTGGGAAAGACAGTGGGAAGATGTTCAGAGTGGTGGCATTTGTCTTCCCAAGTCACCATTACACTTGATGGAGCTCTGCTTTCCTGGGGATGGCTGAACACCTGCCTGTCCATGGGAAGTTGTGAATTCCTTGTTTTGCTTTGCTTGTGTTTTGTGTGCTTTGCATGCTTTTTACTTCCCCTATTAAACTGTCTTTATCTTAGGCCAGAAGTTCTCTCGCTTCACCCTTCTGATTCTCTCCATCCCAACACAGGGGAAGTTGACTGAACGGCTGCATGGGGTTGAGCTGCCATATGGGGTTAAACCACAACTCTCCCCCAACCCAGTTCTGTTCTGTTCATAACCTTACAAAACAGCAGAACAGGCAGCAGGGCCTGAGTCCCATCACCCTCAGCTGCTTGTTTTCCAGGACTCCTGCATGGCTCTGCTATACTGTGATGGCATTACCAGTGCTTTGATTCAGCATTTTTAAGTTGCATTTTTCCTATTAAAAATTAAGAACAAACTACAGATAAAATAGGCAAGACTAAAGATGCCGTTACAGTGCCAGGAATATCAACACATTGCACACCCTCCAGGATTTTCTTAATAAATAAAGATCAACACCAAGAGACATTGGTTCATATGGCACTTACAGAGAAATTTAGGCTGGACAGGGCTTTTGAGGGCTTGCGGTCTCTTTGCAAGAGTTAACTTTTGTATTCAAACAATAGAGATAAGTAAGACATTGTGTTATTTTAGGTAAGTTTCATGATCTCCAACAAGCCAGTTGTAAAAACTAGTTTTATTAACAACCTCGATTTAGAAAGAAGTCTAATATCCCACCAACATCCACATGTAAGCCAAGAAGCATTTCTAAAAAATTGCTACATATCATGTGAATTTTGACACAAACCAAGATGCTGGAGAGAGTAACAAAATATGAGGGTTCTTAAGTATTTTGTCACAAACCCAATACTAAATAACAATAAATTATTAGGACAATAACCTACAAATGTTGTGATACAGTAATAAGCAGAACCATCTCATAAAAATAAATTTTAATATTAACAACTCAATTTCATATGACTGCATATTAATATTTTTTTTCCAAAGTTCTAACAATGTTCAAGCTCTGTGGTGTTTACAAAGATGGGTTTATTCTCCTTCATTCTTCTGCACTGACTGCATGGCTTCTGCTTTAACTCTATTTCGTTTTCTTTTTCTTCTTTTCTTCTTTTCAGCAGAAGGCTCCTGACCCTCCTGTGTTTTCTTCTTTTTCTTCTTCAGACAGCTGAGAGGATTGGGGCCGCCTGTCCTTTTGCGTTTTCTTCTCTTTTCACCTTCTTGCTTTACTAGTCCTTCTTTTTCTTTAAGCTCCACAATACTTTGTTTTTGGTACTCTGGAACAAGCTGATTTGTCTGCAACTTTTGAACAAATGCCAAAGATTTAGGAGAAGGTTTGTCTAGCACCATAGTGTTCTGAATAATAAAGAGGAGAGGAATGCCAGGCTTCCTTTTCACTTTGTTTGATAAGTCCTGGTCCTGCAAAATTACATACTTTAGTCAATATTTTTGGATTAAATGGTATTTGCAATTCAAATGCACCTACTTTTAATACAAAACTATGAAGATAAATTACATTATAAAAAAGATAAGAAACTTAATCTAGCAGATATACATGGCAGTGCCTTTCAGAGCACTCTAAATTTCAACTTCTCTCCTGACTAGCTGTATTTCTGATGCAAAATTTATCAACATTTTTTTTTCCTGCATGTATATGCATACATACATTTTTTGAGGAAAAAGTCCCAATTCACTTGTATGCAGACCACCATAACACAAGAAGTAACGTAATTTCTTCTGTAATAATTTTCAAACTCCTGTGTCTTACATAAATACGAAGAATTCTACTACAAACCATTTTATATATATTGTGTATCATTTATACATGCAGTCCCAATAACAAACCCAAGAAAAAACTGCCTTTCTTATTTGTATAGTTATTTATTCTTTACTTCAAGATTTTTTAAAATTGAAGTTATATGGATGTTAACAATTTCATTTTTCAGACTACTGTGCAAAGCAGTTCAGGGAAGGGGATGCACACACAAGCAATATACAAATTAGCATTCACGAGTTGTTTTTTACATGTCAATAGGTAGTCATGATGTTTTGTACACTTTCAGCTCAACTACTCAATATCATTACAAAGTAAAAAAAATCTAGTTGTTCAAGTAAGAGAAAAGATTACCTGATTCATAATCAGGAAATACATTAAAGAGCAAGTAAGGCTTTACATGATTAATTCCCACAAACTATTTAAAAACCTCATAATCGAGGTTATTGTAGGCTTCTTTATCCTTAGGTATCAAAGCATCACTTCAAAAGAAATGGACTTACATTTCCCATGAGCTTTTACCTGTGTAGCAATAAAGAAGTGATGAGGGTTGCCATCTTCAATCATGGAAAGTAAACAGGTTGAACCACTCACAGGATTCTTATGGTGAGAACAGCTTCGAACTTCAAATCTCTGGGCAATTAATTTTGCTCCATACAGTGCTTTCCCCAGTGATTCAAGTTCTTTTATAACACATCTGAAAACCAAAAGAGACAATGATTTTTAAACAAAAAAACCTCATACTTTTTACAACAGCAAAAGGCTGATGTGAGTTACTTAGGAATGAGCAACACCCAGTTGTTCAGGCTCTATGATTTGTAAATGGCAACGAGAAAAAAGCAATAGCCCATCTGAAGACATCAGCAAGGTTTCCTTGGCTGTAAACAAGATTAACCAGTAATAACATTAAGATATATTAAATGATTTAAAAATGATTCACATCAGTGACAATGCTGAGTCCTTAAATTTAAGTTTGGATACCACCTAGCATATGAACCACTACTTAACAAATAAAATTATTTTTTAAATTTAATTTATTTTAAAATTAACTTATTATAAAACTTTAAAATTTAATTTATTTTAAAAAATGGAAATAAAAGATCTGGGGAACAATAGGCCAGTCAGTCTCACCTCTGTGTCTGGCAAGATTATGGAGCAGATCCTCCTGGAAAGTACATAAATCATGTGGAAAACAAGGAGCTGACTGGTGACAGCCAACATGGCTTCACTAAGGGGAAATGATGAAAAATATGGTGGCCTTCTATGACAGAGTTACAGTGCTGATGGATAAGGAAGGGCAACAGATGTCACCCAACTGGACTTATGCAAAGCTTTTCACACTGCTCCACACAACATCCTTGTCTTTAACCTGGAGGCATGGATTTAACAGATAGATTACTTGGTGGATATGGGATTCACTGGAGGGTTGCACTTGAAGAGTTCCAGTAAACAGCTCAATGTCCAAGTGGAGACCAGTGACAAGTGTCATTCCCCAAGGGTTGGTATTGGGACCTGTTTAACATCTTTGTCAGTGACATGGACAGTGGGATCCAGTGCACCCTCAGCAAGTTTGCCATTGACACCGAGCTGTGTGGTGCAGTTGACTCTCTGGAGGGAAAGGATGCCATCCAGAGGGGCCTGGGCAGGCTTGAGATGGGCTTGTGTAATCCTTATGAAGTTCAACAATGCCAAGTGCAAGGTCCTGTATATGGGTCAGGGCAACCCAAGCACAAATACAGGCTGGGAAGAGAATGGATTGAGAGCAGCCCTGACGAGTGACCTGGAAGGTGTTGGTGGACAAGACACTCAACATGAGCTGGCCTGGTGAAAGCCTGGGCTGTGTCCAAGGCTGTATCAAAAGCAGTGTAGGCAGCAAGGTGAGGAAGGGGATTCTCCCCATGACTCCACTCTAGTGAGACCCCACCTGGGGGTCACAGCGAGTCAGCTCATTTCCCCAGCAAGGTTCTTTTCATAACATTGAGGTGCTGTCTCAGCAACTCAGTGTTCTGACAGCAGAGAAAATGAGTCCATTCAGCTGGCCTAAGTGGAACCTGGTCAAAATGACCAACAGATATTGCTGAAAGAAGCAGCAAGAATTGACATTTCTACATGACAGGAATACAGTTTGGATCAAAACAATTCCCAAACACTTCACAGCTAAGGACATGACTCAATACTTTATACTGTTTGGAAGTGCAGGCCAGTTCCATATGCTGTGCAAGAAGGCTCAGTGTGTTTTTCAAGCCAAGGGTATACATCTTCCTGGTATTTTCACTAATTGCCTCCCTAGTGGGCAGTTGGCTATTCTGTGTTATTGCAGATATACAATGTAACTGGGTTTTTGTATTTTAATACATACAATAAACATAATTAAGTAATAACAAAAGCAACTTGGATGCAACTTCAGTATGTAGTGTACATGCTTTACTTCCATGTCTTTGTCTAGCACATCGTTGTCCTCTCTTGTCAACAGCTACTTTGGAAACAACCTGGCACTGGTAGGCTGCAGCTCCAGCAAGGCAGGAACTCGCCAGGCCCAGGAGATCTCAGCTTGCCCCTGCTGTTACTTCACCAATCAGACGCGGCGGGTGGGAAGGGCCTGGGAAGAGACCCACCCGGCCCTCCCTCACACAGCGGGCTTACCGCTGGCCCCTCATGCCACCTTCGGAAAGGCAGCAGGGTCTGAGGAATGCTCCCAACCTCTTGCAAGTCACCCTCAGCCCCCAGCGCCACCTCCTCCCCAGGGCCCCGGGAGGCCGGAGCGCGCTCCCCGCCGTACCGCGTGGTGCAGAGCTGCGCGGCGCCGTCCAGGTACCCGGGCAGCTGCTCCCGGATCTGGATCTTGTTGCGGAGCGCGGCCTGGCAGAAGGTGCCGTCCAGCAGCACCTGGAAGGGCTCGCGGAACTGGAAGTTGTGCTTGTAGAAGCCCATTATCTTCTTGGCGTGTTTCTGTCTCGTCACCCCCATGGCGCCCGCGCCGCCGCCCGGAACGGCCGCGGCTGCCCCGGAAGCTGCGCCAGGCCCGGGCGGGGCCTCTCCCGGAGAGCCGGAACCGGCCGGGCAGCGCCGGGGCCGCGGGGCCTCCTCCGGAGAGCCGGAACCGGCCGGGCAGCGCCGGGGCCGCGGGGCCTCCTCCGGAGAGCCGGAACCGGCCGGGCAGCGCCGGGGCCGCGGGGCCTCCTCCGGAGAGCCGGAACCGGCCGGGCAGCGCCGGGGCCGCGGGGCCTCCTCCGGAGAGCCGGAACCGGCCGGGCAGCGCCGGGGCCTGCCCCGCAGAGCCGGGACCGGCCGGGGTCACGGTGCGTGGCCGGGGAGCTGCCCCGCCCCCGGAGGGTCCCACCTGCCCGTCCATCCCGGCATACGGGCAGCCTCAGGGCTGGTTCACTGCCCCTTGTTTTGCGGTGCTGTGCTGGTTCCTGCCGTTTGCTGAGGTCAGAAATGCAGAGTTCTCTTTTTTTACTAGTTCACTGTATTGATAAAATCACAGTTGCTGTTGCAGAGACAGTAGTTTAATCACACATCAGCACACAGAATCACATAATCAATTCGGTTGGAAAAGCCCTCAGAGGTTATCGAGTCCAACTTAGGACCCAACACCAACTTGTCAACCAGACCATGGCACTGAGTGCCATATTCAGTCTTTCCTTAAGCATCTCTAGAGGTGGTGATTCCACCTCCTACCTGGGCAGTCCATTCCAATGTCTAATCACCCTTTCTGTTGAGCAATTCCACCTAATGTCCAATGTAAACCTCTCCTGGCACAGGTTAACACTACATCCTCTCACCCTGATGCTGGTTACGTGGAAGGTTTAGGAATACTTAGGAACGTTTAATCAGTGCCCATTTATATTGTTTGCCTGTATTGTCTATATCAATCTAAGTTCAATGTGCACAAAACCGAAGTTGAAAAGCCCATTCTACATTTTAATAACTTTTTTCCTGTGACTATTTAATTACACTGCAGCCTGGGGACACAGCTGTCATTGAAAAAGCCATTGCACAAACTCCTCCCTGTCCAACACAAAACATGAGCACACCAGACATCTGGCATTAAAAACTGAACTTAATGCCCTTGGTTTTAGGCAGGCAAGGGGATGTGATACCTTAACACCATCAAAATGATAATTGGAGACATCTGTCTTGCTATGCAGGTTCCACAGGAGACATCTTTCTGCCTGAGACAACTGTATTACAAGCAAAACCACGGCAAGCACCTGCCAGTTTGCTGTAATCAGTCAGGCTGCTCTAAGGTTGTTTAAGCAAATACCCAGCTGTCATATTGGCCTTTTTGCTAGAAAATAGATATGGAAAATAAGTGCTTCCAAGCAAGTTAGTTGGTGTTAAGAGAAACTGAAAAATAAAGGATTTGATTACTATTCTAGAATTCAAATGTTTACATGGGAAGATACTTCAAAGCACTTAGAATGAAGAGTGCAAAGAACAGGTGATTGAGAATATTTTCCATGGGATCCAATTGTGCTGTTGACAGTATTTTTCTGCCATTAAATCCTTCTTTCCAACTGTCTTCAGGGGACAGTTGTGCGTGCTCGTATCATGGACATACATGGATATATGCCGCCTTATGAGCTAAGTGAAATGTTGAATTCATTATTAGACATAGTCTTATATCTAAAGATCTTTATTAAACTTCAGTCCTGTGGCTGACACGTTTCCATAATGCCACGATGACCCAGTTCTCCTATCTAACTGCACAGTTTCATTATTGAAAATGTTAAACAAAAACATTCAGAAAAACTCCAAAGTAAAACCTTACTAGACAAATTATTTTTTCGTCAAGTAGGTTTTTGCTTGCTTGTTTTTGCTTTGTGTGTATGTGATGACAACTAAGTAACTGCCCAAAGACAGGCAGTTATTCCATATTAAAAACACTTCCCACATCTTACAGCTAGAATGAGGAATCACCAGTGATAACAGCTGCTATTACAAAATAGACCTAAAAATGAAAAGCAAGTAAATGAGAGTTTGAACTAGTTTTTCAAATAAGTGCAAAGTAAGATAAAATCCAGAGTAGGGTATTAAATACCATTGTGATGAGATACAGTTCCCCTGGTAAATAGCATCATTACAGACAAGTTGTAATGCAGCTGGTATGGTGGAGTATGTTCAGAAGGCAGGCTAGCAGGCAAACCAGCACAGATTCCTCCTGCTCCATTGGTCAGAAGATGACATTAATTGGATGATAAACTACTTTCAGTATAATTATGTAAATTGCATTTCACTTTTATGCAATTATTTTAAAATTTATTTTTAAATTTAAATTTAAAATGTTAAAAATGTCTATAAGCCTACTATAGCAGTGCAGAGAAGTACAGTTCTCTCAGCATTTTCTTTCATACTTTGACAATATTTTGCATATACTAAAATTCACCTTATTTCTTTCAAGTTCAATTATTTTACTATTCCCATGAGCCATCTGTAAAATGGATTAAAAAAAAAAAAAAAAAAAAGCCTAGGGATCTTATGAGAGGTGTTGAATCCAGACATCTCTGGTGCGTGGGGTTTGCTGCTTCTGGCTGCTGAAATCCATCCACACACCATCCATCCTCTCTGGACCCAGCAGGATTCTTATGCTCCCATGTGTCCTGGACAAGCGTGGCACACACACAGGACACTAACAGAGCCAGCCATTCAGACTACCATGGCACACAGAACTCTACCAGAAATGATACATAATTGTGGAGGCTGGTGAGCCTGTCAATGAAGGAACCACAACAGCCCCCCAGAAGGATGAGCCCTAGGGCTTTACTAGGTTAGGGTGAAAGAAAAGGGTCTCTCCTAACAGGCTTTCTGTTAACTATATCAATTACGTTGATATACACCGGTTCTGTTTTCCTGGTTGGCCCGTTGGCCTTCCTGCCCCCTTTTTACCCTATAGGTCTTCCCTGTGGAAAGTTCTCCCTTCCCGGTTCTCCCATTGGCTTTTGTTCCCTTGCTCCTCCCTCGCTACTCCCTTACTGGCTCCCCTACCTTAACCCCGCCTATGCTCCACCCCTGCATTCCCCGACCATTGGTCCCTGGTGTTTTCTCCGCCCCTATCCGGTCCCATATTTAAATCTTGGACCCTTCGTTGTTCCTTTAGCTTCATCCCTGGATCCCTTCGCCTGTGTGGCAGTAAACTGCCTTGTGGAACCCCACACGAAGCCCCTCCCCTGCTCCTTGTCGTCGGCCTCTTTGTGGATTATAAGCTATCCAGTGTGTGTGTGAGTGCGTGAGAAGTGGCCTGCTGAGTGACTCCCTTTGTTGGAGGCACTTCCAGAAGGTCGTGGCACCTCACCATCCACCCTCGCCACAACACATAATGTAAGTAGAGAGTGAAGTCCTGCTCCCCCTCTCCAGCTGAACAGGACTGGAATGCCCAGGTGATCACTCACACACCCTCACTCCTTGGACTCACCAGAACACCCTCATTCACAAATCACCATGGCCCCTCGGTCCATCTAATGCCCATGCCTGAACACTGGCCCTCCTATCCATGTATGTGTGTCTCCTCCTGCTAACTAGCTAGTCCAGTTTAAATCTGATAGCAGATTACACATCCACAGGATTAAATACACTGGGGCAGGATATTTAGATGAGAAAGAATAGCTAGGAACAAGCTTCATAAAAAGGTAGGACTAGTTGCTGTGGTCAGGCAAAGAGTTCAGTAAGACAAATGTACTGAATGCTGCCAGCTCACATGTGCACCCCCCTACGTCTCATTTTCCCATGTGTCTTCCTAGATCCTCCCTGATCCTTTCCCTGTTTTTGGCCAGTTCTATGAACATCCCATAGAAAGTTTTGCAGACTCCTGCTGATATCCCATAAGAAGTTTTGCACAGTCCTATACACCCCCTCAAGTATCTTGTGGTACTCATGATAAGCATATTTTCTCATTCTTACCAGAGACAAAGCTCAGGCTAGCCCTCCTCAGGGTGTCTGCCTGGGCAGCTCTTTAATGTCCTCAAGTCTTCTTCTCCTCACTCTTGTCTTTGTTACCACCTGCTTATTCAGCAATTTTGTGCACCTGTGTGTGTTTAATAGATCATTTGCCCTCTTGTTTCTAATGTCTTCTATAATGAAAAAACGTAGTGAACCAAAAGCTTTCACATTCCATATACCCTTACAGAGACTGTCTGTACCACAGCAAAGCTTGTCATAAAGTTCAGAGGAAAATGGCTTTTAGAAATTACTAGCTACTGTATTGTTATTTAAGAAGTTTCATCAATTATCTGGCTGCACCACCAAAAGCCTTTGAGTTTGGGGTTTTGAGTGTTCCAGTGGGTGGGTGGGGGGGGGGGTGGTTTTGGTTTTTGGGAGTGTTTTTTGGGTTTTTCTTTTAAAGTGAGGATTTTATTGACGAACTAACAAACCACCAGCAGTGTCATTGTGGAAGTGAGCCTGAGGAGGAATGTGGAAGTTGTTTAAACATTACCTTTGTTAATGTAACTTGCTTTGTCCAAAGACAGGAAACAATTTGAAACGGGGAACTTCTTTTTCTGAAATACAAGCCCTTGTTTGCTGCTGGACAGGATACAGGTTTTTGGGTACAGTTCTGATCTGGCAAAACAGTTCCTGTGTCTTTACCAAGAATATTAATACCTTGTGGGTAAATAGACAGTATTTATGAAAACAGATGTCACTGAAGAAGGAAACCTTCTTTCTCTGTATCCAAAGTTGGAGGAGAGCTTCATGCTGAACTTCCCAAGCCTGAGCAGTGGTGAACCAGGCATCACAGGAAACCAGGCTTCACCAGGCACACTGCACACAAAATGTGCTCCAGCAGAAAATTAGCTCTCTGCAGAGCAGACTATTTCTTGGCATAAATGAGTTCAGCTCTGGTTTTGAGTGCTAGGTAGTGCAGTAGTAGAATTAAATAACAAAATTGCTGTGACATGGATTACTTGAAGTGAAATCTGTTCTTTATCAAAGGAGCTTTGATGTAGGCCTAGTAACAAGGACTTCCCTTAATAGCTGGCACTTGTCAAATGCTTGTAGCTTGTTGAGAAAATAGCTTCTGATTCTCCCAAAGTTGTCCTGTGTCAGACTTTTGTAATCTGAATGTGTTGCTTTGGGCAAATATGCTCAGTGGTTATCTGCAGTAAGTCATAGCACCGTGGTTAAATATGAGAAATTAACTGATTTACAAAAAATGAAAAGGGTAAGGTTTTCAGTTTCAACATTTCAAAAAAACCTATAATAAACACAGGCCATAAAACATTGTTGGAGTGTATCTGAAAATATTTTCCTAGGTGGTTTTTTTATTAATTTTTCTGAGGTATGTATAGGTCATAGAAGAAGATTCAGAAGCATTTACTACTAAATTATATTTGTCAGAATGTATATTATTCATTGCTGGCCCTTCCTTTCATTGCCTTGGGGCTGGTATTGAGCTTTTGAATTTTAGTCTTCATCATGTACATTCTTCTTTTACAGTGCCTATTTTTCTGATCTTTTATGGGAATGCAGTATCTGGACGTACAATAACCATGGCTGTGGCAAGTTCTGTTTTTCCTTTGTGGGTTGGTATGATCTCAGCAGATGAGAATTTTGTGAATGACAAAGCTTTCTGATTTTCTGGCTCTACCATTACCATACTCTTTAGTTAGAAAATTATTTCTGGCTTAAATACTATAATGACCCATCACCGTGTGTCCCACATTAACTACCTTTTAAACTGTGTATCATAGGAAGCACACATTTAATGTAGAGATCAGCATATTTAGTTTCACAATGGTCAGAAATAAAATAGAATATCAATGCAGGTTTTAAGTGACTGCTTATAGTATCACATATTTTGAGAATGCTCTGGAGAACAAAGTTTTTGCAGGCAACTTTACCTTTGTTACTAGAGCTGAAAGAAATTATAGGAATGAAAATAATCAGTGGGATTCTTAACAGTTTCTCAAATGTTAAACCAGCTTTGCTCTCTTTTTTGACCTTGAGCTAAATTCTCATGAATGATGAATAGAATCAGAACTTATCCAATTTAACTAAATTTTCTGAATAGATACACATCTCTGATGCACATCATTTAGTTTATGCAGCATTTTTGGTTGGTGCAGCTCTAAGATGTACATGTTAAACAACTGGTTTCATGCTTCTGCAAGGACACACAAGGACATTGTTTTGGAGCAGCCTTCCCTCCCTGCACTATTCCTCAAGATCTGCACCAGTTAGCCATTCTGCACCAGGTGTGACATGCTGCAGTACAGCTCCCTCTGTAGTCACAGGGCCTGTAGAAGCCCTTGAAGGATGTGAAAGTGCCATAATGTAGAAAAATAGGCTGTCTTAATGGAATACCCAGGACGGGAATTGTAACTTCAGTATGTGAATTGTGAAGAACACAGGAGAGAGGAAGGTACCTTTGCCAAAGCCTGACTATCTTATACGTGATGTGCGAGGTAGGTAGAGGGGAAGAACAGAGTGAGTCTTTACACTTCATCTCCTATTGTGCCTGTTGCTTCATTTTGAGCAAAATGTCCCTCTTCCCCTTTTCCTATTTCTGATAGAAAGTAAATATAAGTCCATTTTAGTTCTCTTAAGCACCTACATGGTCTTACCTTGGAGATGACAGGAAGCTCGGAAGGCATAAAGCATTTTGGATTTTTGGTATGCTTATTTCCATTTCCTCAGTTCTTCTTCTCCTTAGAGAACGTTGTTATATTCATCATGAGATGGCTTGTGTGTCATCAAGAATCAGAAAGTTCAATTAAATAATTGACTGAATGATTAATTAATTGATTATGAAGAGAAGGCTAAACAAATTGACATCAAAAGAAAAATTTTTTTTTAATATAATGCTTGTACTTTTAGTCCAGTAAATGCTAAAAGGTTGCCTGTGTAACAGCATGGCTGAAACCTTCCATGGCCTCTGAAACCTCCATTCTTACAGAAAAGAAATTGAATATCCCAAGTTTATAGTCTGGTCCCATAGTTTTGTATTGCATTTGATGTTTGTCCCTGGGGATTTCTATGCTGTTGCAGCTCCCACTTTTACAATTTTTCTATCATTCCTGCACCTTACTATTTTCCATTTCCTACTTCAAATAGAAAAAAAACCCCAACAATTTCACTTTGATTCTCTTGAAGAAAATTAGAAAAAAAATGTGGAACAGACCTCAGCGTTGGTATCAATAACTTCTAAAATCACAACTAGCCTCATGAGAAATAACAGCAATTAAAAATCCATCTGCACAAAATGCCCATGCATTTATGTAGCCTGATCTTAAATTTTCCCATTGAGCTCCGCTGTGAAAAGTAGTAAACATGGGATGAATACCTAACACTTCAGAAGATGATTATTTATCAGTGAAACAGAATGTTGTAGATGCTGTAGAAATAAGTACGCAAAGGTACTGACTCCAGTGAGTTGCAGGTGGTGATCAGTGATATCTGAACAAATTTGGAATGGAGTGCTGCCTCATTTATCAGGGAGAACCTTCCTTAACATGGGTGGCTACGCCCAGGGATATTTCATTTCCTTGAGTCTTAAATTGCTGTGGTCAGCAGGGCACAAATAGCTGAGACTCCTGAATTACACAAAGCTTATACACAAGGCTGGAGTTGGAATTTGGAATTGCCTGCACATGGCAGACAGTGCTGCTGAACATAACTGCAGTTACAGGTTCTATACTGTTACACAGGCATGCACCTGGCAAGACTGCATCTGCTGGTGAGACATGAGGGTCCCTGTTTCATCTTCTTCTGGACCCCTTTTTTGGAGGGGGGGGGGAACAAGGAAAGAAAAGAATGAGTACTGAAGACATCTTGTCTGTTCCATGGGTTTGGAAATGTTATTCACAGGTCTTCTTGCCATGCTTCTGGGGGATGAGAGCTGAGTCGTTGTTTGGCTGTTTGCCAGGGTTAACCCACCACAGACAGATACCTTCACAGATACACAGAGGGACCTCTTGTCATTAGGATTTTCACTCTCCCAGAGGGATATGAGAGTGGTCTGTAAATGAGAGGCTCCTATCAAAAGGTGTCCTGTGCGTAAGAAAGGGATTTCAAAAGGAGCAGAGGCCATGCCAGGCATAGAATTATGAAAAATTAGCTTTTTACTTGAACCTAAGGATTAAGTACGGTCTTAAATTTACTATATTCCTCCCAAATACAAGCCTGACTTTACACAGAATATATGTTAGATTCTTACTTCATTTGTAAGCAGTGCACTGGCCTGCTGAGGCAGCGTAGGTATGTTCCCTTTGGTGGCACACTGAAAAAGGTCACCAGTGTATTCATGTAGAGATGTGCCACATGCCTGTGTTTCCCTGTGTATGAAAGCTTAAGCCTGAATACCTCACCTCTTTCAAAATACTGAGATTTTCTGAACTTGAAACTTCCGTAAACTGCAAGGCAATTTTAAGTTTGTGTTAGGAGAATCTTTTGCCACTGAGTTTTGGAGATTATTTTACTGGAAACAATTTTTTTTTTAACATAATTAATGTAGTTAATTAAATAACTAGTTATTTGTGCAAGTTTGTATTTGGGGTGTTGTTGTGTCTCAGTGCAAATAGAGACTGCTATGTGTATCCTGAGTGATTCTTCCCTATTCCTCTGCACTTTGTGATAATGAAATTAAAGTATTCATTATGCTTAGAAATACTTGGACTTGCTGAGAGGGCAGGGAAGAAAAACACAGAATTCAGACATGACCCATTTACCAAGTGGTAACAAGTCATTGCAGGCTAGCCCGTCTCTGGTGCATGGTCTTAGCCTGCAGCATACACAAAGGAAACTCAAGTTGGTTTAGCCCTTAAGGTAAAGTCAGTCTTTAAAGTATTTGGAAGGGATTATATCTTTGAACCCTAATCAGATAATTTCTATTTAGCAACTCTGGTTCTGCTCATAGCCCTGATATGGTGCAGAGGTGCTCTGGGGGATATGACATATCTCAGTATCACCAAGGTTTTAACTTAAACAGGACTGGGGAATTAAAGGGTTTTGGTTGGTTCCAGCTGTCTTTTGATTTAGAGTATAATTTAAAAATGATTAATGGACACTGTGCACTGCTTGAATGTTCTAAAGTATTTTGTGATGAAAGTCTTCTGTTTTGTGGTTTTTCTGAGTAGCTTGGGCAATGTTTATAAAATTCTTCACACTGACATCCTTTTTGTGGCCTCCTTTTCAAGAATTCAGAATTTTCAGTGGTGTAATTTTTTATGGCCTCTTGCCCCCAGTGATTTGGTGAGCTTCATAAAGTAGAAAGTTGATATTTGTTTTTCATTTTTCAAGTTAATCCTAATTAACAAAATTGACTCAATTATTCTGGCAGTGCATTAAGTAGTGAGCCCTATGCCAGTCCCTTGAATAGGGCTATTTTGGGTGCCCACAGCAGTATCTTTGAACATGGTGATGTTCTGTGCTGTAGCTACTTGTTGGGGTTTTTTGGTGGGGTTGGCTTTTTTGGGGGGGAGGGGAAGTAGGTTTTTTTTGTTGTTTTTTTTTTTAATTACATTGACTTTCTGTTCAAAAACTTCATAGGCCGGAATAATACATCACATTTGTATTATCTCAGGAGTTTTCCTTCTTTTTCAGATGCCTAAGAATTTGCCAGTGGTAAAGCACTGTGCATTTACTGTCGGAAGGTATGTTTTTCTATTTAAATACCATTCAGCAACATCTTTGAAGTATTTCACAGATCTCCAGCAGTCCATGGACGGGAGTTGAAAATCACTCTATTACCATAGTACTGCTTCCTACTATTCGTTTTCTTTAATTGAAACCATTTGGTCATATTTAGTTTAACAAGGGCAAGTGTTGGATTCAGCACCTGGGATGGGACAACCCTGGCTGTATGTATAGCCTGGGGTATGAGGGGCTGGAGCAGAGCTGTGCAAAGGGACCTGGGGGTCCTGGTCAGTGGAAAGTTGAACATGAGTCAGCAGTGTCCTGGCAGCCAGGAGGGTCAACCCTGACCTGGGAGGCATCAGGCACAGCATCGCCAGCTGGGCAAGAGAGGGGATTGTCCCTCTCTGCTCTGCACTGAGGTGGTCTCACCTCAAGTCATGGGTACAGTTTTGGGTGACACAATATAAAAAAGATATTTAACCATTAAAGAGCATTCAAAGAAGGGCAACAAAGATGAAGAACAGCCTTGAGGAGATGCTGTACGAGGAGCAGCTGAGGTCACTTGGTCTGTTCAGCCTGGAGGAGACTGAGGAGAGACCTCATCACAGTTTACAACTTCCTCAGGAGGGGAAGCGGAGGGGCAGGTACAGATCTCTTCACCCTCATGACCAGTGACAGCACTTGAGGAAACTGCATGCAGCTGAGTCAGGGGAGGCTTAGGTTGAATATCAGGAAAAGGTTCTTCACCCAGACGGTGGTTGGGCACTGGAACAGGCTCCTCAGGGAAGTTGTCACAGCACCAAGCCTGACAGAGCTCAGGGAGCATTTGGACAACGCTCTCAGGCACATGGTGTGAGTCTTGGGGATGTCCTGTGCAGGGCCAGGAGTTGGACTCGATGATCTGGATGGCTCCCTTCCAACTCAGCATATTCTATGATTCTATTATATTGTAAATTAAAACTGGATATTCATGTGAACATAACAGCTAAGTGAAATAGTAATATTGAATTAAATAACTTGGTTCTCTAGAAAAACTTCAAAAGGCAATGCCAGAGGGAGTGCAACCTTCAGTCATGGAAACCTAAGGGTAGGGTAGGACTCAAATTATCAACACCTACATGATGGCTGAGCTCACTGGCCACAGTGCGCTGTCCTGAAGCTCAGGGTTGTTACTACATCAGCCTCTCTACACACTGCTTGTAGAAAAACACGCTTATCCCACTGCACATGCACTTCAGTCTCTTTGGAGCACAAAGCACGTTTGACCTCAGAGATGCTGCAATTCTAAACTTCCCCTTCAATCTCCATTAAAGAGTTTTTTTCCCAATGGAAATGTAAAGTGGGATTCATCATACGCTGATTTAGACATCAATCACAAGGTGTCCTTAGCAGAGCTGGGTGTCCAGATTTCTTGTTAGAGTCAATGCAGTTCTAGTCAGTGGTATCAGTGGCATTTAGGACATGATTTGCCTTGCTGGGATGATTATTATACTAGATTCTTCGCTTGAATTTGTTCCAGCACCAATGCAAGCAACTGCCAGGGACTATTCTAAGTGATGTTAGAATCATTTTATAGGAACAGGGAAATGCTGGATCTGTGTCTGCAGGCGAATACAGATACGTTTTAATATTGCTGTTGATAAATGTGTTCTTCTCCCTTAACTAGAAATTAGTGTTAAACACATGTTGCAGTGGGGATCCTGCAACACGCATATATCAAACCAGGAGTCCCGTGGAAAGGAAATATATAGGACAGACAGATTCTTGATAGCTGCTTCAGAGATGTTTATTTCTCCAGCCGCATGGCCGGGGCTCTGCCGAGGAACTGTTCCAGTCACCGGACCAAGGGTCCTTCTGCCCGCGCAGGGAACACAAACCAACCAATGGGAACGAGGCTGAGCAGGGGCAGGGAAGCCCCGTGTCTGTGCCCTCAGGGCCCCTCTCCCAGGGCTACACGGCAGGGGAGGGACCCCAACACCTCACCCGTTTTATTTTAATAAAAGGAGAATGAAAACAACTGGATAAACATAACAAGAACCGTTTCAAGACAAAACAAGCCACCCTCCTGAGTCTTTAAATGTCCAAACAGATTCTCTGGAACATCTTAGGGCTGACAGAAGGGAGACAGAACTCTGAGTATGCTTTGTGGGGAAACTGAGGCAGGAGAGGGTTTAACTTCTTCCCTTCCCCTTTTCATCCCCCACTCGGCATTGGAAAGGGATTTCTGGGGAAACAGTTGGCAAAAGCATGGTTTTGTGAGGGAAACCATGGATGAAAAAACGGATTGGGAATACACTGGGGGTAACAGGACATAGGGTAAAAGGGAAAGGTGGGATTAGGAAAGGGAGACTGTAGGGGGGGCTTACAATGGAGATACTGTCTAACATGACTACGATTTTTTGCATATATACTGCCTTTTACAGGAACACCATCAGGCCCAGTGACCTGCGATGCTTGTAACCCTTTTCTACCTCGTATAATTTTGAATTCCACGACTTCTCCATCTCCCAAGCTTGGGATGCATTTTTCAGGGTTATTCTTTTTAATAGCAGTTCTATGCACGAATATGTCTTGCTGGTTGTCACACCTTGTTATAAAACCATAATTTTGCTTAACATTATACCATTTTACTATCCCTAAGGTCTTAGTTACTATGATCTTTTCCTTTTTCCGAGTGGCTGCTGTTTTCTGTCTCGCTGCGTCTTTGCTCTCTCCTTCGGTCGCTCCCGTGTTGGAATTGTCGGGGCTGCTGGTGCCCGCGCGCTCTTCCCAGGGTCGCGTTCGGGGCCGCGCGGGCCGGGCCGCGCCGCTCAGTTCTCTGCGCGTCGCCTCCTCTGGTCGCAGCTTCGCTGCCGCTGCCAGGCGCTGCACCCACATCTCGGCCGGGCCCCCGAGCGACGACCCCCCCGAGCCCTGCTCCAGCGCGCGTCTCGGCTGGGCGCGGCTCCATTCCACCGCCATCGCCGCCAGCCGCCGCCCGCGCGCCGCCCCTCTCGGTCGGGCGTTCCCGGGGCTCGCTCCACCACGCGCTGTGCTGGGCCGTGCGGGCACCGCCAGGTCCCGCCGCGCCTCGCTCCGCCACCGACACTGCGGCTCGCGTGGCTCCACCCGCACGCGGGAACTGCCTCGCTGCTGCTCGCAGAGCGCTCGGTGCACGTGGCCTGGGCCGCACGGTCCCTGCGCCAGGCTTCCCTTCGCCAGGACACAGCTGACATTGCTCAACAGTCTCGGTAACTAAATAATATTCACGAAAATATTCTTCCATCGGCATATATTTTGACTCCAATATTAACTGTGTCCAAACGGTTTTCCAAAAGCCCTTGGTAAGAATTAAATCCCAAGAAACATAGAAAAAGTTCTTAAACAACCATGCCAGGAAGTGTTTCAGTTCTTTTTGAGCTTGAATCAAGCTAAAATTTACAAATCGTTGTTCAAGAATCATTTTAAGTTTAAGATAAATGTCCATATGCGGCCCTGAGAGCCAAGAGTCTTCCCACCGTTCCTCCATAGTTTAGATATGGAACAGCAAAACAAAACCAAGAAGAGGAATCCAAAGTTTCCAGGGTTTACTCACACAAATCAGTCGCTTAGGGATCGGGGATCGTTCTGCTCTCAATTCTCCACCATTCTGTTGCAGTGGGGATCCTGCAACACGCATATATCAAACCAGGAGTCCCGTGGAAAGGAAATATATAGGACAGACAGATTCTTGATAGCTGTTTCAGAGATGTTTATTTCTCCAGCCGCATGGCCGGAGCTCTGCCGAGGAACAGTTCCAGTCACCGGACCAAGGGTCCTTCTGCCCGCGCAGGGAACACAAACCAACCAATGGGAACGAGGCTGAGCAGGGACAGGGAAACCCCGTGTCTGTGCCCTCAGGGCCCCTCTCCCAGGGATCCATGGCAGGGGAGGGACCCCAACAAACACATTGTTGAAAAGATAAATTTTTATGAAGTCACATATTTGGCGTAGTGTCTGAGCAGATTTGGGGGGTTTGGCAGGGCTGCCTTTCACAGCCCGTTAGATTTTTCAGAAGAAATTTGAAGAGTTTGAAATTAAATTTTAAAAAACCACACAAAAAACCCTGTACCTCAAGCAAAACAGAGCAGCAAAGCAAAACCAACTGTTTTAATGCAACACAAACTTGTTCCTGAGAATTGCATGAGAAGTTGATAGTTCGGGGATTTGTGTAAAGTTAAGATTTTGCACTGATGCCTTGTTATTCGTGCTCAGGACAACAGATATTCATATCACTCCTCAGTAATTTGCTTTTTGTAAAGATAATACACAAAGCTTTCAAATCTATTATCTCTTAGAATTGCATCTCCCTCAACCCATGCAGATTTTTTAGGTGTAAATCCTCCCCCAAGAGCAGAGTCTTCTCAGCCATGCTGGGGAGCCCCCACTGCAGCCCAGGGCTGGCCCAGAAACAGGGCTGGGAATTCACGTCACTGTGGCATCAGAACTGCCAGAGGCAGCCACGGAAATGCACAGATGGAGGTTCCTGGGCTGTCAGAAATGGTTTGCCGGGGCCAACTGGCACCTGGACCAGGGCAGTGACCCTTCCCCTCCATACAGCACTGGTGAGGTCACACCTCAAATCCTGCGCTCAGTTTTAGGCCCCTCACTAAAAGGAGGGCATTGAGGGGCTGGAATGAGTCCAGAGAAGGGCAATGGAGCTGGTGAAGCCTGATGAGGAGCAGCTCAGTGAGCTGGGAGTGTTTAGCCTCGGGAAAAGGAGGCTCAAGTGGGACCTTATTGCTCTCTACAACTCTCTGAGAGTGTTGCCCAAACAGGTTCTTTCACCTGCTGTGCAAGAGGCCAATCCACACAGAGCTGAGGTATTTGATTTATTTACAGTTCTGTGCAGAAAGGGGCGCTGGGTGGCAAATCCACAAAGCCAGCACGACGACTACCAAAACTTTTCACTATTTATACATTTTAGCAAAGGCACTGTTATAAATGCAATTAGTAAGGTTGGCTTTTGTAAATGGTTAATGAGAGTTTCATGAAAATACATTCATTATTGATGAGTTCGTTGTTGGAATCACCATTAAATGTAATTGGTCGATTGTAAAAGTTCTAGAAATAGATGATGTAATCTTGTTCTAAAAGGGGGGTGTGGGTTTAACCTTCTTTACATAAAGGGATAAACGGGGAACCCCTATTGCACAAATGACAAGCCAATAAGAAGACCCTGGAGACAACGAGCCAATGAAAACATTGAAAGAAGGCAGTCAGGGAGGAGTTAGGTCAAAACCCCGGGGTATAAAATCTGTATCCCTTAGCTGAAGGGTGTGTCTCTGCCTGCATCCTGTCTGTCATCATCCACTCAGCGCTGTATCCCTCTGTCTTGGTTGAATGATTATTATCATTCGACCCCTATTGTCAGTTAATAAACAATTAAAATTTCAAACCGAGTGAGTAGTTTTTCACAGGCACTAATGTTCATTTGTTAGAAGTTACTTAGTTTTCTTATTAATTAGTGTTCTATGTTCTATTGGTTAATGATTCTCTTGCTTCTCGTGTTAATTAGTCCACATGCTAAGTCCTTCTCTTCTTTTGAGTTGGTCAGTGTCATGGGTTAGCAAGCATAGTCCCGGAAGTAATGTCCCTGCAAAGGGGTGCTTACAGCTTCCTCTGTGACCTGACCTGACAGAACCTATCAGCTGGCCAGTTTGAATATGGACAATTCTTTAAGCCACTTAAAGTTGTGACCGCCTCTGTGATCCACACTTAAGAATAGACAAACCCCCCCCCAAGCTCTCTCTCGTTTCCAGTGCTGGGACAGGTGGCTGCAGGGCCCGTGCGGGGACCAACGGGCCTGGCCCAGGCCCTGCTTGGGCCAGGCCGGGCTGGGCCACGGCCATCCTGGAGCCAGTGGGCCCTGTTCCACCCGCAGAACCCCCCTCCCCCACAGCCCTGCTGTGGGCTCGGCTCCCCCCCCCCTCCAGTGCAGCCAAGATTCAGCTGAAGCTGCCCTGCTGTCTGGCAGAGATCATGTGACCAACAGCAATAAGCGACATTCCAGCTGCAAGGCCTAGGTGAGATTAACCCTTTTAGTGCTGTGAAGAGCTGAAAACCTGAGGGAGAAGAAAGAGGAGATGCTTAAAGCTGAAATTCGGTTGTAAAGCTATGATGCATCAGAGTACCCGTTGTAATTTCATGAAGACATGGGGGGTGGAGTGTTCAACTTGTACTTGTGAGCAAAAGCACCTGCGCTGAGATAGGCAGATGCTAAAGCAGCTGTAATTTAATGAGAAGTTTGAACAGGGAGAGATGGAAGCGATGAGGACTTTTGCTCCAAATGGAAAAGGAGAAAACCTCAGTTCCTAGAGATGCTCCCAGAGATAGTCCTAAAGATGAAGATGAGGAAGACCCTTTGCTCCCAGGGAAGGAGAAGGGCCTCTGTTCTTAGAGATGAAATGCTCCCAGAGATGGGTGAAGAGAACTTTTGTTTCTGAACGGCTCAACCTTAAATTTGTACCCCAAAAAGCTTCAAGAGTGGACCCTCGAAAGCAGTTGTGGGAAAAGCTGGAAGTCGTGGGAAGGGACTCACATGCGAGCAGAGAACCAACCCGGGCAGCTGGCTCATTGTGATAATGTTTTCATAGCATGAGCAAGAGAGACTCCTCTTCCTAAATGGACTGAACAAGGTTATTATGGAAGTGGTAAACAGACTGAACATCTCAAGGGTTGTCTTTTTACATTGTCACTGGGAGATGGGAGAAAGGTGGGGGGGAAGGAGAAGTGTTCTGAAGGTGTGGTATGATTTTTCTTTTCTTCTTTTAGGTCTGTTAATAAACTTCTTTATATTCTTTCAAGTTTGGTGCCTGCTTTGCGTTTCTCCTAATTCTTATCTCACAGAAGGTAAACAGTAATGAGTATTTTGGACCAAACGACAACACTAAAATGGTGTTTCTGCCCGGTTACAAACCAAACCCACTACAGTTGGTTTCTTGAGTTGGTGGTCATGATTTCCTACTGCCAGAATTGCCTTTCACCCCATTGCAGCTGATTCAGCACAGTTGCTGTATTGTCCTTATTAGTTTCTTCCTTATCTTGGGGGTTCTGCCAAATGTCCTTGTGGCCCATAAATTCTGCATTCTTTTTGTCCACTGTCAGTAGTACATTCTTCTTCCCGAGCTCCTTGTTAACCCCCTAGGTCTGAGATCATTCAAGCATGTCCATCACTAAACCTTAACAAGGCAACAAGTAATTTTTCTTTCTAATGCCTGGACATCACTTAGACTTTATCAGCTGCTATCTGATTCTCAGATTAAGTCTCCTTTCTTGTTTATTAGGCTTGAAAGTATACAAAGATCAAACATCAAAGAACATCCTTTCTCAAAAAAATTTTTACATACTCCACATTTTGGAACCAAAGAAGGTTGTAGCCAGGTGGATGTTGGCCACGTCTCCCAGGCAGATAGCAACAGGATGACAGGAACAGAGGACATGGCCTCAAGCTGTACCAGAGGAGGTATAGGTTGGACATCAGGAAAAATTTCTTCACAGAAAGGGTGATTAAGCACTGGAACAGGCTACTGAGGGATTGGACTCACCATCGCTGGAAGTGTTCAAGAAACGGCTGGATGTGGCACTTAGTGTTATAAATAAGTTTTAGTTTTCTATAATTAATTAATTAAGTTGGTAAATATGTTAGTGGTGGGAGTTGGGTTGGTTGATGTTTTCTGTGTTAATTATCTTGTTAGACCAAGTTGTGGACAGTGTACCGGGTGTAATACCTGCATGTAACCATCGGGTGGCGGACTCAATACCATGGGGAAAGGGGAAGTTTTCCAGATTGTTCCAACAGATAAGAGTGATGTCACCAAGAACATGGATTGGACGTAGCATGAATCAATTGCTGGAGGTTCTCAGAAAATGATTGGTGAAAAAGGCATCGTTGAAATGGACCAATGACAGCAGGAGAAACGAGCCAATAGCATGAAGGATCCAAAATGGACCAATAGACTTAAAGGACTGGGTATAAAGACTGATTTGGGGCTCAGTTTCTGGTTCTCTGCCTGTTCGCATGGGGTGGGGGAGCGCTCAGTGTTGTGCGTGCGCCGCTTTGCGTCTCTGCCTTGCTGTTGGGGTTCACAAGCTTAACCTCGGTACCCGTTCTTAGTTGCTGTTTAATAAAGTGGTTGTTCTTCGCGGTAAGGAGTGAGTGGTGCTGCTTGCCTCACCTACATCACCCTTCCTGTCACTTAGTGCCATGGTGTAGGTGACAAGGTGGTGTTCGGTCATAGGTTGGACTCGATGATCTTAGAGGTTTTTTCCAACGTAAATGGTTCTGTGATTCTGTGGAGAGGAGTGCTGGCAGGGAAGGCTGTCTCGGCCCGTCCCACGCCGGATGAGCTGGGACAAGGCACAGCCTCTGCAGACACCCCCGGGCCCGCGGGGCCGAGCCAGGCCCGGAGCCCTGAGGCGGCACCGCCGCAATGCCGGACCTCGCGCGCCCCCCGCCACGTTCCCGCCCGGGGACCTTTTCCCGCGCACCGCCCCGGCCGCGCTGCTGCTTCCGGTGTTGCACGTTTCCCTTTCCGGCTGTGCGGGGGCAGCGATGGCGTCGCGCAAGGAAGGTTCGGGCGCTGCCGGCGGCGGCTTCGGCGCCGCCAAGGGCAAAGGCAAAGCCGCCGCCGCGGGGGACTCGGCCGTCAAGCAAGTGCAGATCGACGGGCTGGTGAGCGGAGGGCCCGGGGCCTCCGCGGGCGGGGGGCGGGCGGGGTGACCGCGTGGAGCCGCCGGCGGGGCCTGTCCGTGGGGCGGTGCCGTGGCGGAGCCCCGTGTCCTGCCGGGACCGGTGCTTACCGACGGCCAGGAACGGCTTCATACCCCTGCCGAGCTTCCCGGCTGTGGCCGAGCTCCCCTATGCTCGATCCTGGTCAGGGGAGCGGCTCCCGCCCTGTGCAAGCAAAGGCCGGGCCAGGACAGAGTAAATTGCCTTTAAATGTCCCATTTCGTCTTTCAGCTCCGCCGCTCCTGTGCCCAGAGTTGCTATTTTCAGCTTTCATACATTATGCTCATATCATATACCCAGAAGGTTTCGCAGGTGTAAGAGCAGACAAGCACGGTGGGTTTTCCCTCACCCGTTGTGCTTTTTTCTTTCTCTGTCGCGGCTGCCAGGGGCTACTGCGTTTGCTTAATGAGAAATAAAATAAGCGGACGGGTTGAAGGGACTTAGCAGAGAACAGAGCCATCTTAATACAGACAATATATGCAGACCTAAAGTGGAAGAGTATCTATTAAAGTTGGTTCCAGCTTTGCTGCTGGATCTTTTTGTGTTGGTTCGTGTCTTACGGACTTGGTAATAACTATTAATGATGCAAGAAAAAAGAGTTACTTTTTAAGGATAGAAGCATTGTTACTTTATTATGTTTGTCAAGTGTCAACAGAACACTGTATAGCAGAAGTGTGAAGGAGAGAGTTGGTACCCTGGTTATGAGAAAGAACATCATGGTTTTGAGACAAGCTTTGAAGCCTGCTTGACATTAATAGTGGTAGTCCTCAGTCATTACCCTGGAGTTACACGGGATAGTAAATATATGGGAAGAGAAAGAATCATGTATTTGTGCATAGTAGGTCTTGTGAAAGAGAAAATTTGAATCACATTTTTTCTGCCTTGTTCTGGCCAACTGTCTGTGTGTCTTGGCTTTGGCGTTTTCAAGGAGTGGTGAAAACTGATCAATTGTGAAATATTCCTAAAAACCCAGCAGTGGATAGCAGACTGCTCCTGCAGCAGGCTGGTGCCATACACTTTGATAGCAACTGGTACATTTTATTTATTTTGCTTCTCATTTTTCTTTGTCCGGCATGTGATCTGCTTTGTGAGCTGCTGTTGATTCAGATCAACTGTGAGTGGCCCTGATGGTCTGCTTCTGACAGTCCATCAAAGGCTTATGATTTTTTTTGTTTCATGCCTTTTTTTTACTTCTTGTGTTTTCTTCTGGTACAGCTCAGTGGTGCCTCTCGCATGGAGTCAGTACAGAGGGAGGTGATTTACTGAAAACTGTGAAAGCTTTCAACTTTCCACCTCCTGAAGATATCTCTTAGACCAAGTGTTCTCAGGACATTAGCACTGGTTCGTAAACTTCCATGACATCTGTGATGGAGAGAAATGTTGGCATAAATTTGCTTGCTTTTTAAACAAAGTGGCTCCTGTCACAAGTCCTTCAAATGCCTTACTGAAATTCTCCTGATGTGTTTCTAATACCTCACTGATTTAAATGTCTTCTCTGTGCTCTCACAAAGCAACAAGACTTCATCAGTCATCTTGATGATGACCAGAGTGATTACATGCCAAGAATTCTGAATTCTGGTGGGCATCAGGGAAGTTGGTGATCTCTTTTTCTTCACTGGTTTCTCACCTCTTGGCAGTGGCACAATTAATTTTTCAAATGGGGCTGCTTTGAAAGCAAAGGCATGTTTAGGTAGGTTGCTTTTGGGTCTGTGAGTGCAAAATAGAAGATGCATCCGTCATCTCTGTATGTGAGAATGTGAAAGTATGTTTAGAAAGCTTGGTATTTCAGAGGAATAGTAAAGTGAAAAAAACCCCAGTATTTGTAACAAAGAGAGAAGTTCTAAATGTCAGGATGTTTCCTTAAAACATAATGTGTCAGTATGCAGCAATATCTACTTTTCGGGCCTCCTTTTCAAATCTGGTACAGGTAGAGTGTCCTGTAGTTAACTTCTTTCTTATTTTAATCTGTTTAATTTCTTAATGAATGAACTTACATTGAAAAGGGATTCCAGTGTATGTGGTCTAGGTTTTCTAAGAAATTAGAAAATGCAGGGTAAAAAATAATTCTCTAGAAGCTCACATTTATGATGTGCTTTTTCTTTCAGATGAGGTGTAAGAATACATGTATTTGTTTTTGGCCATCATGACAAAAAGATCAGATGATTAATGCCATATACTACATCCTGTTATCTTTGCTTCCTGTTGTAGAAATTTCAGTAGAGATTCCATCAAGTTTTCTCCAGTCAAGTAGCCTGAAGAAAGCCTGTGTTCATGGTAGTGAACAGTTTGGGAAAGAGTGACTGGTGGAAAAGAACCTGGGGGTGCTGGTTGACATCAACTGAACATGAGCCAGTGTGTGCCCAGGTGTCCAAAAAAGACCAACGGCATCCTGGCCTTTATCAGAAATAGTGTGGCCAGCAGGAGAGGGCAATGATTGTTCCCCTGTATGCGGCACTTGTGAGGCTGCACCCCAAATCCCTTTTTCAGTTTTGGGCCCTCCCCTACAAGAAGGACATTGAGGGGCTGGAGTGTGTCCTCAGGACAACTGTCCTCCTGGGCTGGTTGATGGTGTCAGGGAGCAGGATGGTCCCCCTGTTACCCAGGAGGAAGTAGTCAGAGACCTGCTGAGCCACTTGGATGGTCATAAGTCTGTGGGACCAGATGGGATCTATCCCAGGGTGATGAGGGAGCTGGCAGATGAGCTTGTGAAGCCGCTCTCCGTCGTTCACTAACAGTCCTGGCTCACTGGTGAGGTTCCAGATGACTGGAAGCTGGCCAGTGTGGTGCCCATTCACAAGAAAGGTAAGGAGGAGGATCCTGGAAATTATAGGCCAGTCAGTCTGACCTCAGTACCTGGTAAGGTAATGGAGCAATTTATATTGAGTGCCATCACACAGCACCTCAGGATGGCCAGGGGATCTGACCCAGCTAGCATGGGTTTAGGAGGGGTAGGTCGTGTTTGACCAATCTGATCTCCTTTTATGCCCAGGTGACCCGCCTGGTGGATGCGGGAAAGGCTGTGGATGTTGTCTGTTTGGACTGCAGCAAGGCCTTTGACAGTGTCTCCCACAGTAAACTCCTGGAAAAGCTGGCAGCCCCCGGCTTGGACAGGAGCACTCTTTGCTGGGTCAGGAACTGGCTGGATGGCCGGGCCCAGGGAGTGATGGTGAACGGTGCTGCATCCAGCTGGTGGCCAGTCACCAGTGGTGTCTGTCCCTCAGGGGTCTGTGCTGGGGCCAGTTTTGTTTAATATTTTTATTGACAACATGGATGAGGGTATTGAGTCTACTATTAGTAAATTTGCAGATGACACTAAGCTGGGAGTGTGTGTTGATCTGTTGGAAGGTAGGAAGGCTCTGCAAAGAGACCTGGAACGGTTGGATGGATGGACAGAGTCCAAAAAGATGAAGTTTAACAAGTCCAAGTGCCGAGTCCTGCATTTTGGCCACAATAACCCCCTGCAACACTATAGGCTGGGGACAATGTGGCTGGACAGTGCCCAGGCAGAAGGGGACCTGGGGGTGCTGGTCGACAGCCGATTGAACATGAGCCAGCAGTGTGCCCTGGTGGCCAAGAAGGCCAGCGGCATCCTGGCCTGTATCAAAAGCAGTGTGGCCAGCAGGACCATTCTTCCCTTGTACTCGGCACTGGTGAGGCTGCACCTCGAGTACTGTGTCCAGTTCTGGGCCCCTCAGTTTAGGAAGGACGTTGAGACGCTTGAGTGTGTCCAGAGGAGGGTAACAAGGTTGGTGAGGGGCTTGGAACACAGGCCCTATGAGGAACGATTGAGGGAGCTGGAGTTGTTTAGCCTGGAGAAAAGGAGACTCAGAGGTGACCTTACTGCTCTCTACAATTACCTGAAAGGTGGTTGTAGTCAGGTGGAGGTTGGTCTCTTTCTCCAGGTGACAACCGACAGAATGAGAGGTTACAGTCTCAAGCTGTGCCAAGGGAAATTTAGGTTGGATGTTAGGAAAAAGTTTTTTACTGAAAGTGATAAAGTTCTGGAATCGTCTGCCCAGGGAGATGGTGGAGTCACCATCCCTGGATGTGTTTAAAAAAGGATTGGATGTGGCACTCACTGCCATGGTTTGTCATGAGGTGGTGTTAGGGCATGGGTTGGACTCAGTGATCTTGAAGGTCTCTTCCAACCTGGTGGTTCTGTAAAAAGTTCTGTGAAAAATACAGAGAAGGGCAACAGAGCTGGGGAAGGGTCTGGAGCACAAGTCTGATGAGGGGCAGCTGAGGGAGCTGGGGGTGTTTAGCCTGGAGAAAAGCAGGCTCAGGGGAGACCTTATCACTCTCTACAATGCCTTGAACGGAGGCTGTAGCAAAGTGGGGGTTGGTCTCTTCTCCAAGGTAACAAGTGATAGGACAGGAGGAAATCGCCTCAGGTTGGTACAGGGGAGGTTTAGAGTGGCTATTAGGAAAAATTTCTTTACCAAAAGGGTGGTTAAATGTTGGAACAGGCTGCCCAGGAAAGTGGTGGAATCATCATTCTGCAAAAGTGTTCAAAAAAACATGTGGATGTGACACTTAAGGACATAGTTTAATGGTGAATATCGTAGTGGGGTTGGGTTGATGGTGGGACTTGATGATCTTAGAGGTCTTTTCCAACCTAAACAATTCTCCAATTCTATGATTATCACAAGCTGTCTGAAATAATTGTAAAGCAGTGCCATAATTTGCTTACTGCTTTTTTTTTTTCGCAAGAGGTGTTGGTGAACTCAGGTTTGTTGTATTCAAGAAATTCTTCAATGGGACCCAATTTTTTGTAATTCAGCTGCTGAAATTAATGAGATTTGGTTCACTGATATTATGGCCTTTTCAGTAAGGTGCAATATATTTCAAACTATAAGCTGATGGATTTTAGGACATAAGAAATAATTATTCCTTTGAATGGAGAGAAATTTTTAGGTTAGCTGAAGATTCTAAATTTCCATCAAATATTGGAGACTTTTCTAAAATGCTTTCCTAGTGAAACTTCTAACTGTATTCCACTGTCTAAAATTGCAGTTATGGAGGGCTTCCTTGGCATATTAATGCATTTCTCATGATTTTAGTAGTGATATCAGCCAACATAGAAAACTGTGAAGGCAGAAGTGAACTGGTGTATCATTCAAAGGCCTAAGATCTGGTATGGTAAGTAGCATTTTTACAAGATGAACATCAAAGTCTTTGTAATTCTGAAATCGAACTAATATCCAAAATCAAATACTCCATGTGGTGGGTTGTGGGTTGTGTCAGACCACTAGTACGTAGACAATGGATATGTGGAAACTTCCTTTGGGAAAATAACAGCTGTGTGGTGGGAGATGGGGAACTCTTAGCAAGGCAAGTGTGCTGCTAGGCCAGATAAGTGTTTTTATTAATCACATTTGCCTTCAGAGTAGTTACGAAGCACTGTGTTGTTGCTGGGAAGGCGTTTCATTCTCTGCAAACCTTTTGCATGAGGTTATTCTAGGAAGGAAGGTAAAAGTAAAGGAAAATAATTCTTCATCTAACTCAATTCTTAAGTGTGGGGTATGCCCAGCCCCTGCCCTGGAGGGATGTCTGCTGAGATTGCACAATCCCCAGCAGGACTCACTGGGAAGGCAGCTAACCTTTTTACTCAAGGCGAGAAAAGACAGACCCAGAATCCTCTGGGAGATCCTTTGTAACCCATTGGCCTTTACCCTCTGAGACCCATCCCCTGTATCCCTATAAAAGCTGCCCTCTGCCCCTGTGAGAGGAGAGGAGAGCTCTCATCCCTGGCTTTCCCCTTCGCCAGAGGGGACCAACAATAAAGCTACCTTTCGTGTGGAGCCACACAAGCCTCTTGTCTCTCTGTGGTCTGGCGTGGCCTGGAGGCTGCCCTGCAGAGCTGAGCTGAAATCACGAGCTGACAATCACTAAAGAGCTGACAGCTTCTGCACAGGCCCTCCTGCCAGCAGCTGAGGGAAGACACCGGGCCTCAGGAAGGTGATTCCTTTGGGGACCATCTCTCCGGACCGGTCACCTCTTCCTCCGTCAGAGCTACTGACCCCTCACTAGCTGTAATACTTAAGCACCAAAATTTCTTTTTAAATCTTGCCCTTGCATTTGTTTATGCATTCAAAAAATTACACCCAGTAATGATTTTGGAGAGCAGTGCTGGCTGACTGAAAAAGGTTTGCTTATACGTGGCTCTTGTGTAGCAATATAATTGGATCCTTAATGCTAAAGCATTAATATGTGCATTACTTTTATCATTTCATTAATGGAAATGATGGTTTTTTTACTCAACCACTGCATATGATTTCTTTTTATACTTACATCCATTGCACAAAATTTTTACATATTGTAGGAAGTAGCAAAAGTTATGTAGGCTTCTCAAAATGCCTATAGGTTTCTATTCCTACATTTTCTTAATTGCTAATGTGCAAACCCTTAATACTAGTAACAAATTACCACTAAACCTTAAGATGTCTTTGTAAACTTATTTATATTAAATGCAAACATACATTGACCAAAACATAAATATGTCAAGAAGATGGTTAGAAGTTACGACTTGTCTGCGTTTGTGCACCACCATCACCAGTGTGGCTATAGTACCACATTCTCTTGTGTCAGATAAGACTCATTTAATCAAAGATTGTTACTTTAAGCTTCATTACATCATCCCTGATTTGGTGATGGTGTAGTGTGCCTGGTGCTTTTTATTCTTATCTATGGTATGTAGAGGATTTATTTATTTATTTACAAAAACATAGATAAGGGTATGTGAGTCTACATTTTTAAAAACCTCCTCATCTAGTTTTTGAATTCTTTTTCAGTAGTTGCTCTATTCATAATTGTGATATTTAAGTTGCTTGTGCGTTGTTTTCTTACTACCATCCATTTTTGCCCTAAAGGGTTTGAATGGTTTGGACTGTATCCCCAGCTGTTAATAGGGAAAGCCTAGTTAGCATCTTGGGTGAGGAGCCCTTCAGTAAATGAAGTAAGGTGCCATGGTTATGGAAATCAGTTTCTAAGACTTTTCTTGCAAATGTTTGTTTAATCACTTTTAAAAATGATAACTTTTGACACTCTTGAAAGAAAGCAATCAATTTCCATAGTATTTGAGTAGTTTTGTAGTACCAGTGAAGCCTGTATTGAACTGGCTGAAATCGCTGACATTTCTTAAGTTGTGAATATTGTGCTTTTCCTAGCATTTCTTGTGGTTTTTTTTTTCTTCTTTACCTTTTCTGAAGACTTTGCAAGAATGCACAGGTGGTGGGTTCTGCCTGCTGTTCTTCGTAGAGTTTTCTGACATTGCAGAGCTGTAGAAGAGTATTTTAGGATATAACGTCCTTCAGGCTGTATTGTATTTCATGTGTCTTTCAAAGGAGTTGAAATGGAATTTTAAGTTGAAGTTTAATCTTGTTGACTTTTCCTTGACCTCTTTCCCTAAAATATTAGCTCAAATTGTGCTGGCTCTGAGAGTTGGTGTGTGAATTGAATACTGGCTTGATGTATTCATGGATACCTTGAATCATGGAGAAGATAGAAGAGCTTTGTTTTATATTCTATTAATCTTCATGTGTTAGCAGCGAGTTGCATGAATCTAACCCAGAAAGGAGTTTCTGACATATAATCTGTGCTTAAATTCAGAGGAGAAAGCATTAATGTGTGCTGGTAAGTTGAAAGGCAAGAACCTCCTTGGAATGTAACACTTTCCAGGCTTAGTGAAATTTCTTTAACGGCAGTGGGTAAAGTACCCGCATCGTGATAGTCTGAGAATGCAAATTTCCGTGTATTTTTTCAGTGGATAGCAGTGGATACTTGCTAACAGAGCACAAACTTTAAGTGATTTGTAAGAGTGCATTGGTGCACTCAGCATCTCCTAAGTGTCATGGTAACTGTACCCTAGTGAGGCATTTAGAACTGGAACATATGGTATCGCTTCACACCGTGAAACTAGTGTGCTGACAAAAGGAGTTAATCTAAATGTGGAGATGGCTTAAATGTGTTGAGCAGTGTTACACTTCAAAACTTGAAGGGGAAAACCTTATTTCAAAACAGGCTTTTCTTTCTTTTGCTGTGTGCAAAGAGAAATAATGTGTTGCCCTCTACACTGCTGTCATTAGCAGTTAAAGTTCTCGTTATTTTTTGTCCATCTTATGTGCATATCAAACTGGTCTCTGGTGTGGTAATTGTGTATTCATAGCTCCTGTGAAAACAGTAGATCGTGCTCTTGTGATTCCTATTTAGTTGTGTTGATACTGAGGACAGGAGTATTTCCACCAGATATCTTTCAAATAACTTCCTACCTTTTAGTGGTGAAAATGTTACATCTAAAACGCAGCAGATAATAATCATTACCTTTGTGTCCTGTTTGCTGTTAACTTTGACTCTATGCATCGGGAGGTGACAAGTGATGGCTTTGTTGCTGAGGCAGTGCATTATGTCTGCTTGCACGCTGAACATTGTTAAATGTTCTCCTTTGGTTTTCAGTTTATTGGAAGAGAATTAGAGCTTTGCAGCTAATGTTCAGTGTGATGTAGGTGAGGGAAGTGTACATGGAACTGCACACCCTGGGGAGAAACCCAGCAGGTACAGAACTGAAAGGTCCTTGGTGGTGTGTATGAAATGAACAACTCCTACACCCTATTCACTCTTACGACTTTTTCTTCCACCTTTTAAATAAATCTTACAGACTATATGAAAGACCTTGTAGGAAGAGGAGCAAACTCTTCCCTCCCCCCCCCCCCCCGGGCTTTGAAAAAGGATGATGTATCTTCAACTTACTGTCGCTATAGTATTTTATCATTAATCTTTCTTTGCCAGAGATATTTTTTGGATATGGTTACTTTGGGTGTTGTTTTTCCATATTTACACACAAGCTGAAAATACCTTCTCAGTGACAGTACAGTTTAGAACATACTGTTCTTTCATATTATTTTTAGTCTTCCAGCAGCATTCAGTTTGCAGAGACGTGATACTGGCTTTACTGACACTGTGCAACAGTTTCATTAGGTTACTGTATAACAGAATAATACCAGCTTTATGGAAAGTAAATAAACTGTTAATGTACCAAATGGAAAAACATTCAGGCTCATATAATAATTATTCCTGTTAGTATTTTGTATGATTATTCAATAATCTAAAACCGTGACAATAGAGTTTAACTTTGATAATGTATTTTGTAATGTGCATACACAAAGTTACTTAAGCATAAGGTGGGAATATTTTTGAATGACTTGTATGTGGATATTTATTTCAGATAAGCATTCTGTTAATTTCTTTTGGCTTAATCAAATTTTAAAGTTAATAGAGAGGCTTATTTACTCACTGGAGTTTGAAGATACACCTGAATTTTGCTTTATGCATGCAAAAATAGGCTAATTCTCTTCTATAAATATTTGTGTTTTTTCTGGAAAGTGGAGGTTAGGATGTTGCTTTGAGCATGTAAGAGTTGTTGGTCTTTGCCTTTGTTCTGCTCACATGTTGTACTGTGCTTTGCAGCATGTTTGCTGCACATCCTTCCTGTTTCTTGGAACCCATATCTGTGCAATAAGCAATGTGCATACCCTTTCCTGTTAAGCAAGTGTTCTTTGGTGTTTAAGAACTTGGAGGTGTGAATCACTTATTGATATTTAGGGATTTTTTTTATGCATACCTGAGAAAAGTATGCAGTCTCTGACAAAATTCTTCTTCATTGTAGGGCTGAGTTTTGAGCACTTAGGACTCAGGGTTTTTTACGATCACATTATTATCAATGCAAAAAAAAAACCCAAACTGTTTTAAAGCTTTTTAAACTTTAGATGAGACATAGGATATTTACTGCAGTTGTCATCACTCCATGAGAACAATTTGAGAGCCATACTGCCTTCTCCATTGGCATTCAGTGATAAAATTAGAATGGTTGTTTTTAATCTCATTGTCACAGTAGCTGTTATTAGAAATGGAACTCTTCTGGAAGTGATTTTCATGTGGCAGTGTTCAGATGATGATACAAAGGCAAATCTCTGTTTGAAAGATGGGAAAGCTGAAGCAATAACTGACGTTCATGGTTTGGTTTTGTTTTTTTTTCTCAATTTTATACTTTTAAGTCAGCAGGAAAACTGAGACTCCATCCAGGCTTGGTTCTCTGGCACTAGCTGTTACTAGGAGGATCTGTCTCTGTTGCAGCCCCTTAGCACATAACCAAGTGTTTGCCAGAAAGGCTAAGAGTTTCAGTGTAGAAAAAACTGTTGTGCAAAAAGTTATAAATTATTAAAATGATATGGAAGTCATGTCCGGTAGGGATTTTATTGGTTACTTGGAAGCATCTGTTGAATGCATATGGAAGTCATGCTTCAAGGACACACCCTTAGATGGTGTATTTCAGTTTCGTTGTGCAGGGTACGTTTTTTGAAATAGGTCAGTAGTATCAGATGAGCTCCCGCGCCCTCCTCCCCATCTAGGTCTGCCCTACTTTGCTAATTTTTGAAGGTCAGATGGATAAGGGTAACTGTCTTGCAGTTTTTCTTCAGCTTCAAAATGGTAACAGTCTGGCACAATCTGGTTAAAGAATAGGCTGTTAAATAAAATTGCTCCTGCTGCTTTTGGCTGTCATCTTTAATCTTTTTATAGGAAGCTGTTCGAAGTTGATGCTAAGGAAAACCTTGTAGTTGCAATACACTCCTCACTTGAGCGCCATGAATTTTGAATGATGGTGATTCACTAATACACAGAACATATGTGTCGACTGGATGTTGAAGTATAAATGTATAGCTCTGGTGTTTTGAGTAGAAAATGTTGAAACTGTGCCTGCCTCTACCGCTTCTATATAATTTCCATATGTTGTGCTCTGAAGGAGTATATTCATCAGCTTTCATTCTTGAAATGATGGCTAGATACTGAATTCATTACAAATAATAAATATGAATTATATTGGCAATTTGCAAAAGCTGCCTGAAATACTGAATGTTTTCAAAATTTTTTTGTTCAGTGAGATTTGGGAAATAAAATAAATAATATACTAAGTAGTCCTGGGGAAATGCTCCATCCCACTTGTAACAAGCAGAATATTGGATGTTAATCTCATTGCATCCCTATCACTGCCTCCTGACAGTGTGCTAGTAACATCTAATGCCCTGCCACTCGCACGATTGAGGTCCTGGGGCTGTCTTACAGAAATATTTCCACAAGAAAGTGATTCTGCAGTGCCAGTGGCCTTGGCAGTTTCCATGGGAATGTGCATGAGTCCATGTACTGTGAAATGTGTTATGAAACTTTGTATTGCGGAGAACTACATTATACCAGTGTGTGAACACAGCAATGGGGAGTCTCAATACACGTGTAATGGTGCATTTTTGCTTACATACATAAGCATACACATTTGCTTACAAGTGTGCTAATGGCTTGTGATTAACCCTGGACATGGTTGTTAACCTGAACTGGTGTAAAATTCAAATGTAGAGGGACAATAATGAAGAAGAGTGGTCTATTTGGTAACCTTGATTAAAATTCAGTATTTTTCTGTGTTTTAATAACCTTTTCTTTTCTCCACCGTTTAATTAATTTTTCCTTTGATGTACTGCAGTTTGTGTTTAACTTCTTCCTTTTGCAAGAACAAGCAGCTCACTTGGACATGAGTAAATAAATTACTTAAACAGATATTTCGTGGTACCTACAAGACATTAGCTGATGAATGTAAATTCCTGGCACACTCAAGGAAAACCACAGCCTATGAAAAACCAACATGCCTCTAACCAAAACCCAGTAATCTTCCCTTCTAATGTTGTACTTGTGCAGAAACAGGCTTGGTGTCTTCACTATTTCAGTTCTTAAGTCTGAACTCCACCTACCTGTGGAGTCTTGTCTCAGTTTGTCTTTTCCATCTTATATTTTAGATACTAACCAGTTTTAGTTCTAGGTATTGAGAAATGGTCTCTTTCATGTTCTGTGTCTGGTTTTATATGAAATGAGTGAGTTTTGTAATTTGACATAGCTTTTTTAATAGGCTTTGATTTTGTTTTTTAAATCTTTGTGACTTTGAAAGTATCCCAGTAACAGAATGAGTGAGCAGCTAACCCATGTTTACAGCAGCCGAGCTTGCTTCCCGTGAATAGCGTGTGTGTCAGTCACTTGGCAGTGTCTGTAGGAATCTGGGCTTGAACTGTGGCAACGACCCCCTTGGCTGGAAACTGGGGCTGTTGGAAGGTGCAGCCAGGCTGTGTCGCTGTAAGGAGGCCCCTTCTTGTTAGGTTGGCTTTCCCTCTTGCTTTTAGGGAAATTCTAGAGCTCTTAAATCACAGCTCTTAAAACACAGTAGTTCTTCTTTAAATGAGAAGTAAAGCAACTGAAAGAGCAGGTACTCTAGAAGTATTTTCTGTGGGGCATTTTTGGTGGTGGTTAAAGCTTTGCTTTCAGTTTGTGTTGAATGTGCTGCTGAGCTACACATAATCTGTGTAAGAGTGTTCAGAAAGTGAAAAATGAATGGAATGTCCACTTCTTCTAGACTAAGCTTCAGGGTAAGCAAGGTACAACTTTTCCAGCCATGCCCCAAACAATGCACATAAGCAATTAATGTTCAGGAAGGAGCGATAAAATGCTTCTTGGCCTGTCACTGACTTAAAATTGTGCTTTGAGTCAGCTGCTTACTGAGATAAAGTGGCAAGGGATGTTATATCTGGCTTATGGCTGTGTATGGATATTATCACCTTCTTTGTCCTATTGGAAAATAGCCCCAACCAAATGCTAAAGGAAAGTGAGATGGCTATAAGCAGGAGGTAATATGGAAAACCATCTAGATTCCTATAATTACAGGGTGAAATGGTTCCTAAACTGAGCAGAAGTGACAGAAAAGACTTATATTAAATCAATAATCTGTTATGATTTGAATAGTTTTCTTTAGCCTCATGTACATATTGTGGAGCAGAAAAGTTACTGATGTTCCCTCTTGCAGCTAAGTTATCTGAAGTCTTGAGGTTTACAAACTGAGCAAGTGTTGTGGTTTAAGCAAGTGATATAAGAAGACACCCAGGAAACAAAAAGCTTTGAATGCTTCTCATGTGCTTCCTAATACCAAAAAATGTTAATATAGTACAGAAGCATGTAACATCATTCCCCCCATAGTTCAAGATGGACTATCTTCCATTTAATTTAACATGGATTTCCAGAATGGTTTAATGCTGAGGAGCTACATGAGACAAAATTGTCAGACTCCTATAATTTATCATTTCAGTGTGAAAATAAATGTAGCATCCTCTGCTTGAGGACCACCTCAGATCAATACATATTGTTCATTGTTGGTGAATTTAGGCTCAGCTCCGAGAAACTTCCACTCGTGTCAAAAGGAGATTTTGATTTTTGCACCCGATTGAGATGGTATGAAACGGCATGCATCATTCCATTACGCTTCCTATATAATTATTGTTTTTAAGCCCCAAATTTCTGTCAAGTTCAGAAATAAGCTTTTAACATCTGGTGTTTAATTAGCTGTTGAATGACATAAAATGTAAGCTTACTATTCCAAGAATTGTATTTACAAAGGCTTTATAAATGTTGGTGTTTAGGCTCTAGCGAGTCAAGATAAAGGTAAATTATTGTGGGGCGTTTGAGGTCGTCTGTCCAAAGGATGACTGCTACACTTGCTAGATAAAACAATGAGGGCTAAGTCTCGTTATTTCTGAAGTTGCTGTTCAAAACAACATTTTTCTGAAGTTACCTTGCTTTTAAAGTCTACTCGGTCTTGTCCTTTTGGCCTTAGATTTTTTGACAGAATGTTTAGATTAAGTATCTTTCTGATTGCTTCTCAGGGAATTAAAATACTTTTTTTTTGGCCACCAAACATAGTTGGGACTGAAAATATCTGCCAAAACATTTACTTTTAGGATGTTGAAGGTCTTAATGGAAAACTGTATTAAATTTTTTTTCTTTTACTTCTCCAGAGATAAAATTGGTCTAACAGCTTTAAGAACTTTTATTCTTAGTATGAAGAAGAAAAGAAAAAATGTCTAGACATCCTTCATGTCAAGAATGGTCAAAAATGCAGTCCTGTTCAATAAGAGAATCTAGAAAAATTCAAAGATCTCTGCAGAGGAGCTAGAATATGCATTTAAATGAATTCTGTGTTTATCACTAGAAATTGTCATATTTCTTGAGATTAGTGTAACCTGTAAAATTCAGTTTCACCTCTAATCTTCAGTTTCATAGAATGGTTTGGGTTGGAAGGGACCTGAAGAATCATCTAGTTCCAGCTTCCCTGCCATGGGCAGGGACACCTTTCACAAGACCAGGTTGCTCAGAGCTGCTTTGAACACCTTCAGGGATGGGGCATCCACACCTTCTCTGGGCAACCAGTGCCAGTGCCTCACCACCCTCACAGTTAAGGATTTTTTGTAATAGCTTATCTAGAGCCAGTCTCTTTTGAGTTTGAGGCCATTCCCCCTTGTTCTGTCACTACCTGCTTTTGTAAATCCTCTCTTTTACCCTTGTAGGCTCCCTTCAGGTGCTGGAAGGCCACAACCCCAAAGCCTTCTTCTCCAGGCTGAACAAGCCCAAATCTCTCAGCCTTTCCTCACAGGAGCGGTATTCCATCCCTCTGATCATCTTGGTGGCCTCCTCTGGATTCGCTCCAATGGATCCATGGCCTTCCTGTGCTGGGGACCCCAGAGCTGGATGCAGCACTGCAGGTGGGGTCTCAGCAGAGTAGAAGGGGCGGAATCACCTCCTCCACCTGCTGCCCACACTGCTTTTGATGCAACCCAGGATACACTTGGCTTTCTGGCCTGTGAGTGCACATTGCCAGCTCATGTCCAGTCTCGCATCCACCAGCACCCCCAAGTCCTTCTTGGCAGGGCTGCTCTCCATCTGCTCATCCCCCAGCCTGTGTTGGTACTGGGGGTTGCCCTGACCCAGGTGCAGCACCTTCCCCTTGCTCTTATTAAACCTCATGGAGGTCCCATGGGCCACTTCTTGAGCTTGTCTAGGTCCCTCTGGATGGCGTCCTATCCTGCAGGATTGTCAACCACACAACTCAGCTTGGTGCTGAGCTCATGCCACGACTTTAGATGGTGACAGGTCTTGTGCCATGAAGGTACTTATCCAACACCTATGAGACCAAGGTTATCAACCTGTTGATTTTGTGCTTTTGACATGTTATCTGTCACAGTGCTTCCTAGAACCCATTTCTGTGGACTGCACTGATTAAGTTGGAATTTTTCATGTGTGTCTATAAACATCTGTCTCCTTAATCTTGTGGAGGAGAGTGTTATATGTATCAGACATACGTTCCCTTACTCTTAGTCGTTGCAATGGTATCTTTAATTTACTTCAGAGTTCCTTTTCTCCTGGCAGGAAAGTTGAGAGTTTCTGTTATTGTCTTATCAAGTGGTGCTATACCCAGGAGACAAATCAGTTCAAGGCAAGTTTTTGCTTGGTCGGCTTCCAGAACTTGTCTTTTGTAAGTGTAGGATAAGCCCTTATCTGTAGTGTGTACAAACCTCCTCTGGAACTATTAAAATGTTAGCATTGCTCACGTTTCATGATATCTAGGTTTTTTGTATTTTTTCCCAAGTCTTTGTTTAAAAACAAAGCCATTGCGTGGTTACTTGAGGATTTCAGAACTGTTTAATTGAATTTCATTTTTGCACAGCTAATTGGTTGTTTCAACACGACACCAGTTTAGATTTGCTTTTAGTGTAGGGTGACCTGGGGAAGGAGACGTGCCCACTTAATTAGAGTAAAATGTGGTATGTCTTTATGTGGATATTAGTTGCTAAACAGTTCAACTCTATCCAGAGGTGGCATATGTGCATTTTATGTGTATCAAGTGGATGTTGATTCTGGGCATCTTGGAGTGAAACACAATTGCCTGAGTCATTGTTAGTAATGACCAACGTTGAGATTGATCCATTTACGAAACTGCATTATCAGTTCTCTCCTGAATTTGGTTTATGCTAGGAGTTTAAGTAAAATTGCTCATGCTGAAACACTCAAATATAAAAGTTCTTGGTTTGAGTTTTAAGAATTTGTGTGAAGGCTCCATATGTGATATGGATGTATTCAAAATACATCGCACATTCTTAGCAGTCATAGCTTTCAAGACCCTTTTGCCAAGCTGAATATTGATTACCTTTGCAGCAGTGTTAAGTACTGAGAGGATGAGAGAGTCGTGGCACCTTCCACTTTGGTGCTAAAACCAGCTACATAACACAGAGTTACTTGATTCTCTCCCCATCCTCTTCCCCAGATGCTGGCAATTGATGCTAGTGGTTGTGACCACAAAGCTTTCTTGGGGAGGAAAAAACATTAAGCATTTAAAAAGATATAAATGCTTAATTTAAGACTGTAGATCAATGTGCTACATCATGTATCCAGTGGGCTAGCAGAAGCTCTCTCTTGTTTGATTTCACATGTGTAAGACACGGCACAGGTACTGGAAATCTGGTTTCAATATGGTGATGTTCAGCTCTAGGGAACACTGCCATAAGTGAATCGTCAGTGCTTTGATTTGCTGTTGTTTCTCTTTAGATAAATGCAGAAATGTTCATCTTGGTGTATTCATGTCCCTACAGTAGGATGTTCCCAGAACCCCCCAAAGGCTCACAATACTTGAGCTAAGGGTTCATGTTACACGTATTTCTATAATGAGGTACAAACTTTAGAAATTGACAACTGTCGGGATGTAGTTGAAGTTAAAATCTGGCAGTATGCAGTTAAAATATGTATCTTTGATGTTCTTAATAGTTTCAGAATGGCTTTTAATTTTTTTTTTAATTTTTTTTAGTATGACTTCATTCTTAGTGTTTGAGCAGTACTTTGAAGATTTGGAGATTAGGAGCACTGCAGAACTGCAAGGTTGTTTTTTTTTAATTGAGGATTAGCGGTCATTAAAATCTGACAAATGGCTACTCCAAGTGATTCGGTGTTTTGAACATTAAATTTATAAGGTTTAATTTAGGAGTTTTATTTAGGAGTTACTTGTATATCCTTTTCTAAAGAGTCATTATGTACGTGAATATTTCTTACATGCAAATTTGCTAAATCATGCTGCGCATAATTGTTGACTTGTGTTCAGAGTATTAGAGTTTAGAAATCTGAGGGCTTTTTTTTTTTTACTTGATACATTTTCTCCTTAAGAACATAACCTTTCCTGGCTGGCCAGCTGCATTACTTAAATAACAGTAGCAGTTGAAATGCGGTTTGGTTTGGTTACTGGTAATTTTGTGTAGCTATGGCATAGCAGCGAAAGGTCTACAGGTATTGAAAAACAGGCATAGCTTGTACAAAGGGGCAATATCTCCTATTAGGCTATTGAATAGTTGGATGGGAATTACAGGTGGTATTTGGAAAATGAATCAGCATTGACTGAAAGATGCTTATACTGGTGTTCATTTAGATTTCTTTGCGATTTTTTTTGAAGTGTTATTTGGAAAAATTGGTCTTTTTCAATATGCTGTGTTACTTGCATTGTTTATGTTAACACTTCTTACATTTATTTTCAGACCAGTATAGCTACTCTGATTATGTTCCGATGATTCACAAACATAAAATATTTTTCTTTTAGGAAACGTCTAGATACAACTTAGTGCTCATTTTTCTTGGTTATATGTGGATTATTCAGTATGAAGCACTGGTTTGTACATTCAATCAGAAATATCATGGCACTGGTGTTTGCATAGCTCTTCCTGCTGTATCTAGACTAGCAAACAAATGGAAATGACATTTTTAGTGTTGTAGCTGATGTTATTAGTAGAGAAATAGTTCTGCTTTACACCTGAAGGTCTGTTTTTAGTACTGAAACACAAGTTTCAGAGCACATTTCATGCTGGGTCATATGGTAGTATTTTGGAGGCAGGTTTTTCAATCTGAGTTGAAGAGTCTGCTGTACGAAAGACTGGTGTCTTACGTGCTAAATAAAACTGTCCAGAACAAAGAACAAAATCAAGGATCCTGTGTCATTGGATGTATCTTTTAATAAGTGATTTCGGTAGCTAATGTATTCTCCAGTGCAGGCATAAACACAAACTTCTGCAGTGCCCTAATGGTTACGAAATGCAGAGTATGGAGTTCATGACCTTCTCTGCTCCCTTTCTCAGACTCTGTTAGAAAACAAGGTTGCAGGTAGGCCTAAATCCCTGGGGTCTTTATCTCTGGATAATGTCTGCTTTGGTCTTCAGACTGGAGGTTGAAAACTGCAGACTTATGTAATAGCTTCATTGTGTATTGGGGTAAGAGCTTTGAACTCCTAGTTTTCTTTTGCTGAAAAATCATTGATACTCTGTGACAGCTCATGCGTGTTTCATTTGTGGCTGCTTTCTGTGAGCAATTATCATCAGAAACGCTGCAGCAAATTGGCATCGTATCACAAATGCTCCTGGAATGAAATCAAACAGGCAAACAGCATTCACATTAACAGGGGCAGTCAGTATGCGTAGAGAGCTCAAGAGAAAATGAGAAAAATACTGGAAAAAGTGAAGCTTACGAGACTGTAAAGATGCTGAGAATAGTTGTATAGTAGAGAGCTCTCTGTGCTGTAATCTGGCAGGTGACTATGGAAGACAGGGCTTATGGCAAATATATGATAAACCTTAACTTTACACTAAATTCAAGTTGAGTATTATTTATGTGCTGATTCTGTGGTACATTCATCTTCTACACCCAGGTGATCTCAAACTGGTGGTTGCTGTACTGCTTCCATCACTGTTAAATACTGCTTCACTGCCCTCTGATCTTAATTTGCTTACTGTTTTCCAGTTAAATGGGATGTATATTACCAAAGTATGTCTTTGTGTCTCTGCTCTGTAGACCTGTTTTAACAAATTGGATAAAAAGGTGTGGCTGCAAAGGACTTGAGTGACAGATGTGAATGTGTATGGGAGTGCAATGTTGTATTCTACCTATGACTGAGAAGCTTCAATGCAAGTATATCTAGATGCATGAGGAGGCACAAGTGAGTGATACTGTAAATAAACAAGGAATCAGTGGATGTTAGTCCATTTTGATACTTAAATCCAACTTCGTTGGAAATAGGTATTTCTTTTCGGTTTTACCCTCTCTGCCCTGCCTCCAAGTAGGCTGCGCATGAAGTTCATTTTCCCATTTTAGCCCAAGAAGTCAGTGTATTTGTAAATAATTTCTGTTCTAGTCTCCTTTTTCTTCCATTTAACCTGTATTGAGGTACTTTAATACGTTAGTACTTTAATGGTGTTTTACAAAAAGTGACATCTGCTAATCAACAGAGGAGAAGGCTCAAGTATATGTTCCTGACAAGTATTGAGCTTAACTTCTTTTTTTTTTTTCCCTCCCCTGTAGAATGCTCTCTAAATGCCAGTACTTACACAAGGTCTGTTCTAAGGGTGGTTGAGCTGAAATCTATTAAACTAGTCTGTTTGCCAGCAGACGTTAAAGTAGTATTGCTTTAATGAAGACATAATCATCAGACATTTTCTGTTGCATTTTGAATGGATGGATTAGGGTTTAGTAAAATAAACCCCACTTATGCTGGACAAAGCATAAGTTCTTTGAAGTCTGTGTTTGTGATTCATGTCTTACCTTATTGTAGTTCTAGTTAAGTATAAAATGTTAAGTATGAAGTGTTGCTAGCAAATGACTGGCTATTCTTGAGTGGTTTTGTTCATACTGTTCCAATTTACAGTATCATCTCATGAGAATTTTTCATTGTAGAGTTCAGAGTTAAGGAAGGAAGTGGTAATTATATTGTTAAAAATATAATGAGTAGTTCGTGCATCTTTTTATTTCTTTGTTTTATCATTGATTTTTCTTAAATATTCTATGACATGGCATTCACAACACATAAATTGAACTATCATCTGAAGTAAAACAGCAATGAGATGTTCTTTGGAAGATTAATGCAATTGAAATTTGGTGTGGTCTCCACCTTTTAAAAAATTTCTACCTGTTTCTGAATAGTTTTTGAAGATGTTTTGTTAGTTTCTTGCGCACTGTTTCCCTTAAGAGGGGGCTTATTGGGTCTGCAAGATACTGTTAAAAACTCACAGTTACAGCAACAAGCTAAAGTAAAAAAGATCAATATTTCATTTTAGAATGGTGTTTCAGAAAATTGGTTTAGAACTGCATTTTGATGGTTTGTTTAATGGTCTATTTTTTTCTCCTACAGTATTAGGATGGCTGGCTATTTCTCAACCTGTATTAAAATTTCTGGTGCTTAAGGCAGTAGCTCACTTGGTTTGCAGCTCTAATCTGTGCAACAAATTTAGAATTCCAGATAGTTTGAGGACAAAAAGAATGCATTGCATATTGTGATTTTATTGTTTTGTGTTCTAGGTTGTGTTAAAGATCATTAAACATTACCAAGAAGAAGGACAGGGGAATGAAGTGGTCCAAGGAGTACTGCTGGGTCTTGTGGTGGATGACAGACTTGAAATCACAAATTGCTTCCCTTTTCCTCAGCATACAGAAGATGATGCAGACTTTGATGAAGGTAACAGTTACAGTTTTGTAAAACTTAGGCTAAAAAGAAAATTTGTATGGGCTCGAAAAGACTTTTTTCCCTCACAGTGAGCAGAAGCTTGTATGTACTCAGATTTTTTAAATGGGGCTTGAGGTGTCAGTGTGTTAATCACAGTGCCATCCTGAATATCCAACTTAAAGCTTGTCTTTATAAAGGAAGTTATAGGGGATGAATACTGTATTATATGGACACATTTATTTTAGGATAAGACTGTCCACACAGGAAGTTAAATTAGTTTCCTGTCTATAATTCATAATCACTTTAAAGCTTTTTATGGAAATGGCCGTGCGTATGTGTATGCGTACATACACACACATTGGGATGTAGCTTGGCACATGGATTGCCCCTCCATGGATTTATTTGTGCGTGTTAAGTGTTCACTGAAAGCCTGGAGAACAGAGCTTTGTAAGTTTTAAGAGGCTTTGGCTGACTTGAAGTCTGGGTGATCATTTTGCTTTTCCAAGTGAGCTAGAAAGTAGCATGGGTGGTTTCTATCTGTCTCAGTGTTTTTTGCTGGTCCTAGTGATGTTTTGTTACTGACACTGTAAGTTAGTATGACTGGCTTGGCACAGAATGACATCAAATTTATAAAGCAAACTTAAAAGGCTTACAGTTCTAATCTTGATACTGTAAGTATGTGTATGTGTATTTAATGATACTAGCAGGAAAACTTTATTAGGGCATAAAGAGAGTCAGTTTAACGTCAAGAGTAACTAAAGAGGCAATGTAGTCAAAGTAATTGCAGTTGATTCTATCTATTTTGATAATTCAGTTTGAGCAAGATTGCTTAATCTGTAAGTATAAACTGCTTTTTCTTGCTTATAATGAGATCAGGTATTATTAAATTAATATTTTATCTTATAACCAAAGAATCTTATCCTGCTTTTATAGCAGAGATAATTTTAAGAATTCTTTGCAACTTGGTAAGGTTTTGTAGCTGTTTATTGCTTCTTTTGTGGGATTATACAGTTTGCTCAAAGAAAAAAAAATGCAAAACAGAAAGGAATTTTAATTGTCCTACATTAACATGGTGCTTGAATCAGAACTATATTTTGTTAAAGCTTAAAAAATGTTTTAAAGATTCGTTCTCTTCTGGAGCTCTTCAAAGGATTGAAATAATCTAAATTTTTAATTAGACCCCATGCTTCATTTTTTTTGGTAGAAAACGGCTGAATTTTTTCCATGTAGCTGGTAGGAGAGCAAGTATTGAAACGAATTTCTCAGTGTCGGAGATGGATGCAGCTTACCGTAGGATGGCTCCTATGCTGAGCTGTAAGCCTGTGATCTGGTATGCAGGGTTCAACTGTTCCTGTTTGGGAGAAACTTCATTCCAAGAAAGCAATTTTTGGTACCAGTCTTTCTTTTTCGCTTTTTCAGCAAGTAGGCAATAATCCTGGCTTTAAGTAAGGTCCAAAGGCAAAGCTTCTCTCACCCTTAGCTTTTCAGCTTCATGTTCCCATGCTGTGGGCACAGAAAGCAGAGCAAACTCTAACCCTAGTAGGAAGTGAGCCTGTGGCAGTGAAGCTGATGCTTCTGCCTCCAGCAGTGGTGGGGAATCTGCAGCCAGGTCAGGGGAGCTTGCTGAACCCTTTAAGCCAATTCAGGAGACATTTCCTGTTGGCTTCCATCTTCCCTAGCCTCTACTACATGGATCACAGAGTTACTGCCTCTGTATTCTTCTCAGTGAAATACACTTAAAGAGACTGAACCATTTAGGAAATGCAAAGTGCTCATGTTCAGTCTGCATTCCCTTTGCTAGGGGTCTGTTCAGCCCTTTAACCTATGTGGTAGAACTTAGGAAAGATGAAAACATGAACAAAATGGCTGTTGAGGTTGCCAGCTTGAGCCTTTGGTGTCTTTTTAGGCTCCTCAGAGTTGTCTTCTGTCTTGCCAACGTGAAAAACAATAGTTTTATAAATACCCCGTTTGTTTTCCCTGGAGCTGTGTTTCCCTATGCAAGCATCCTGCCAGATTTTCAAGCTATTTTTTTTTTCTTCTAGATGCAGATAATTCAGGTAGAGAAATCTCTTGTTACGTGCCAGAATGTTCAAATTCAGGATACTAAAAACCAGAGAAAGCAAGGCACCTCCTTCCCCCCAAGGCCTGTGTGTTACTTCAGTACCCTCTCTGTTTTTATGTATTTGCACAAATTCAGGCCCAGAGATACAGAGGGGAAATATAAGGGCCTTGGCACTTCAGCACTGCTGTCACACAGAATAATACTTAACGTTGTGCTCTATTGTCAGGATGATGTTGCATTGTCTTCTGCCTTAGTGTAGGCCTTAGTGGTCTTGAGATGATTGTTGTTAAGAGAATTGAACTTTTGTACAGGAGGGTGATATTTGAGCAAACTGATGGAATATTGGCAAGACAAATTTAAGTGAATGTTTTCCTCTTTTAAGCTGTGCAAATCTAATATAAAACACATTTTTGAGTGCGCTAAGAAAATATCCTTAAATTGAGCTTGAAATAGGTATGCATGACATTTAAGAATCAGTTTGATAAAGATGTATTTAAACTTGCTTGTAACAACCATTTCTTCAGATATGCTTAGTTATACTTTTGTTATGGTGTCATTTTGTCTCTTGCTTCTAACGCCTGAGATAATATCAAATTTCGACTGTTTGCTGTTACAAATTCCTTCAAAACTTAAATTTTTATTTAAAAACGTATCTGAACTTTTTCTTTTCATGCAAGAACATTCTTTAATGCAGCTTGAATTGAACTATTTCTAAAACTACAGAAAACACAAGAGGTTTTTTAGCTTGAAGTAATTCTTATTGGAAATCTGAGGAGGCTATCCACCATTTATGAATTCACAGGTGTTTTTCATCTTAGAAAGTTTCTCCTGCAGTGATGTCTTCCTATGATTCTTTTTACAAAGTGTAATTTTTTTCGTAAGATTTCCTGTCAGGAAAGTCTTAAACACTTGGGTTGGCCTGCTGCAGCATGAGATTTTTAGTGGGGGTGAGAGGGTTCAACCCAGCTCTCTGTTAGAAATCTGTAGGTGAAGTTTAGTTGATGATGTGTGAGCTAATGGAGGAAAATTGCAGAATTGTTGTTGAGTCCTCAGCAAAAGATGCTTCAATGTGAATGTTTGGTATTTTAGGGCTGCACTTTGGGCTTTTGGTAAGGCATTTACTTTTCAGATAATTGTGTTTACTTATTGCTGGTGCACTTAAATCTTCATAGGCATTGACTTTATTTTTCAAAGCACTGATCTTTAATTATATGAAGATACTTTCAGTGATTTACACATACAGCCGCTATTCCTGTGCCCCTGCCTTCCCTTCCCCACATCCTTCGCCCCACAGATTCAACTCTTGTTTAGGGAAAATCATATTTCTGCTGTAAGGATTTTTGGCTTAGTTACTGCTGTGAAATTATGCAGTATTCCAGCTTGTCTTGTTAAGGATTGTTTTTTGAGAAGTGCTTTCACTTCAGGGCACTTCCAAGCCCTTCTCTGAGCATAGTTTTGCTGTCTTTCAGTTAAGGTTTACTAAAAACCTTATTTTCTATATGTTCTTCCTGAGAAATAAATGTGTTTTTCATGTCTGTAAACTTTGTTTCTAAGCAACATGTTAAGTTCAATCCTTTGCACTTAATTGATTTTTTCTTCAGTCATTTTCACTGAGTAGCTTTTCTCCCCACTTAAAGGAAATTTATATTCCCTTCTTGGAAATCCAACTGTTAAAAATGAAGTTTACATCTTGTCACTCATTATAGATGTTGTGAGACATTATTTTGAAACAGATTTATTTCAGTCTGATGTATTTTAGTAACTTAGTTACAAAACTAAGATAATAAATTAAATCCTGTGGTAAATATGCCAGTCGAAACCTCGAGACAGTTCTATAATTATACATCAAAATAAGTTCTGTATGGTTGTAACTTTTTCTTCTTTTATTAGATTCCCTCTGAAATGCTACAGAAGGAAAGCTGATGCTGCCTTCTCACCCTACCCCCAACATGATTTTTATTTTGTTACTTGAGAACATTCGTTTTGGTTTTCAGGTTAGAAGTAGCTAGATGATTAAATGTTCTATTACCTTTAGATTTCTGTGCTTCAGGTTGTATTTAGTTGTGTAATCATTCAGTAACAACTAGAAATAATACAGTGCAACATTTCCACAAACCCACCATTTTTTTAGCCTCAAATGGGTACAGTTGCATGTGGACAAAGGTATTGTAGCTCATAAATAGTGCTTATTCAGGATTTACTTGGCCGGGGCAGCAGCAGTTTGTGCTGCTGAGCCTTACCTGCAATGCTGCCCGTTTGCTCACCTGTGACACGTGGTCCTTGCAGAAGCAGAGGGCTTCAGGTAGAATCACAGAGTTGTCAAGGTTGGAAGAGAACTACAAGATCATCATGTTCAACCATTGCCCAGTACTACCACTCTAACCCCTGAGCCACATCACCCGGGACCAGATCCAGATGCCTCCTAAACACTTTCAGGGTTGGTGACTGCCACCTCCCTGGGCAGCGTATTCCAGTGCCCAGCTACCCTAACACTGAAAAAAAAATTTCTAATACCTAATCTGCATCTCTCCTGTATCAGTTTAAGGCCATTTCCTCTGGTCCTCTCACTGCAGGCATGGCAGAACAGGGTGGCCCCTGCCTCACTGCACCCTTCTTTCAGATGGTTGTAGAAAGCAATGAGGTTCCTCCTGAGCATCCTCTTTTTGAGTCTGAACAAACACAGCTCCATCAGCTGTTCCTGTAAGACCAGTTTTCTAGACCTTTCATGAGCCTTGTTGCAATAGAGTCCAAATGGACTCTGTGAGGGTTGATTTCTTTTGCCAGTATTGCTATAGAAGTCCTGACGTCATTAAATCACAGCCCCCCAGCAGTGTTGGTTCATCGCCTGTCTGTAAAGGCTCCTGTCCAGGCTACATTTTGTCTGTTTTACTGACCAGGAGTCAGAAAATCCTAAACCCTAAATCAAAGGTTTTATCATTGTAGGCGTATCTTGTATTTCTCTTGTATTGTTGCATGACAGACCTTGAACATGCAGTGACTCTAACTTATGTTCTGAATAGGCAGATGCAATTTTAGCTGACTGTTTTTTTCTTCTTTTTTTTGTTTGTATAGGATAATTCTCTTTGGATGTTGTAGCTCATGTGTTTTACTTAAGAAAATTAAATGTTTATGAAATGAAGAAATCAGGTTGCATGAAATTTGAGTTTTATTTCACTAAAGACAGGGACAGATGACCCAAAAGCTCCTAAATCACAGCCTTGGTTCTGGTTCCAGTTGTAGTCCATTTATCTGAGTTCCTCATCCGTGTTTTTCATAAGTCCTGTAGTAATTTAGGAAGAAAGCCTTACTATGTAAATGTTGACTTTTCAATTACTGAGTGCTGGTGAAAGCCTGTCAGGTTTGTGCATGCATTTATGAAGTTTCGCTTTGTTCTCTATGTAAAAAGGATATTGAATTTTGAGGGGGTTTTTTCTGTATCATTTGGGTGTAATGAGTGTGTGAAATAGTCCATAGGCTCAATAAGGTTTAATTTATATAAGGAATTCAGATGATTATGACAGAGGGTGGATGGTCAGTTTTTAAGTACTCAGAATAATCTCATCTGATCTTTGGTATTTATTTTTTTGTGGATTGCCAGAACTGATATTGGAATATACTGATGGACAAAACATTAGTTATTAGTTGTGCTTAATTGTCGTCTAATAAGATGTATCAGATATTCAAGATTCTTTAATAAAACTGCTAATCACACCTGAATTATTTTGTACTTTACCTGTCCCTAGTGCAAGCCCTTGATTTGTTTCCTGAAAGAAAGCTAGTATTGACATGGTTTGTATAATTGTGATGGTTCAGTGGAGTAGCAGGCATGCAGCATGTTAAATGTTTTGCCTAAGTTTTCATACTGTGCAGACTTACCTCTAATGGCTGGAGGTTTTTGTCTTTATTGAGCAGGAAAGAAGAAATCCCAGTAAAAGGCTACTTTATGGGGTGGGGGCCGAAGTGTGCCTTGGGTGTGTGGATGCGTGTACTTGTCTCTATCAGATGCGGCAGTGTATGCCACAGTATGTTTTTGTAGTCACAAGTGCTAAGGAACAGTGCTTTTAATTCTCGTGCCTGGGGCAAGTGAATTGTTGGTGTGTCCCCCCGTGCCCGTGCCCGTGTGTGTGTGTGTGTGTCCCCGTGCCCGTGTGTGTGTGTATGTGTCCCCCCGTGCCCGTGTGTGTGTCCCCCCGTGCCCGTGTGTGTGTCCCCCCGTGCCCGCGTGTGTGTGTGTGTGTGTCCCCGTGCCCGCGTGTGTGTGTGTGTGTGTCCCCCCGTGCCCGCGTGTGTGTGTGTGTGTCCCCGTGCCCGTGTGTGTCCCCCCGTGCCCGTGTGTGTCCCCCCGTGCCCGTGCCCGTGTGTGTGTCCCCCCGTGCCCGTGTGTGTCCCCGTGCCCGTGTGTGTCCCCCCGTGCCCGTGTGTGTCCCCCCGTGCCCGTGTGTGTGTGTGTGTGTCCCCGTGCCCGCGTGTGTGTGTGTGTCCCCCCGTGCCCGTGTGTGTCCCCCCGTGCCCGTGTGTGTCCCCCCGTGCCCGTGTGTGTGTCCCCCGTGCCCGTGTGTGTCCCCCCGTGCCCGTGTGTGTGTCCCCGTGCCCCGTGTGTGTGTCCCCGTGCCCGTGTGTGTCCCCCCGTGCCCGTGTGTGTCCCCCCGTGCCCGTGTGTGTGTCCCCGTGCCCGTGTGTGTGTCCCCGTGCCCGTGTGTGTCCCCCCGTGCCCGTGTGTGTGTCCCCGTGCCCGTGTGTGTCCCCGTGCCCGTGTGGCCGCGGCGCCGGGCGGAGCTGCCGTCAGAGGGCGCTCGTACCCAGCGCACGGCCCCAGCCCTCGCCGCCTTCCCAGCCGGGAGCCCTGGGGGCTGCGGCAGCGCGGAGGGTACACGGTACCTTCATCTGATAAAGTGCACGTAATCTTTTACACAGATGAATTGAGAAAATATGTTACAAAGTGCACTGACTATCCCGGCTCGTGTTTTTTCGGTTCTTAAATCAGCCTAAATGTGCTGTGTGCTCTGAGGCTCGGCATAGATGGGAAGAATTTGATTCAGACCTCCTATGTGTGGGTATCCTAAAAGCAGGACAGGAGCTTGCTTGTTCTGCGGGTTTGCATCTTTGCCTCCCAATTCTACCACGTGTAAGAAAGAGGAGGCAGCAATTGTGATGGAACCCCTTGGCTTATCTACGGGGATTTATAGTACTGAACTGTGCTTGCTCTCTTAAAGATTGTGTATCAACTCTTCCTTTTTGACAGTATTGCACAAACTGCTTGAAATGCTTTGTTTACTGCATTTCTGGATTTTCACGTTGATTTTTACCGTAGGGGCAATGCTTTAAAGTGGTAGGCTAATCCTTTTGTTCAACATCTAATTCTGTATTAAAAAAGAGAAATCATTTTTGCTCTTTAAAGTACCACGCATATTACATTTTATTTAAACCAGGTTCCACTGAAATTTTGCAATTTTGCTGCAAAAGAAGTTAGTGTAATTTGATTTCAAATGCAAAATATTCCACTAGCTCTCAGCTTTTCTATTTTTTTTAAGAAAACATATTTCATGGCATTTTTCCTTGAGCAATTTTAAACAGAAAAACGTAGCCTAAAATCTGTCATGGGTTGTTTGATTTTTTTTTTTCCCCCGTGATTCACAATTGCAGGCATATTATTATCATACTTAATGAACTTCCATGCTGTACTTTACTGAAAAGTGTATTTAAGAAGTTTCACTTGCTTAGCTGGAAAATTATGTTAAAGAAGCATCTGTTTTAAGAGATAGGTAGTTTAGATGTATGCAACCATTTTTTAGCAGCATTAGAATGAGCTGGGAGATTGTCTCCAACTCAGCTATGCATTTAAGCATTTCATTACATGGAAGATTTCAGCTTGAAACCAGGAATTTTTACTTGATAGCTTGTGTTCTATCTTAGCTGTATTCTTTATTTAAAATCATGATATACAATAATTTAGTTTGTTATATGGGTATTTCATATAATTTTGTAAGACTTGCAGAAACTCATTAATTTTTATGTGGTCAGCAATATGAAAGCCCAGTTTATTTTACCTTCAATTTTGGTAAAATATTACAAATGAGCCATTCTGAATTTAATTTTTTTGGTGCTAATATAATCAGCTCAGCTTTGACTAAAGACATAAAAGTGCGCAGAAGCGGATAACCAATTAAATAATGGAAGTGCGTGTGTGTGTGTGTGTATATATGTATACTTAATACCTGTTCTTGTGGCTACCTCTGTGTTTGAAGGAACTAAAGCTTCATCCAGAAGGAAGCCCAAACCATATGAAGACAACACTGTCAGTGCAGCTAAAACCTTTCAACTTCTTCATCCTTGATTATTATTCCTTGATGTTGGACAATGTGGTACAGGAGTGGCTGTTTCCACTGGACTGCCTGGATCACACTCTGTGCTTTTTGCATGTCTTGCTTCAGCCTGTAGCATGTCCTTTCTTAAGGGACCAATTGTTTGTGGTCCTTGTGGTCCCCCTCAGTCTTGGCCGTACATTTGGACTATATGGTCATTTGTTCTTTTCCCAATAGGACTGGACCCAAGAGGAAGAGAGAGTTCTTTTAACGCCTTCTTATTACCTCTTTCCATTCCCCCTCCTTTCCTTTTTTGCTAATGCAAATATTTAGCCATTTCCTTTCCCAAAGAATGCTGTAATAAACTTGAGGGAGCTGAAGGAAAGCACAGCAAAATGATCAAATCCCCTATTTTTTTTTCTGAGAGCTAAAATTAAGGAAATGCCTATAGTGCTATTGAAAAGCAGTTCAAATCAATACATCTGTGTGAAAGGTAATAGAAACTGATTGAAATAAGTAGTAGCAGTAAATTATGAAAAATAATTTTCATTCTTATTTCTTGTTCAATAGTGTTTTATGTATTTATCAACTGCATAATGTGGAAAAATTATGTAGCATTATTCTCTAAGTAAATGTTCCATACTCAAAGTATAGTACACATGAAACCTAAGTTGCACCTCTTTTGTTCATAGTGTTTGCATTTGTTTTACTGATGGAAAGGCAGAGACAAGAAACTGGCCCAAGGTTGACGGCTGAATATGGAATTAAATACTTGAGGAACAGACTTGAAATCCATTTTGCTGGCGGGAAACCTACTACAGCAGTGGAGTTAGAGATAGAAGAATTTTTTTCATAAAAATATAGAACTTTTAAAGATCTTCTAGAAAAATACTAGTCTTTGATAGAAAAGAGAAAAATCCTTAGTAGAGTTTACATTCGTATCTTTATTTTAGTATTAGTTGTTTATGACTAGTATGTGTTGTGAAATCCAGTGGTGCAGTCAAAAATATATGGAGAAACTGAGAAAGCTCAAACTGAGCAGATCTTGCTTATCTCTGTAGTTTCAAGGTAAGCTGGTATATAGAATCTTAATATCAGCAAAATTTAAGAAAGTAAAAGCTTCTTTAAAGCTCTACTGAAGATGAGCAGGGTGTGCATAGTTGCATATGTAATACTGTATGGTAGCTTAAATTTATATAGTTCCTTATGGACTTTGTCCACAAAATGTATTTATTGCAGAGAAGGCTCTCACCCATCTAACTGAAGAAATTTACTCTGTTTTGGTTTGTGGTGTGTGGGTCGATAAGTTGCTGTAGTATGCAGCTTGTCTTTTGTTTCACTGTGCTGAATACACAGTTTGATTTCTTTTATTGGATTACATGCTTCAGTACAGCATAAATTCATGCAGTAGAAAAACATACATGAAAATAGGTTGTTTACAGTAAAATACTTCTATGTTTTTGTAAGTTTAGTGTGGTAAATCCTCTGTACGTATTTATAGCCAGTATGCAGCCGTGTGGAGTTCTAGTCAGTAATAAAAATGGAAAGATTTCTTAAAACTTTTTTGAAAAAGAAGACAGGCATGTTCTTTGTGTGATATATTTAGGTCAAAAGGGACATCTGCTTAGGATAATTTTTTAACACTTGCTAACAATCCTAATATAATACGGCCTATTCATCAGTCATATTGTTCTTGACTTGGCTAGCATGGATTTTAGTGATTCCCGATGTGCATTTAGACTCTCTTAATTGCTAGTTTCTTGCTGTTCTATCTTATTGTTTTGTAGGACAATGCATAAGCGGGCACAGAATAATCAAAATGGTTTCCCTGGCCATATTAGGCACCTAACAAGAGATCTATTTGCTGTGCAATGTGTGCATGTTTTTGCAAGTAGAAGTCTCGTTGAAACAAAATAAATCATACCAGGGAAGTAATTCAACAGTATTTGAACATGCTAGTCAGTGTCTGTGTGTATATATATATATATATTTATATATACAAACCTGATCCGTGTGGTGTGTCTTGCAGGTTTTATAGTGTTCTTTTATGCAGCAGAGAAGTTGGAGGGGTGAGGGAGGAGCTACAGACCCTGAACATCAGGATTTTGAAGTTCTCAATAAACTGTTAAATTGTGCCAGTTTTGTGTCTTTGGTTGAGAAACAAAAGCTTGTTTAGAGATATTTGCAGTAGAGCTGAGATCTAATCTTTGAGGTTTTAATGAACTCAGAATTTCACTTAGCTGCAAGGCATTTGACTCCTGAAGAGGTGCTTGAATTGTTCTTGCAGCTTGCACACGTGAGGCAGATTGTGCTGGGCTTCATTGTTTGAGGGGAGAGATGTTATGGTGAGGATTGGGGTTTGATGTTAGTGAAACAGGAAAACTGACCAGATAAAATTTGGCAAAACTATTGAAAGGGGTATTTGCTATTTGACTTCCACATGTAGATAGAAATTACATTTTTTTTCCTTTCCCTGACTGTGTTGGTTTTTGTTTTCTTTTTCTTTTTCCCAGTTTGTATTGCTCCATAGTACTCTTACCTACTGATATAATTATAGCTGTTTAATGCTTTAGGAGAACTCTTATAATAATTAAGTGTTTTATCTTGATCTGTTTTCTGCCACTCTCAACTGTTCGTGATAGTGAAAGAAAAAAAAGCTAGAAATTGTAGCTTTTGTAGCAGTTTGGAGGCACTGCTTTCTTTGTAACTTACTCCAGGTGTTGAATCTTGGTTAAAAGTAAACATTATCCCTCTGATCAATTTTGGGAAGAACAAAACAATTTTATTTTCTAGATCTGTTACTCTCAACTAAGACTCAGTTGTCTTAGCCAAGCACAGTCGATCTTTAAAATCCTGCATAGCTGCAAAACATGAAAATTGTTTGTTGTTGGTTTGTTGTTTTGTTTTGGGGTTTTTTTTCCAATTCTTTTAGTGATTTTTACTTCTGTTCTAGCAAAACATGTTTAGGAAGACTGGTTTGGACTATTAAAGTAGTGCCAATAATCGAGAATAAATCAGCCTGTGACTGTGAAGTCAGTTGTTGAGTACAGTTGAAAGACCATGGTCTACACAAATGTTGATTTCATTCAGAGTTTAAATCTGTAGCTATGTGGCTTAATTGAAGTATTTTACTGGACTTGATATTTGTTCTCCACATTGAATAGTTGAAATTTTCATTCATCTATGCACAGTTGATTAAAACAGTTTGGCAAAAAGTGTATGTAAACTACTTTACTTAGAGTATACGTGCTGTTTAAGCAGAGAACTGCTGATTTTCTGTAACTGCAGCCTGGGAGAAACGAACAAGGAAAGACTGAGAAGGGAACCAAAGACGCTGTTGTAAGGATGCAGTTTGGACACTGGGTGCCACTCCTGGTACACACTGAGGCTTGAAAGCCTTTCTCACACAGTGGAACAACAGGCACTTGTAAAAATGGAGGTCTTTGTTACTCAGGAAATTCTGAAGGTCTTCGTCCCGTGAGCCTAGTGGTTCTTGTAGTTGAGAAACGTTTTCCTCAGTCCTACAAGGAGTAACTAAAGATATAAGGGAAGGAATTTTTTTGTTGTCGTTATTTCAGTTCTACTGAGCATGATTTTCTAGACTTGATACATTGCTGTCTAGTTACATTCCTCCCATCAGGTATGAGAAAGACAAGGATGCAACACCAGCTATTCAGGAACTAGACCAAATGTGACAATTCTCAGAAATAGAAAAATAATTGCAATACCAAAAAATGTTAATGAAATGTCTATCTGCAAGACTATGTATATATATATACATGTGTGTATATATATACAATTTTTTATATGTAGTTTCATTCTGTCATGTGCTTTCTTTTTAGATTAGTTCAGTGTCAAATTGATTTGGTGTTACTGATAGAAGACTAGAGGAAAGGACAGTTGAGGACGGGTTTGGGATTGGTCAATTTACTAGACTTGAAGGCAGTGATGGTTTCCAATAGGCACCAAGTGTTGAAGATATGAGGAATGCTGATGAGATGGAATAAGGAGTGGGAGTAAGAAATGTTTAGATGTAAATTGGAATGAGGTTAGGGCTCCCACCCTGAAAGCTGTGTAGCTCTCAAACTAGGAAGCGTGACCTGATTTATGCTTTACTGTGCTCATGCCCAGAGGCGTCAGCTGGCTCTGGGTGTCCTGAACATTATACAAACACATACTTGCTCAAACATTTTAGAAACAGCACAGCACTATAGGTGTCCAGTTCTTAATGGCTTTCAGTGGAATATTGTTGGCATCTCTACCTGGCTAATTTGGAAACTGAAATTTCAGTTATAACTGAAAGGCAAGTGGGGGTTTGGAAGGCGAAATACCATAGCATTTTAGAAATGTTAGACCTCTAAACCTGATTTCCATGCAAAAATTTTGTCTCTTTTGTATGAAAAGAAATGAAAATAGTGGGTCAGAAGATAAAATGTGCTTGGAGGGGAAGCAAGACACTACTTGAAATGATGAATGACAGGGTGGGTGATGAGGAAGCGCTTTGTAAAATTCTACTTTGATGCAATGGTGTAAAATTAAAAACAAAATGTCCCTCTATCCTCAAGTGTAGGAATTTGAGCTCTTGGTTTTAATTTTAAAAATGACATTTGAAAAAAGGTTCCTGCTATTCACAGTGCTTCACTGTATGATACTTGATCAAATCTTCCAAGACATTTTTCTTGGAATGTTTCAAGTGAAAAATTAATTAATGTATTTGGATGCATAAAGCACAAAGTTAAAATGAAGAATAAATGTCAAATGAGCTTTTTTTCTCTTTGCCTGCTTGCTGCCAGAGCTTATAGTAATTTTTAAGGTAAAGACTTCCATAAGTAGTTAAAAATTTTGACTGTGTTTTTACATGAAACTTGCAGATTAAGTCTCTTAAAGTTGACGTTAAATTTGTAAATTTTTTGGACTTTTTTGGATAAACATATTGGCCCACAGAAAACTATGGCAAATATGAGTCATTTGGTATTCCTCTGTAATTAGCTAAGCTTTATGTAGATGGTGAATAATACAAAGACACACTGGTTTCTGTGGTTTTGCCAACTGTGGCGAAATGCCCGATTTTAAAATGAGTATTTTTTAACCTTTTTTTTTCTTTAATATTAGAGCTTCTTATCAAAAGGCACCAGATACATAAACAGAGCCAGAAATGAAAGAACTGGCACAAACCTTTTGTTGACACCTGGAAATCTATTAAATGGGACACTTGAAATAATGAGTACGGCATATGATAAGCTAGAGCCACCTGGGTTTTATTGGGCTACTCGATGCTTTGATCACAACTTTATTTAAAGAGGTGTCTGTTTACAGCATCAGTGTTCCTTGTCATCACTGTGATTTAGATTTTAATCTGACACAATACAAAGAGGAATTGCAAAAAATCAAGACAGTACTCAAATGGGAAACTGGTATGGGAGAGATGCTAGTTCAGTGTGTCAACCTGGGAACAAAAGCACCTGTTAAACAAGACCTGTAATCTGAAAGAGCAGTAGATGACTTTCAGCAGATCTGGGACACATCATGCCATGGAGAGAGTGGTAATAACTCAGACTTGCTGGGAGCAGACAGAGAAATTTACATGGAATGGGGCACTGCCATCTCTGACATAGGAACCAGGGTAGATGTCAGAAGGACATGTGTATGTTCGTGTGGTGCAGCCATGTCCCTTAGGAGCTGATGTCACAGGGAGTCATGGCTATAGGCCTGGTGCACAGCTCTGAAATGTACTTCTGGTCCAGCCTCGGGTTCCCAGGACAGCCTTTTGTACAATGCAGACATGCTCCTTAAGATTCCCTTTTGCTTTCTCTTCTTGCATTTAAATGGCACTTTAACATGAAAGAAGGAGTGCTTGGGTCCAGCCTCTGATCCTGCTCATTCTTGCTAATAAATTAATAAAATCGGATCCATCTTAATACCTTGAATAGGGGAAAGATCTGTTTGTATTCTTTCTATTGATAGAATTTTGATACAGTTTTGCAGACATGAAATAAAGCCATCACTATATGTAACTTGTGTAGGTTATAACTCTTTGAGGCTTTGCTGATTCGCAGAGGTAGGAGAGCTTCTTGTTTGTTGGCATCCGGGTATTTGGTTTGGTCATGGATACTTGAGCATATTATTGAGCCTCGAACAACACTGCTTTTCTTGCTGAGTTATCTGCTACTGA